>NC_047114.1:62042852-62642852 GCF_902500255.1 Thalassophryne amazonica | reverse complement strand
AAAAAGTTATAAACTAATGGCAATTTTGTGCAGTCTTAGTGTTCATTAATATCAGCCTTAGTATGCACCAGAATGCACGAAATTGCATCAAAATTTAAAAATTTCAGCAGCTGTAGTTCATGTTTTGCACATACACCTGGACCAGTAAAATTTTGGTGGGGCCAGTAACTTGTCAAGCTATTGGCCCTGTGGGCCAGTGGCAACAAGTGCTCAGTGTCTAGCCCTATATATAAACTTAAAAATGTGAATATATTCACCATCAGTATTTCATTTGTTAGACCTTTTTATAGTCCAGATTTTGTGAGTCACAGAGGTCCGTGTGGGTACGGTTGAGGAGCGTTTAGAAAAGCGAAGAGTAGAAAGTGACTTCTTGTAACCAGACACAGCAGTTGCGACTTTTTCCAGTCACTGAAATGGTTTTAAAAGAAAATTGTTATTCATATTTTTCATGTCTGACTTCTTCCCAGTCATAGAAACTCCAGTTTAGGGTGCAGTGTTGCTGGTATGTCAAAATGACTTCAGATCATTTTCCTGTGTATTTTAGTTGTGTGCTGATTTTTTGTTGTTGTTGTTGTTTGGAGCAAGCAGTGAGCGATTTCATTGGAGCGGGTGAAAATTGTCTGGATTGCGGCTCGATAATCAACAGAGCAGTCTGCAGTGGCTGTGAGTGGGGGAACAGGGGGCGTGTACAGCTCCATTTGAGATGAGCAGAAATTCTCATCGCTGTGCTCCACTCATGCTTTGATCAGAACTGGATATAATTAAACAGATAAGGTGCACTGACACGTGCATGACTTTGATTCATGCACTTGCACGACCTGTGTTGTGCAGGAGAGTAAACTCATCTTTAACGGGTGCAGACTGAACGTGAGAGGGGTGCCGGCACGTGCAATTGCGCAAAGAGAATTTTGAAATGTTCAAAAAAATCTGTCATGTATAAATGTCGTGCTATGACGCGATCTGCTCGCCAACACGATGTGCAGCTTGTCAAGTGGAGTAAAGAAGTGAACAGAGGGAGTGGTTGCGTCAGCTGATCGCATCAGAGCACAGCTCGTCTGAACAATTATAACGAGATGAGATCCACTGTGATTCAGGAAGCGATAAGAGCCATTTTCAACAGACAATTTGCAGAGAAAATGATTACTCTGCTACAAAATAATTACTTTATATATGCAGCGTCCAGCGTAGAGCGCGTGGCAGGCAGTGGTACAAAGCACAGTATCCAGCTGGAAACACAGCGGATGGGATCATGCCGACAACATGCATGCAAGTGCGTGAATCAAAGTCAGGCATGTGTCAGTTAGGCCTGGGCGATTTGGCTGAAAAATAAAATCTCAGATTTGTTCAGAAAAAATTCAACTTTAGATTTTTTCCGATTTTTTTCCCCCTATTTGTTTTTAAAGAAAACATTTAGTAAAAATGACAGAGATAACTCACAACAAGTTTTGCTTTTATTTGATCAAAAACGGGCCATACTAAAATACGAAATAAGCGAAATGGGGACTGATAATCACGAAATGGGGGTAAAATGTAATGAAATGGAGCAGTGTGAACCAGACTGACTCCAAATATCCATCCATCCATCCATTTTCTTCCGCTTTATCTGGAGTCGGGTCACGGGGGCAGCAGCTCAAGCAAAGCTGCCCAGACTTCCCGATCCACACACACCTCCCCCTGCTCCTCCGGGGGAACCCCAAGGCGTTCCCAAGCCAGCCGAGAGATGTAGTCCCTGCAGTGTGTCCTGGGTCTTCCCCGGGGCCTCCTCCCAATGGGATGTGCCCAGAACACCTCTCCAGCGAGGCGTCCAGGGGGCATCCGGAAAAGATGCCCGAGCCACCTCAACTGACTCCTTTCGACGCGGAGGAGCACCGGCTAGACTCCGAACTCCTCCCGAGTGACCGAGCTCCTCACCCTATCTCTAAGGGAGCGCCCAGCCACCCTGCGGAGGAAACTCATCTCGGCCGCTTGTACTCACGATCTCGTTCTTTCAGTCATGAGCCAAATCTCATGACCATAGGTGAGGATCGGAACGTAGATCGATCGGTAAATAGAGCCTTGCCCCGCTACTCAGCTCTCCCTTCACCACGACGGTCTGATACAGCGACCGCATCATTGCAGATGCTGCACCTATCCGTCTATCGATCTCACGCGCCATCCGTCCCTCACTCGTGAACAAGACCCCGAGATACTTAAACTCCTCCACTTGAGACAAGGACACTCCACCGACCGGAAGAGGGCAAAGCACCTTTTTCTGGTCGAGAACCATGGCCTCGGATTTGAAGGTGCTGATCTTCATCCCGGACGCTTCACACTCGGCTGCAAACCGCCCCAGTGCACGCTGAAGGTCCTGATTTGACGAAGCCAACAGAACCACATCGTCCGCAAACAGCAGAGACGAGATTCTGTGGTTCCCAAACCAGACCCCCTCTACACCCTGGCTGCACCTAGAAATTCTGTCCATAAAAATAATGAACAGAACCGGTGACAAAGGGCAGCCCTGGCAGAGGCCAGCGTGCACTGGAAACAGGTTTGACTTACTACCGGCAATGCGAACCAAGCTCCTGCTGTGGTCATACAGGGACCGGATAGCCCTTAGCAAAGGATCCCGGACCCCGTACTCCCGGAGCACCCCCCACAGGGTGTCCAGAGGGACACGGTCGAACGCCTTCTCCAGATCCACAAAACACATGTGGACTGGTTGGGCGAACTCCCATGAACCCTCGAGCACCCGATGGAGCGTGTAGAGCTGGTCCAGTGTGCCATGACCAGGACGAAAACCACACTGCTCCTCCTTAATCCGAGGTTTGAGAATCGGTCGAATTCTCCTCTCCAGTACTCTGGAATAGACCTTACCGGGGAGGCTGAGGAGTGTGATCCCCCTGTAGTTGGAACACACCCTCCGGTCCTCCTTCTTAAACAGAGGGACCACTACCCCGGTCTGCCAATCCAGAGGCACTGTCCCTGATCGCCACACGATGTTGCAGAGGCATGTCAGCCAAGACAGTCCCACAACATCCAGAGACTTAAGGTACTCAGGACGGATTTCATCCGCCCCAGGAGCCTTGCCACCGAGGAGCTTTCCAAGCACCTCAGTGACTTCGGCTTGGGTAATGGATGAGTCCGCCTCTGAGTCCCCAGTCTCTGCTTGCTCTTCGGAAAACGTGACGGTGGGATTGAGGAGATCCTCGAAGTATTCCTTCCACCGCCCGACAACATCCCCAGTCAGGGTCAACAGCTCCCCACCCGCACCGTAAACAGTGCTGGTGGAGAGCTGCTCCCGCCTCCTGAGGCTTCGGATGGTTTGCCAGAATCTCTTCGAGGCCGACTGATAGTCCTCCTCCATGGCCTCCCCGAACTCCTCCCATACCCGAGTTTTTACATCTGCGACCGCACGGGCTGCGGCATGCTTGGCCTGCCGGCACCTGTCAATTGCCTCCGGGGTCCCACCTGCCAACAAAGACAAGTAGGACTCCTTCTTCAACTTGACGGCATCCCTTACTTCCGGCGTCCACCACCGGGTTCGGGGATTGCCGCCGCGACAGGCACCAGAGACCTTGCGACCACAGCTATGAGCGGCCACATCAACAGTGGAGGTGGAGAACATGGTCCACTCGGACTCCATGTCTCCAACCTCCCTGGGATCTGGGAGAAGCTCTCCCCGAGGTGGGAGTTGAAAACCTCACTGACAGAGGGTTCCGCCAGTCGTTCCCAGCAGACCCTCACGATACGTTTGAGCCTGCCAGGTCTGACCAGCTTCCTCCCCTCCCAGCGGATCCAACTCACCACCAGGTGGTGATTGGTCGACAGCTCTGCCCCTCTCTTCACTCGAGTGTCCGAGACACGTGGCCGAAGGTCAGATGATATGACTACAAAGTCGATCATCGACCTCCGGCTCAGGGTGTCCTGGTGCCACATGCACTTATGGACACCCTTGTGCTCGAACATGATGTTCGTGATGGACAAACGGTGACTAGCACAGAAGTCCAACAACTGAACACCACTCGGGTTCAGATCGGGGAGGCCGTGCTTCCCGATCACCCCCGTCCATGTCTCACTGTCGCCGCCCACGTGGGCGTTGAAATCCCCCAGGAGAACAATGGAGTCCCCAGTCGGAGCGCTATCTAGTACCCCTCCCAGGGACTCCAAGAAGGTCGGATGCTCTGCACTACCGCTCAGCCCGTAGGCCGAGACAACGGTGAGAGACCTGTCCCCGACCCGAAAGCGTAGGGACGCAACCCTCTTGTTCACTGGAGTAAACTCCAACACATGGCGACTGAGCTGGGGAGCAATAAGCAATGCAACCCCAGCTCTCCGCCTCTCCCCATGGGCAACTCCAGAAAAATGAAGCGTCCAGCCCCTCTCCAGGAGTTGGGTACCAGAGCCCAAGCTGTGAGTGGAGGTGAGCCCGACTATCTCTAGTCGGTTTCTCTCAACCTCCCGCACAAGCTCAGGCTCCTTCCCCCCCAGCAAGGTGACATTGCACGTCCCAACAGCCAGGGGCTGTGAGCATGGACCGGGCCGCCCGCCATTGACCGCCACCCAGTCCTCTCTGCACCCGACCCCCATGGCCCCCTCTGCAGGTGGTGAACCCACAGGAGGGCGGGCCCACGTCGCTCTTTTGGGCTGAGCCCGGCCGGGCCCCATGGGCTAAGGCCCGACCACCAGGCGCTCGCGCGCGAGCCCCAACCCCAGGCCTGGCTCCAGGGTGGGGCCCCGGCTCCGCCATACTGGGCGACGTCTCGGTCTTTGATTTTTTTACTGGTCATGGAGGTTCTGAACTGCCCTTAGTCTGACCCATCACCTAGGATGTATTTGCCTTGGGAGACCCTACAAGGGGCACAAAGCCCCCGACAACATAGCTCCTAGGATCATCTGGGTACGCAAACTCCCCCACTACGATAAGGTGGCAGCTAGAGGGGGAGTGACTCCAAATAATTACTTTATTTAATTGTTTAGCTTTTGTTTTATGTGAGATTTGCTTAGTACATGTAGTAGGGGCAGATGTGCCATCTTTCATTCGAGAGATGAAACTTCAGTTAATGGGTCAGCTCCATTTCATTAAGTTTTACCCCATTTTGTTATTATCAGTCCCCATTTCGTCCCATTTACCAAAAAAAAAAAATTAATAAAAGTACTTAATTGAATCATATTTGGAGTCAGTCTGCTCCATTTCACTACGTTTAACCCCCGTTTTGTTATTATCAGTCCCCATTTTGCTCATTCGCTTAAAAATAATTAAATAAAAGCAATTAATTGAATCATATTTGGAGTCAGTCTGGGTAAATCTGCCCCATTTCATTATTTTTACCTCCATTTTGCTCCATTTGGGCAAATTATTCCACCAGAGTAAGCTGCTTTTTAGCAGGAGTTTGCGCTCTTGTTCCCCTCGTAAAGTGTGGCATTTCTCCCATGCAGCTGGATGCCTGTTTTAGATGCTAGAATAAGTTTATTGTGCGGTTGCCTTTTGTTGCAGTGGGCTTTAGACAAACTTTGCAGCGTGCAGTCGCAGCAATCCCAAACCACTAACGAAACTTTTCACTATTGTGTGAAGGAAACGGGGACGGGGGAGCTATGGAAGGTCCTGGAGACAAAAACGTGCGCCGTAGCAAGAGGAGAAAAAAACTCAAATTTTTTGTTTTTTAAATTGTCCGCAACCAAAAACTTGAATTAATCGATAAAATCGATATATCGCTCAGGCCTACTGTCAGTGCACACCTTTAGTCTTGCCTACCACAAAGTGAAAGATTTGACTTGATATTGATCCATATTGATTTCTTCTTATGAGTGATGAAACAAAGGTACTGTACTGTCCGTAAAGTATAGGTCATTTTTATTTTTTTCAAAAACTATATGGATTTCATTCATATGTTTTTACGTCAGACATGCTTGAACCCTCGTGCGCATGCGTGAGTTTTTCCACGCCTGTCGGGGACGTCATTCGCCTGTGAGCACTCCTTGTGGGAGGAGTCGTCCAGCCCCTCGTCGGAATTCCTTTGTCTGAGAAGTTGCTGAGAGACTGGCGCTTTGTTTGATCAAATTTTTTCTAAACCTGTGAGACACATCGAAGTGGACATGGTTCGAAAAATTAAGCTGGTTTTCAGTGAAAATTTTAACAGCTGATGAGAGATTTTGAGGCGATTCTGTCGCTTTAAGGACTTCCCACGGTGCGAGACGTTGTGCAGCGCTCTCAGGCAGCGTCATCAGCCTGTTTCAAGCTTAAAACCTCCACATTTCAGGCTCTATTGATCCAGGACGTCGTGAGAGAACAGAGAAGTTTCAGAAGAAGTCGGTTTCAGCATTTTATCCGGATATTCCACTGTTAAAGGAGATTTTTTTAATGAAAGACGTGCGGGCGGATTGCAGCGTCAGCTCGCAGCAGCCGCGACGCTCCGTCACAGGAAAAACACCTCTGCTGGAAGCCTTAAGGACATGTTGGAACATCTCCAGCTGATAAACAATTTCTCATATACTGACTCCACTGAAAGCCATCAAAAGCCAACTGGATTTTACAAATGGTTATCAACACGGAGGTGTTTTTCCTGTGCCACCGCGCCGCGTCGGCTGCGTCCCGACGCGCGGACCCGTCCGCACGTCTTTCATTAAAAAAATCTCCTTTAACAGTGGAATATCCGGATAAAATGCTGAAACCGACTTCTTCTGAAACGTCTCTGTTCTCTCACGACGTCCTGGATCATAGAGCCTGAAATGTGGAGGTTTAAGCTTGAAACAGGCTGATGACGCTGCCTGAGAGCGCTGCACGACGTCTCGCACCGTGGGAAGTCCTTAAAGCGACAGAATCACCTCAAAATCTCTCATCAGCTGTTAAAATTTTCACTGAAAACCAGCTTAGTTTTCGAACCATGTCCACTTCGATGTGTCTCACAGGTTTAGAAAAAATTTTGATCAAACAAAGCGCCAGTCTCTCAGCAACTTCTCAGACACAGGAATTCCGACGAGGGGCTGGATGAATCCCCCACAAGGAGTGCTCACAGTGCGAATGACGTCACCGACAGGCGTGGAAAAAACTCCCGCATGCGGCACGAGGGTTCAAGCATGTCTGACGTAAAAACATATGAATGAAATCCATATAGTTTTTGAAAAAAATAAAAAGGACCTATACTTTACGGACAGCCCTCGTATATTGCTATTATGTCTGTTTCTGTTGGCCCATACAGTGCATTGCGTTGCAGTGTTTGCATTGCTACAAGGCCTATTAGGCAGTCAATGTGAGAATACTCCCAGAAACAAATTCCCATTCCAGTTGATTCACTCTATTTGAAAATAACACTGGTTGTACATTAAAATACAAACATGTCAAATTTGAAAAGTTCAACACATTTTAGCTGCACAAATGGGAGAAGTCTGGAATGGAACTTGAGAAATCAATGAAAATGGCGTGCATTGTATATATACAATGCTGACACTGCGCATGCACGCCAATGTAATATATATATATTACATTAAATATTACATTGGACGTCCCAATTCTTGGACATTGATGCGTATTTTGACCTGTCTTTCGGTTTCCTTTCCTCTCCAACTTGTATTGACAGCATCAACAGAGACAGACTGGCTTCCTGCGTTGTCGTTGGGATTCAACACAGCCTCACGTGCGCTGGCCATAATTTAATACTTAATTATTTAATTATTATATCTAATGATTACATGTATATGTTTAACTCAAACAAGCAAGAGAATTTTGTTGACGTATTTACATATTGTAAATTACTCTTGATAATCTGGTTAATCTGGATCTCATCGAGCCTGTGCTTTTTTCCTGCACGTTTTTAGACATGTTAGTCTTGTGTAGATTGTAGCATAACACTTACAACTTTTTTTTTTTTTTAAATACAAACTTGGATAGAAGAAGAATACCCCCAAAAAGTGCATTACATGTCATAAATGTTATTGCAATTCACAATAATTTCTAAATTCCTTTTTTCCTTTTCTGCTGTTATACCAAGCACCCAAAGCAATAATAATCATCATCAAGCTTTCTGTGCTTTTCTTGTCTATAGGACAGATGTAGAGCACATAATTACGACTGCCAAGGACGTAATAAAATCACCTGCGTTTATTTGTCTGTCTGCCTGTCTGTCTGTTAGCAGGATTACGTCAAAACTACTACACAGATTTTGACAAGATTTTCACCACAGATAGATAATAGGCCATGGAAGAACCCATTAAATTTTGGAGGTGATCCGGATTCTGGATCAAGATACACTTTATATAGGCTTTGAAGGATTACATGAAAACTTCTTCACGGCTTCTCACCAGATTTGACCACAGATACATATTAGGCCATGGAAGACTCCATTAAATTTTGGACGTGATCCAGGTCCAAAACTGGGTTCTGGATCAAGATTTCACTTTATGTACGCTTTGAAGGATTGTACAAATCACAACAAAGTTGCTTCAAGGTCTAACCTTACCAACCCCTAGAGCAAGCACACAGGCGACAGTGGTAAGGAAAAACTCCCTCTGAGGATTTGAGGAAGAAATCTCAAGCAGACCAGACTTAAAGGGGTGACCCTCTGCTTGGGCCATGCTACCGGTACAATGAACAGTACGAATATACAGGAAATTTGGGCAAATTTTGGGAGTCCATGCTGGTGCACAGGACAGGAGGACTGCAGAAGAAGACACCCACTCCCATCTCTGGATGAAACCGCACCTCAAACAGAGCGAAAAAACAGAATCAGTTGGCAGAAAGATAACAATACAGTATAATTTGTCAGCATTAAGCAACAAGAAAAACAGGAGAAATACCAAGGTGATCGCCGGCCACTAGCCCTAAGCTTCACTAAAAGACCCAGACTTTAGATATTTGAGGCCGCAGGCTGCTCTGTTTACTAATAAAATGAATTTAAAAGGGTAGAAACATTGAAACATACTATGCCAATATGCTAGCCATATGAAAGGGAAAATAAGTGCGTCTTAAGTCTGGACTTGAAAGTCTCTACAGAATCTGACTGTTTTATTGATGCAGGGAGATCATTCCACAGAACAGAGGCACGATAAGGGAAAGCTCTGCGACCCGCAGACTTTTTATTCACACTAGGGTTGGGTATCAAGAACCGATTCTTTTCGAGGATTGTTAAGAAATGATTCGATCAATAGCCTTTTTGCTTCATGATTCCCTTATCAGTCCTTCAGAGCAGCCATTGTTTTTGAGGGTATTTGTCGGGAAAATGATCATTTCTCTATGTTGATTGCAGACCCTACAGTGGGTCTGTAATCATCCGCTTCTGTAATAGCTCCCCTTTGAAACTTGAACCAATGAAGCAGTGCTCCGATCCGCTGCTTCATTGGTTCTCTGCTACGCTGCTTTTCAGAAGTGGAGAGTCCGCTTCTTAATCCCTCTCAAAGCCATTTAAAGATGTCAATCATGAGTCACTTTTGTGCGGATTAAAGTCACTAACTGGGACTCTTGTCTTGTTGCAGGAGAGAAACGAGAATCATCCTCTGATCTATTCGCACAGCTCCAAACGCTGCACTGCTCTCTGCTGAGTCAAGTTAGAGTCCGGCCGGAATTAATAACTTCAAAACGAATTATCGTTTTAAATCAGTGACACCTCTTTCCAAACATTATAATATAAACAATAAACTACAATTGACCAAAATGTTTTTTTTCCTCCTAAATGAGACATCCTGCATTCTTTGATGTGCAGCGCAGCCGGCTGAATTTAGCTCAGAGGGTATGGAGTTACATTTGTGCCATTAATGTCTGAAAGGAAATACTTTTGACAAAAACTACAGATTTTGTTTATTTCTGTAAATATCCAGAGATCAAGGATTCACCATGTAGAGTTTATTTATGTCAAGAGATCAAGGATCCAGTGACCAATTTCATATTTATTTACTTTAAGACTCAATAAAATGTTGTTGACATAGAAAACCTGTAAAGCCTACTTTTAGTACACAGAAAATTCACAAGCGGTATTGATAAGGGAATCGATAAGGAATCAGATTGATAAGCGGAATCGATGGCATTGATATCAATAAAATCTTATTAATACCCATCCCTACAATGGACACAACGTAGTCCTGCACCCTCAGAACGCAGAGCCTGGGCCGGTACGTAGGGTTTAAGTAGGTCAGCTAAGTAGGGAGGTGCTAGCCCGTGAATAATTTTATAGGTTAGTAACAGAACCTGATCTGATCTCACAGGGACAGGAAGCCAGTGAAGAGATGCCATAATGGATTTAATGTGGTCAAACTTTCTGCTTCCTGTCAAAAGTCTGGCAGCAGCATTTTTGACCAATTGGAGAGCCCTAATGCTGGACTGCGGTAAACCAGAAAACATTGTAGTATTCCAATCTAAAAGAAACAAATGCATGAATCAGGGTCTCAGCATCAGTCATAGACAGGATGGGATGAATCTTCGCTATATTTCGCAGGTGGAAAAAAGCAGTCTGGGTAATATCTCTAATGTATATGTCAAAGGGCAATGTGGGATCAAAAATTACCCCAAGGAGCCTAGGCTAAGTGTTAGCTGGTCAAATTGATGCCGATGTCTCACTGGACCAAGAACAATCATTTCAGTCTTGTCAGAGTTTAAAAGTAGGAAATTGCTATACATTCAACTTTTCACTGAAGCAAAGAAATCTTCCAGTGATTTTATGTGGATGAGATTACCAGCAGTTATCGGCATGTATAACTCAGTATCATGAGCATAGCAATGAAAGGTAACCACAAAATGCCCCAATCTGGTTCTCAAGCACAGGCACCTAAGTGGCTGTACTGTGTTTTTTGTTTTCCCCTCAATAAAATATTTAGATGTACCTTACATAGTATCCACTAATAGAGGTCCACCTTAGATTTGGAATGTATAATAGAAGATATACCTTACTGAATTTTCATGCATTATTTTGGTGTCTGTGAATATTGTCGAGCTGCTTTGTTTTGTAACTTTGTAAATTGCAAAAGTTGACTATTTAAAAAATGGCAAAATATATTTGTGTTCTCTTTACTTCTGCCAGTAGTTACTTGCTGAGACCGAAAGGGCCGCGTGAACAGCAGCAGAAAATGACTGCAGTGGGAACAGACAAGGAGCTCAGTGACTTGCTGGATTTTAGCGCGGTAAGATCTCCCTGAGCAATGTTTGGATTTGGCAAGTGTGCATCATATAAAGAATGACACATTTCTAATCAAATTTTCAAACTAAGTTAAAAAATTTTTTCTGTTAAGGTTATTCCTAAATTTTACTTCAGTAATAAAAACAATTATTGAATCATTTTTTACATGTTAGTATCACACATTGTAGCAGTGAGTGCATAAGGGCCCCTTCACACATAGTACAAATATGGTTGAATTTCGCATGAAGCGTTTGCAACATGTAAAATCGTAGCTGCCTCCAGCGCCTCGTACACCTGTTGCTACAACTATTTATGCACACCAGCGGCTGAAAGACAGTGTGCCCTGTGAGAGCCCATCGAACCCTCTCGCGGCAGTTGTCGGGCAAATTCCAGCTGACACACACACCTAACACCGCTCGCTTAGTACTTAGAGAATGTGTGTCCATTTGCGCTATTGGCACAAAAGCAGTCAACAGACAATCACTTTCAAGCTGGATGTGAAATTTGTCCAAGTGCCCCCGCAAGTGTGGTTTTGCAAACAGACACAATGGCACGTCGGTGTGTGCGCTGAACTGACAGGGGGTCTGTCCGCCGACAGGAGCAGCTGTGGAGATTTGTGGTTCTGGACATCCCAGCTGGAGAACATGTATCGCATTTGGACGGACATGAACTAACAACTGCCCACTGTGATACGCATGTGTCTGCTTGCTGTCCTCACGTGGACATACGTAAAAACATCGCTGTTGCAATGGGCTGTGGCAAGCACGCACATGTTGCGTACATTGACAGGCTATGCCAAGTGAAACGGACAGTCAGATCATAACACGCATTGGGCGATCTGAATGTCACATCACTCATGTGAGTTCTGTTCCACATGACGCGGTGTCTGTCCTGTGGCGAGCCAGACACGCGTGTGGGGTCAGCTGGACATGCCGACAGCAGATGTGGATATGGTAAGAGTGCCCTGCTTCTCATTCATGTCATTTCATGACTGTACGTCTGTGACCATGGGTCATCTACAGAGGAACAGATGGTTCATACTTGTATTGTCCGCTTGATAAGAGGGATTCAATAAAATGCGGTGTTTTTATATGGTGTGTGGTTGTATTTCTTTTTAAATATGTCCATGTCCTTTTGATATCAGCCATTTTCCCGCACCTTTTACAGGACAGCAATGGTAGCTCAGCGGTAAAGTTTCTGGCTGGCAATCAGAGCTTTTGGAAATTGCAGGTTCGAATCCCGTGAGTGGCATGTATTTATTTATTTATTTTTTTCACACCAGCTGCGCAATGTGGTTACACACACTGCAGCTGCTCGCACTGTGTTCCTGTGGCCATGAAACCGTTGCAGTGGGTTCGTTCACGCCTGTCCTTGGGCTCGATGTTTTCGTGGTTCGCTCATATGAGGGGAGGTGATGGTCTAGTGGTTAAGGTGTCGGGCTTGAGTCCAGAAGATCATGGCTTCAAATCCCAGCCTGACTGGAAAATCACTAAGGGCCCTTGGGCAAGGCCTTTAATCCCGTATCGCTCCCAGTGTATAGTGAGCGCCTTGTATGGCAGCACCTTGACATCGGGGTGAATGTGAGGCATAATTGTAAAGCGCTTTGAGCGTCTGATGCAGATGGAAAAGTGCTATATAAATGCAGTCCATTTACCATATGAGCTGTTCCGCTCTGATTCGCCCTGTTTTTTACTTATTCGTACTATGTGTGTAGGAGCCCTAAACTGTGTTCAGTGCGGAACCAAAATTCTTTTGGCTGTTTTGAATAAGCTGGTTGGAAGAGTTCAGAGTGATCGAAATGTGCTTGAAAGGTTTTGCAACTGTTTGATCACAGCATCCTGAAAGTTTTCGAACAGCTCACAACAAATAATACTCTGATCTGCTGCCTATTGTCTTAAGCCGCGTTCACACCGGGCGCGATCAGATGCTACAAATTCGCGTGGGTCGCCAGGCGACGGACGCGCCTCCTTCGCCCGGTGTGTCGCTCTGCTTTTGCTGCGAAAATTCGCCCCGGTGCATCATCAAATAGGAGGAGCTTCCATTCCGCTCGCCGGCTCCGGTTTTCAGTCAAGTTAACATGACGGACCTTGATCACATGGAGAGAGTTGTTGTGGAAAGCTCCCAATACAGGGAGTATTTGCTGCAGGAGCTGCGTCTGGATGATGGCTGCTTTCAGCGGTCTTTCCTCCTCTGCGGGACCCAGCTTGAGGACCTCCTGTCCCGTTCACGCGCGCACATGTAAACAATTAAAAAAAAAAGAAAACTCTGCTGCCTCCTGTGGACTGCAGCTTGCTCTTCCCCCCAAAAACTGTCATAATTGTATTTAGAAACCAGTCACCATTTGTTTTATTATACATCTGTGTAGTTAATAAGTAAAATAATCTCCACAGACGATTCACTCGCGCGCGCACTTAAAATAAAAGAAGAAACTCCACTCCCCGCTGCTGTGGTGCTGCTGCTCGCTCCAAAAACTCTCATGATTGTGAAATAAAGGACAAAAGAGACACAAGTCCTGCTCACAGGCTGCTACAAGATACAGGACATGTTCACATCTTCAGTCAAACTCCAGACATCTCCACGTCACTACATATTCAGTCCCTGATTGGTTATCGCGGCACGACGAGACGAAAAAGTTCAGATTTTTCAACTTGGGGAGGAGGGCAACGCGACGTGACGCGACGCAATATCGCGCCACAAACGTGCAAAACGCTCAGAATTGCTTCACTCGCGTCGCGCTGTGCGGTTTGGGGCCAAAATGCGTCCTTACATAGGGATTACATGGCAACCTGTGGCTGCAGTCACTCGTGTCGCGCCTGGTGTGAACGCGGCATTAGAATTACATCAAGCAAGAGTAGTGTTTATAGCTATGTTTTGTCGTACTTTGAAGAAATATGCAGAGTGTAGGATTAAGATTGTGTGGAATTTAACGCGTGTAGGAGTGATGTGTGAAGTCTCAATGGATATTTCATTACTATCTTCCTTTGTTTATTCATAGCATTAACCCTATTAGCCCAAACAATTCCAATTAGAATTACATTTTTGTATGTCTTTTTTTCCTCACTAAGATGCAGTCTAATCTGATTATTCACTTTAAAGTTGGGACAGTTATTTTGATTATTAAAATAATACATGCAGCTCTACAATAAGTACATTTTGTGTACAGTGAAATATGCGATATCTGTGAATACCGTAATTTCCAGACTATAAGCCGCTACTTTTTTCACACGCTTTCAGCGCTGCGGCTTTTACAATGATGCGGCAAATTTATGGATTTTTACACGTTTTTTCCATAAGTCAAAATATGTCAGTTGATAATGGCAATTGATTTACTGTAAGCTGTGCTCCTCATGTGGTGTAAACTCACATGCAGTGTAAATACAAGTTTCGTTCCTTTTAGTGAAGAAAAGTCCCTCTACGGCACTTTGCCCCAGCGTTACGGCATCAGATCAGTTAATGGAGTGGAGCCTTCTCCCCCCACCCTTCCAAACCGGTTCTCTGTCTTGGCGCAACAAGTCGAAAAAGTCACGGCACCTCATTAACGTCTAATTTACCACAGACTCCATCTGATCCTGGCTGCGCGCGCCGAAAGTTAGAAAAGAAAAAGTTAAAGTTACTCAGTTCTCTGTGTTGAGCGGAGACACCGTGCACGCATGCTAGATCTTTGTCTAACATCTTTCTGTGTAAATATCTCATGTTATAATGTGGAAACCCACAGCTTATAGACAAGTGCGGCATATTTATGTACAATTTCTTTTTAAAATTGTCTGTGCAGCTAATATTCAGGTGCACTCTATAGTCTGGAAATTACGGTAAAAGGGTTAAGAGGACAAGATTTGAAGATTCTGCTCTGCACGCATCAACTGCCAATTTACAATACTGTTGTGTGTCATATTTCTCTACCCACTCATTCATTTCTGAACTTTGTTGTTGGTTCTGACTAAATAAGATTATGTGATTTCACATCCAATAAATCTTCATCAAAGTGACTGCAGTATAGGTCAGTAAAAATCGCATATTTATACTATGGTTTGTTTACTGTATCCATATTGTCATTACAGATGTTTGAGCTCCCGATTTCTAATGGGAAGAACCGCCCAACAACTCTTGCCAGCAGTCAGTTTGGAGGTTCAGGTAAGAAATTTCTGTACCAATATATTTTTTCAGGGTTATTTTAGGATAACCACACCGCTAACCACAGTGGCTTAGTGGTTAGCACTGTTGCCTCATAGCAAGAAGATCCTGAGATAGCTTTTCGCCACGTCTTTTTTGTGTGGAGTTTGCATGTTCTCCCGGTGTCCACGTGGGTTCCCTCCAGGTGCTCTGACTTCCTCCCACTTCCAAAGAGATGCAGGTTAAGTGATTTGGACACTTTAGTTTGACTGTAGCTGAGAGTTTGAATGTGTTTGTCTGTCTATATGTGACCCAGCAATAGACAGGTAGCCTGTCCAGAGTGTACCCTGCCTCTTGACCATATACCGTATACTGTATACCTCTTGAATAATGTCCACTGGGATAGGCTTCAGCTGTTCCTTGACCCTTAATTGGAATAGGTGGTTATAGAAAAATTAATGAATACTTCTAGGACCATGTGACTTTAAATAATTCAATTAATGCATTTTTGCCTGAGGCCAAAATATGGCCATCGGGTATTGAGAAGGCCTTGCGTCCGTCCGTCCGCCTGGCTGTGCTCTGCATAACTCCA
Source organism: Thalassophryne amazonica (assembly GCF_902500255.1). Lineage (NCBI taxonomy): Eukaryota > Metazoa > Chordata > Actinopteri > Batrachoidiformes > Batrachoididae > Thalassophryne > Thalassophryne amazonica. The sequence continues at coordinate 62,627,072 of NC_047114.1, read as the reverse complement.
GTCCTATTACTGCCAGGGTCTTCAAATTCACAGGGAACATTCGTGGGACACAGACCTTGGACAAGGTCAAAGATGTCTAGCCTTGACCTATTTTTTAGAGGTCAAAAGATCACATTCTGATTCCTATTGTTATGCTCATAGGGCCGACAGTATGAGTATAAGTCCATTCTTGTTTCTGCCATAGTCTTCAAATTCACTGGGAAAATTGTTGGGAGACAGATCTTGGACAAGTTCAGAGATGTCTAACCGTGACCCATTTAACAGGTTAAAAGGTCATATTCTGTTTCCTAATTTTATGCTCATATGGCCGAAGGTATTTTTTGCATTATATTTAACTTTAAGTTTATTGCGTTTTTTTAAAAATTATTTTCTTTTTCCAACTTATTTTCTTCTTTACACTTTATTTTGTTTTGCTTGTTGCATTTAATTTTGTTGCCTGAAAGACCACATGGTGTGGTGAATGTGCCGATGTGCATTTCGAATGCATGCTCCCAAACTTAAGTTGACTGAAAGACTGAAATGTCATGTTCTGTTTTTTTCCTCCCACCTGCATCCAGTGCTGTAAGGTCTTAATGGTGTTTTGTGTGCACTGCTAGTACATGTCTCAATAGAAAACCTGGCAGTGATGAGCTTTCACAGGTTATTTTAAACTTGACAACCCTTTCTTCATTCACTGTTCCTGTTTTGCTTCATAATAAAAAGGGGAGTTGTTCCTGTACTTCACTTTGTCTGGTTTCATATCACTTGAAAGAGTCCTATAAGGTATTGGAAAACTATTTTACATAATGTCAATCTGGAATCATTGTCTTTGTGGTTCCTTATCCTTTCTGTTTGCCTTGGAAGTTTCCCTTCCCTCACTTTCTCAGGTGTTGCCATTCATTCACTAGCTATGGAGGATGGAGGGGAGTGAGGAACTGTGGGGGTTGATGAGAACAGCTCAATTAATCTTTGGTGCTTACTCTGTGAAAACTGCATTCCTTTGACCTGAAATCTTGCATCCTAGTTTTCTCCTCATATGACTTGTTTTTATGAAGACTGTTATCCACCCTGTTCAACTGCATTACCAGCTAAATCCTAAAGGCCCCTTCACACACACCATGAAGTTGGGCGAATGAAGCAGGAACTGGCTGAAAAACCATGGGGAAAAAAAAGAAATTGGGGATCTGCGAAAAATTCCACCTGCTGTCAGGAGGGACACAATACAAGAATGATCCTCCTCTAAGACGTACACCAGGAAGTGGTGAACTGACATGATGGATTTTTCTTCTTTTATTTTTTTACATAAATGACCTGATGCACTCGTATCATGAACACATGAGCCAGTGCGCGCCGCTTGTCCGGCGCGCACTGAAATGCTGGTGACTGTCTTGCAAAATTGATATGTGTTTTTAATTGATTACAATGTGAGGAGAGCCTGCTGATGCACAAGCCTCATGGTGGTGTCTTGTGATATTCTGCATCACATCAATCAATCAATCAATTTTATTTATATAGCGCCAAATCACAACAGACAGTTGCCCCAAGGCGCTTTATATTGTAAGGCAAGGCCATACAATAATTATGTAAAAACCCCAACGGTCAAAACGACCCCCTGTGAGCAAGCACTTGGTGACAGTGGGAAGGAAAAACTCCCTTTTAACAGGAAGAAACCTCCAGCAGAACCAGGCTCAGGGAGGGGCAGTCTTCTGCTGGGACTGGTTGGGGCTGAGGGAGAGAACCAGGAAAAAGACATGCTGTGTGTTGTGTGTGGACCGCCAGAAGAGGAGGTACTGCTGGCCCACCACCAGTGGGCGCCCTGCCTGAAGTGCGGGCTTCAGGCACGAGAGGGCGCTGCCTCCATGGACACAGCCGGGGGTGACAGCTGTCACTCATTACCTCTTGACAGCTGTCACCCATCTACTCAACATCATCTCACTCCATAAAGACCAGACGTCATCTCCACCTCGTTGCCGAGATATCATACTTCATTGGAGGTAATATCCTCAGCCGTTTTACAATATTGTTTGTATATTGTGAGTGTTTGCAGGAGTACCGGTACCGCTGTCAGTGGAAGCTGAGAGAGCGCTAGAAGGCACTCTTTTTCCCTGAGGAATCTTCAGTACTCTGCAAGTTATTGAGTGAGAGGTGGAGGTGGCATTCCCACCGCTGTTGTTACTGGGTGTACACACACCCACACTTGACTGTCTTTGTTCTCGCCAGCAGTACCAGATCCGACAGTCGGGGACGGTGATCACCTGGGAATTCGGGACTTGGCGGCTCCAGTATTCACCAGGTTCTGTGGTGGCGGAAATCGTGTGGTTCCGGCTCTTCTCAGGACGGACGTCTTCTATCCTCGAGCCTGCCCACACGTCACCTTTGTGGATTGACTGTAATTATATTCTGAGATTGTCTGTATATTCGTTGTGCACATTTCACAACATTAAATTGTTACTTTTGGCTCATCTATTGGCCGTTCATTTGCGCCCCCTGTTGTGGGTCTGTGTCACTACACTTTCACAACACTGTGGAGGGGAGCAGAGATCAATCACTAATGATTAAATGCAGAGTGGTGCATACAGAGCAAAAAGAGAAAGAAACACTCAGTGCATCATGGGAACCCCCCAGCAGTCTAAGTCTATAGCAGCATAACTAAGGGATGGTTCAGGGTCACCTGATCCAGCCCTAACTATAAGCTTTAGCAAAAAGGAAAGTTTTAAGCCTAATCTTAAAAGTAGAGAGGGTGTTCTATTGGGGTGATATGGTACTATGAGGTCCCTAAGATAAGATGGGACCTGATTATTCAAAACCTTATAAGTAAGATGAAGAATTTTAAATTCTATTCTAGAATTAACAGGAAGCCAATGAAGAGAGGCCAATATGGGTGAGATATGCTCTCTCCTTCTAGTCCCCGTTAGTACTCTAGCTGCATCATTTTGAATTAACTGAAGGCTTTTCAGGGAACTTTTAGGACAACCTGATAATAATGAATTACAATAGTCCAGCCTAGAGGAAATAAATGCATGAATTAGTTTTTCAGCATCACTCTGAGACAAGACCTTTCTAATTTTAGAGATATTGCGTAAATGCAAAAAAGCAGTCCTACATATTTGTTTAATATGCGCATTGAATGACATATCCTGATCAAAAATGAGTCCAAGATTTCTCACAGTATTACTAGAGATCAGGGTAATACCATCCAGAGTAAGGATCTGGTTAGACACCATGTTTCTAAGATTTGTGGGGCCAAGTACAATAACTTCAGTTTTATCTGAGTTTAAAAGCAGGAAATTAGAGGTCCTCCATGTCTTTATGTCTGTAAGACAATTCTGCAGTTTAGCTAATTGGTGTGTGTCCTCTGGCTTCATGGATAGATAAGGCTGGGTATCATCTGCGTAACAATGAAAATTTAAGCAATACCGTCTAATAATACTGCCTAAGGGAAGCATGTATAAAGTGAATAAAATTGGTCCTAGCACAGAACCTTGTGGAACTCCATAATTAACCTTAGTCTGTGAAGAAGATTCTCCATTTACATGAACAAATTGTAATCTATTAGATAAATATGATTCAAACCACCGCAGCGCAGTGCCTTTAATACCTATGGCATGCTCTAATCTCTAATAAAATTTTATGGTCAACAGTATCAAAAGCAGCACTGAGGTCTAACAGAACAAGCACAGAGATGAGTCCACTGTCTGAGGCCATAAGAAGATCATTTGTAACCTTCACTAATGCCGTTTGTGTACTATGATGAATTCTGAAACCTGACTGAAACTCTTCAAATAGACCATTCCTCTGCAGATGATCAGTTAGCTGTTTTACAACTACACTTTCAAGAATTTTTGAGAGAAAAGGAAGGTCTATGATATGTGTTCTCCACTTTTGAGTAGCGATGACACAGTGGTCAAGTGCATTTAGATGGGGTTGGGGCGATGTCGTCATCATTTGCACCACACTTTGCACATGGATGAGTGGAGCACATGTGACAATATGTGTCCCCAACTTTACTTTACGCTGACGCTGCGGTCAGCTGCGATGTGGAGCGGCACAAGCTGCAGGACTCGCTGTGGCCAGTGGTCAGCTCCCTCCCTGCATGATTTCAAATGTCATCCATCCCATGACGTGATTACATGTCAACCACAGTCCCCTGACAGATGCATAACTGTTTTGCATGTGTGTGCGTGTGACCATGTCAATCAGTACATTATCGACATGCCCACCTCTCCTCACATGAATGGGCTCACTGTCACTACATACCCTGGCACACGCATTTACAAAGAGGTAAGGTATGATGAGGAAAGTGCTCACATGAATTTTGCATTGTGGTGGCGTGTTGTGAAGAAGTCCTTTTCTTCATGGCACGATAGCTGTTCTCCAGCTTTCTCCATGACACAGTGTGCAACATGGCTCGCCTTGATGAATGCGCGTGTGATCATCTGACGGCTTCGGTGCGCCGATGTGTCCTGACATCATCTGATTGCCTCAGTGGGCACGCCTGGGTCGTGATCATCAGCGATCGTGTGTCACATCATGTGGCTGTCCGGTCTGCTGGTGCTGTGACACGCAGGAGGGCTGGGTTTTTACTTACATTTCTGTTGTGGTGTGGGATTGGGATATACCATGGTGTTCCACAGCTGTCAGCTGTTCTATCATGGACATGACAGCGACCCAGCTGTGCGTGCTGTGCTGACTGATCACACTGCACTGCAGTCACCGTGCGAGCCTTCGCAACCTCAGCCGCACCTTGATAGGCTCGTGGTGTGCAGGGGTGGGGGCACACACTCACACGCCATCTGTTTTGCGTGGGTGGACACCGCACACACGTGCCATTTGAGGTGCTGGCGGTGGGGGGCACTGTGTTGCTTCGTAATGGCACACTTGTGTGGCACTTAGAAAATATGGGGCCATTCGCACATCCAGCTCGAAATGGTCGCCTGCACTCTATTTTAGTGCTGGCAGCTAAGTGCCCCGCAAGTGGTGTTGTATGTTAGTGGGTGGCACCTGAACTCCAACCAACTCCAGCTGAGACTGGGTCGAATGGGCACTCATACGGCATTCGACGACCTTCGCCCGGTGGTGTGAAGGCTGCCTTGATGGCATCATTCAGCCACAGTTTGACATGGAGGATGATTTTGTGCAGCTGATCGGCCGCAGCACGATATCTCTGACCTGCGTATGACATGCCATTCAAATGCTGCAACCACGAGCAGATGGCAGTGCGACCTCATCTTGCCCAATGTTCGAATGGGTTTCCAGCGCGAGCATCACGTGAATATAGTGTGCATTGGTGATTCTTTAACTACGGGCACTATTGGCCTTGTAAATGTAATTTCCACCACACCATTGCCTTACAATATAAAACGCCTTGGGGCAACTGTTTGTTGTGAATTGGCACTATATACATGTGCTCTGATGTCACTGTTTATCTCCATAGAAACTACCCAAACAATCTTTCATACAAACAGTTTAAAGGGACATTACAGTGTTGTGGTGGAAATTACGGCAATAGTGTGGGACAACTACATTTTGTTTAAAAAAAAAAATCACAACAGTTGTATGACATTGAATACCCCAATTATGTTTTGATTATTTTACTGATATTTTATTCAGAGATATTTTAAAACATTAGAAAAAACGTTTCTTTACCATTCATTTTTATCATTGAAGATCAAAAGTCTGGGTGTGGGACATGCACAAAACAGCAGTATTTGCATATAATGATGCTGAAAAAAGGTGAAAAAGTCATCATAGACTACTAGAACAAATTTCTTAACACACTTTCATTGTAAAGATAACTATAAAAGTGTGAAATTTCCCCTTTTTTCTGTTTTTCATACAATATGATCAAAGGACATAAGTGCCCGTAGTCTAAGAATCACCCGCATGCATGTGCAGTGCCCGAATGACTGTGGCGACTGCTGTTCGAGGTGTTTGACTTCTCCTCCGTGCGCCATTCTGCCTCAATTGTGTTATGTGTGGAGGGGCCCGAACATTCATTTTGAACAGTCTTGGGGACAATGAGTATGAGTTTTCCTTCCATCTTGTGGATTATTTGGACAGCTCTTATCCTGTTATCCATCAGAATAGCCTTTATTCTCCAAATATCTACAACAATACAAGGAATTTGACTCTCTCTGTACAAGCACGTATAAATATACACTAAACACTACGTAATTCACAATAAAAAAAAGTACAAATAAAAATGCAAAAAAAGTGTGCAAAGGAGAAACAGACAGATTGAAGCTGTACCTGAGGTATATGAGTTAGTGAATTTTTTTGCGAGGTAAAGTCCTTCACAAAACTTTAAAGTATGAAAGTACTCATTCTCTTAAGCCTCTTTAAAACATGCACTGCAATCCTGCAGTTGCCTAGCCATTACTCCAAGGAGCTGTATGTATGTAAGACCGCAAAACCCCAAATCAGTTGAACCAGACATTAAATAGCTTTTAACCTGCCAGCTCCCAAGGACAAAATCTTTGCCGTATCAGGTGAACCCATATATGAATAGCACAGGTCATTGTCTGAAGTCTGGAGGACTCTCAGCATGTGATTCAGCATGCTCCAAAGCTGGAAGCATCCAAATTTCTGAGGCGAAAGAAGAACAGCCATTGCCAGTCACACATAGACGTCAATGAAAATGTTGAACTGAAGAAACAATGAGATTCCGGAACGTCTGCCTGTAAAGTTTGATAGCAAAGTCATCAGACATGAGACCAGTGAGAGCAATTTCCTTAGCATAGTTTTTGAATCATGTCCTGCTTGCTGTAAGCATTTCCCAGACATGACTTCTCATGTAAACCAAACAGAGTGTTTCTACCGGATGACTACACATCTAACATGGACAATGAATCTCCTGTTTTGTGCGATATGTGAAAGGGCAACACAGCACATTGTCCAGAGATCATATGAGGAAATGGCTCTCGCTAGCATAGTGTATATAGTATACAGGATAGGATGACAGAAAGGCAAGCATTAGCTGGGTGGGTTGTAGGAAACTGTTACTAATCTCTTGAGATTCACTTAGATGGGAGGTCCAAATATACTTATATAAGGTGTGCATTGATCTTATCAATCTAATGGCTGCTTACTGTTTTGTCCTTCAGATATGGTAAATAAATGGACTGCATTTATATAGTGCTTTTTCATCTGCATCAGACACTCAAAGGATAATATGATCTTCCACCAAAAAAGTGCAGTTTTAAATCCTCTTCTTAAAGTTTATGCAAGTGTTTTTGTTGCATCCTGTAGCAGTTGTTCAGCATTTGGACCACAACACAGTTAACTTGTGTTAACACAGTTAGCCACTTATGTTAGCTTCATGCTTGTTTTACAGTCTCCCCTGAGTCTTTACAAGCCAGTTGTAATAGAGGGTCTCATTCCTGTTGTATGCAGATGAATGAGCGACTAATCGACTTGTAATGTCTCAGTGGAGACCAGTGCTGCAGTTGGTTTCAAAAGTTTCTTTACATTTAGTGAGGAAAACATCCATACCATAGGGATCCTCTCCATGCTACTAAGACACTTCTAATGAAAATGAAAATTTTACCTGTTCAGTGGTGACAAGAAGCAGCTTACTATTGAGTGGTGTGAGCCTGCCCCATACAATTACATTGTGCCCGTTTAGCCTATGATGAAGTTACGGCTACTTTGCTCCACTTACATATGCGTTGGTCTAGGCGGGCATTTCAAACTGTGTAACTATTGCTGTCCGCATACTTCTAAATGTCCATTGCATTCTCACAGAGATTAAGAAAAACATCCAGTAGAGGGCACGTGCCATCTTGAAAGCTTCTGACAACATGAAACATGGTGATGGTCTAGTTGTATTGCTGTATCGTCCACAACAGAATAGGCAGCAATGTAGGCAGAGGTGGTCTGTTCAGCTAGTGAATACTTCACAACAAGATTTAACATAGAAATTTTAATTTAATTTAACCATTTTAGTCCCATTGAGATCTAGACCTCTTTTGCAAGGGAGACCTGGACATTTATAAAGTTTCCAATTCACCTAACCTGCATGTCTTTAAATGTGAGAGGAAACTGGAATACCCAGAGGAAACCCACGCAAACACGGGGAGAATATGCAAACTTCACACAGAAAGGCGACAGGTGAGAATTGAACCCATGACCTTCTTGCTGTGAGGCAACACTGCTAAACACTAAGGCACCATGCTGCCCATGTTAAACCTTTGTTAAAACATGCCACCATGGGGGCCATCAGTGTGACGTAACAAATTAGTCGTTACCTCGGAGATGGACCACGCTGGCTATAAACAAAGAGGTGCTCCTCTGTGTGACTTTTTGCTCCAATCATTTTATCACACAGCTCCTTCAGACCTGCGTAATTTACATCAGCCATCAATCGTACTTTGGGCTGCTCTGTTCAATTCAGTTGAATTTGACAGAATTGTCTGTTTTCCTCTTTGTGTCCTTTTGCTTTAAGGTTATATCTCCCTTGAACTTTGGTTATACTGCCTTTGCAATTACAGGTGATATTGCTCTGTTTTGTTCATATCCGTAAGCTTTCAGATAATTGACATAAAGTAAGAAATGTACGCAGTCTGGCCAAAAGGCTCCACCAAAATCTGTATTTAACTTTCAGCGTAAAATACCTTATAGCATTCTAAATCAATACTCGACCAGCTAAATTTGTTTTTGTCTCGAGTGAAAAGATAACCCCAAAAACTTCCAAAAAAAAAATAATAATAAAAATAAATAAATAAATAAAGCCCACATTTAAAAATACTGGAGTTCCCCTTTAAGAGAGTATTACACGTCATCATATCAAAGAGCCTCTGTACTGTTTTATTACCCATAATTATTTTTGTTGCTTCAGCTAAAAGCCATGCTGATGTGCAGCATTGCTGTAGTATACATGGCCTTAGCACACACCTGGCTGTGAAACAGCTGAATATCCAATTGTATGATTACTTTTGGATCCTTAAAACAGGTGCTGTGTGTTTTTGCTATTTTCTTGTTGTGTCTTGTTGCCAAATAGTATGAAACATATAGTATTAAACACTTTTCTCCAGCACATTTATGACAGTTGGACACATTTGGAATCTGTTATGACGAATGAGCCATTCTTTTAAGATGTCCATGCCTCCCCCTTTTGTAAAGCAGCAAGAGATGTAACTGTTATAACTGCTGTGTTACCCTGCAGAAGGATGGTGCTTAATTGTCCAACATTTTTGTATCAATTTAAGCACAGTGTTGCCCTTAGTGCAGCAGGGGCTTTGATGATGGGATAGGCCAGCCAGGTAGCATGTTAATATGTAATATGTAATGCAATTAATATGCACAGGTCAGAGAACGATTACAACAAAATCATGTTGTAGTCTTTAAAGTTATTGATGTGCGTGTGCCATGTGTGTATATACAGTTGTGGTTAGAGGTTTACATACACTCATGGGCATGAATTTCATGGTAGCTTTGGGCTTTTAATGATGTCTTTGAACTGTTCTTTTCCATGTTGGAATGATTATACAACATATATCATTAATAACTCTAAATTATAAAGCAATGCTAAAATACAGTACCCTCAGCCGTATGAGCATTGCCTTCTTTATAATTTGCAGTTGTTTAATTGGTATCCCAGTGCAAAGTGCATCTGTGTGCATGCGTGCGTGCGTTTATGTCAGACGTGTACATGTAAAAACAACGGTCCATAGATGACAAAAAATTTAAAAAGTAACAGTCTAATAAAATTTGAAAAAGTATATAAAAATAAAATAAAGTACAACCCCTGGCAAAAATTATGGAATCACCAGCCTCGGAGGATGTTCATTCAGTTGTTTAATTTTATAGAAAGAAGCAGATCACAGACATGACACTAAACTAAAGTCATTTCAAATGGCAACTTTCTGGCTTTAAGAAACGCTATAAGAAATCAGGAAAAAAAATTGTGGCAGTCAGTAACGGTTACTTTTTTAGACCAAGCAGAGGGAAAAAAATATGGACTCACTCAATTCTGAGGAATAAATTATGGAATCACCCTGTAAATTTTCATCCCCAAAACTAACACCTGCATCAAATCAGGTTGAATTTGCGAGCACATCTTTCATTAAAAAATGTCCTTAAACAATGGAATGTCCGCATAAAGTCCTCATGCCGGCCTCTTCTGAATCTTCTCTGTTCTCTCACGATGTCCTGGGTGAATTAAGCCTTAAATTAGGATGTTTTCAGGTCGAAACAGGCCGACGACGGCGCCTGGAAGTGCTGCACGACGTCCTGCTCTGTGGGAAGTCCTTACAGCGACAGAAACACCCCATAATCTCTCATCAGCCGTTAAACTTTTCACCGAAAACCAGCTTAATTTCCCGAATAGTGTCCACTCGGATATTCCTCACAGGTCCAGAAAAAATGTTGATAAAACAACGCGCGCCGTCTCGAGCAGCGTGTGAAACAAAGGAATTCAGCCGAGAGGGTGGGACCACATCTCACTCAAGGCCTGCCCACAGGGAAATGACGTCACCGACACGCGTGAAAAAACTCACGCATGCGCACGAGGGTTCAAGCATGATTGGTGTAATCGCATGTCATTCAAATCCATATAGTTAAAAAAAAAATAAAAGTGTCGGTTTATTATCTAATAGACCTCGTAAAAATAAAAATCACAGTCAATTATCTGGTTAGTTATCTGGTTACAAAAACGGCGTTTTCAGTTTTAGAAGTGATTATTTCTCGCTAGCTTTTACATAATATATGACAAAGACATTATATTTACACAAACAAAACTGAGTTTGCAGCTAGCTACCAGCCTGTGATGTCACCATGCTAACGTCCGCTAAATGTCTTGTAAATCACTTCAGAGATGTTATTAGGTTCCAAAAACAGCGTTTTCAGTTTTAGAAGTGTTTATTTTTCACTAGCTTTTACAGAATACATGAGAAACATGTTATATAAACAAATAAATGAAGCATTTTTAGAGAGATCTGCCACTGACATCATGGTGCCATTCTAGTCTGGTTGACTGTCATCTCCGTCATTCAGAACAAAATACTGAACAGATTGAAACAGAACGTGACTTTTTAAACTTCTTAAAATACCTCTTAAAATAGGTCAAGGCTAGCCATCTTTGAACTTGCCAAGATCTGTGTCCCAAGAATATTCCCTGTGAATTTGAAGACTCTGGCAGTAATAAGACTGGATTTAAGAGACACAAAGTCTTTGCAATACCTGATGGCCTTGCGTAAAAACAAGAATTGGGTGCACAAGTTTGAATTTGTTTAGAATCTTCTCTAATCCACACAGGCTCAAATATATACTTCTGCCATTGTCATTGACCAGATGCTTTTGCCAGCCATCAACAAACTTATAGCATAATTCTGCCTGGATATTTGACTACTCTTCTTGGCAAAATTGGTGGAGTTCATTTAAATTGGTTGGTTTCCTGGCACAAACCCAGCTTGCTAACATAACACAAATTTTCAGTAGGGTTGAGGTCAGTGCTTTGGGAAGGTCATTCCAGAAGCTTAATGTTAGCCTGATTTATCCATCTCACAACCAGTTCTGATGTGTGTTTTGGATCATTGTTCTGTTAGAACGCCCAGTTGTGCCACGTTTCAACCATCTAGCTGTTGATTTGAGGTGATGTTGAAGAATTTGGTGGTAGTCTTCCTTTTTAATTTTTCCATCCACTTTGTGCAATGCAACAGTACCACTGACAGCAAAACAGTCCCAGAGCATGATGATCCTACCATCATGCTTGACAGTTAGTACAGTGTTCTTAGGTTGGAAAGCCTCACCTTTACTCCTCCAAACATACCTCCTGTCAGTGTGATCAGATAGCTCAATCTTTGTTTCGTCTGGCCATGAAAGACATTTAGCAGACATTAGCGTGGTGACGTCACAGGCTGGTATTTATTTATTTTTAGTCACACATGCCCATGTCCCAAATCCCAGCCAGCCAGTATGGTTAAGGTTTGGGTTTGTGAGGATCCAAAATTAACATGTGATGGGAGGGGAGGTGATGGTCTAGTGGTTAAAGTATTGGGCTTTAGACCAAAGGATCCTCGTTTCAAATCCCAGCTGACCGGAAAATCACTAAGGGCCCTTGGACAAGGTCCTTAATCCCCTAGTTGCTCCCGGTGTGTAGTGGGTGCCTTGCATGGCAGCAGCCTGACATCGGGGTGAATGTGAAGCACTAATGTGTAAAGCACTTTGCGCATGTGATGCAGATGGAAAAGCGCTATATAAATGCAGTCCAATTTAACGTGTGGGTCAGGGAGACACCAGCTTTAGAATTTTTTTGGCTATGGCAGTATGTCTATCCTTTTTTCATGTGCCTGCTTAGCAGCTAGTCAGTTAACTATGTGTGTACGAGGGCTGTCCGTAAAGTATAGGTCCTTTTTATTTTTTTCAAAAACTACCATATTTTCCGGACTATAAGTCGCACTTTTTTACATGTTTTGGCCGGGGGTGCGACCTATAAATGAAAAATATACCGGTAGGATCTCAATTAATTTACTGTAACAAAACAATTTTACGTGACAGAGTCGATCTATGTTTTAAAATGGCCACCAGAAAAGGAAATGCAATGCATCATGGACACTGTAGTATGGCGGCCGTCCTATAAGTCATGCTGGTCGCGATAACCAATCAGAGAACAGAACGTTGGACGCGTATTCCTCACCTCACCCACAGCGTGTGAAGCTGACGAATACGGTGCTTGCTGTTATTCCGGCATGGCGAACAAAACAGCTTCAACCCTTGGATATCAGTGTGAGCAGAGTGTTTAAGTTGACGCTGAGAGCTGCGTGGGAGCACCGGGTGAGCGACGGCGGAGGATTAGTGTGTGCACTTGGAAGGAGCTGGCGTCGAAGATTGTGAATAGCGTTTGAAGCAGACGAACATGGTGTTTATTCCGGGATGGCTAACAAAACAGCTTCAACCCTTGGATATTAGTGTGAGCAGAGTTGACGCTGAGAGCTGCATGGGAGCACTGAGCGACGGCGGAGGATTAGCGTCTGCACTTGGAAGGAGCTGGATCGACAACGCTGGGTGGTCATGAGCTGCGCAGGTAGGTGCTGCATGGTTCAGCTCGCAATGTGGTCCGCAAAATACAAACATATCTGTAGGTAAATGCAGCTCACGAGAGGGCACTCAAGGCTTGTGTGACTGTTCCTGCGACTTCTGACTACCATAGAAAAATACAAATTTCAACGTTACTGATAACTTAACAAGACAACGGAGAAGGCCCGAAAAAATGCCACCAAAAAGAAAATCATACTCTGCAGATTGTAAGTTACGACTGGTGAAATATGCATCTGAAAACGGTAGCCGTCACATTATCATCTGAACTTTTCATGTTAAGTTAACATACCTGTATGTCCATGGGACTTATAGTCCAGTGCAACTTATTTATGGTTTATTTTTCTTTATAATGGATAAAGTGGCTGGTGCGACTTATACTCCGGTGCGACTTATAGTCCGGAAAATACGGTATATGGATTTCATTCATATGTTTTTACGTCAGACATGCTTGAACCCTCGTGCGCATGCGTGAGTTTTTCCATGCCTGTCGGTGACGTCATTCGCCTGTGAGCACTCCTTGTGGGAGGAGTCGTCCAGCCCCTCGTCGGAATTCCTTTGTCTGAGAAGTTGCTGAGAGACTGGCGCTTTGTTTGATCAAAATTTTTTCTAAACCTGTGAGACACATCGAAGTGGACATGGTTCGAAAAATTAAGGTGGTTTTCAGTGAAAATTTTAACAGCTGATGGGAGATTTTGAGGTGATACTGTCGCTTTAAGGACTTCCCACAGTGCGAGATGTCACGCTGCGCTCTCAGGCAGCGTCATCAGCCTGTTTCAAGCTTAAAACCACCACATTTCAGGCTCTATTGATCCAGGACGTCGTGAGAGAACAGAGACGTTTCAGAAGAAGTCGGTTTCAGCATTTTATCCGGATATTCCACTGTTAAAGGAGATTTTTTTAATGAAAGACGTGCGGACGTGCGCGGCGGCACAGGAAAAACACCTCCGTGTTGATAACCATTTGTTAAAATCCAGGCGGCTTTTGATGGCTTTCAGTGGAGTGAGTATATGAGAAATTGTTTATCAGCTGGAGATGTTCCAACTTGTCCTCAAGGCTTCCAACAGAGGTGTTTTTCCTGTGGCGGAGTGTCGCGGCGGCTGCGAGCCGACGCTGCAATCCGCCCGCACGTCTTTCATTAAAAAAATCTCCTTTAACAGTGGAATATCCGGATAAAATGCTGAAACCGACTTCTTCTGAAACTTCTCTGTTCTCTCACGACGTCCTGGATCAACAGAGCCTGAAATGTGGAGGTTTTAAGCTTGAAACAGGCTGATGATGGCGCCTGAGAGCGCTGCGCGACGTCTCGCACCGTGAAAAGTCCTTAAAGCAACAGAATCACCTCAAAATCTCTCATCAGCTGTTAAAATTTTCACTGAAGACCACCTTAATTTTTCAAACCATGTCCACTTCGATGTGTCTCACAGGTTTAGAAACAATTTTGATCAAACAAAGCGCCAGTCTCTCAGCAACTTCTCAGACAAAGGAATTCCGATGAGGGGCTGGATGACTCCTCCCACAAGGAGTACTCACAGGCGAATGACGTCACCGACAGGCGTGGAAAAACTCACGCATGCGCACGAGGGTTCAAGCATGTCTGACGTAAAAACATATGAATGAAATCCATATAGTTTTTGAAAAAAATAAAAAAGGACCTATACTTTACGGACAGACCTTGTACTTTTATTTTTTGGTCACTAGAAACCGAGAATCCTGAAATGTATTTATAAACGGGTTATGGGCTGAAATGCAGAAGAGAAGGAGTTTCAAATTTGCATAAAATGTTACCATTTTCAATTATAGAAGGAAAGTGAAGTCGAGATTATAGAATATGCAATTCATGTAAGTTTTGTTAAAATTTAAGTTTCTGGCATACAACATTTCACCATTTAAGTGTACAGAATTTTAAATTCTGTCTGAATGATTCCCATTATAGGTGTCGAGTCAACTGTGTTCACAATTAAGATGAAGACATTAATGGGTCATGGATGGTAGTTGTGGTCGGTACAGTGTTGTATTTAATGCCTCTTTAGTTGCTTACAGGTTAAAAGAGCCAGACCTCTGTTATTGTTCATTGTTCAGCATTTCATTTACTCAGTTCACTCTCTTGAGATTTGATCTGACACCATGCTTTGTGTCTGTATGATTCACAAGGGAAGGAGTAAGATGCGTAGACAAAATAGCACACTTGGATATAGGTGCCTGAGGCAGCCGTCCCATTACCAAATAAGACATGTCTGCAAGTTGAGTCGATGTATGCGGCTCAGTTTTTGCTCATGAAACCTATGACTCAGGCTGGTTATCTGTTTCCAGTACGTCTTCCTGTGTAATTATAGACTAGCCATGTTTAAATGGGTGTTGTATGCTGGGAGGAGAAGTACAGTGGGTTTGCCAGAGAATTTGTCTGGCATTACTCACCCTTCTCTCTCCCTTTTTCTCTCTCCAGTCCTCGTCTGATTACTGTGCTGCTCATGATTTTAGCATTTACTATACACCTAATTAAAAATAGTTTCTTGAAATGTCATGTAGAGATAATGTTAATCCTTTGTTGTAAAATGTAATTTATACGACAGTTATTCCAGTTCACTTGCATAAATAACATGTAGTTGTTTGACACACTGTGTCAAACAACTACACTTAACATGTTCCTAAATGGCATCAATCAGTTAAATGACTGTTAGGCAATATTTACAAACTCCTTTGAGCCAGCTTTGCGAATAGAAACAAAATCAAATGTAACCAGCATGTGTGAGATGGAAGTGTGAAAAAAGTGAATTGTGAGAGGAACAGAAAGAAAATTAATCCAACACCTGTGAAATGTCTGAAATTTTTTTTACAACCAAATTAAGCTTTACCAGCTGTATATCATCTACATATCCGGTTGTTAAGTGTGACGTAACGCATCATGTGATTTTCAACTTATGGCTCCAAACAAAAAAGGCGCGCTGTCATTAAAGGCCCAGTCACACGGCACTTCATTGAGAACTGCACTGAGACGATCTGATCAGGCTGCACTTACACCGCTGTACACGAACAACAGCATTAACACCGTGACATAAAACTTTTTGTATATTGTGCCTAAAACTCTCCTGGATATATTAACTGGGTTTTTAGACGTTGTTACTGCATTTGTTTTATGTAAAAATGTCAGACGCTCAGGCTGTTTCTCCGTTATTTTCAGTGGGAGTTGCTCCGAGCTGCGATCGCTTCCTGTTCATGTCGTTTGGGGAGAAAGTGAAGTTTGCACTTTAACGCAGTGGTGTCAAAAGTACACACATTTGTTACTTAAGTAGAAGTATAGATACTGCAGTTTAAAAACACTCTGGTAAAAGTTGAAGTATCAACTTGACCTCTTTACTCAAGTAAAAGTGAAAAAGTATGTGCTCCAAAACCTACTTAAAGTATAAAAGTATAAAGTAACCTTTTAAAAAAAAAAGGTAGATGCCACTATATGAATTGAAAGCTTAATTTAAAAACTGATTCGTTCTACATGTGGCCCAAGACCCAAACCCAAAATTACCCCCAACACCACCTGCACGAAAATGTTTCAATTCTAGAAGCTCTGAAATGCAATCTGGGACTATTCCAGACAATAAACTGCAGTGAGTGCAGCATCCATTTAGTGAAGGGGGAAAAAAACAAACAAAAAAACACAACTTTCCTTATTCAAATTCATTCCAGTAGTATTCTGCTCTTACTAGGATGTAGCAGTTTTCTAGTTTGGCAGATAGTTCTGGAGGAAATCACTGAAGAAATTAACACAATGAAAATATGGTTTGACCGAAACAAACTCATTAAATAAGACAGGGATGAAGTGGAGGTATAAGAATCACTAGGTGTTCACAGGAAACACTCATTTATTTATGTATGTATTTATTTACGTATGTTCATTGTTAGTTGCTTTTATATTTTCTGTTGTGTTTCTATTCAGGTTCTTTTTGCCTCTTTCTCTAGAATTGTATATAATAATCATTAGATTATTAATATATAAACAAAAATAAATTTAAGAAACATTACAATTTGAAAACAAATGCACTCGAACGTGATGACAGCTGCAACTGCATAATGCTAAGTTTTAACATTGAAAATGCCATAGACATGCTAACGCGTTAGCATCGCTCCCGTTTTTAAGTTATAAAATACATCCATCAACTGTTTCAGAAGACCATAACAGGTCAGTTTAACATAGAAAAGGTAAATAATACTCACATAAGTATGCTCTTTAGGGTTTTAGCGGGGGAAAATTAAGCGAAAGAAAGAAAGAATAAACAAAGCAATGGTCGTAGCATTGCTTCAATCTGCAAACTACTGCTTTGATTGGTTCACGGTTCACAGCAAAGCCGTGCTGCAGAAAAGTTGATTACAGGCGCACATGACGTGAAATATATATATAAACATTAAACTGAAGCCAAAAGTAACGAGGCTGTTTGTTTTAAAAATGTAAGGAATAGAAAGTACAGATACTTGTGTGAAAATGTAATGAGTAGAAGTCAGAAGTAGGCAGAAAAATAAGTAATGGAGTAAAGTATAGATACCTAAAAAGTGTACTTAAGTACAGTAACGAAGTATTTGTACTTCGTTACTTGACACCTCTGCTTTAACGTCCTGTTTATTGTAATAAATATTTTTTTTTTATTAACAAACAGACACGTATATTTTACTTGTGCATAATAAAATATGTAAAGTAAAAGAAAAAAAAAAATTATTAAGTGTTCCGACCATGGAGCCAGACGAATGCGGTTAATGGAGGTGGAGGCGGAGAAGGGAGGGACGGAGGTTTGCGCACAATGTAAACACAAACTAAACTTAAACTGTAAATCCTTAAAAGGATCATACAGACGTAACTTTAATTGTAAACTTGGAGGTCTTTGGACCCGGAAACAGATTTATCACGTGACGCGTTACGTCAGTGCTTAACAACCGGATTATGGCTCTGTATGTAATGCTTCATGTTTTCAATTAATGCAGTTTATTTATTTTAATAATTATTTAGTTGATTAAATTTTTGAAAACAGTATTTAAAAAATTGTTTTCTAAACACATATGATATCTTAAGATGTGGTGTTTTGGCTGATCAAAGGACAAAGCTACGATGTTACTCCATTACTAGAGGTCCAAGCACAAGTGTTGTGAAGGACTCCATTATAATTGTAAGGATTCTGTGGAGTTGCGTCAGAAAGAGCATCTGGTGTAAAACGTGTGCCAAATCAACATGTAAATCAACTATGGATCCGATTCCGGGTCAGAACCAGCGAGAAGCCGTAGGGACTTACTTTACTTCTTATTTCTCCCCAAACATATCTGGAGCTCATAAACTGCAAACCCTGCAGCAACCAAACTTAGCACATCGGTCCAAAATCCCCACCACTACTCAGTTCCTGAAAACAACAGTGATCAACCTGACAGTGGCACTATAATAATCACTTCTACCTTTTGGCTAAAAACTTCTGAACCTTGAGTCATAGAATCAAGGTTATTTATTTATAGATCCATTGGGTCGTACTACATCAAACCACCCATTTCAGTTGGATTTTTATTTTCAATTTTTTTTTTTTTTTGTAGTTTTGAAATTTTTTTTTAAGTGTTTTCTGCTATTCAACCTACAGTTTTTGCTAATTCTTCATAAAATGTGGCATGTGCAATTTTTGAGCTGAGCCGCACAAAATTTATTGAAGTGAATTTTTTTTCCCTGCTGCCGCAGTTGCAAATTGAGTGGGTTTGACTGCTTTCACTACATCTGCTATAGCTCATGAATGAATACTCTATTGAAGTCAAACTTGGATGTATGTAAAAACTGACATGAAATGATCTAATGGGGGCATGACAACCACCACAGTAGACTTGTGGCAATAGGTGTTGTAGAATCATGTTTTTTTTTCTAGTATTCTTTGTGCTTAGATGCATTCCTGCCTATGTTTTAGATATTTTAAATTATTGTGCACTATGGCGATATCACCCAAAAATCATACGATATTTCTGAGATGTTTCATGATAACGATATTATTGATAATATCACAAAATGTTATCTTTTTTTTTTATAATTTAAATAACTGCAACTTCAACAGACCAGCATTAAAGTAATTTACCTCCATCATATCGAGTAATAAAATCTTATTTCTCTCATTTGTCAGCAATAGCTCAGATTGAGATTCATGTTCTGTATCAAATATTACAAATATAACAAACCATCACATTTCATGTGCAGTTTATAATTACAACGTTTTCCCTGGAGCTTCAGTACATAAATGTATCCAGCACTAAAACAAACAAAAAAAAAAACATCAGTTTGAAATATACAGGAAAAATTAAGTGTAAATTTTTCAGTTATTTCCCATGAAAGCAAGAGTAGCTCAATTTCAGATTCATATTCTGTGTCAAATACAGAAGAATGAAATCAACCACCACATATTAAATGCTTTGCATAGTTTGCAAATATAAAAAGATTACCCTGAATCTTCATTGCAAAAGGTAATGGTGGTGGATACAAAAACAAAAATAAGTTATCTAATAAAACTGGTTTGAAAACAGTGAGAATCAGATTCTGCTTAAAATATGAGTAGTACACAAAAAATAGAATCAATCCCAAAACCTAAGTGCTCTGCACCCTAGGGATGTGAATCGTACAACAACTCACACTTCAATTCGATTCCGATTCTTGGGGTGATGATTCGATTCAGAATCGATTTTCGATTCAGAGAGCTCTGAGAAATAGTTATATTACTTAAAAAATGTTGATGTTTAAGAAAATGCAGCTTTACAAGGTTAATCAAGTGATTCTAAATGTAAATTTACTTATCTGCTTTGCTCGTTCTGAGTTGACTGGCAGTTTAGCGAAGCACTGGTCAGTAGTCGGCAGATGCCGCTGCTCCCCTCTTTTAGCTCCGGGTGATGGCGTAGCATGTGGGCTTGCGGATTTGAAGTGTTTCCGAAGTTCTTGACTTTCATTTGGCAGAATTTGCACACTGCATAGGTCATGTCAAGCTCCTTCTTACGCAGCAAATAATAAAATCCAAAATGCACACAAACATTTGCCTTCAGCAAAGCTCTTCGTCCGCCATGCTAAGCTGCAGCCACTGAACTCTGCAGCTCACGAGTGTTTGAAGCACTCCAGGACCCCCCCGAATGACGCTGTAGTATGGAAGCCGTTGCCTGACAATCAGTACACGCAGCGAATAAGCAAGAAAATGTAAAAAAAAAAAATGCTTTTTAAAAATAGATTCTTGGACATTTTGGATCGATTCAGAATCGTAATAAATAAGAATCGCGATTCGGACGTGAATCAATTTTTTTTCTGACACCTCTACTGCACACACAGTTTGCAGTGCAAAAATACCCCCCAAAACTGAGTAATATAAAAGTATCTCCAAATGACGTATTGTGCTGAAAAAGCACCTTTGTTACAAATATCACAACGTAGCAAGCAACTAAATCCCAGAATAAATGTGAATTTCTCCATTGTGAGATCAGTAAAGTCTTATCTTATCTAAAGGCAATTTATAATGTTATTCGATTCTCTTTTATTTCCAACAATATCTTGATCTATCTCAAATTCATTGTAGTGCATTTAACAGACCATGTAAAGCTGTTGATTTTTCCACAACTTTGCATGGGTGTCAATAAGGAACTTTAGTAGAACTAAACTCAGAACAGCATTTTCCAAACCTTAAGATTGTGTAGTGCAGCTATTAACACTTTTCTGCATTTTATGATTGCTTACAACATGTTTCTTTGGATTAATATAGGTACCATTTTATATATTCAGGAAAAAAAAAATGCTTAACATTGGGCTTGGTTTTTCATAATGTAGCAGATCTGGGCAAATGGATGGTCGCAGGAATTTATTATATTTTAAATTAATGGCTGGTGATGGTGTTTTGCAGTTGTTAAGTTGTTAGAGGGTATGCACAAGGTATTTAATAATTGAGAAAATAAAATAGATGCCTTGAATACATGTGACCTTTTTAGGTTTTTGGCCATTTCCTTTGAAGAACAGACACATTACCTCTCCAGTTATTGTGAAAATGTCCCCAGTTTGAAACTACAATGACAATGGCTAGTATGAGGTGAAGATGCCATCTTAATAGCTATGCAGCGATACACTACTAAATCTGTGGTCCTCTGGTTTTCTTGAGATTACTATTTAAAACTCATACGATTCACAAAAGGGGAAGCAGTCAAAACTACTAATCATTACAGTGGCATGTTTCTTGGCTGGTGCTGGATGCGAATGACTTGCAAGAGAAAATAAAGGCTCCTGCTTTTTCTCTATCATGTTTGATTGGCATGAAGGGTGACTATCAGGCATAGAGATGGAACAAGTCATTGTCTCCCTAATCATTAATTCTGCTGTTTTTTTGTGTGTGTGTGTGTATCATATTTGTAATAACAGTCTAGCAGCACTCAGCGCTCTGGACCCATCACTCTCTTCTGCTGTTCTTGTCGTGATTCTATCATGCCTCTACCCCTCCTTTCTCCCCTCTCTGCTTTTTAATTAGACAACAAAGCAAAAAATATGAATATTCATAGCGCTTAGCCTAATTAATATGCACAGTTATGGAAATCAGCACACAATTAAGCTTCAGTTATCCCCACGAGATGCTGTATTGTGGTACTTGACAAGACAGAGAAAAGAATTGGGCAGGGATTTCTGCTTCACCAATATGTGAAATCGCATATTTCTAATACGGTCACCTTTGTGGAAGCTATAGTGCTCTTGACAGGCACAGTGTGGTCTTATGTGTTCATTTGAGACCTTTTGGTGCACATTAAGGTGAAGGTGTTGGCTGAGTGAGTGAAAGGATGCTGTGAATGACTGTTGCCATGGAAAAAGTAAGGGAGTCAAGTGGGAGAATGAAGAATGCCGAGGATGATTCTGGAAGCCTCATACTGAGTGTTAATTATTCAAACTTCCTACAGCTGATATCCATGCTCTGTGACAGTGCTGTCACTATGCTGTCTGTGTGTGAGTTATGAAGTGTAGTTCAGTGAAGGAGGTTAACTTGAGGAGCTGAAGAACCTTACCAAAGAATTTTAACTTCATATCTCTGAAGTTAGATTCAGCATTTGTGTCATAAATGTGCCTGCCAATGAGTGGCTTACAGGCTACCCACTCTGTATGTTTGTCTTCCAGGTATTGAGGAGAAAAGTGGGTCCAGTCCCTGGGGTCCAGGAGAACAAAGCAGTCCAGCTTTTAGCCAGGGAAGGGTACGGTACACTTCACTGACAACAGTCACATCATATATGTCTTATGCACTTGCTTCGTAAAGTATATACATTTAGGTAGCACATTACAACAGTTTTGTTCCTTTTGCCCTTATAATCTGGGCGTGACATAGACCATACTGTATCTCTATACCAGGGGCCACCAACCTTCCAAGAGATTACCTGCCCTGCATGTTTAGCAGTGGGTGAACAGGGAGAATTGAGAAAACATGCAAGCCAGGTGCTCTCCAGGAACAGGGTAGGTGACAGGTTATACCTGTGCACAGGTACAAGCTGTTTAATCCAGTTTGGGCCATACGTACTACACTCTAAACAAGGAACTGCTGTCTCAATGAGAAAAATTTATGTAAGAATTTGCACAGATTTTTTAAAGTTATTTAAATAATGCCACACGACTTCTCTAGTTAAGTTGAAATAACTTTAGTTGAAATAACTAAAAAAAAAAAAAAATCTATGCAAATTGTTACATCACTTTTTCTAGTTGAGACAGCAGTTAATTTCTTAGAGTGTAGAATAACAGTCGGCAAAGTACAAAATGACTTGATTTTGCTAATCGTATAAGTATTTCTATCCGCCAGCACGGACATGTAAAGGAAGATGAGTTCTGTTCATGCTTTGTCTATCCATTTGTTTGTTGTGCTGTCGATCCAGACAGAGGTTGAAATACATTCAAAACTACTTAGAATTAGATGAAACTTCCCAGTTTTCTTAGTTGTGTACTAGTCACAGTTGGGTTTGAGGAACATGCTTGCACATTAATTTTTGACAGTTATAACTGGAATGCTTTTTTTAGTAAAAGTGTTTTAATGTCAGGCCACCTGCAGCAGACAAATGGTGGAATACATTTTATACAACATATTGATTTATTCTGCCTTACAGAAACCTGGTTACAGCAGGATGAATATGTTAGTTTAAATGAGTCAACACCCCCGAGTCACACTAACTGTCAGAATGCTCGTAGCACGGGCCGCGGCGGAGGATTAGCAGCAGTCTTCCATTCCAGCTTATTAATTAATCAAAAACCCAGACAGAGCTTTAATTCATTTGAAAGCTTGACTCTTAGTCTTGTCCATCCAAATTGGAAGTCCCAAAAACAAGTTTTATTTGTTATTATCTATCGTCCACCTGGTCGTTACTGTGAGTTTCTCTGTGAATTTTCAGACCTTTTGTCTGACTTAGTGCTTAGCTCAGATAAGATAATTATAGTGGGCGATTTTAACATCCACACAGATGCTGAGAATGACAGCCTCAACACTGCATTTAATCTATTATTAGACTCTATTGGCTTTGCTCAAAATGTAAATGAGTCCACCCACCACTTTAATCATATCTTAGATCTTGTTCTGACTTATGGTATGGAAATAGAAGACTTAACAGTATTCCCTGAAAACTCCCTTCTGTCTGATCATTTCTTAATAACATTTACATTTACTCTGATGGACTACCCAGCAGTGGGGAATAAGTTTAAGTTTCAGTACACTAGAAGTCTTTCAGAAAGCGCTGTAACTAGGTTTAAGGATATGATTCCTTCTTTATGTTCTCTAATGCCATATACCAACACAGTGCAGAGTAGCTACCTAAACTCTGTAAGTGAGATAGAGTATCTCGTCAATAGTTTTACATCCTCATTGAAGTCAACTTTGGATGCTGTAGCTCCTCTGAAAAAGAGAGCTTTAAATCAGAAGTGCCTGACTCTGTGGTATAACTCACAAACTCGTAGCTTAAAGCAGATAACCCGTAAGTTGGAGAGGAAATGGCGTCTCACTAATTTAGAAGATCTTCACTTAGCCTGGAAAAAGAGTCTGTTGCTCTATAAAAAAGCCCTCCGTAAAGCTAGGACATCTTTCTACTCATCACTAATTGAAGAAAATAAGAACAACCCCAGGTTTCTTTTCAGCACTGTAGCCAGGCTGACAAAGAGTCAGAGCTCTATTGAACTGAGTATTCCATTAACTTTAACTAGTAATGACTTCATGACTTTCTTTGCTAACAAAATTTTAACTATTAGAGAAAAAATTACTCATAACCATCCCAAAGACGTATCGTTATCTTTGGCTGCTTTCAGTGATGCCGGTATTTGGTTAGACTCTTTCTCTCCGATTGTTCTGTCTGAGTTATTTTCATTAGTTACTTCATCCAAACCACCAACATGTCTATTAGACCCCATTCCTACCAGGCTGCTCAAGAAAGCCCTACCATTATTTAATGCTTCGATCTTAAATATGATCAATCTATCTTTGTTAGTTGGCTATGTACCACAGGCTTTTAAGGTGGCAGTAATTAAACCATTACTTAAAAAGCCATCACTTGACCCAGCTATCTTAGCTAATTATAGGCCAATCTCCAACCTTCCTTTTCTCTCAAAAATTCTTGAAAGGGTAGTTGTAAAACAGCTAACTGATCATCTGCAGAGGAATGGTCTATTTGAAGAGTTTCAGTCAGGTTTTAGAATTCATCATAGTACAGAAACAGCATTAGTGAAGGTTACAAATGATCTTCTTATGGCCTCGGACAGTGGACTCATCTCTGTGCTTGTTCTGTTAGACCTCAGTGCTGCTTTT
The DNA here is from genome assembly GCF_902500255.1 of Thalassophryne amazonica. NCBI lineage: Eukaryota > Metazoa > Chordata > Actinopteri > Batrachoidiformes > Batrachoididae > Thalassophryne > Thalassophryne amazonica. The sequence goes on along the minus strand of NC_047114.1, from coordinate 62,602,278 downwards.
GATACTGTTGACCATAAAATTTTATTACAGAGATTAGAGCATGCCATAGGTATTAAAGGCACTGCGCTGCGGTGGTTTGAATCATATTTGTCTAATAGATTACAATTTGTTCATGTAAATGGGGAATCTTCTTCACAGACTAAAGTTAATTATGGCGTTCCACAAGGTTCTGTGCTAGGACCAATTTTATTCACTTTATACATGCTTCCCTTAGGCAGTATTATTAGATGGTATTGCTTAAATTTTCATTGTTACGCAGATGATACCCAGCTTTATCTATCCATGAAGCCAGAGGACACACACCAATTAGCTAAACTGCAGGATTGTCTTACAGACATAAAGACATGGATGACCTCTAATTTCCTGCTTTTAAACTCAGATAAAACTGAAGTTATTATACTTGGCCCCACAAATCTTAGAAACATGGTGTCTAACCAGATCCTTACTCTGGATGGCATTACCCTGACCTCTAGTAATACTGTGAGAAATCTTGGAGTCATTTCTGATCAGGATATGTCATTCAAAGCGCATATTAAACAAATATGTAGGACTGCTTTTTTGCATTTACGCAATATCTCTAAAATTAGAAAGGTCTTGTCTCAGAGTGATGCTGAAAAACTAATTCATGCATTTATTTCCTCTAGGCTGGACTATTGTAATTCATTATTATCAGGTTGTCCTAAAAGTTCCCTAAAAAGCCTTCAGTTAATTCAAAATGCTGCAGCTAGAGTACTAACGGGGACTAGAAGGAGAGAGCATATCTCACCCATATTGGCCTCTCTTCATTGGCTTCCTGTTAATTCTAGAATAGAATTTAAAATTCTTCTTCTTACTTATAAGGTTTTGAATAATCAGGTCCCATCTTATCTTAGGGACCTCGTAGTACCATATCACCCCAATAGAGCGCTTCGCTCTCAAACTGCAGGCTTACTTGTAGTTCCTAGGGTTTGTAAGAGTAGAATGGGAGGCAGAGCCTTCAGCTTTCAGGCTCCTCTCCTGTGGAACCAGCTCCCAATTCAGATCAGGGAGACAGACACCCTCTCTACTTTTAAGATTAGGCTTAAAACTTTCCTTTTTGCTAAAGCTTATAGTTAGGGCTGGATCAGGTGACCCTGAACCATCCCTTAGTTATGCTGCTATAGACGTAGACTGCTGGGGGGTTCCCATGATGCACTGTTTCTTTCTCTTTTTGCTCTGTATGCACCACTCTGCATTTAATCATTAGTGATCGATCTCTGCTCCCCTCCACAGCATGTCTTTTTCCTGGTTCTCTCCCTCAGCCCCAACCAGTCCCAGCAGAAGACTGCCCCTCCCTGAGCCTGGTTCTGCTGGAGGTTTCTTCCTGTTAAAAGGAAGTTTTTCCTTCCCGCTGTAGCCAAGTGCTTGCTCACAGGGGGTCGTTTTGACCGTTGGGGTTTTACATAATTATTGTATGGCCTTGCCTTACAATATAAAGCGCCTTGGGGCAACTGTTTGTTGTGATTTGGCGCTATATAAAAAAAAAAATTGATTGAATTGATTGATCACATGGGGATTGGGGTCATCCTTTCATGGATATTGCAGACAGCAGCAGTAGGACAAGCTAACTGCTGAATGAAACTTCATGAAATGTGCACCTACAATGTGGGGCTGCACGAGTGTGGGTAAAATGAAAGCCAAGATTTTATCCGTCTCTGATTCTTTTTTCAGTGAAGTGTTAAAATGACAGTGTAAAATAGAACAGCATTGAAGTAAATATCTGGCACCAAACAACGTCGCCCAAATCATTGATCATGATAAAGGAACACTGGAGCACTTTTTAAAAACATGTACAATCCTGACCTGATGTAAAAACTGAGTCCCTGGGGCTGCTCCCTCGTTTTTCAGTCGGGGTCGCCACAGTAGATCCAAGGTAGAGCCGCATGTTTATTTTGGCACAAGTTTTATGCCGGATGCCCTTCCTGACGCAACTCCACATTATAGGAATGCTTGCTTGTTGCACCTGATGCCACATATAAAAATACATCAGAATCATCATTAAAAAAAAAGATCACACAGAGGTATGGATCATGATTGTGATATCAGTACAATTAGTCGTGCAGCCGTACTGCGATGTTACATAAATAAAATGCAGTATGTTGCTTACTTTAAATCATTCCTGAACTATATGAAAGCTTTCCCATGGTCGAGGATATTGACTATGACTTATTAAGTCAAATACACTTCATATGGATTGAGAAACTAATGTTAGTAGGTATTATTATAGTATGTATTTTACCCACAGCTTATGGCTGTGTCGGGCATGGAATTCCAACATTAATTGAGACTTGCACAGTGACACAATTTCTGTGGATTTGTCTCTGCAGCACCACAGTGAAGCTGAAATGAAAGATGATGTACTTGTAGTATAGACTTTTAGCTTTCAGAGAAGCATAGCCTCAAAAAATGGAAAATTTCAGCTACGGTTTGCCAGAAGGCACAGTACATGGGAGTCTGAAGCCTAGATTTGATCTGTTTCCTTATAAGAAAACCCTTAATTGTTCCATTTAACTATGAAGCTTTGACTGTTGTGCCAACAGTCAAAAGTTGCACTATGCACTAGGGCTGCAGCTATCGATTATTTTAGTAATCAAGTATTCTATCGATTATTCTGGCGATTAATCGGATAAAAAGTACTTCTGTGTTTTTAAACAACATCAATAGTCCAGGGCTCTCCCTAAGCAATGGTACAATGTCACTGCGCCAAAGTGTTGGCATTTTGCTGAAATGGCGATGGAATGTGGCTTTCTGTTTTGTTTTCTCCAACTTGTAAAATTTAACCATTTTTAAGTTTTTTTTTTTTTTTTTATAAAGGTTGATGGACTGGGGTCCCTGCGTGATTTTTTTTTGTATCCTTTCTCTGCATTTCAGCTGGAGGTTGAACATGCAGCCTCGCAGTCAGTTTTTTTTTTATTATTTTATTTAAGTTACCATGTTTGTGAAGTGTTGTGTGTTGCCCAAAAAAGCAAAAATTAAAAAGTCAAACACTCAGTGCGAGTCTGAGGGAAACAAAGAAGAAAGAGTGGACTTCTGCTGTTTGTCAATGTAGCCGGGGACAGAGCTGTGACTCGCCCGTTCTGAGAGCACCTCACACTGGGCAGAGAGAGACAGCAGCCGGCCACCGGGTCAATAGTCCCTCCCCACGTAGAGCAGACCGTGTGTTTTTTAAAAATAGACAAACACATTGCCTCGCTTTAAATGCACAGGAACTCTATTTCAGATGATCAGTGTGGACGATCTTTCTCTTAAAAGGCTTTAATTTACACTGTGTCATGGTGGAAAGCGGTAGCTATCGTTGCTAATTTCATTAGCTGTTATGCTCCAGTCTTCTGGGTTTTTTTTTTCTGCGGATGTTGCAGCGCCACACACAGGCCTGGCATATGTATTACAACGTTAAACGAAGCTTCGAGGTACAGAATTTGCCTCAAAAAAATTTTGTAATCGAATTATTCGAGTTACTCCACTAATTGTTTCAGCCCTACTATGCACAGTTTCTCCAGCCACACCCACTGATAGCCTAAAATTCCATCAAAGCTATCTGGGTGGCTTCTCTCACCTGTCTCCTTGCATATTCAGTTTTTGAGAACTTCCAACTCACAGACAGATTTACCATACAGTACCACACCGTTTGTATTTTGTCATGTTTGATGTAAATGAAGTTCAAGAGTGAATTGAAAATGTTCCCCTGATGTGTCTAAAGAAAGACAGCTATAAATTTATTTGTATTCAAAATAATCCTTATATTTAGTTTGTTCAATTACTTATAGACTGTGTATACAAATGGTCATTTCAAAAATGGTTAATGTGGTAGTTTTTTAATCAGACGAAAGTTGAAAGTCTGCACAACAAGCATATCTTGGTGGTTTCATATAAACTCCATTGTAGAGGTATACAAAGTTAGAAAAATGTGTCACTCTACAACTACCTTTAGATGTGTTGGTGTATCATTATTGCACATAAATGAATCATTCTGAAGGCTGTTTTCCCTGTTTATGGGGAAAGGCTTGTTCAGATGCCAGAATACATTTAAAATAGGAAACACTATCTAAATACAGCATTTTGCTACGGCAAACTAAAGCATAAGGCTTATAATGAAAAGCACAAGTCCACCACATTCTTGGAAATTCAGCACAATGTGGCATTGAAAAAAAAATTGCCTAGAAAAATATATGTTCCCTGGCAGCTTCTGGTGCATACTCAGCAACTTCTGGTTTAAGCTTAAAGACTTGCAGATTCCCTGCCTTTGAGTGTTCCAGCTGTAGACATGATATTTTCAACATAACCTTTTTGAAATAAATGTGTACATTTGTCATTGTTTCCGTCATCATTACTAACATTGTCAAATCCCACTGAAAAGCTTTTAGTTTATTTACACAGAACCCCACACTTGTCACTGACACTGTGTTTACGCCACAATATTTTTATTCACTCAGACAATGACTGGACTGAAATAATTCAAAGCAAAGCCCAGCTCAAGTGTCATTACTAATTTCCACCCGACAGTTTTTACAACCAGTGCCTGCATCCTTTAAATAACAGTCATACTTCCACTTCTGCAGTCATGTTGTTCCAAAACTGAGGTGTGGTTGGGTGTAGAGCTGGCACATTGAGATCTTCCATCACTGGAAAGTGTTTGCACCTTAAGTCAGCCTCCCATTGCCAATTGCAATAAATAAGTGGATGCCTAATTGAGGCCTAAAAATATGTGCAATCTATGGCAAAGCAGCATTGTAGAATGTTGTGAGCAACCGGGAAAGTCTTGAACATGTTTAAAATATTTATGATGTCGGAACAGATTTTGATGCTCAAACATTAATAATCTGATGTAATTTGGGCAGATGGGGTAATATAATTTAATTTTACGGATGCCTTTGTTTGTTTTTTCCTTAATGCATCTTGAAATGCTTTCTGCTTGAATGTGGATTTGGTTAGTTAGTTAGTTTGGTAGTTACAGTGCATCCAGAAAGTATTCACAGTGATTCACTTTTTCCACATTTTGTTATGTTACAGCCTTATTCCAAATGGATGAAATTTTTTTCTCTCAAAATCCTGCACACAATACCCCATAATGACAGTGTGAAAAAAGTTTTTTTTTTAAATTTATTAAAAATAGAAACACTAAGAAATCACATGTACATAAGTATTTACAGCCTTTGCCATCAAGCTCAAAATTGAGGTCAGATGCATTCTGTGTCCACTGATCATCCTTGAGATGTTTCTACAAGTTAATCGTGATATTGTGCTGCCATCTTGGCCAGGTCACTCTTGAAAAAGAGGAGAGTGCATGTCAGAGCACAAACCAAGCATGAAGTCAAAGGAATTGTCTGTTAAAATTGTCTGTAGACCTCCAGGACAGGATTGTCTCGAGGTACAAATTGGGGGAAGGTACAGAAACATTTTTGCTCCTTTGAAGGTTTCAGTGAGCACAGTGGCCTCCATCATCTGTAAATGGAAGAAGTTTGGATCTGCCAGAACTCGGCCTAGAGCTGGCCGCCCATTTAAACTCCGCGATTGAGGAGAAGGACCTTAGTCATGGAGGTGACCAAGAACCAGATGGTCACTCTGTCAGAGCTCCAGCATTCCTCTGTGGAGAGAGAAGAATCTTCCATAAGGACAACCATCTCTGCAGCAATACACTAATCAGGCCTGTATGGTAGAGTGGCCAGATGGAAGCCACTTCTTAGTAAAAGGCACATGGCAGCTCATCTGCAGTTTGCCAAATGGCACCTGAAGAACTCTCAGACCATGAGAAACAAAATTCTCTGGTCTGTGGAGACAAAAAAATGAACTCTGGCATGAATACCAGGCATCATGTTTAGAGGAAACCAGGCACCATCCCTACAGTGAAGCATGGTGGTGGCAGCATCACGCTGTGGGGATGTTTTTCAGCAGCGGGAACTGGGAGACTAGTCATGATTGAGGGAAAGATGAATGCAGCAATGTACAGAGACATCCTGGATGAAAACCTGCTCTTGACCTTAGACTGGGGTGACGGCAGGACAGTGACCCTAAGCATACAGCCAAGATATCAAAGGAGTGGCTTCAGGCAACTCTGTGAATGTCCTTGAGTGGCCCAGCCAGAGTCCAGACCTGAATCTGATTGAACATCTGGAGAAATCGGAAAATGGCTGTGCACTGGCGCTCCACATCCGACCTGATGGAGCTTGAAAGGTGCTGCAAAGAGGAATGGGCAAAACTGCCCAAAGATAGGTGCACCAAGCTTGTGACATCATATGCAAGAAGCATTGGGGCTGTAACTGCTGACAAAGGCGCGTCAACAAAGTATTGGCAAAATATGTGAATCCTTATGTACGTGTGATTCCTTAGTTTTTTTATTTGCAACAATTTCAAAAAGACTTTTTTCATGTTGTCATTATGGGGTGTTGTGAGTAGAATTGTGAGAGGAAAAAAAATGAATGTGTTCCATTTTGGAATAAGGCTGTAAAATAACAAAATGTGGAAAAAGTGAAGCACAATTTTGATGCAAGGCTGCAGTTTAAGCTAAAAATAAAATACAATGCAGATTGTTTTGTTTTGCAGCTAACAGTGAGCAATTTCATTGGACTGGGGTTGAAAATTGACTGGCACTGATCATGTGCACCCGGTCTGCTGTGGCTTTGTGAGGTGCGCAGTTCTGTGAGGCACAAAGCTCTGCTTCCTCTGGCAAAAGCATAGATTTCATGTATCTTGTATAATATCTAAGTGGGAAAAGTAGGTAATGGTGGACATGTGGATATAACATGAAGTGATAGGGACCTACCATTCTTTGAGCAGAATTCTCCACTACAACATAAATCCATTGCATAAATCCCATGAAAACCCTGTCACACTCTTCAGCAGAAGACAGTTGTGAGATGCTAACATACATTTTTGCTTTGTGGAAAAGTATGGAAATAACCATGGGAGCTTTGTGGAAAAGTGTAGTAATAAGCACAGGAGTAACACATAAATTGTATGGAGTAGCGTTGTCCACCACATTTGCACAAGCACTTGTGAAGTGGGACTCACCTGTACTTTAGTGTAGTCTGCATTAATAGTATGAAAGACAAAATTTTGCCTGTTGTTTCAATAAATCAGGCCTAATTTCTTAATTTTTAAAATTGGAGCCAAGATTCTGTAAAGCAAGGTTTTAGACCAACAAAAAACAAATCCAACTCCAGTATTAGTGCAGCAGATAACAAAATATTTGCAGAGGAATCCTTCAGATCCGGTTACAAGCACCAAAGTTTGACTGTGTATACCTTTTGGTACATGTTTTAGAAAAATAATGTTAGCCATTTGAATTTTCAATAGGGGGCCAAGTAGGGGTCAATTGAAGAAGTGCATAGGGAGATTCCAAAAAGGTATAGTTTGGACTATCTGTGACTGAATGTTACGGCCTTATGGGGTAAAAACAGCAAGCATGGCAACAAAGGTCAGTTTCAGTTTGTACAGGGGTCAAAGTTGCTGCAATTATGGTAAAACATGATGCAAATTATTGGTTGAGTTAATAGGATTTTAAAAAGGAATAGTTTGCACCATGTGTCATGCTTCGTTATGATGTTACGGGGTAACATATGTCATGTCATACAATCCAATGGACGTCGACATTGTTTGACCTTTACTTTGAAGACCAAACATTAATTCAACCAATAATTTGCACCACGTTTTACCAAAACTGGAGCAACTTTAACTTTTGACCCCTGTACAAACTGAAACTGACCAATGTCACCATTCTTGCAGTTTTTACCCCATAACATTCAATCACAGATAGTTCAAACTATACCTCTTTGGAATCATTATCATCAGACACATAATTTGGTATCACTTTCAATATAATTGGAACATTTTTTAATTTTGACCCCTGTGTAATTCTTCAATTGACCCCTACTTGGCCCCCTATTGAAAATTCAAATGGCTAAATTTATTTTTCTACAATATGTACCAAAAGGTATACACAGTCAAATGTTGGCGCTTGTAACCAGATTTGAACTATTCTTACAGTTACCTGCTGTACTATATGGTCTAGCACCATACAAAGAATGCAACAGTCAGAAGCACCTGACATAAGCAGATTCTGTCTGTACATGTTATCACCAGCAACCTGTAGTGGTGTAATATTAATAAGATGGGGTATAGCCTGATTGGACTTTATAGGCAAATACATTTTCGTAGTACAGCTGTCACCATAGAGCCAGAAAGCAATGATGACATAGAATCATTATAGGAGCTGAACAGCGGTTCTGTAATAAACTGTCAAAACAACAGTGGGCTTGGGCTGCAGCGCCACAGAGCCAAGTTTTGTTATGTACAGTCAACTACTATTACTCATTCATATGTACACACACATCGTTGTTTTTGTTTGACATTGGTATTAATAGCTGGCTTTTTATGTATTCATCTTTAAACTGTATGACTTAAACTTGGATCTTTTTCTGCTCAGGGTTATGGTGAAGATGGCCTTTACAGTGAGCAGGAGGGCATTGTCTCCACTGCTGTGTTTGGATCAGGGATTATTGGTAAGGAGATGTAAAGTTTACTGCAAGCACAGCATGATTTTCATAAAGTACTCATTTGAAAATTTAAGAAAAGTCGTAGATTATTAAGCCACTTTTTCCTTATAATGGCACTTAAATAAACCAGTTGTGTTTCATAAATTGCAGGTTTTTTTTAAAACTGATTTACCATAAGAAGATTGAGCAGTACACATAAACATACATTCAGATAAAATGAAAAAGAAAAACTGCATTCATTTTGCTTAATTGTTTATACTCTTCCCAACAAACAAAAATTTGGGTGGGATAGTGGTGGTGTATGAACACCCTGTCCGCTCATCTGTCCATCTGTCTATGAGTGCAACTCCTCCTTTGGTGGATTTCAATGACACTTTATACAATAATTGCACCATATGAAGATCTGCATGAAGGAAAATGATTCTGGTCTAAAATGTTCGAGGAGATTAATGGAATTTTGTGTTTAATTAATACGTCACATAATATTGACTTCATAAACACAAGTCCTCCTAAACCAGCTTATGGGCTTCATTGAAACTTCACCATGTGAAGATGTTTATGAAGGAAAACAATTCAGGTTCAACATTTCAAGGGTAATCAAGAACACAGTTTATGTTAAGTTTCCTGCACATTCAAAAATTGAAGTCGTGCTCCCTTCATGAAAATGTTGTGCTTTTCGTGGCAGTATCATAAACCAATAGATTAATTTACTTTTCATGATGCCATCATGAAATGGTATTAGATTGGGATTCATATTCATAAGGATTACAGCTCCAAACTGGCAAAGCAACTACCAATAGCTTCCTGAAGGGAACAACTTTAAACAGAGAAGGTTTTGATTGAGAAGAACATTGTTGTGTCAGATACAAAAGCACCATTAAGGAGAATCCATGTTAATGTTTAGGTGGTAATGGATGACGGGAGGATGTGGAGGAAGGGTTTGTTTGTGTGCTACAGTTTGTGTGTTCAGAGTGGGAGGGTGTAATGGGCACCCATGCACAAACAAAGCTTTCCCTTGAGATCCATCGGGCCTATAGTTGTCCTCAGTTTAACTGTCAGGGGAGGAGACAGAGGTTGCACACAATTGCCCCTGGACCATTTATAATGGACCAATTTGTTCTTGTGTTGCTGTTCAGGGTCATAAATACCACACACCATGTATATTTGCATTTCAGATATGAGGTACCCAAATAGTGAAAGATGGTGGTATTGTAGTATACATAAAAGTTGCAATTTTCATGATTATAACCACCTTCTTTTCTAATAGGTAAGACAGAACGAGGGCAGTACTCTTCATTTGGAACCCAGGTATATCATTTACCGTTCTTTTCTTCCTCTTGTGATTGTGTCATATTTTTTCCCCTCATGTTACTTTTGATTCAGCTTTTTGATTCACCTTTGTTCTTGTCTTTTTATGCTGTTTGAACTTATGTTTTTATTTCATTTTGTTTTTACCCTTTTGCAGCCAGGCTTTATGCAGAATGAGATACCTATGCCCAGCCCTGATGCCCTCTTTCCACCTGGCCTGAAATCCAATTCACAGTTTTATTCCTCCTATGATGGCTCCAGTTCTCGAAAGAGACCCTCACAGAACACCATTGGTAATATTGTGGAGGACTGTTGTTGGAGCACTTTGTTGTTTTGGTTGTAAAATCTGATGTTGAACCACTATTTTGCCATAAATCTTTCTTTCCAGTGGTTTATAATTTAGTCCAGGGCCCGGTTTCATAAAGCAGTCTAACCTTTTAGTCCACTAAATGTACTTAGTCTACTAAAATTAGTCACCCAACATTAGTGGTCTAATTAGCGGGGGGTGATGGTCTATTGTTTAAGGCGTTGGGCTTGAGACCAGAAGATCCTCAGTTCAAATCCCCGCCTGACTGGAAAATCACTAAGGGCCCTTGGGCAAGGTCTTACTCCCCTATTGCTCTCGGTGTGTAGTGAGCGCCATGTATAGCAGCACCCTGACATCGGGGTGAATGTGAGGCATAATTGTAAAGCGCTTTGAGCGTCTGATGCAGATGGAAAAGCCCTATATAAATGCAGTCCATTTACCATAATCTCCCTTTCACATCGATGACGAAACTTGTAGATTAGCCGTCTAACACTAGTCAACAGTTTTCACAGGCATAAGTGGCCTCATCAGTGCTGTTGCCAAGAAACGCCTCCAATGCGTGAGAGTTTAGTTTACTTCCGGGTTGTTGTCTGCTACAAACATGGTCGAGTCCGCTGCACCAGAGGAGAAGCACTCCCAGCCTTGGTGTCCGTAAACATCTCCAGTGGATTATTGTGGTCCCAGAACACCCATTCCTGCCACAAGGCTCGCCTTCCTTTCTGCTCCATCAATTGGTGGTACATGATAGCTGCCATTTTTGAGGCAAGACACTGAAGACTTGTCGACTAAAATAAGATTAGCCTCCTCTGTGCCAGGCTAAAAACTTTAGTCGGCTAACGTGAAACTTTAGATGACGATGCACTTTGTGCAACAAATAACATCAAAAGATTAGTCAACTAAGTGAGTTTAGTCGACTAAACAAAATTAGACCACTTTATGAAACTGGACCCAGGTCTATTTCTGTTTTTAAAAATGTGTCTGACTACTTGTGTGTCACAGTACTACATAGTACTTTACACTGGATTTGCAGTGATTAACAATAATAACTAGTAAAAACAACAGATTGGTAGTTTAGCAGGGCTGAATAGAGGAAGTCTTTCATTATTGCTAACATAATTGAAGACACTTGTACTTGAAAAGCATACTCGTGATCTCATTTCTTTTTTGTGATATTTTCTCTCATTTCATTTAGAACCCCAGCCTAAAAGGATCAGGAAAGTGCCCCCTGGCCTGCCCTCGTCAGTGAGTACCCACATCCAGAAGTGCTGTGGCCCTCTGTTGTCAGTCCATGGGATCCAATCTTCTGATCTCACCTCTTTTTTCCAGTTTCATTTGGTATCCTAAACCTCTGTAGACAGAGAGAATGAGCTGTAAAGGGGACTTCCAACTCCTCCAGCTGGTTAGCTGAACTAACAAGAAACAGCCACTCAATCACCTAGTCACTCATTTGCTGTTGCTGCATTTATATTTAGTCTGTCATATTTGCAGGCTCTTTACTCTGTGGCCATGTATTCATCTCTGCCAAGTGTACTGATTAGCTCATCGAATTCAATTCATCATGTGGTTTGATGGTTCTTACCCGACCTTGTTTTTTTCCCCCGCCACTCTCCTTGGGTCCAGTTTCCTCCTTTTCTGTTTCTTCCTTCCCCGTAACACCTCCTCCGCTCTACCCCCAAACCCCTCCCATCACCACCTCCTCCCACCACCAAGAACCACAGCCCTCCCCTTTCTCATCGCTCTGTCCCAGCTGCCAATGGAGTTGGCTGCCATCCAGAATTCGGCAGATGGTTCAGTAATTAGGATTGCATCTCTCTGCTCCATCTTCTCCACTCCCCTCTTTGCCTTTTCTTTTTTTCCCCTCTCTGTTTAATCAAATTACAGAAAGAAAACTTTAGTCCACTTGTATTTTGAGATTTGTCTTATTCTCACTATTTGATACTTGATTTCCGTGTAGAATTGATTTGAGAATGTCTCAGAGAGCCCAAAAAGCCTCTGGCACTGCACAGATGATATATTAAACTCGGTAGTCCAGTCTGCAAGATCACAACAGGCTGCTTATTGGAAAAAGGAGTAAGTCCAGACAGTAAAAATAGATTTTGTCTATTATATGTGGTGTTTTGTGCATTTAATTTGTTTTTTGTTGGTTCTGTAAATAATTTTGCTAATATGCAGGGATAAAAGTTTTGTCATTGCTATGACAGATTTCTGTCAGTTGGACTCCAGAAAGGCTGTATATGAGAGCCGAAGAAAAAAACAGATTTTGGGGGGGGGGGGGGGGGGGGGGGGGTTTGCAGTCTTACTACCAGGTGAAGTGGTTATGAGTATTTTGGGCTGCATGATTGATTGAATCTTCAGCGTCACAATGATATGACCATGCACGATGAACACTGTGGAAAAGACTGCCTCAAGTTTGATGAATAAGAAAAATCATTTTATTTACAAACACCATGGCAAGAGGAAATATTTGACCTGGAAGTGTTGGCTCAGTTTTTTACAGTGATTAGAGTGGGAAGGTAGTAGTTGGCAGTTTGGTGTGCACGCTATAGCTGGTTTAAAACATATTAATAAAAATATTTACTGGAGATAAAATACAAATAAATGTTATTTTCTTATCTGTTGTGTGGCGGGGAGGGGGTGCACTTTGTATTTTTTTTTTATTTCCTGTTTCTTTGTTTGTGTAGGTGTACGCATCTGCCTCAGGAGAGGATGCTAACAGAGATAATGTTGGGTTCCCAGGATCCAAGACAGGGAATGTCTATGCGTCCCCCTTCTATATCCAAGGTCAGTGGAAACATGCTAAAGTATATATGTGTAGTTAAAAATTCTCACTTCTTTGTAGTGCTTGCTGAAAAATTAATTCTGAGGGTGGGGTTGATAGTTATGGTAAAATAAAAAAATGGGGGGTGGGGTGACAACTCCATATCTAATGTTGTAATGCTATAATCGAGTTTGAGAACTAACCTGGCAGTGACTGACACCTGAAGAAGCTGCCTTTTATTGTATTTAATTTTGGAAAGCAGTTTATGATTATTACAGCAGTGCATGTCCAAAGCTTTTACTGTTATTTACTTCTTTTTTTTAGTGACATTGGTGCAAAAATGTTCTCTCTCCACACAACTTTATTTTGTTTCCTGCTATAAGTATCATTGCAGTTATATAAATAATGAATGTTTGAGTGCAATGGTAAGAATGTTTGCATGTGTTGAAAAATGGAATGTTTTGTCTTTTAGTGCATGAAAATATTCTTTCCATTGCACTAATCGGAAAACATTTCTTTATTTGTTTCATATGACCCCTAAATGGATACACATCATTTGATATTTTACTTAATTTTAGGCAGGTGTTTTTTCACAGAACAGGAAGCCCAAAGCAGCGGGGCGGGGGGGGGGCTCTGTGTCCGCACAGCATTTGACTCCACTCTGCAGGTGACCAGCTAATACACCAAGTAGCAGAGCAAGCGCTGCTAAGGACTGAAGTGGAGTGTGCAAAAGCACATCTGTTTTTCTATATAGGAACTTGCTCAACTCTTCATCTGACAGTGTCTTTACCGCCACTAAAGATGCCCTACGCAGGCTTTTAATTGGCTTATGCTGTTTTGGATTTAGCTTACTTGTATTATAGAAGCGTTTTTGCAAAAAGGTAATGGAGTCATTCAATACAGTGAAACATATGAGAGAAAAATGCATGGTACAGTAGTGTTCAGAATAATAGTGGTGCTATGTGACTAAAAAGATTAATCCAGGTTATGAGTATATTTCTTATTGTTACGTTGGAAACAAGGTACCAGTAGATTCAATAGATTCTTACAAATCCAACAAGACCAAGCATTCATGATATGCACACTCTTAAGGCTATGAAATTGGGCTATTAGTAAAAAAAAAAGTAGAAAAGGGGGTGTTCACAATAATAATAGTCAGTGAGTTCGTCAATTTTGTGGAACAAACAGGTGTGAATCAGGTGTCCCCTATTTAAGGATAAAGCCAGCACCTGTTGAACATGCTTTTGTCTTTGAAAGCCTGAGGAAAATGGGACGTTCAAGACATTGTTCAGAATAACAGCGTAGTTTGATAAATTATAGGCTGTTCATCTACAATGATCTCCACTGCTTTAAAATAGACAAAAAAAAAAAGACGCATGGAAGAAAACGGAAAACAATCATCAAAATGGATAGAAGAATAACCAGAATGGCAAAGGCTCACCCATTGATCAGCTCCAGGATGATCGACAGTCTGGAGTTACCTGTAAGTGCTGTGACAGTTAGAAGACGCCTGTGTGAAGCTAATTTATTTGCAAGAATCCCTCGCAAAGTCCCTCTGTTAAATAAAAGACATGTGCGGAAGAGGTTACAATTTGCCAAAGAACACATCAACTGGCCTAAAGAGAAATGGAGGAATATTTTGTGGACTGATGAGAGTAAAATTGTTCTTTTTGGGTCCAAGGGCCGCAGACAGTTTGTGAGACGATCCCCAAACTATGAATTCAAGCCACATTTTACAGTGAAGACAGTGAAGCATGGTGGTGCAAGCATCATGATATGGACATGTTTCTCCTACTATGGTGTTGGGCCTATATATCGCATACCAGGTATCATGGATCAGTTTGGATATGTCAAAATACTTGAAGAGGTCATGTTGCCTTATGCTGAAGAGGACATGCCCTTGAAATGGGTGTTTCAACAAGACAATAACCCAAGCACACTAGTAAACGAGCAAAATCTTGGTTCCAAACCAACAAAATTAATGCCTCGCAGATGTGAAGAGATCATGAAAAACTGTGGTTATACAACTAAATACTACTTTAGTGATTTGCATGATTACTAAAAAAGCAGTTTGAACATAATAGTTTTGAGTTTGTAGCGTCAACAGCAAATGCTACTATTATTGTGAACACCCCATTTTCTACTTTTTTTTACTAATAGCCCAATTTCATAGCCTTAAGAGTGTGCATATCATGAATGCTTGGTCTTGTTGAATTTGTGAGAAACTACTGGTACCTCGTTTCCCATGTAACAATAAGAAATATACTCAAAACCTGGATTAATCTTTATGGTCACATAGCACTACTATTATTCTGAACACTACTGTAAATATAAGTGGGACAAATAATGAATCTCATGTGACACACAATCCCCCAATCAAATGTCAAGGATCTGTTTAGGTGTCATAATAAAGCCTCTATATTGCCTTTTTATCAACAATTTCCTCAGCTTTTGATGATAATGCAAGTATGCTTTCATAGTCTGTTTATGCCCATCATGGGTTTCTCTCTCCTACCCCCCCCCCCCCCCCCCCCCACAGTAATTTTTTCCACACCATTTCAAGCACTTTCAGCAGTACTTATACAGAGTGTTGCCACAGTAACTTTGAAAAGTTACTTTATTAGGTATGTCTTACAGTTACTTTATACAGTTACTTCATTAGCAGTTGTGGACAACTTGTTGGCACCTGCTGAATGTAACTAATAAAGTCACTAGTAATTTAACTTGGTTATTTTTAAGATTCAGTACTCAGAAAAGTAACTATTAGTTAATTTGTTGATTACTCAGTCTTGAGTAACCAAATTCGATTTTTAGTTACCTTATCAGTTACATTAGTTATAAGTTACAAGTTGTCTGCAGCTGCTAATAAAGTAACTGCATACACCTGCTGATGAAGTAACTGTATAAAGTAACTAAAAAAAGTAATAAAGTAACTTTTCAAAGTAACTGTGGCAACACTGTTCATACAGCACTTCTTGGTAGGAAATAGTCATGCAATTTGACATGCAAGCTAAAAGCTGTTGTTCTTATGTTTATTTCTCCTGTGTAGTAGATTGTTAAATATGTCCATATCAGGTGTAAATATCCAAAGCTTATTGTGTTAAATTTTATCTCAGTATGTTACTGTTTCGTCCTGGCTTTGACTGTTCAGTAGTTGTAGACTAGGTGTTGGGTAAGATTGTGGAAACAAGCAGCTTAGGTTCCTTTATCGGTGATGAGAGGTTTACCGAGTTTGACTTCACAGATAATGCTGTGATCTGTGCAGAACCTTGGATCCACCTTGGATTTGCTGTGGTGACCCCGATTGCAAGCAAGGGAGCAGCTGAAGGGACTTACTTTTTCATGTTACATATTCCAAAATATGGAAAATTCATTTTTTTCCCTCAAAATTATACTCACAACACCCCAAAATGACAGCATGTACACTAGGATTCACACCCGTTGCTTAATGCATCTTTGGCAGCTATTGCAGCCTCAAGTCTTCTTGAATATGATGTCACAAGCTTGGTGCACCTATCTTTGGGTAGTTTTGCCCATTTCTCTTTGCAGCACTTCTCAAGCTGCATCAGGTTTGATGGGCGTGTCAATGCACAGCCCTTTTCAGATCTCTCCAGAGATGTTCAATCAGATTCAGGTCTGGGCTCTGGCTGGGGCACTCAAGGACATTCACAGAGTTTCCTGAAGCCACTCCTTTGATATCTTGGCTGTGTGCTTAGGATCATTGTCCTGCTGAAAGATGAACCGTCACCTCAGTCTGAGGTCAAGAGCGCTCTGGAGCAGGTTTTCATCCAGGATGCCTCTGTACATTTCTGCATTCATCTTTCTCTCAATCCTGACTAGTCTCCCAGTTCCTGCCACTGAAAAACATCCCCACAGCACGATGCTGCCACCACCATGCTTCACTGTAGGGATGGTGCCTGGTTTCCTCCAAACATGATGCCTGGTATTGCCAAAGAGTTCATTCTTTCTCTCATCAGACCAGAGAATATTGTTTCTCATGGTCTGAGTCCTTCAGGTACCTTTTGGGTTCTTGGTCACCTCCCTGACAAAGGCCTTTCTCCCCCAATAGCTCAGTTTAGATTGGTGGCCAGCTCTAGGAAGAGTCCTGGTGGATCTGAACTTCTTCCATTTATGGACGATGGAGGCATCTGTGCTCATTGGGACCTTCAAAGTAGTAGAAATATTTCTGTACCTTTCCCCAGATTTGTGCCTCGAGACAATCCTGTCTCGGAGGTCTACAGACAATTCCTTTGACTTCATGCTTGGTTTGTGCTCTGACAGGCAAATGTCAAATGTGGGACCTTATATGTAGACAGATGTGTGCCTTCCCAAATCATATCCAGTCAACTGAATTTACCGCAGGTGGACTCCAGTTAAACTGTAGAAACATCTCAAGGATGATCAGTGGAAACAGGATGCACCTCAGCTCAGTTTTGAGCTTCATGGCAAAGGCTGTTAATATTTATGTACATGTGATTTCTTAGGTTATTTTTATTCTATTTTTAATAAATTTGCAAAAAGCTAAAAAACAACCTTTTTTGCATTGTTATTAATGGGGTATTGTGTGTAGGATATTGAGAGAAAAACAATTTCCTCCATTTTTAATTGAGTCTAACATAACAAAATGTGGAAAAAGTGAAGCACTGTGAATACTTTCTGGATGCTTATTCATGAGTCTGAGTTCTTGGTCTTTGAGATTGAGAGATGCCTGAGAAGAGTTTATGGAGACATGGGGTCCCTGGACAGAGGTTTTTTTGGGGGTTTTTTTGGGGGGGGGGGCATTGCCAGTATCTTTGCAGCAGAACAAAGGTCCATGTCCTTGGGGTACTGGTGCTTCTTTTTTTAATTGTATGGTTTTGATACTTGGAGCCTGACCAGTAAAGTATGCCAAAAAAATAGACGTCTTTGGCACTGGGTGTCTTTGTAGGATCCTTGGATACTGCTAGAATTATTTTGTGTGACATAAACCATTACTTCAGGAGACTCAGATGAGGAGTATCACTTATTTTTTCATGAATGTTAGCTACCACATTTTGGCCATGTAACGTGTTTCTCTGGGTATGTTTCAGTATGCTGGTGCCTCAGAGTTTAGTACCCAGGCAGCTGCAGAAAGCCAAGGGGATACATTTTATAATTATTTTCAAGAGGTGGGGATGAACTGCCTGTCTGCCTGGGTGGTTGTGATCCGGCTCCCATTGTGGTTCCTAAAGCATGGTTTACACAGACGGTTTTGTCGGCGGGTAGTACGTAGACCGAAGTTTGCGGTAGTTCCGACTGTTTTCGCGGTGGAAAGGGGCGGAGCATTTCGCCGGCGTTTTGACAGCCGTACTAGCCGCAAATACGCGGATAAAACGCCGCTAAATCCGCCGAATAAAGTGGCGTTTTGACGCCATAGCATCTGGCACACGTCAGGCAACAGGGGTTAATACCCAGTTCTATCCTTTACAATCGCAGGTTAAGACGCGCGTGAGAACTGCGGTGTTCTGCTGCCGCCGATAATGCCCTGTGTACCGCTGGATTTATCCAGGCAAATCCTGCGTTACTCCAGGAACTTTTGCATATAGGCACCGCCCCCAGAGTATAATAGGCTGAAGCCTCTGTCACTGCAGGGGGAGGGAGATCATACTCAGCCTTTTCTTCTCCTTCCTTTTTCCCCTCCTCAACGTGTTGCTCCGTCTCTACCACAGGGCTACCCTCTGCTTCTGAACCAGACCTCTTGGTAAGTCCTTGCCGCTGCCAATTTTCTTTTAGGAGGCATACTGGAGCTTCTCTGCAAAAATATCTGGAGCTGGCCGCGAGTGAGAGGCCTGCATGCAGCGCACTAGTGTTTTTATATTGACCGCCGCCTATCGGCCGTTTGGAACACCGTTAACCGGGACGTGGCGTTTAGAACGGCGTACTGTCCGCCAGCGCCACCGTTTTGTCTGCCTCTGTCGCCGGTTAAAACGCCCTTGAAGACGCCAATGTGGGCTCTATTGCCCTTTTACACGCCGTTGATTAGGGATACAACGCCGGCCGCCAATTACGGCGGTGTAAACTGCGGCACTACAGGAAGGGGCAGGATGAAACGGCAATTAAAAAGTATCAGACGCCGTTGTTCGCGTTGTCTCCGTCGTCACACGAATTGTCCGGGAGCGCTCCCGGAATTATTCGACATGTTGAATAATTTTTTCGACGATTTCTGGTAAAGCCGGAACTAAGCCACGCCCCCTAGTGCCGGCGTTCACGGCGTGTGATCCTTAAGACGGCCAAAAACTCTTCCGGGACGCTTCCGGGAGCTCTTACCGTCTGTGTGTAAACGGGGCTTAAGTGTGGTGGATGCACCCAAGTGTTGCATCAGTGCATGCTCCCAGACCTAATTTCTTATTGTTTGTTTCATTGCCCAGCTGTAGACAGGGCTGATTAAAAGTTTGTGATCCGCACCAACGTGGATAAGAGCCCTGTCACACCTATGCGTGTGAATGAGGCCAAATCAGCCCAAATGGGGAAAACAGCCACAATTCGAGCTGCATTCGGGAGCGACAGACATTTGGACAGCTATGTATGAATGCCGTACGAATACTCAATGTGTGCACATTCGGCGTGCAGCAGCTCCTGACATCAGGTCGACTGCTGCCCGAACACAGTACGAAACCCCACAATGCCAGCAGAATGCTGCAGGAGTATGCAAAATGCACCTGTGTGACCTGTGTGTGGTACGATAGCCACCCGAGGTCTGTGTGGAATGAATGCAAGGGGAGGGGTGTGGTCGAGCAAGCACTGTGGTCTCTCTTTTGAAGACCTGCTGCTTCTCACTGCTGGGGTTCACGACATCCAATCCATGGACTGATTACATGTAAACCATGGTCTCTGTTTCACATCGTTTCTG
The DNA here is from genome assembly GCF_902500255.1 of Thalassophryne amazonica. Lineage (NCBI taxonomy): Eukaryota > Metazoa > Chordata > Actinopteri > Batrachoidiformes > Batrachoididae > Thalassophryne > Thalassophryne amazonica. Next base: position 62,582,527 of record NC_047114.1, on the reverse strand, counting down.
CTTTAGAATGATTTAAGAGGTTTTACCTTGGCATCCGATGGTTAATAATTCCATTAATCCATTTGATACTTTTGGTAAAGAGACTGTCTCAGACGAGTGGATGAGCTCCGAAATGACCCATGTGCAGTGGAGGCAGGACGGACCAATTTTTAGGGGGGACCGCTTGGTCTGCAACAGTGGTACAGCTGTACCTTGACTGCCATTTGTTTGTTTTCCAACATGAGTAGAGTGCATGTGCTCTGGCTGCACGAATGTGCTGACTACTCTGGAAGAATGCTGTACGAGGTGTTTGAATGTAGCTCGAATGTGCCGAGTGTGGCTCGAATTCTCATTCGTACAGCATTCAGCCTCATTCGTGTTCTGGTGTGACGGGGGTATACCAGTGACATCGATTTTTTTCCTTGACAACCACTATGGGTAGAACAGTTACATCTTGGAAGTTACTTTTTATATGTCAAAGCCTAGTCTGGATTACTGTATGCCAGCGAACACCCTGCAGTTCCTGGGTGCTAGGGGTCCATACCGGTTCTCAGTATTACCGTATCACCTGGTATAAGACATCCAGTTTGCATACCAGTACACGTTTTCAATACATCAGTGCTCAGTGTAGCAACCAGTTAGTCCATTTCTTTGTGCAGAAGAACCACGTGCTTTAACTTGGAAAACAAATCATCAACACTGTGCGTTGTCTCACTGTGTTTCATAGCACAGAGCCAACACACCAAAAACAGCAGCATATCCACCCCCCATCACCTTAGAGTAATGGTCCACTTTTGAATACATTTTGGACTTTTTTTTTTTGGGGGGGGGGGGGCATATAACTTTAGCTTTATTACAATTATGCTTGAAGACTTCAAACATAATTGTAATAAAACTAAAGTTTAACTAGAGACATTGATCACAAAATGCCCTTTGCGTAGGGCAGTCAATTATTACAATCTTCGTCAATCGCGATTATTTTTCATTTTTTTCGTGATTACCGTGAATTATTTATTTTATCCACAAGGCATAAAACAACTCAGAATCTGACGTCATTGTGCTGCAGCCTTGCTCTCGTCTTAAGGTGAGACAATAACATGGAGGCTGAGGAGCGATCCGTCGTGCCGTTTGGATAAGACGGCCGATTAAAACAGTGGCCGCCTTCTTCAAAAGCCGTCTAAAATGCGGAGCTGTGTGTGTGTGTGTGTGCACGCGCGCGCGGAGTCAACAGGCTGCAGACTGCGAGGGAGGGGGTGGGTGAGGGAGATTCCTGAATGCAGGCGCGACACGTTACAGTCTCAGAACCATCAGTGCGCAGCGAGCATGGAGCAGAGAGACGATTTTAACCCGAGTGAACGTTAACAACAACAAAAAAAAAACGTGAAGCTGCTTTTACTTCTCTCTGAACTTTCTCTAAAGGTGTGATTCTGTTGTTACCGTCCTGTTCACACCATGTGCACGTAGTATGCTTAATTTATGAGATCATGAGATGAAATAAACGGTCAAATAGCTTTAAAAACATATTTAAAAAATGAGAATATATGAATGAACTGAGCCATAAAAAAACAAAACCAAGACATGAAGAAGCTGTGGTGATGTTCAGACGCACAGATCACAAAAAGCAGGTAAGAACTCTGAACGCTGTTATTTTCCAAAGGTATTTATTTGTTCATTCTTGAGCTTAATGTAGTGTTTAAGCACAAAACGTGACTGATGAGGAGAAACAATTTCAGAAATGCAACAGAAACAACCACAAATCAGAAAAAGTTGAGACTGTAAATGAAGATAAAAATAAAAATGTTGCACCATTCCCAGTTTCTCCACTCACAGAAGCCAAACGTTCTTCCAGAGTTGTGTAATTATACTACAATAGTAGAATATAAAGGAGAAAAAAAGAAAAGCAAAAATAGACAATATATTCGTCAATCGCAATTATTTGTCTGACAGTTAATCGTCTCCAGAAATTCCTAATCGTGACAGCCCTACCTTCGCGCAGTACTATTTTCCATGTAAAGTGCAGTAGTATGTACATGTGTGGGGTAGGTATTTGATTGAACCCTCGTGTTTGATGTAAACTGGGATACACAGTGGAAAAATTGGAGATTGACATTATATTTATTTGGAGGATGTGGCCAACAGTGACCATAAAAAGTTGGTAGTCTTCGAACAAATGCAACTATTGGTAATTTTTTTTTTTTAAGTAGGTCAACGTCACTGGCTTCGAACCCATGCAAAGTACTCCTTCAAGGCATGTACCCACCAAATATGAAGTTTTTGCGAGCAATAAGTGCAGAGATACGTTGCGGCGAACGATTTGCGGACGGACGGACGGACAGACAGACAGACGGAAGGATGGACGGACGGACAACCCGGATGCTATATACCCCGCCTCGTGGCACAAGCGCCGCGCGGGGCATAAAAACATCTGTTTACTTAATTTAACTTTTCTGCATAGCTAAAATGGGATGTAAAGCAATATCTAAGTTAGAGCATAACTAAGCCTGTTTGGGGTTCTAACTTTAAAATCAGCTCACTTAGGGTTATGGAGGCAATAAATCTGAAAATGATTAGACATGTTGCGCATTTTTTAATGTCCCAGTTAACAAGACAACATAAAAGTACTCATGGTTGTAAGTCTCTGCACACACGTGCTTGTAATTAGAGGTCACTAGTATATTTTATTCCTCTCACTCTGAGCGTTAGCAGGTGCATTTCTGGAAACTGTCTCACTCGGCAATTCTCTGCATTTTTCGGCATGTGGCATACATTTTAGAATGAGCAGAAACATCTCGATGACTGACAGACAGAGATAAACAGACCTGCTCCGTCTGAAAACGAAGCTTCTGAGCTGCCGTTTGAAAGTGATGGCTCGGATTTACAGACAGGAGATGACACACTTCACCTCGAAACTCTTAACTTTTTCAGACTGTCGGTTTTTGGAACCTAAAGTGTGGTAACATGCTGTTTGTGCGGATGCTAGTTTACTGAAGCTGTGGACATGGACGTGGGACATCTCCATGACGCTGTTTTTAACAGACTTCCTGACCCGCAGATGGATTTGTTACATTGGAAAAAGTCAAAATACATTATTTCCAGGAGTTAATGGACATTACGAGTATTTTACGTGCCACAATTGTGAGAGAATTAAAGGCTAAGCTGCAGCCGGCGATCGCGCGTGCACGCGCTTCTTTGTCCGTGAGAAGTTTGCATTTGGCAACAAATCACGGTGAGTCTGGCATGTTCAAGATTTTACCACTTTTGTGTTTTGTGGCAAGCTTTTTTTTTTCTTTTCTTTTTTTTCTTTGTGTGTGTGATTTTGGAGCTGGTGTGTGTGTGCTGCTTGTTGCTTCTGTCAGCTCCTGCTACTGTGAACATGAATGTCTCCACGTTTTTCCCCGACAGCAGATATATATTTTTTTAGATTTTATTGATAACAGCACTCATAATAAATTGTGCACAAAGCTGAACCTCGAGCAGAGATTGTTATTGACAGGCTGCGTTTATGACTCACATAAACCTTCTCAGAGCTGCAGCTTTTACCGTGACTGCATCAAAATGAACAGTTTTCACTTAAAAATGAGTCATCACAACACGACATCACACTTATGTAAACTTTAGAATTAATCTACATTCCATTGAAGCACTATGTGCTTCAATGGAATGTAGTAGATACATCACTTGTTGGAAACACACAAGTACTCAGAAGTACTTTGTTTTCAGACGTCACTGTAGCTGTTTGTTGTGAATGCCATATACTTTGAAACCGTCACGGAAGTGCACAAAATAATGCCGGTGGATCATCGGATGGCCACTAACAGCCTAAATCTTAATTTGTGATGATTTTAGTGCGACATGTCCTTTAAGGGTCTCAAGGTTTGTAATCTTTTCAGACAGACATGTAGGTTGAGAAGTCAATTCGCGATTGGGCAAAAGCAAGGAAAAGGTGAAAATGTACTACCGACCTAATAGAACCACACATTAAGCATTAAAAAGCATCAAAAGTATTAAAAAGCTACTTTACACACAAACACCACACTACATACATTTAAATAAAATTTATATAAGCAGTATTAACCTCGTATGTATCAAGTATCAGCGGTCCAATGATAAATACCATATCAGGTTTTGAGAAACTGTATACCGCTCTACTGATTGCCAAACAGCCATTATAGACACATGAATTCATTACCATAATGTGACATTCCCTGTGTGCTTTTCATTTTTTTTTTTTTTTTTTTTCTTGTGGCTGTTTAACAATATTCCCATTACTCCTCACCCTTCTTCCCACCGCCTCCTATCCTCTGATAGAAGGCCCCCACCCAAACTCTGATCTCTGGGGCTCTGCTGGGTCAAGTGTTCAACCTGGTTATTCTGCTGTAATGGGCAACTCCCCCCATCTGAATCAACATGGTCCCTTCACTGCCATCAACCCCCAAGACAGACTGGTGAGCCCTGCCTTCACACGTTGGACTTGTTTTCCTTCTGAAGTATAATGATGTCTTTGACTAATTGTGACTGATGTGTCTTTGAGGACTACTGTCTGGTTGTTCATTTAAATCTCTGGGTATGTCTGTTTACCAGAAACGTCATCCACTTCCTGTGTCCCCCCAAAACTTCCCCTTGCATGGCAGTGAGGTGAATGGGACTCATCCTGCTTCTTTCCATTCTGGATCCAGCAGCTTTGTAGTGCCCAACCATACATCCCCTATTGCTGGCACTGACACTGTTATGGGTAAAAAAAAAACAAACTTGTTATAGAATTTAAGTTTTCATGCAGTACTGAACAGAATCAGAACAGCCTTTATTTGCCAAGTATTCACAAGAATACAAAGAATTTGACTTCTGTTTGAGCTACACTCTGTGTGTGGTATGTATAAATATACACTAAACCCTGAATAATTCACAGTAAAAATGTGCAAGTAAAATAAAATGTGCAATAAGAAAAAAATATAATGCAATGCTAAAATACCCTTGGCCATATGAGCATTGTGTTATTTATAATTTGCAGTTTAATTAATTATTACAATCCTGTTGTCTTACATACAATTTGTACATGTTCAAATAATTTTGTTCATGTGCAAATCAAGGAATATTTGTAGATCACCCTCTGTGCATTTGCACGTATTGATATTAAGACAAATTTAACTCCATAGAAAGTTTTGAGTTAGCAAAAGTTAGCATGCAAGCTAATCTCCACAAAATGTCTTATAAATGACACCAGAAGTGTTATCAGGTTACAAGAACAGCGGTTTCAGTTATAGAAGTGTTTACTTCTCGCTTGCTTTTATATAATATCCCAGAAACGAAGCAGTTAGCAAGTCGCTAAACTAGGAAGTGATGTCACTACGCTAATCTCCATAAAATGTCTTATAAATACGTTCACAGGTGTTAATAGGTTCCAAAAACAGTGTTTTCAGTTTTACAAGTGATTACTTCTCGCTAGCTTTTACATAATATATGAGAAACGTATATAAACACACAAAATGAAGTGTTTTTTGCAGAAACCAGCAACTGACGTCACAGTGCAGCTTTACTCATTAAAAAATGTGAACAGTACAGGTTATTAAGCATACCTTTTAGATTAACATACTTGTTAATCCAAATTTTATTCTAACATTACAGTTAATGTAAACTTTAAGAAGCCATGTTTGTCTGAATGAACAGTCTGCATTATATTTGTGAGCTGATCATCAATAGAAATACTGACCTTTTTAAGTATATGTTAAACAGTGCAGTAAATAGATAGCAGCAGCTTTTTAAAAAGTAATTACTGTGTATACTTTTAATGACCAGCTTGTGTTTGCCAAAATATGAGTGGTTATTTCAGTGAATTGTAAAACTGTTAACAGGCTGAAAATCTTTGTTTTGTATTTGGTCAGCTCTTTTAATATTTCTCTGTTTTCATTCTGAAAGTTAATCGAGCACCACGTGGGAGCTCAGGTGATGAGATTGGAAAAGCCTTGGCATCTGTAAGTCTCAATTAAGTGCACATTTACAAACATGTACACTTGTCACTTTTTGACCTAAGAATTTCACTCTTCAGTATTAAACTATAAATTTGTGTGTTAAATTACTGTAACTATAGTGGTACAGATTGGATTTCATTACATTAATGTGAAACCTCCGTACAGATTTATCCTTCAGATCCAAACAGCAGTGCCTTCCCGTCATCGCCGTCTACGCCCTCTGGTTCTCCACAAGCTTTATCAGGTAAGTTAAAACCTGTAGCCAGTATTTTTCCACCAAGATTTCAAGGTCAGTTGGCTTTTTTGATTTATTATTAACACTTTTTGTTTTTATTAAGCGATGTGTAATGCTTGGACACAGGATTTTTACAGCAAATTTGGAACTGATTTAAAGTTGGGCAGAGTCTGGGGTTCTTAATGATAGTTGGAGGTAACTGCTTGTAGGAATTGCAGCAGTAAATGCACCTGTGTTTGATGGTGAAAGAACCAGACCTTTGTTACTTTGATCCCAGTTGCATCAGTGTTTAAAAACTCACTGTTTCTGTATTTGATGTGTTTGCAGCTGAAAGCATCTCTCGCTCTCTCTCACTCATTCACACACACACACGTGTGTGTGTGTGTCTCTGTGCATTGTAGCCAGTGATAGGTGTGACCTGACAAAGTGATGGAGACCATCAGAAAATAGTGAGCATGTAGTTGGATGCAAATCATTGTGAACATTAAAATGGTTTTGCCTGCAGCTGACATAAGCATGAAGCAGTCCATGCTACGTAATTCTCTTCATCTGCAGTTTACACTACAGTCTGTATTTCTGTAACGTATGGGTTCTTTCTATAATTAGCAGTTGTGTTTATAACCCAGACTGAAACTTGTCAAAATTACGTCAATAAATGTTGACTGTCAACAGTCGTCACTTCAGACTGAAAGTCTTTTGGTGTTGCGTCATCTTACGAGGATGAAAAACTGTTTGGAAAAAATGTAGTATTTTCTTCTTTCTAAGAATGAATGATTTATTACTGTAAACCATTCATTGCAGCTCCATCTATGGGGACAAAGGTGGAAGTAAATAATTGGTTTACATTTCTTGATTTGTGTTTGGGGATCTATACTAACTGTTGTGTGGAAGTTGTATGACAAACAGTCTAGATCAATGGAAAATTCTTCTGTTGTCCCTCCTGATTCCAAATCTAATAACAGCGTATTTCTTGATAACACTGATATTAAACAATCCAAACATGTTCTTATTTAAGTCTGTGAGTTTAGCAAGACCTGTGTCCTACACAAACAAAGCACAGTGCTACATTTACCTTGCAGTACTACTTTGACATTTAAGTTGTCTGATTTAACAACAAGTTATTTTTAAGGAACAGCTCACATAGTTTTGCAGAAATTCAAAGGAAATCCCCCTTTTTATTTATTTTTTAATTTGGCTTTCCTTTTTTTATGGCATCACTCATGTTACTCAAACCATGTTTCTCCACCACATCTGCAGTTGTTGTCAGATGTTTACATACATTGATTATGAACATTAATGTCACGGCCGTGTTGGGCTTTCAATGTTTTTTTTGTTTTTTTTACCTGTCCATTTTCTGGGACAGAAAAATTGTACAGCATAGTCTTCCGGGAGTGGGAGCATGCACTGGTGCAGCACATCACCTCTTCCAGCACTCTGTGGGCTAGGGCTGCCACAAATGACTATTTTGATAGTCGACTAGTCAACGATTATTTTTGCGATTAGTTGACTGTCGGATCATGCGTAATTTCCTAAATTTAAGGCCTGCAGCATTTTCCGAGAAACGTCAGGGGATGAAAACATGAACATTTCCAAATCAGTGACTGTTTCTTAGACAATTTACATCAGTCATTCAGAAATACAGTGTGGTACTTTATAGTGAATCTGTCAGGTAGGCAGTTCTCAAAAACTAAATGTCCATGCTGGAAGGAGACAAGTGAGGGAAGCCACCAAGACAACTCTGGAAGAATGTTTGGCTTCTGTGAGTGGAGAAACTCGGAATAGTGCAACATTTTTATTTTGAGCTTCATTTTACATATAGTCCCATCTTTTTCTGATTTGTGTTTATTTCTGTTGCATTTCTGAAATTACAGAACTGCTGTAAAGAAAGGTTGAACATTTTATTGTGTTTTAAAACTTTGTAGAACAAATGCAAACACCAAACTCTTATAAAGAAGGAAAAAATACACGGACATGTGCAGGCAAGCTTTGATATAAACTGAACAGAACAATGCAGGCTGATTTGACTCTCCATATTTTTTTGTATAAATAAATCAGAATAAAATAAGAGGTAACTCACTTTGAAAATAATAAAACATATAGCTGCAGCTTAATAACTTTGAAAAATAACAAAAATCAGCAGCTTGTATTTTTATTCTGACTCCAGTTAATTTTAGTGTGATGAAGTCATGCTTTTTTTCTCCTCATCAGTCACATTTTGTGCTTGAACACTACATTAAGCTCAAGATTGAACAAATACATTCCTTTGGAAAATAACAGCTGTTAAACTTCAGAGTTATCACCTGCTTTGTGTGATCTGTGCCTCTGAACATCACTGCACAGCTTCTCCATAGCAGGGTTTTTTTAAACCCTTGTATGCGTAATTCTTGCTCAGTTCATTTATATATTCTCATTTTTAAAGGATTTTTTTAAGGATATTTGACAGTTTATTTCATCTCATGATCTCATAAATTCAGTATACTACCCGCACATGGTGTGAACAGGATGGTGCCGTCGAACCCACACCGGTAGAGAAAGTGCAGAGAGAAGTGAAGGCAGCTCCACGGTTTTGTTTGTTTTGTTTTTTTGACATGTTCACTCCGGTTAAAATCCTCTCTCTCTGCTGCGTGCTCGCTGTCTCACGTGCACTGATGGTTCTCAGCAGAATGTAACAGCTCGTGCCTCCGGAATCGCCCTCCCTCCCTCGCAGTCTGCAGCCAGTTGATTTTGCACACACACACAGACAGACAGCTCCTTTGGTAAACTGCGCATTTTAGACAGCTTTGAACAAGACGGCCACTGTTTTAATCAGCCGTCTTTTTCAAAATTTGAACGTCCAAATGGTGGCAGGACGGCTCACTGCCTAAAACTATGAAATGAGAGGAAAAACAAAGACTTAAATAAAATAAGTGACTCGTCAACTACTAAATTAGTTGTCAACGGTTTCAGTAGTCGCCGTAGTCGTGACTAGCCGACTAGTCACAATCGGTCCATTTGCCACCTCCCACAAGTAGCCATCTACCCGCCACAGCGAGGTTATAACATGGGCATCTCCTTGGCCTTTTCCACTTGCTGGGGTCCTCAGCATTAAGGCACCTGCGGACTGGATTATGCTCATGGTCATAGTACTGTAGCTAAAATTTCCTCATAAAGCAAGAAGTATGCTTCATCCACATCTTAACTAATTGCTCATTTGACACAAAATCATTCCAGTGTTACCAGAGGATTATATGCAGTACCAAGCATGTACCGGTAGTTGTTGCCTTTGGTCACTGGTTATTCTGGAGGTCCTACAATCATACAGTATGTCCGAAAGCACCATCACACTCAAGACTTGATTAAATTAATCCAAAATAATTAACATGTTGCAGAGTAAACTCAATAAAAGTCAATGATCAGTGTGCAGGTGAAGGATAAACAACAGCTGTATGAAGCCTGTGCTCTATTTCAGCCCTCAGTCACATCCATATTGTTGCTACGTCATCAGGAGAACAGGACCTGCTGATTCAAGCCCACATCAATTGCAAACAGGGTGGAGGTTGAGTTGTTTTCAGGTGAATTTTTTTTTTTTTTTTTTTTTTAAGTCCAGTCTGAGGGTGATTCTGAAGAAGCTGTGGAGGATACAGCCTTATGGTTCTGAGTCTTATTTAGACCACAATGAGGGAGACAAAACCTTGGAGGAAGACCTTCAGTAATGACAATATTAGCATAGTTCAGAACACAGAATGGTGATTATTAAAAAAAAAGATGGACTCAGACAATAGCGATCGTCCTCGAAGACGCTCAGCCTTAGTCGCCAAAGAGCTAGCAAGGCTTGACATAGACATTGCTGCACTCAGCGAGGTGCGCTTTGCAGACCAAGGGTCACTCACCGAGGAAGGCACAGGCTACACACTGTTCTGGTCAGGGAAGGCTAAAGAAGATTGTCGACTCTCAGGGGTCGGGTTCATGATTAAGAGCGCCATAGCACATAGGTTACACAGTTTGCCAGTTGGACATTCTGACCGACTCATGTCACTCCGGCTCCCCATCAACAACAAGGATTTTGCCACTACTGTTAGTGTGTATGCCCCAACCATGCAGGCCGACATCGAGGTTAAGGAGGCTTTCTATAGCGATCTGCACAACCTTCTACAGCGCGTCGACACCCAGGACAAGCTCCTCATCATGGGAGATTTCAAGCCAGAGTGGGCCGTGACTCTGATGTATGGAAGGAGGTGCTAGGGAAACATGGCATAGGCATTTGTAACGACAATGGCCGCCTGCTGCTAGAGTTCTGCTCTGCACATGACTTGACGATCACCAACAGCCTGTTCCAACAGAAAGAGATTCAAAGCAACCTGGAGACACCCATGCTCCAAACACTGGCACCTTCTGGACTGCGTTCTGACGTGACAGCATGATAGAAGAGACGTACTACATACCAGGGTGATGCCTAGCGCGGATTGCTATACGGATCATCGCTTGGTCCGTTCCAAGATTGCTTTCACTTTCAAGCCCCTTCCTAAGAAGAAAGGCCCACAGTTTAAGAAGCTACAAGTCCACAAGCTGCAAGACATAGACACAAAAATGGAGTTCCAGGCCAAACTAGAGGAGAGACTGGGTGGAGAAGAAGGCCTGCCTGACGACCCTGAACAACAGTGGATGAGATTAAAGACCATCCTTCAGGAGATGGCAGCAGAAGTAGTGGGCTTCTCAGCCAGGAAAAATAAAGACTGGTTTGATGAGTCTGATGCACAGATCCAGGAACTACTAGAAAAGAAACGTGCATGCCACAAGACTCTTTTAGCTAAACCTGATGACCACTCTGCCAAGACAGCTTACAGAAATGCCTGCTCCACACTGCAAAGCAAGCTCCGCATACTGCAGAACGACTGGTGGCTAGCTTTTGCTGAGAAGACAACACGCCGATGCCGGAGACATGCGCTCCTTTTATGAAGCCCTTAAGATCATCCATGGGCCAGCACATCAAGTGCAAGCACCCCTGCGCTCCTCAGACGGCTCCACCCTTCTGACGGACAAGGAAACCATTATGCAGCATTGGTCAGAACACTTTGAAAACCTCTTCAGTGACAAGCGCACTGTGCAAGAGTCATCAATCGAGAAGATTCCCCAGGTGGAGGTGAAATGGGAACTTGATGACCCCCCAACACTTGAAGAGATCCGAAAGGCCACCACGCAGCTGAATCCAGGGAAGTCTCCTGGCATAGATGGCATCCCAGCAGAGGTGTACCAAAATGGAGGTGAGGCAGTCCTCGACAAGCTTCAGATTCTCTTCTCCAGTTGCTGGGAAAAGGGAATGGTTCCACATGACCTTCAGGATGCGGTCATTGTCTCCCTGTACAAGAACAAGGGCGACAAGTCCGACTGTTCTACACTCAACAAAAATATAAACGCAACACTTTTGGTTTTGCTCCCATTTTGTATGAGATGAACTCAAAGATCTAAAACTTTTTCCAGATACACAATATCACCATTTCCCTCAAATATTGTTCACAAACCAGTCTAAATCTGTGATAGTGAGCACTTCTTTGCTGAGATAATCCATCCCACCTCACAGGTGTGCCATTTCAAGATGCTGATTAGACACCATGATTAGTGCACAGGTGTGCCTTAGACTGCCCACAATAAAAGGCCACTCTGAAAGGTGCAGTTTTATCACACAGCACAATGCCACAGATGTCGCAAGATTTGAGGGAGAGTGCAATTGGCATGCTGACAGCAGGAATGTCAACCAGAGCTGTTGCTCGTGTATTGAATGTTCATTTCTCTACCATAAGCAGTGTCCAAAGGCGTTTCAGAGAATTTGGCAGTACATCCAACCAGCCTCACAACCGCAGACCACGTGTAACCACACCAGCCCAGGACCTCCACATCCAGCATGTTCACCTCCAAGATCGTCTGAGACCAGCCACTCGGACAGCTGCTGAAACAATCGGTTTGCATAACCAAAGAATTTCTGCACAAACAGGTCAGAAACCGTCTCAGGGAAGCTCATCTACATGCTCGTCGTCCTCATCGGGGTCTCGACCTGACTCCAGTTCGTCGTCGTAACCAACTTGAGTGGGGAAATGCTCACATTCGCTTGCGTTTGGCACGTTGGAGAGGTGTTCTCTTCACGGATGAATCTTGGTTCACACTGTTCAGGGCAGATGGCAGACAGCGTGTGTGGCGTCGTGTGGGTGAGCGGTTTTCTGATGTCAGTGTTGTGGATCGAGTGGCCCATGGTGGCGGTGGGGTTATGGTATGGGCAGGCATCTGTTATGGACAAAGAACACAGCTGCATTTTATTGATGGCATTTTGAATGCACAGAGATACCGTGACGAGATCCTGAGGCCCATTGTTGTGCCATACATCCAAGAACATCACCTCATGTTGCAGCAGGATAATGCACAGCCCCATGTTGCAAGGATCTGTACACAATTCTTGGAAGCTGAAAATGTCCCAGTTCTTGCATGGCCGACATACTCACCGGACATGTCACCCATTGAGCATGTTTGGGATGCTCTGGACCAGCGTATACGACAGCGTGTACCAGTTCCTGCCAATATCCAGCAACTTCGCACAGCCATTGAAGAGGAGTGGAACAACATTCCACAGGCCACAATTGACAACCTGATCAACTCTATGCGAAGGAGATGTGTTGCACTGCATGAGGCAAATGGTGGTCACACCAGATACTGACTGGTATCCCCCACAATAAAACAAAACTGCACCTTTCAGAGTGGCCTTTTATTGTGGACAGTCTAAGGCACACCTGTGCACTAATCATGGTGTCTAATCAGCATCTTGATATGGCACACCTGTGAGGTGGGATGGATTATCTCAGCAAAGGAGAAGTGCTCACTATCACAGATTTAGACTGGTTTGTGAAAAATATTTGAGGGAAATGATGATATTGTGTATGTGGAAAAAGTTTTAGATCTTTGAGTTCATCTCATACAAAATGGGAGCAAAACCAAAAGTGTTGCGTTTATATTTTTGTTGAGTGTAATTACCGGGGCATCACTCTCCTCTCAATAGCAGGTAAGATTTTGGCTTGAGTGCTGCTCAACAGGCTTACCCCTACCATAGCGCATGAAAATACTCCCGAGAGTCAGTGCGGATTTCGGGCCAACAGGGGAACCACCGACATGATCTTCGTCCTGAGACAGATCCAGGAGAAATGCAGAGAACAGAACATGGCCCTTTATGCAGCCTTCATAGACCTAACCAAGGCTTTTGACACGGTCAGTCGTGAGGGTTTGTGGAAGATTCTTACACGCCTTATGCTGCCCTCCAAAGCTCCTCACCATCATCCGCCAGCTGCATGAAGGCCAGATGGGACAAGTGAAGTACAACGGGACTCTGTCCGGCAGCTTCCCCATCTCAAATGGCGTCAAACAAGGTTGCATCCTCGCACCCACTCTGTTCTCCATCTTCTTCAGCATGATGCTTCGTGAGGCCAAAGAAGACTTGACAGACAGCATCTATATCCGCTTCAGAACCGACGGAAGTCCGTTTAACTTGCGGCGCCTTCTGTCCCACACTAAGATCACAGAACAGCTAATCATGGAGCTGTTCTTTGCAGATGACTGCGCCCTCGTCACCCATACGGAGCAAGCCTTGCAGCACATTGTCAACTGTTTTGCTGAAGCAGCAAGAGCCTTCTGCCTCACCATCAGCCTGAGAAAGACAGAAGTGCTATATCAACCGGCCCCCCATACAGCATATACCCCACTCCAAATCAACATTGAGGGTACCAGCCTGAATGCAGTAGAGCACTTCACGTATCTCGGTAGTGTTATCTCAAACGACGCATCTGTTGCCAAGGACCTAGACAGTCGCCTTGCCAAGGCCAGCAGTTCTTTTGGTCGACTCTCTAAGAAAGTCTGGCAGAATCATGCACTGCGCCTTTCCACAAAAGTGCAGGTCTACAGAGCCATTGTGGTCCCTACCCTCCTGTATGGAGCTGAAACCTGGGGTCTGTATCGCCAGCAGATCAGATTACTGGAACGCTTTCATCAGCGTTGTCTCCAAAACATCTTCGGGATCAAGTGGCAGGACTACGTCTCAAATGAGGACATCCTTACCAGAGCCAAATTGCCCAGCATGGAGTCTATTATACTCAAACAACAGCTTCGTTGGGCAGGTCACGTAGCCACGATGGATGATACACGCATGCCGAAATTAATTCTCTTTGGTGAGCTCAAGGAAGGGAGACGAAACCAAGGGGCCCCCAAAAAGCGCTATAAGGACCAGCTGAAGAAACAGCTCTCCCTTGCAGGCATTCAGCATCAGTCATGGCAGCATCTACAACCCCTGGCAAAAATTATGGAATCACCAGCCTCGGAGGATGTTCATTCAGTTGATTAATTTTGTAGAAAAAAAGCAGATCACAGACATGACACAAAACTAAAGTCATTTCAAATGGCAACTTTCTAGCTTTAAGAAACACTATAAGAAATCAAGAAAAAAGATTGTGGCAGTCAGTAATGGTTACTTTTTTAGACCAAGCAGAGGAAAAAAATATGGAATCACTCAATTCTGAGGAAAAAATTATGGAATCACCCTGTAAATTTTCATCCTCAAAACTAACACCTGCATCAAATCAGATCTGCTCATTGACATTGACCCTGTGCCATGACATTGACCCTACGTGTCTTTTTGCAAGGAATGTTTTCGCAGTTTTTGCTCTATGGCAAGCTGCATTATCATCTTGAAAAATGATTTCATCATCCCCAAACATCCTTTCAATTGTCCAAAATATCAGTGTAAACTTGTGCATTTATTGATGATGTAATGACAGCCATCTCCCCAGTGCCTTTACCTGACATGCAGCCCCATATCATCAATGACTGTGGAAATTTACATGTTCTCTTCAGGCAGTCATCTTTATAAATCTCATTGGAAAGGCACCAAACAAAAGTTCCAGCATCATCACCTTGCCCAATGCAGATTCGAGATTCATCACTGAATATGACTTTCATCCAGTCATCCACAGTCCACGATTGCTTTTCCTTTGCCCATTGTAACCTTGTTTTTTTTTCTGTTTAGGTGTTAATGATGGCTTTCATTTAGCTTTTCTGTATGTAAATCCCATTTCCATTAGGCGGTTTCTTGCAGTTCGGTCACAGACGTTGACTCCAGTTTCCTCCCATTCATTCCTCATTTGTTTTGTTGTGCATTTTTCGATTTTTGAGACATATTGCTTTAAGTTTTCTGTCTTGACGCTTTGATGTCTTCCTTGGTCTACCAGTATGTTGCCTTTAACAACCTTCTCATGTTGTTTGTATTTGGTCCAGAGTTTAGACACAGCTGACTGTGAACAACAAACATCTTTTGCAACGTTGCATGATGATTTACTCTCTTTTAAGAGTTTGATAATCCTCTCCTTTGTTTCAATTGACATATCTCGTGTTGGAGCCATGATTCATGTCAGTCCACTTGGTGCAACAGCTCTCCAAGGTGTGTTCACTCCTTTTTAGATGCAGACTAACGAGCAGATCTGATATGATGCAGGTGTTAGTTTTGGGGATGAAAATTTACAGGGTGATTCCATAATTCTTTCCTCAGAATTGAGTGATTCCATATTTTTTTCCTCTGCTTGGTCTAAAAAAGTAACCATTACTGACTGCCACAATATTTTTTCTTGATTTCTTATAGTGTTTCTTAAAGCCAGAAAGTTGCCATTTGAAATTACTTTAGTTTTGTGTCATGTCTGTGATCTGCTTTTTTTCTACAAAATTAAACTGAATGAACATCCTCCGAGGCCGGTGATTCCATAATTTTTGCCAGGGGTTGTAGCTACAGATAGACTCAGCTGGCGTTCCAGCATCAAATCCGCCAGCTTGAAGTTTGAGGCAGAAAGAAGTGAGGCCTCATGCCAGAAGCGTCAAAGACAGAAAGAGCGGGCAGCAGCACAAGCCCAGCCTACTCAAGTGTTCATTTGGCCCAACTGTAACAGGTCTTGTGCATCCCGCATCGGACTTTTCAGCCACCAGAGGGCTTGTAGAAAATAAACTTAAAAAAAAAAAAAAAAAAAAGGCCTTCCCACTATCCTCTCAAGCGAGGAAACTGCCAACAACAATAATCGGTCCTTCAGAGTGGCCGTCGTTTTGGCGGGTGTTTGTCAGGAAAGTGATCGTTTCTCTACATTGATTACAGACCCTGCAGCGGGTCTTAATCAACTTTTCTGCAGCGCGGCTTTGCTTTGAACCTTGAACCAATCGAAGCGTGGTTCGCAGATTGAAGCAATGCTTCGGTCGATTGCTTCGCTTAATTCTTTCGCTTAATTTTTCCCCCACTAAAACCCTAAAGAGCATACGTCTGTGAGTATTATTTACTTTTTCTATGTTAAACCGACCTGTTATGGTCTTCTGAAACAGTTGATAGATGTATTTTATAACTTAAAAACGGGAGCGATGCTAACGCGTTAGCATGTCTATGGCATTTTCAATGTTAAAAGTTAGCATTTAGCAATTGCAGCCGTCATCACGTTCGGGTGCATTTGTTTTCAAATTGTAATATTCCTTAAATTTATTTTTGCTTATATATTAATAATCTAATGATTATTATATACAATTTTAGAGAAAGAGACAAAGAACCTGAATAGAAACACAACAGAAAATATATAATAGCAACTAACATAAATAAATAAATAAATAAATAAATACATTCAGAAATCAATCAATCAATCAATTTTTTTATATAGCGCCAAATCACAACAAACAGTTGCCCCAAGGCGCTTTATATTGTAAGGCAAGGCCATACAATAATTATGTAAAACCCCAACGGTCAAAACGACCCCCTGTGAGCAAGCACTTGGCTACAGTGGGAAGGAAAAACTCCCTTTTAACAGGAAGAAACCTCCAGCAGAACCAGGCTCAGGGAGGGGCAGTCTTCTGCTGGGACTGGTTGGGGCTGAGGGAGAGAACCAGGAAAAAGACATGCTGTGGAGGGGAGCAGAGATCGATCACTAATGATTAAATGCAGAGTGGTGCATACAGAGCAAAAAGAGAAAGAAACAGTGCATCATGGGAACCCCCCAGCAGTCTACGTCTATAGCAGCATAACTAAGGGATGGTTCAGGGTTTCCTGTTCACAGGGTTTCCTGTTCACAGGAAATAAATGTTTCCTGTGAACACCTAGTGACTCTCACACCTCCATTTCATCCCTGTCTTATTTAAGTTTAATGACAGTTTGTTTTGGTCAAACCATATTTTTAGTTTGTTAATTTCTTCAGTGATTTCCTCCAGAACTATCTGCCAAACTAGAAAACTGCTGCAACCTAGTAAGATGTAGTATTTTTAGTAGTATGTAGTATCCTAGTATTTTTTTCTCACCTAAATGGATTCAGCACTCACTCCAGTTTATTGTCTGGAATAGTCCCAGATTGCATTTCAGAGCTTCTAGAATTCAAACATTTTCGTGCAGGTGGTGTTGGGGGTTAATTTTGGGTTTCAGCTTTTTTTTGTTTTTCACCACTTTCATCCCTGAATATGAGTTGTGATTCACTTTTGTGCGGATTAAAGTTACTAACTGGGACTCCTGTCTTGTTGTGAGAAAGAAACGAGAATCATCCTCCGTTCTGTTCACACAGCTCCAAATGTTGCGCGGCTCTCTGACAAGTCAAGATAGAACGATAGAATTCAGTCTGAATTAATAACTTCAAAGGGAAACACAGTTTT
This sequence comes from Thalassophryne amazonica, assembly GCF_902500255.1. Lineage (NCBI taxonomy): Eukaryota > Metazoa > Chordata > Actinopteri > Batrachoidiformes > Batrachoididae > Thalassophryne > Thalassophryne amazonica. The sequence goes on along the minus strand of NC_047114.1, from coordinate 62,564,680 downwards.
GTTTATTTTTATTTATGATTTATATCAAGGATGCAGTGACCAATTTCGTATTTACGAGGGCTGTCAATAAAGTATAGGTCCTTTTTATTTTTTTCAAAAACTATATGGATTTCATTCATATGTTTTTACGTCAGACATGCTTGAACCCTCGTGCGCATGCGTGAGTTTTTCCACGCCTGTCGGTGACGTCATTCGCCTGTGACCACTCCTTGTGGGAGGAGTCATCCAGCCCCTCGTCGGAATTCCTTTGGCTGAGAAGTTGCTGCTGTTAAAGGAGATTTTTTTAATGAAAGACGTGCGGACGGGTCGCAGCCGGCGCGGTGGCACAGGAAAAACACCTCTGTGTTGATAACCATTTGTAAAATCCAGGCGGCTTTTGATGGCTTTCAGTGGAGTGAGTATATGAGAAATTGTTTAACAGCTGGACATGTTCCAACTTGTCCTTAAGGCTTCCAACAGAGGTGTTTTTCCTGTGCCGCCGCACAGGAAACCCGTCCGCACGTCTTTCAATAAAAAAAATCTCCTTTAACAGTGGAATATCCGGATAAAATGCTGAAACCGACTTCTCCTGAAACTTCTCTGTTCTCTCACGACGTCCTGGATCAATAGAGCCTGAAATGTGGAGGTTTTCCGCTTGAAGCAGGCTGACGACGACGCCTGAGAGCGCTGCGCGACGTCTCGCTCCGTGGGAAGTCCTTAAAGCGACAGTATCACCTCAAAATCTCTCAGCCGTTAAAATTTTCACCGAAAACCAGCTTAATTTTTTGAACCGTGTCCACTTCGATGTGTCTCACAGGTTTAGAAAAAATTTTGATCAAACAAAGCGCCAGTCTCTCAGCAACTTCTCAGACAAAGGAATTCCGACGAGGGGCTGGACGACGACTCCTACAAGGAGTGGTCACAGGCGAATGACGTCACCGACAGGCGTGGAAAAACTCACGCATGCGCACGAGGGTTCAAGCATGTCTGACGTAAAAACATATGAATGAAATCCATATAGTTTTTGAAAAAAATAAAAAGGACCTATACTTTATTGACAGACCTCGTATTTACTTAAGACTCAAGGAAATACATAGAAAACCTGTAAAGCCTACTTTTAGTACAAAATTCACGAGGTATCGATAAGGGAATCAGATCGATAAGCACAATCGATAATGGCATCGATAAAACCTTATCAATACCCATCCCTATCTGCGAGGCATGGAGTCAACCAACTTGTGGCACCTTTCAGCTGTTATTCCACTCCAAGATTCTTTAACAACATTCCACAATTCATTCGCATTTGTTGGTTTTGCTTCAGAAACAGCTTTTTTGATGTCACCCCACAAGTTCTCAATTGGATTTAGGTCCGGGGATTGGGCAGGCCAATCCAGAACATTAATTTTGTTGGTTTGGAACCAAGATTTTGCTCGTTTACTAGTGCGCTTGGGGTCATTGTCTTGTTGAAACACCCATTTCAAGGGCATGTCCTCTTCAGCATAAGGCAACATGACCTCTTCAAGTATTTTGACATATCCAAACTGATCCATGATACCTGGTTTGCGATATATAGGGCCAACACCATAGTTGGAGAAACATGCCCATATCATGATGCTTGCACCACCATGCTTCACTGTCTTCACGGAAGTGTGGCTTGAATTCAGAGTTTGGGGGTCGTCTCACAACCTGTCTGCGGCCCTTGGACCCAAAAAGAACACTTTTACTCTCATCAGTCCACAAAATATTCCTCCATTCCTCTTTAGGCCAGTTGATGTGTTCTTTGGCAAATTGTAACCTCTTCTGCACGTCTTTTATCTAACAGAGGGACTTGCGGGGGATTCTTGCAAATAAATTAGCTTCACACAGGCGTCTTCTAACGGTCACAGCATTTACGGGTAACTCCAGACTGTCTTTGATCATCCTGGAGCTGATCAGTGCGTGAGCCTTTGCCATTCTGGTTATTCTTCTATACATTTTGATGATTGTTTTCCATTTTCTTCCACACATCTCTTTTTTTTGTCCATTTTTGTTGTGTGGGCCGCTGAAGAGGAGGTACTGCTGGCCCACCACCACCAGAGGGCGCCCTGTCTGGAGTGCGGGCTCCAGGCACCAGAGGGCGCTGCCGCCTCACAGGAGCAGCCGGGGTGACAGCTGTCACTTATCGCCTACGACAGCTGTCACCAATCATCTGATCAGCAGTGGTATATCAGCAAGACGACATCTCCACCTCTTTGCCGAGATATCGCTCTACCTAGGAGGTACAGTACTCAGCCGACTGTGTTGTCTTTTTGACATTAACACTTTGTTACTTTTGTGCGTTAAATAGCAGACATTCTTCCGACGAGAGGTGGAGGTGGTTTTCCCGCCATACGGGTTGCTGGGTGCAAACGCACCCACATTTAACTGTTTTTGTTCCTCGCCAGCAGTACCAGATCCGACACGCGGAGGCAGTGGCCACCTGGGAGTTCGGGACTTGGCGGCTCCAGTATTCCCGGGGTTCGGTGGCGGAGGAAATCGTGTGGTTCCGGTTCTGCTTTGGACAGACGTCTCTTATCTTCGAGCCTGCCCACGTGACACATTTTGTGAATTGACTTCTTTGTCTATTGTTGTAATCTGTTGTGTTTGTTGTGCTTATTCACAACAGTAAAGTGTTATTTGACTTCCTCCATTGTCCGTTCATTTGCGCCCCCTGTTGTGGGTCCGTGTTCCTACACTTTCCCAACAATTTTAAAGCATTGGAGATCATTGTAGATGAACAGCCTATAATTTTTTGCACCTGCGTATACATTTTCCCCTCTCCAATCAACTTTTTAATCAAACTACGCTGTTCTTCTGAACAATGTCTTGAACGTCCCATTTTCCTCAGGCTTTCAAAGAGAAAAGCATATTCAACAGGTGCTGGCTTCATCCTTACATAGGGGACACCCAGGGCTGTGAAAACTCCGTGGATCCGTGGGATTCCGTGGATTTCATCACGGGGAGGAGAGGTGGGGTGTTAGTGATGTACTCGTTAATCATAGATAGATAAACTTTATTGTTCTCACAGAGGAGAAATTCACATTACGTCAGCTCATAATCGTGAACATCACTGAGTTTTTAAAATGCCTATCGCAAAGCTTTCTCTTTTTTACGATGTGTAAGTTTTATAAGTTCGCGGACACTGATCTGTGTGTTACAGATACAAATCAGTTTCCTCGGTTCCGCGGAGGAAAAATGCCACTCAAAGCGTAGCCGTTACGATAGTTGTCGTAAAGCAGGACTGGTTGGTTGCTGCGGCGACGCTGTGTGGCTCCTGTGCGACGCATGTGAACATCCCAAACTTTTAGAGCTTTCATGTTTTTAAAAGATTTGTGCAGCATGTCTGTGTCACGGACCGACGTCGCACAGAGAGAAGATGGCGAGAAAGACTGTTTGAAAAAGTCTGATAAGGACAAGAATCCGTGGAATTGTCACTTCATCAACAGACCTGAAAGATAAAAAAAACGGGAAAAATGAACTGTGCCCTCAGGAAAACACGGTAAGAATTTTTCTCTCCCTGGAAAATAAACATTCTGCTGTTCAAACAGGATTTTAGACAAGATTATGTGACTTTTGTTGGGAAGGTGTCGTAACACGGACCCACAACAGGGGGCGCAAATGAACGGACAATGGATAAGAGAAGGAGTAACAATTTAATGTTGCGAAAAAACACAACGGAATATAAACAAGAGTAATGCCAATCATACACAAGAGGACTGCGGGCAGGCTTGAAGATAGGAGACCTCGGATGAACGAAGAGCCGGGGCCCACGCCGCTTCTACCACCAACGGCCTGAAGAACACCGAAGCCGCCAAGCCCTGAGTCCCCAGGTGGTCTCTGTCCTCTGTTGTCGGCCCTGGTACTGCTGGCAGACAGAAACAGAAGGTGGTGAGTGTGAGTCCTCACACCCAGCAACCTTGATTAGTGATTCCTCCGGGAGGGATAACCTCCACCTCCAGGAACGTCTTTACTTGTGAAGCTCCCGTTTGTCCCTCTCCTGGGTCTTCACGGGTTTGCAACTGCACACAGAACAATAGTAGATTAATACGTGATCACAGCAGAGAATTACCTCTAATCGTAGAAGATTTCTCGGCGAGGAGGTGGAGTTGCCGTCCGGCCTTTATGGTGATGGTGATGAGATGAATGAGTGACAGCTGGTGTTGAGGATGAGTGACGGCTGTCACTCCCAGTGGCTCTGGCGCCCTCTTGTGCTTGAAGCCCGCACTCCAAGCAGGGCACCATCTGGTGGTGGTGGGCCAGCAGTACCTCCTCTTCAGCGGCCCACACAACAACTTTCTTTCATTGAAAAAAAGACTGTGGCTTTGAATGAATTTAGGCTGCATGAATTTACACAAGAATATAAGTGACTTTTTAGTATAAGGTATGTTACTGATATTTTACCATGATTTTCCAAATATTCTACAAGCTTTAGCTGTGGTTTTTGAAATGCTGTAACAATCTTTTCAGTCTTCATAAATTTAATGTAGTTTAATTGTTCTGAGTTAATGCATAATTTGGTTTACAATAAAAGGAAAAATCATTCCAGGTCCTACTTCCACGTCATATTCTGTTATTTCAACATGATCATTGACAGGTCAAATAAAAGTTTGAATATAGGATCATTTAAATATCCACTAATTTCAGGATTTGTTCTTCCAGAAGATGCTGAAAAAGTATCATTAGATAAAAATTTAATTCTGGGGCCCCACAGGGCCCTAGACCCCAGCTTCTGGGGAGCTGTACCCCCCCCCCCTGCAAATTTTCCTCGGATTTCACAGTTTTCATTTCACAGCCCTGGGGACACCTGATTCACACCTGTTTGCCCCACAAAATTGACGAACTCACTGACTGAATGCCACACTACTATTATTGTGAACACCCCCTTTTCTACTTTTTTTTTACTAATGACCCAATTTCATAGCCTTAAGAGTGTGCATATCATGAATGCTTGGTCTTGTTGGATTTGTGGGAATCTACTGAATCTACTGGTACCTTGTTTCCCATGTAACAATAAGAAGTATACTCAAAACCTGGATTAATCTTTATGGTCACATAGCACTGCTATTATTCTGAACACTACTGTACATATCAAATCTGAAAAATGACAGCACCTAGGAGGGACTGAAAATAGCAGCTTTTTAAAAAATAAATCTTGTTTCCTTCTTGAATACAGTTCGTGTACTGTACATTAGTAGTTTAACATATTATTAAATATTAAAACCATTCTCACAAGGAGTAAATATATAGTCTTACCTGTCCATTTCAGTGAGATCATCTTCACAGACTGATGAAAACGTATCCACATAAAGCCTGATTTTGGAAAACGACATCTGAAAATAATTTAATTCCTTGTCCTGGCTGAAGAAAAGTCCCTTTGTCACACCGGCAGTTTGGTGCCAGGTTACAGTGCTGGCACATGTGTAATCAGTTAATTGCGTCTGCGGCTGATGGTTTGAGTCTTTGCTGTGAACGGAATAGAGCTGCCACAAACAACTATTTTGATAGTCGACTAGTCAACGATTATTTTTGCGATTAGTCGACTAGTCAGATCATACGTAAATTGCATCTTATCTCGTTTTATTGATAGATACCATTATCGATTCCGCTTATCAATCCGATTCCTTATCGATTCCCTTATCGATACCTCCTGTGAATTTTCTGTGTGCTACAAGTAGGCTTTACAGGTTTTCTGTGTCAACAACATTTTATTGAGTCTTAAAGTAAATAAATATGAAATTGGTCACTGGATCCTTGATCTCTGGACATAAATAAACTCTACATGGTGGATCCTTGATGTCTGGACATAGATAGAAAATGTAGTTTTTGTCAGAAACATTTCCTTTGAGACATTAATGGCATGGATGTCACTCCATACGGCTGATCTGAGCTGAGCTGGCTGCTGGAGTCTGCCGGTCTGCAGCCATACAGTCTTGGGCTGCTGCACCTCAGCCAGGATGTCTCATTTTGGGGGGAAAAACATTTTTGATCGCAGTTTATTGTTTGTATTAAAAGGTTTGGAAAGAGGTGTCATTTGATTTAAACGGCGATTCACTTTGAAGTTATTAATTCCGAGCAGACTCTGTCTTTCTAACTTGACTCGGCGGCGCAGCGTTTCGAGCAGCGGAATGGATGACGATTCTCATTTCTTTCTCGCAACAAGACAGGAGTCCCACTTAGTCACTTTAATCCGCACAAAAGTGACTGACGATTGACATATTTTAATGGCTTTGAGAGGGGATAAGAAGCGGAGTTGCTGCTTCTGAAGAGGAGCAAAGCAAAGATCCAACGAAGCAGCGGATCAAAGGTTCAAGGCAAAGGTTCAAGGTTCAAAGCAAATGACTCGTCGTCTACTAAATTAGTTGACTGTTTCAGTAGTCGACGTAGTCGTGACTAGTCGACGTAGTCGTGGCAGCCCTAAAACGGAGTGTCCTCTTTTTCCACCGGGCCTCTCTGCGCCACAAGTTTAAAGACTTGCAGCACCTCATCTGCTGCACGTAATGAAATTATCCCATGGTCCACAAAAAAATAAAATAATGTGAAAATACTCAGTTTTGCCTCTGTGTGTGGTGGAGACGACGCACAACGCTGTGCACACGCGCTCGTCAGTATAAGTGTTCCACCTGCCAATCAGAAGGGTTCTGCCTGCCAGACTTAACCGTTCTGACACATATAATACCATGCAACAGTGACCCGAACCTTCTTCTTTGTCTTTCGGCTGTTCCCGTTAGGGGTCGCCACAGCAGATCAATCGTTTCCATCTCACCCTGTCCTCTGTATCTTCCTCTGTCACACCAACCACCTGCATGTCGTCTCTCAGCACATCCATGAACCTCCTCTTTGGTCTCCCTCTTCTCCTCCTGCCTGGTGGCTCCATCCTCAGCATCCTTCTCCCTATATACCCTGGGTCCCTCCTCTGCACATGTCCAAACCATCTCAATCTCGCCTCTCTGACATTGTCTCCAAACCGTCCCACCTGAGCTGTCCCTCTGATATGTTCCTTCCTAATCTTGTCCATTCTTGTCACTCCCAAAGAGAATCTCAACATCTTCAGCTCTGCCACCTCTAGCTCTGCCTCCTGTCTTTTTGTTAGTGCCACTGTCTCTAAACCATACAAGATAGCTGGTCTCACTGCTGTTTTGTAAACTTTCCCCTTCACTCTTGCTGATATTCTTCGGTCACAAATCACTCCTGCCACCTTTCTCCACCCACTCCACCCTGCCTGCACTGTCTTCTTCACCTCTCTACCACACTCTCCATTACTTTGAACAGTTGACCCCAAATATTTAAACTCATCTACTTTCACCACTTCTACTCCTTGTAACCGCACTATTCCACTGGGCTCCCTCTCATTCACACACATGTTCTCAGTCTTGCTTCTACTGACTTTCATTCCCCTTCTCTCCAAAGCATATCTCCACTTCTCCAGACTAGACTCAACTTGCTCTCTACTCTCACTACAGATCACAATGTCATCTGCAAACATCATAGTCCATGGGGACTCCTGTCTGATCTCATCTGTCAACCTGTCCATCACCACTGCAAACAAGAAAGGACTCAGAACTGATCCTTGGTGTAATCCCACCTCCACCTTGAATGAGTCTGTCATTCCGACTGCGCATCTCACTGCTGTCACACTATTCTTGTACATGTCCTGCACTACCCTAATGTACTTCTCTGCCACTCCAGACTTCCTCATACAATGCCACAACTCTTCTCTTGGCACCCTATCATAAGCGTTTTCTAAGTCCACAAACACACAATGTAACTCTTTCTGTCCTTCTCTGTACTTTTCCAACAGTATTCTCAGAGCAAACACTGCATCTGTAGCGCTCTTTCTCTGCATGAAACCATATTGCTGCTCACAGATCTTCACCTGTTTTCTAAGCCTAGCTTCTACTACTCTTTCCCATAACTTCATGCTGTGGCTGATCAGCTCTATGCCTCTGTAGTTACTGCAGCTCTGCACATCACCCTTGTTCTTGAAAATAGGAACCAGCACACTTCGTCTCCACTCCTCAGGCATCCTCTCACTTTCCAAGATTAAACAATCTGGTTAGAAACTCTACTGCCATCTCTCCTTGACATTTCCATGCCTCCATTGGAATGTCATTTGGACCAACTGCCTTTCCACTCTTCATCCTCTTCATAGCAGCCCTCACTTCGTCCTTGCTAATCTCTTTTACTTCCTGATTTACTCTCACCACATCATCCAGCCTTTTCTCTCGCTCATTTTCTTTATTCATCAACTTGTCAGCACATTACCATGTGCATCTTTTACCACCCTAACCTGCTGCACATCCTTTCCAGCTCTGTCCCTTTGTCTGGCCAATCGGTACAAGTCCTTTTCTCCTTCCTTACTATTCAACTTCTTGTACAGCTCGCAATATGCCTTTTCCTTTGCTTTTGCCACTTCTCTTCTCGCCTTACGCCGCATCTCCTTGTACTCCTGTCTACTTTCTTCATCTCTCCGACTATCCCAAAACTTTTTCGCCAACCTCTTTCTCCTTATGCTTTCCTGGACCTCTTCATTCCACCACCAAGTCTCCTTGTCTTCCTTCCACTGTCCAGATGTCATACCCAGTACTGCCCTAGCTGTCTCCCTCACCACATCTGCAGTAGTACCATCCTATGCTGTCTAGTGACACTCTCTTCTGCTACCACCTTACAGTCTGTGATTTCTTTTAGCTTGCATCTCCTATAAAGAATGTAGTCCACCTGTGTGCACCTTCCTCCACTCTTATATGTTACCCTGTGCTCCTCCCTTTTCTTAAAGTAGGTATTCACCACAGCCATTTCCATCCTTTTTGCAAAATCAACTACCATCTGTCCTTCCCCATTCCTATCCTTGATACCATATCTACCCATTACTTCCTCATCACCTCTGTTCCCTTCACCAACATGCCCATTGACGTCTGCTCCTATCACCACTCTTTCATGCTTGGGCACACTCTCCACCACCTCATCTAACACACTCCAGAAATCTTCTTTCTCCTTCATCTCACAACCTACCTGTAGGGCATATGCACTGATGATATTCATCATCACCCCTTCAATTTCCAACTTCACACTCATCACCCTGTCAGACACTCGCTTAACCTCCAACACACTTTTAACATACTCTTCCTTTAAAATGACCCCAACACCATTTCTCTTCCTGTCCTCAGCATGGTACAGTAGCCTGTAAAAATCCATAAATTTGCCACATCATTGTTTAAGCTGCAGTGTTTAAAGAGTGTGAAAAAAAAGTACCGCTGGTCCACAATTCATGCACGTGATCCTTAGGAAACTGAAACCAGCTGACACCACCTGCAAGTGTTATAATAAAAACTTGCAGCAAACTCATCCAGCCGGCATAACTCCAGAAATGAAGCACTTAAATACAGACATATGTCCGATCGCTAACCAAACAAATGGGGCTGTTAAGTAAATGGTTCTCTCTTCCTCCTTCTTCTCCAGTGTTGTGAGTCACCCGGAAGTTCCTGGTTTTTAATGGTAAAATCCGTTCAAAATCCGAATATTTATCCCTTCAATAACCACACACTGGGAAAGCATTCATTTCAAATTGTTGTTTAATTTTACTTTTACATACTCAAAAAACATTACATATCCTGTCACCTACACTTTAAAGCTACTGTGTGTAGATTTGTGAAAACTGCTGCAAATAAAAGCTCACAAAATGTCTTGCAAAAAGTTTATTTTATTTAGCCTAGAGTTTAATTGGTATTGAATTAAGTAAAAGCTCTAGGAAAGTTGTCCCATTAAAATTGGTTTATCCTGAAATATTTAAATAATGTGTAGGTTACACCATTTCTGTAATATGTTGCTACATTACAAAAGGGTTTCTACAAAATGGTAGATGGCGAACAGCTCATGGTTTGGCTGTTAAAAAAAAAAAAAAAATTCCAGAGGGTTTTTTTTTATTTATTTTTTTTTATCCATGCTGTTTATGAGCGATGCATTAGGTGTTGGCCCCCAAAATCAGCTCATACTAAAAAAAGAGAGATTGATGCAGAATTTTTGTTTTTTAACAAAACTTGAACCACTGAGTATTTATTTACTGAAGCCAAAGGTAAAGCAATGAGTTTAGTTTGTGGAGAACAGATTGCCGTGTTCAAGGAATACAGTTTGAGACTAAACATGCAGATAAATTGGCCAATAAAGAGCTTGAACAGACAAGTGTCGTTTTCCACATCCAGGGATACAGCAGCCAAGGCCACTTTGTGATATCCTACAAAATCACAAAAACCAGTAATTCATTCTCTGAGGGGGAGTTAACTAAAAAATATTTGGTCGACTCTGCTGCACTAATTTGCCCTGAGAAATAAATCTTGTGCCACACCCTAAAGAGAAAGATTGAGCTCATTGTGGGAAATAAGAGCTGCAGCTGCAAAACAGAGTGGACAATTTCAACTTTTCTCCTTGGTTCTGAATGAGAGCTATGATGTCTATTACACAGCCCAGTGTAAATTACATGCTTTGATAAACTGGGACTGAAATGGGACAAACTGGAATGCGTTACAACCAAATGTGTTACAACCAAATCAGTTCTCCAAATCTGAGAAGCAAAAATGTTGAACTTTTGAAGCGAATGCAAGATAAAACAATTGAAATGAACCCAGAACTGAAATGGGCATTTTCCATTGTATTATACATCAGAATGTGTTGTGATGCCAATGCACTTTTTCAGGCCCAACAGAGACTAGAATTCTTTCACTGAAGATGAAAAAGAACTGAAAAATGACAAATGAGGTTGTTAGATTAAAAATGGTAATAGAATTTTTTATGAAGTTGATTGAATACTGGTCTTTGAAAAAATGGTTTGTTCACTATTGTTTTGGGGAATTTTAATAGAATAGATTATATAATGTTAATGCCTACTTCACTTTTTCATTGCTTAATCATAGCCACAACTTGTCAAAACAATACAACTTGCTGTTTTTATAGCAATAAAATTAATATGCGACAGAATTGAGTTCAGTATATTGATCCGGCCTGCCACAATATTTTCTGTTACTCATGTGGTCCGTTGGGGAGGCTAATTGCCCACCCCTGTACTAAGCCATCTTACTGCCCTGTTTTGTTACATCCAAGATAAATTAATTTCTCAACAAGTTCAACACTTACACCACAAACAGACCTCTGACGGCTGAGTCCAGGAAATCATTGAAAGCTTAGATCTTAGTCATGATTCAGGACAATTGACGCTCTGACTTCTCACGTCCTGATCAGAGCATCATTCAAAAAATCTAGGTCAATGAAGGTTTTCTTATCGACCAAGGCACCGAACCCCTTGGTCACATTATAAGAGACAGATGCAAAGCGCTGACCAGCAATTCATTTTCAATCAGTTAGACACAAGAAACAAGTGGTCACTTTGCAGCCAGCTAGGCAGGGCCAAAATTGACAAAAGCCTATTTTATGCAAATGCTGAGCGATGCAACATGGTGACTGCCAATCCAAGTGAAGGCAGCGTGATGACAGCATAACATACATTGGTTGGTTGTTCTAACAAATGAATCCAAAATGGGTGGAATATGGTCCCAGATGATGATACATGTTTTTTTCATATAATAAAAGTTGGCAAGAAATAAAAATCTAAATCTAAAAACCCTGTTTTTGTTACCAGATAATACCTCTGAGGTGATTTACATCTTTCAGAGATGTTAGCAAGCGATAGAGAAATGTCACTGTTTCACCCATTGTAATGAAACAAATCATTCAAACTTTGTTTCCATCAAGTAGTCAAGCATGGAGGTACCCATGCTCATAGTGACAGTGTTGGGTTCCCCTGTCCTTTAATCTATCATTACACTGTACACACTAAAGCCAAGTAACCATGAGCTGACCACGCCCCAGGATCATCCATCATGGAAAAAAATCACCAACTGCTTGTCATCCTCATTTGTAGCTAATATCACTGTAGGATAGTTTGCACCATCTGTCATGCTTAGTTATCATGTTATGGGGTAACGTATGTTATATGTCATAGACTCCAATGGAAGTTGACCTTGTTTGACCTTTACTTTGGACACCAAGCATTCAACACAGTCAAAACTATTCCATTTATTAATCCTATTAGCTCAACCAATAATTTGCATCACTTTTTACCAAAATTGAAGGAACTTTAACTTTTGACCCATGTACAAACTGAAACGGAGCTTTGTCACCATTTTTGCTGTTTGTACCCCATAACTCCAGAACATTCAGTCATAGATAGTCCAAACTATACCGTTTTGGAATTGTTATGATCAGACAAATAATGCGGTATCATTTTCAACATAATTGGAGCATTTTTAAAATTTTGACCCCTGTGTAATTCTTTATTGACCCCTGTAGCTCATTAGAGGTCAGCTCCAGGATGGCTCCATATCTGGAAATAAACATTAGTTAATTTAGAATATGTATGCCAAAAATTTATGTTTTTATCGCAGAATGCACAATTGTTTTGCTATGCTGCCCCACTCTTCATGATGAGTGTAAACCTCTGACCAAGTGTTCAGAAGTTGTAAAAATACAGAAATGTAAGACGGTTGGTTCACTTCACTTACCCATGTGATTGCTTCTACATCAGAGGTCTCAAACTGATTCCAGAAATGGCCAAGAGTGTGGAAGTTTTCTTTGCAACCACCCACTCCACCAGGTGATTTCACTGATTAACATCACTTTGAGCAGATGGAATCAGTTAGTGAAATGACCTGGTGGAGTGGGTGGTTGCAAAGAAAACTTGCACCCTCTTGGCCCTTTCTGGAATGAGTTTGAGACCTCTGTTCATTAAATGTATTTGTTAGATCATCAGACACCTGCTGTTCAGTGGATTTTTTTAAGTTGATTATCATTATTTGAAATCTATTATAATGTGAAAATAGGTGGATTTTTAAGTTTTATATCTGAAACTCCTTTTAAGCATGGACCTGTTTACATATGGAGAAACAGTCAGCCCAGCAATAGCAGAGATTTGACATTTAAATAATAGCTGTGATGTTCATTGTTCATATTAATGTGTATATGCCACATGAGGTTTGAACTATTCAAAGATTTCTTCTTTGTTGTGATTTGGTGTTTGCAAAGCTTGTAAAGTTTGTAAAGCTACATTTTATATCCTCATATCTGTGAGGTCATCAGTGTATGTTACTCTTAGTGTGCCATATGTTGCCTTGATAAACGTGTTAGGTGCATCTAGCTATGCTTGGTGTCAAGTAATCATGCAATGAAAGCCTCAGATGCTGGCCATCACACTACAGTAAGTAGCTCAATGGGCAACTGGGCTACCAATATGTAGAGCTGGGTTAGATTCTTGGTCATGCTACCTGTTTGTGTCCTTGGACAAGGCACTTCATCTGCATTGTCTCAGTCCACCCAGCCATCCCTTGCTGGGAAAGTAACATGCACTGCCTTGGCATCTCATGCAGTGGCTTCAGTGCCTCTCTTGGATATTTCATCAAGCTAAATCTTGTGGACTGTACTTTGTGTTCCCGCAGGCTCAGCATCTCAGTGGACCAGGTCCTCTGGTCAGGCCACACCTTCACCGAATTTTGAGGGTGGAATTACAACCATGGTGAGGAAACACATTGTATTTCTTTTGCCTGTAAAATAGATTTGAGAATGTTAAATATTATAAAATTAAATGACAGGCGTAATTTATACATCATCTGTTTTTGCATACTCATGCTGTTTTTCTTGTGCAGCCAACTAAAATAGAGGATCGTCTGGATGAAGCCCTCAATGTTCTCCAGCGTCATGCTAATGGACAGGGTGGGCCAGGGCTGTCTGAATTACATAGCCTGCTCTCATCTGGCCTGGGACTACCACAGGTTTTCAGCAGTTCAGCACTGGGACTGGCCAGTCGTCTGCCTGGACTGGTAAGCTTGAATAATGGTCTTTGAAAGCAATTCACAAACAACTGCATGGAGGCATGGAGTTTAATAATTTACAATAAATCTGACACTGTGATGTTTAGCAAGATAATTTAACTGATCTGTCTGATCAATTGTCTTAAAGGTTTCCAGTCAGCGTGAAGATTCTGTTAGTTTGCCCTCTAGTGGAGGACTTTTGCATGTTCACCACAGCCCCACATCTGTCCAGTCAGGCTCTCAACATGAAAGTTTTACTGGTGAGGCTTTGATTTGCTCTGTACTCCATTAATTGTTGTCCATAGTAAGAACATGAGAGGCCAGATAACATTATTAAAAACATGCCAGTGTAATGATTGTTTCTTTGACTTATTTATTGACAATGCCATTTTTTTAACTCTTTGTGCAGGGTTTCCTGGTAGCATAACCTGTGCTACTAGTGCTGATATAAAAAAAGAGGACAACGAAGATGATGAAAACTGCTCCATTGCTGACAAGTCAGACGATGACAAAAAAGACATAAAGGCCCGCATTCAAACAAGGTTCCTAAATCCTTTATACTCATTTATAAGTGAGATTTCATGTTTTTTTTTCATGAAATCCAGAGAATTGTCTTTTTAGCCTTTCCGATTGTTGTCTTGTTCATTTATATCAGATTATATTTCATTTATATCAGATTTATATCAGCTAATATATCAGATTTTAGAAGTGGTAGCTTGTTAATTTCAGCACAAACAGATAACCTAGATCAGACTTAATTCTTGTTAATCAAGTCTTTAATGAAACATGGTCTGAAACAAAAACATTCTGCTGGTTCAGTTCATTTTATTTATTCATTTTATTTATATAGCTCCAAATCACACCAAAGCTGCCCCAAGGCACTTCACATTGGTAAGGTCTAACCTTATCAGCCCCTCTGAGCAAGCACATATAAGGAAAACCTCCCTCTGAGGTCCTTAAAGTCCCCTTCACACATAGCGTGAATAAAGTACAACTCAGGGCGACTCACGGTGAAACAGCTCGTATGATTGAACCATGAAACATCGCGCCATCGTGCCAGCAGCTGCTGGCAGTGTGTGCTGCGACGGTTTTGTGCATGCAGGAACACAGCAGCTTTTCACAGCACCACATCGCGCAGCTGCTGAAAATAAAAATTACATGGTACCCACTGGACTCGAACCCGCGCCTTCCAAAAGCTCTGATAGCCAGTCAGAAACTTTACCACTGAGCTACGATCTCTGTCCTGTGAAAGTTGCGGGAACCTGCCTGATATGAGGAAGGAGATGGACATATTTAAAATGAAATAAGCCCACACACCATATAAAAACACTGCATTAATCAAGCAGGCAATACAAATATGAGCCGTCTGTTCCTCTGTGGATGACCCATGGCCACAAACATACAGTCATGAAGGGGCTGTTAAATAACAAGAAAAAAATGCCACGGGATTCAAACCCACACATTCTGATTGTCAGATGGAAACTTTACCACTGCGCTACAATCACTATCTTGAAACAGGAGTGTGAAATAGGTAAAATCAACTATAAGATAAACATATTTTCTTAAAAAAAAAAAAGTGACGTATTTGTCATACTGTTGGCTTGTCCTGGTCGTGCGGCACGTCACTCAGCCCTCATGGCCCGAAACGCGTGTCCTGTCAGACATGACATTCAGATTGCCTGCTGCATGTCCAAACAAAAGCGATATATGTTTTTATGTATTTCCACACAAGCACACACGCATGTCTGTCAAAACATGGGACGTGTGCTGCAGCTGTGATGTCCAGAACCGAGATGTCCCAACAGCTGTGAGGCAGCCAGCCACACCCCCTGTCCTGTCAGCACAGACCAAGATGTCACTGTGTGATCCGATGAGAGATGCCTCGCCTGCGGGGGGTGGAGGACCACACGCACAGATCTGTTGCTGGGAGGGGGTGTGCGAACCACATGCACACATGTTGTGGGGGGAGCCGACACTCTGGCATGCCACATGTACACTCGGCAACTTCACAGTCGTGGAGCACTTAAACAAATTTCACATCCACCTCGACAGTGATCATCTGCTGGCTGTTTTCGTGATGATAGTACGAATGACCACACATTTTCTAAGTGCCATGCAAGCAGTGTTAGATGTTCTTGCATGTCAGATGGAATTTGGCCAACACCTGCCGTGACAGGGTTTCATGGGCTTGCACACTGCACACTTTGTCTTTCAGCCGCTGGTGTGCCCAAATAGTTGTAGCAACAGGTGTCCAAGGCGTTGGAAGCAGCTCCGATTTTACGTTTTGCACACGACTGCTACTTCATGTGCACTTTCTGCGCAAATCGACCAATTTTGCACAATGTGTGAAGGGGCCCTAAGGAAGAAATCTCGAGACCAGACTCAGAGGGGTTACCCACTGTTTAGATCATTCTAACAAAATTACAAGCAGTTGCATGATAGTGCAAAGAACATTAAGGCCAAGTCAACAATACTTTGCTGATAATACGTTATTAAGATATGTAACAACTTGTACTTTCATACAAAAACACACTGCAAAATAATCACACGCTGCAACCTTAACATAAAAAGAAAACTCACAAAATCATCTATCAGAGTGAACATATAGATCACTTGATGGTGCATTTCCAAGCCAAACAGTTTTTAACTTACTTTAAAAAGTGATGCAGGTGATGGCTCTCTGTACTTCCGTTCAGGAATTTGCAGGGAGCTGAAACAGCTGCATTCTATATGCATGGCTCGTGTGGTCAGTGAACAATCTTCCCACATAGTAGCTTGTGGAACAGGTGTTGACATCGAAGTCACAGAATATTATGTGTCTTTTGCCTTTTGATTCCATATGCACAGTTGTGACCTCACCAAATAACCTCTCACATTAGAAGGTGCCCTCTTAAACCAATACACAATCACTTGGTGAACTTGTTTCTTAAAGACAGACGCAAGTTCCACTTTGATTGGTTGATTTTATGCTATGCCTGTGATTAATTTGTCTTTCTCAGTTTCTTTAAAATAGTCATATTATACACCTTTTTAAGAAGATATCATTACAAAAATCTGCTGCAACCGTTTAGGCTCACGCAAAAAAAAAAAATGACTCATTGGATGAACTCAATTCAGTTACGTGCAGGATTTCCATCTAATAAATATACGTAGCCCCAACTCAAATAAAGCACATCCATGCATGATAGTTTAATTTAATTTAGTTGGGACTACAAATATTTATTAGATGGAAATCCAGTCCAATGAGTCAGTTTTTTGACTGCAGTAATTTTCAGAGAACTGTACCAATATTGTTCTTTCCTTCCCCTTCCATCTGCCATTGATTCTTCACTAGTCTGGATGATAAGGTTGAAGATGAAGATCTGCCAGTGGAGATAAAGGCTGAGCGGGAGAAAATACGGAGGTTGGCAAACAACGCACATGAACGGCTACGTGTGCGGGACATCAACGAGGCGTTTAAGGAGCTTGGCCGCATGTGTCAGCTCCATCTGAGCTATGAGAAACCACAGACCAAATTGATCATACTGCAACAGGCTGTTAACGTTATTGTCAACCTGGAGCAGCAAGTTCGAGGTCAGTGGGTGTCCAGGGAGAAAGGAAGAAGAAGGGGCAGCCACTTTACAATCCATAAAGCCCACAGAGCTTCATTTCCCCTTCTGTCTTCTGTTATTCTGCAGTGAATCTTTACAGGCTTGTAATATGTTCGTGTTAGTCCATGCATTGGTGGAAAAAATTTTAACATAGACTACAAATATTTTCACTCTTAAAAGTCCCTCTTAAAAAATAAGTAAAAAAATAGCTACATTGATAAGGAAAGGGGATAAGGAAGTGAAGCTGTGTGACTTTTTAAGGCCGTTGTCCCGTTCATCTTGCAAGTTTTTGTCCTCCGGTAACACATACAGAAACTCTTTGTCATGATGCAGTATGTGTTGCTGTCTGTCTGCCTCTAATGTTGTAATTGATGTTCTCTCTGCCCCTCACCTTTGATTGGATTAACACGTGTTTTTGTGCGTATTTGCTTTTAACATTTATGCCTTACTCTGTGCATTTCTTAAACCAATTTAACCATGTCGGCTGTAAAATTAGACATTTTAGCTCTACAGATTTGAATTTCTGCACATCTCTCAACCCTTGAGTTATATGTTGTCTTTCACTTTTTTAAATGCCTCTACTCATTAATCACTGTCACTCACTGTACTGTGCCTGATGAATACCATTTAGTACAAATAAGGCACGTTGGCATGAAAAGCTGTGTCTGTTATGTATATTAACCACGCTCTAACTTTGATGCTGTGTTGTATGTTCAGCATTTTCAAACATTAACTCTTTCATTTTGATACCCTGTTTTCAATAACCTTTTTTATTGACTCATTCACTCCTTCGTCCTCTTATGTGTCTCTTTGACAGATGGCAACAGTGACCTACGCTTCCTCACATTCAGATAAATACATCTCCCAGTGATATATTTTAACAGGATGCTTTCATCTTACTTTGTGGCTCTTTCTATGTGCCGTGGTTGGCAGAGGGTTTTGCTTCCTCTCTCCCTTTCTCTCTTGCGCTTCAATAACATCTTTCATTCTGCTGGACAGTTTCCACATCCCCTCAGCTTTCATTCTGGACCCCAGTGACCAAAATAATCTCTGCCAGATGGTCAGAGCTGATAGGTTTGAGACCACTTGGTGCAGTACCGCTGATTTTTTGACTTGTAGTACTACATTCAGTGTCATTGGTCATGTCAAAGGAACTATTCCAAGTTTGACTTTAGACCTAGGTTTAAATAAATGTCTATTAATTTTATCCAAACCTAAAATAAGATGTAGGTTTTTAACTTAATATATGTCATCTATATACTGTGGATGTAGATTACGGAAGACTTTACCAAAAATCGCCGCTCTGCTCGCTCTCCTCTAAAACAGCACTGCTCCACTGGAATCTTCAAGACAATTATTGGCTTTGCGTTTCTTTAAGTTAACTACATACTTTCCAGCAGCAGCACGAGGATGCGTCCTGTCTGTAGGAGGAATTTAAAAGACTTCAGTTTTAAGCCAATGTACCTGCAGAGTTGTTACGAGTATTAGTGTCGTATCAGTGAGCGCTGTGATTTGGTTGTGTTAACCGGGCGCTCCAATCCCCTTCTCCTGGCTACAGCATTGTCTCGGTGACTGATGAGAACCTCACTGCCGAGGAGAAGGAGCAGAGAGAGCGTGAGCGCCGCCTAGCCAACAATGCTAGAGAGAGGGTGCGCGTACGTGACATTAACGAAGCCTTCAGAGAGCTGGGCAGGATGTGTCAGGTCCACCTGCAGAGCGACAAGGCCCAGACCAAACTTGTCATCCTGCAACAAGCTGTCCAGGTCATAGTCGGTCTGGAGAAGCAGGTGCGAGGTAGGTCAGCCCAAACAGGAAGCCAGAGTAATCTACTGCAAGGCATTTTTCATCATACCTCAACAAAACCACCACTCATTTCACATTTTGGAAAATCTATGAAAGTTTGTTCTCATTAACTCACAGTGTCCTGTGTGTCTTACTCCTTGCTGTTTGATCGCATGATAAAAATGAAAAGAGAAAGAAAGAGAGAGGAAGTATATCCCTGTTTTTCTGCCAAACTGCAGTTCTCAAATGACTATTCATTCTCCAGGCTTGTTTTGTTGTACGCTCCATCTTTGTATGCTCAGAACCCTACTTTACTATCTGTACCCCTCTCCCCAAACTGTAGTTAATATTTTCTTTTTGTCATATTGAATCTACAGTATGTGTTTTTCCTTTTGTTAAAGAGCGAAATTTGAACCCAAAGACTGCCTGTCTCAAGAGAAGAGAGGAGGAGAAAATGCCAGGAGTGGACTCCCAGATGCAGCTCAGTGGAGGTCACCCCGGTCTGGGAGGCGACGGACACAACCCTGTCAGCCATATGTAATTCTCAGGTAAGCTACATTTCTTTGCAATGAATTGTGTTTCCTTTGAGTTTACAGCCTTATTTCCAAACAAGTTGAGATTATGTGTAAAATGTTAATAAAAACAGAATGTGATGATTTGCAAATCATTTATATTATATATTTAATTGAAAATAATTCACTAACAATATGTCAAATGTATTTGAAAGACATGCTTTTTGAATTTGATGTCAGCAACACAATGGAAAAACACTTGGCATGATAGATAGAGGTTCTTATTTAACATGGGTAGCCAACAAAACCCCGAAGCTTGTTTTCAGAAGGGCCCACGGCATGTGTCTCTCACTCCTCGCCAGCACTGTTGTTGAAAGTGCCATTTGGGAGCGTGGCTGCAACTGGGAAGCGAACCCGGATCACTGGCGTCCCAGTCCAACATGGAAACCATTACACCACCACCTCCCATGATCATGTGTTGACCAGTTTTTTACATAATGATGTCTTTCAGAAACACTTTTGCCTTAGAAATCACCAGTTTCTTAAGTTTAAAAAGTGGGTTGTACTATATTTTGCACTTCATAATGTCTCACATGTTCTCTGAGAAATCATAACTCAGACTGGCTAAACAACTGCAAAAAATAATTATACTTAATTACAAATAATTAACTGAAGGAGTTAAAGTATCTCTGGTCTTGCTGACGAGTGAGGGGGCAATGGAGCATGAGATTTGCCAGAGAATCCGCGCAGCAGGGGCGATATTGCATCGCGCTACAGTACTATTGTGACGAAAAGGGAGCTGAGCCAAAAGGTGAAGCTCTCGATCTACTGGTCAGTCTTCGCTCCTGCTCTCACCTATGGTCACAAGGAGTGGGTCATGACTGAAAGAACTAGATCGTGGGTACAAGTGGTCAAAATGGGTTTCCTCGGGAGGCTGGTGGTGGCTGTTGTTTGGTGTCTCCCTTAGAGAAAGGGTGATTAGCGTGGTCATTCATGAGGAGCTCGGAGTAGAGCCACTGCTCCTTCATTTTGAAAGAAGACAGCTGAGGTGGTTCAGGCAGCTGGTAAAGATGCACCTTGGGTGAAATTTGTCCTCTGCATTTAACCCATCTTAAAGAGACCCTGGGGAAGACCCAGGACTAGGTGGAGAGATTATATCTCCACACTGGCCTGTTTGCCTAAATAAATGCAAAGAAACTTTTCCAAATGACGATTTTACAGTTAGCATCTTACCTTAGCCTCCAACCTGTCATTACAGCTCAGTTGTCATTGAGGAGCTCGGTCCTGTTGTATGCAGAAGAATGACATTTAATAAGACATGCTTTCCAAAAATGATATGTGATGTTGACTCATCAAACCCCAAAATGTAGATCCACAGTGCTACTGAATATCTCGGATGTGACTGAGTCCAAGAAAAGTGGGCGGGGCTTCTGTACATCATTGAAGTTTCCAGTCAAATGCAGCAGTTAACAGTGGAGACTCCCAAATGTTTCTTCTTGAGCTTGTGTAGTGATGTCCCATATACAGGGCTGTGAAAACTCTGCAGATCCGCAAAATTCCACAGATTTCATCATGGGGAGGAGGGGGGTGGGTGTTAGTGTTTTACTCTGTAACTGATCGTCACTGAGTTTTTAAAATGTCTATCACAAAGTGTTCTTTTTTTCATCACATCGTGTGGTGGTCCGTGGACACTGATCTGTGTGTTACAGATACAAATCAGAGTCCTCGGATCCGTGGAGTTTTGAGGAGAAAAATCCATCTCTCGAAGCCTGGCTGTTGCGACAGTTGTCGTAAAGCGGTACTGGTTGGTTGCTGCGGCGACGCTGTGTGGCTCCTGCGCGAAGTTTAAGTTAAATGTAGCACGTGGACATTGCAAACCTTTAGAGCTCTAAAGTTTTTAAAAGAAGAATTATGCAGCATGTCTGTGTCACGGACCGACGTCGGACAAAGAGAAGATGGTGAGAAAGACTGAAAAAGTCTGATAAGGACAAGAATCCGTGGAATTGTCGCAGGCTTCATGAACACACCTGAAAGATAAAAGAAACGGGAACAGTGAACTGTGCTGTCAGGAAACATGGTAAGAACTTTTCTCTCTCTGGAAAACAAACACTGTGCTGTTCAAACAGAATTTTAGAAAAGATTATGTGACTTTTTTCATTAATCTAGACTTTCTTTTACTGGAAAAAAGATTGTGGCTTTGAATGGATTTACTTGAATTTACACAACATTGTAAATGAGCTTTTATTAATGTAGACTTTTTTCATGGGAAAAAGACACTGTGGCTTTGAGTGGATTTACAGAAATTTACACAAGAATATGTTGCTTTTTTACTATAAGGTATGTTATTAATATTTTACCATGATTTTCAAAATATTCTCCAAGCTTTAGCTGTGGCTGTTGAAATGCTGTAACAGTCTTTTCAGTCTTCATGAATTTCATGTAGTTTATTGTTCTGAGTTAATGCATAATTTGGTTTACAATTTAAAGGAAAATCATTCCAGGTCCTACCTGATCATTGATGGTTCAAATGAAAGGTTGAATATAGGGTCATTTAAATATGCACTAATTTTGAGATTTTTTTTTTCCAGGAGATGCTGAAAATGTATCATTAGATCAAAATTAATTTGGTTTCTGGGATCCCACGGGGCCCGAGACCCCGGCTCCTGGGGGCCTATGCCCTCCAGACCCCCTGCAAATTTTCCTCAGATTTCACAATTTTTATTTCACAGCCCTGCATATAAATGCATGATGCTTTTACAGTAAGTGACATCTGAGGGCCCAAAGCTGTGCATGCTTGTTGTTTACACACAGAGATCTAACCACATTCCTTCATTCTTTTAATGATCCAGAACTGTAGAAGGTGAACAACTGACAATCCGTCTGATTTGTGATTGAGGAAAACTCACGCACCTTGAGCTATCTTTTCACCTAAATAGCCAAGGAATATACAGTGAGGCAAATAAGTATTTGATCCACTGTAAATTTTGCAAGTGTTTCCACCTACAAAGAATAGAGAGGTCTATATTTTTTATCGTAGGTACACGTTAACTGTGAGAGACGGAATCTTAAAAAAAAAAAAAAAATCAGAAAATCACATTGTATGATTTTTAAATAATTAATTTGCATTTTATTGCATGAAATAAGTATTTGATCACCTACCAACCAGCAAGATTTCTGGCTCTCACAGACGTGTTAATGTTTCTTTAAGAAGCCCTCTTATTCTGCACTCTTTACCTGTATTAATTGCACCTGTTTGAACTTGTTACCTGTATAAAAGACACCTGTTCACACACTCAGTCAGTCGCATTCCAGCCTGTCCACCATGGCCAAGACCAAAGAGCTGTCTAAGGACATCAGGGACAAAATTGTAGACCTGAACGAGGTTGGGATGGACTACAGGACAACAGGCAAGCAGTTTGGTGAGAAGGCAACAACTGTTGGCGTAATTATTAGAAAAAGGAAGAAACACAAGATGACTGTCAATCTTCCTCAGTCTGGGGCTCCATGCAAGATCTCTCCCAGAACTACACAGGAGGGACCTGGTCAATGACCTGAAGAGAGCTGGGACCACCTTTGCAAAGATTACATTAGTAACACACGACGCCGTCATGGTTTAAAATCCTGCAGGGCAGCAAGGTCCCGCTGCTCATGCCAGCACATGTCCAGGCCCATTTGAAGTTCACCAGTGACCATCTGGATGATCCACAGGAGGCATGGGAGAAGGTCATGTGGTCAGATGAGACCAAAATAGAGCTTTTTGCTATCAACTCCGCTTCCTGTGTTTAGAGGATGAGAACAACCCCAAGAACACCATCTCAACCACAAAGCATGGGGGTGGAAACATCATTTTAGGGGGTGCTTTTCTGGGGACAGGATGACTGCACCATATTGAAGGGAGGATGGATGGCGTCATGTATCGTGAGATTTTGGCAAACAAGTAAGACCCATCTTCAGCAAGAGTACTGAAGATGGGTCGTGGCTGGGTCTACCAGCATGACAATGACTCAAAACACATTTCAACATCCTGGAGTGACCTGTTGCTGCCACCCAATTTAAAATGAGCATATGTTTTTCTAAAAATGATCAAATTTCTCAATTTCAACATTTGACATGTCTTTGTTTTATTTTCTGTTAAATATGTGGTTTAGTTGATTTGCAGATCACCATATTCTGTTTTTATTTACAGGTTATACAGTGTCCCAACTTTTTTGGAAGAGAGTTTGTAAACAGCAACAGTTGTAATCATTGTCATTATTTATTTCAGCCTTCATTTGTGGTATTTGCGTGGAAGGATGTTCATTCATTTTTCTCTTTGTTTCTCTACAGCCCCTTAGAACACGTGGCCTTAATCTCTCATCAAGCATCTATCTCGGTGTATCAATCGACATTGGGAAAGTGTGACACACACACACACACCTCATTACTGACAAAGTAGGTGGCCACATTCCTGACTATAAATATGAGAAAATGAACACACTCGTGCAGTGAGACGTTTATTCATCTTTCTGAGGATGAACTTTGGACACTGGTGTGGACACAATGAAACTTCAACACAAGGACATTCTGGAGAAACTGGTTTTGTAGGAGTTTTGTTTTTTTTAAAGTTGCTTTGCATTTTGGGAGCAAACGGTATTTGGATCAAATGATTCTTTTGGATCAATTGCTGGTGGGAGCATAATTATGCCCGTCAATGAAGTTGGAGGAGGTTATGTTTTCGCCCCTGTTTGTTTGTTTGTCTGTTTGTAAACAGCCTGGAGCCCACAGTTTTTCATCTAGTATCATGAATTTTTTTTTACTGAAGATTTATATCCTGATAGGCAAGATGTGTTCAAGGTCATAGGTGAAAGATCAAAGTCAGGAAAAATCTTGGAAAATTGGAAAATCCCTATTTTAATATTAAATGAATTTTTTAAAATTTGTACCTCTGTCAAAAAAGATCAAATTTCTTTCATAATTGAGGGCATTATGTAGGATGGTACTGTTTATCGACTGACAAGTTTCCGGATCTGATCCAGATTACAGATTTTATGGCCAGTTAAATTTAACATTGAAAACCCCATTTAATATATATTTTACATTATATCTTAATCGAACGTGCCCCAGTCACTCTCATATTCACTCACTGTCGCCTGACAAAGATTGATCTGAATCTGATCTGGATTGTGGATTTTTTTGGACATTTGAATTTAAAATTGAAAAGCCCATTTGGTGTACATTTTGCATTATATCTCAAACAAAAGTGCCTCAATCACTCTGATTTTTCTGTTATGGATTTACATACACCACCAAAATTGGATGGAGGTTCCAATTTTATGCCTGTTGGTCTATCTTCCAGTTATCATTCACAAACCAAGTGCCAAAAAGCAATGACAAACTGTCAGAGGTGGGAGTCACTCCCAAATCATGAATCAGCAAATCCCAAGTCAAGTCTTGAGTCATAATGACAGCTGTTTGACAGCTGACTTGAGACTTGACTTGGGACTTGCAGATTGATAACTTGAGAATGACTTGACAGTGACTTACTCCCACCTCTGCAAACTGTGCATAGAAGAGATAACCAATGTTCTCTGAAAATTATCTGAAAAATAAAAAAAAAGTTGAAAAAACAAAAACCTGACAACACCACAAAATAGCTTAGATTCAGGTGCATGAACTAAATACACACTCCTGACATTTGATCACATCTAATTTATCTTATGAAAAACCACTTCTAACAGGACTTGAATTTTTTTCAAGATAAAATTTTGTGGAATTGGAAACTAGTGTTGGCAGAGGTTTGTGCTCTATTAGTGCAGGGATTTAGTTCAGATTTCTATCTTCGGATAATTAGTAGGCATTCCCATTTGAAAAGCAGGTCTTATTTTCTTGACAAACAAAAACGGACAGGTGGATATTTTGTGTCTAAACAAAACCCATTGAAACATTGGTGTGAAACAGACCTTATACATTGTCTTTAAGGAAGATAAACTGTCTACCGCTATTTTTGTCTGATACAGTGACTGAATTATTTCAAAAACTAGTCAGACAATAGACTTGTTTTTATATTTTGGTGAGTTCTGTATGTCTTAAAAAAAAATTTTCTTCCTGGTTTAGCTGACTTACATGTTTGGAAGGTCATTTTATTATTTTGTCTGAGTCCCTCTTTTTTTCTTTAATGTAAGCTTTGTGCATCTGTATATGTCTTTGCCCTCCAAGTGGACAGACTGTCGGAGAGGATCCACTACTGACACAAATGTCAGAAACAAGCAGGATTTGCACAGTGATGTGCACAAGGCTAATGTATATACCAAGTATTACTCTGAGGCTTCTAGTAAACTTGAGCACTCAGACGTCACCTTAAAGCCCCGTCACACATAGCAAGAATGTGCAGGAACCATGCCAGACACTGCAAATATTGCCATAATCCAACACAGTTGGGAGGAAAAGAGGCGTGGTCAGCCGTGTCAGAACGTATCTAGATCACCTCGTCCACACCTGCACGATGGCATCCAAAGCGCATGTAGACAACAGGTAGATGACACAGACTGCTGTCAGACGGCCGTAAAAGGCGCTGCAGACTGCCCAGTGTCCAAACGTCTGGATGGCAAACACTGGACTAGAGCGCTTTGTTCCACACGTGCGCATGAGTGCGCAGCACGCATGTGTGTGTGTGTGGCACACATGCGCCCCCCGCACACGCGTGCAGTTATCACTCAACCTTTAATTTCTTTTTCCTGTTTTGCTCACTTCAGGAGCACAACGCAACTCTGGACACCGCGATGGATGGATTATCACATGGGATTAATTTTTTATTTTGGGTGAGAGGATTTTAACCACAGGCTGCTGTCTTAGCTCCACGTCCGCGCTGTGAAACACTCCTGGACCGCTGTTGGAGGTGAGATTCATGTTTATTGAATGTTGTCACAGCCTGGCACAACAGTTCCACATCATATCTCCTCAAGAGTTAGAAGGTGATCATTTATTACAGCGTGCGATCCATTCAGCTCCGAGCCTGACGCTTGCAATGACGTGTTACTGCGCACCATGGAGAGGCGCAGCTGCCTGTGTTATATACAGTTATGATGGAGACAATAGTTCACATTATTTTCGTTGCCCATGGGAAGGAATGGACAAATATCTGTACTGTAAGGTTTATTGTGGATATAACAGCCTGTTCAGATTTGCAGCAGTGTGCGTACAGTAGTGCGCTGTGATTTCAGTTTGATAGCCACTGTTCACATTCACTGTACATGATAATAATTCATAATTATTATCATGATGAAGCGTGCCACATACATTTTAACAGTTACTTTGCGCATGGGGGTTTTACATCTTTATACATGGTACATGCAGATCATACCGGCAGGCTTTGCCATGCAAGATCCATCTCGAGGTTCCCTCGTATGTGCTCAAAATCATTTTGGATCCCGTGGTGCCGCCATCGAAATATGTAAATTGCGGTCAGATGGTCCTCAGATTGCACATGGACCGCCATTGTATAGGTGTCCCATCTCGACGATGCCCGGATGGTTTTGAGCATGTCCATCACACTCAGGGCCACCGGCCGATTTTGACCAACTGTGTGGACTTCCGCAGATGGCTGTCAAAACATTTTGGAACTGAAATTCAACACTTTTTGGATATTCGCCGAGTCATCATTCTGACGCCATTCTGCGTGATTCTGGCTGTGTGACGGGGGGTATTACTGTTAGTCAGAAACTCAAGTCTCTATCTCAAACATGTGATCAGTATCAATCTTCAACTGCAGTCACAGCTCCTTTTACATGAAGGGATCTCATGGGGCTGGTCAGTTCACAGGAAATGTATCTTAATCAACTTAATCTTGCTTCTGTCAGTTAATTTGACTAATGGCACTTGGTGGATTTTCTTTTTTTGGCTCCATCCCTCAATCTCTTTGGCAGTAAAGTGTGCTGGTATCTTTTTTTTATTTATCGCGTTCAAATTCTAAATTAAAGGCAGAACACTTGCTTTAAAATGTTCCGCAAATAGCCATAAACAGTGAAAATAAGCACTCCATTCACTTTAACAGTCAGAGAACTATGAGAGTAGTGCACAGACAAAACCTACAAAATTATGATATTAAGTTGAGTGGAGGAGCTTGTCAATAAAACTGCCTGTTGAGGTGATCGTTGCAGGGAAACCCTGCACCTTCTTTGGTCTTCATGGCATGCTCTTGCTTAGATATACGAATGCATGGATTTATATGTTGCTCAATACATTCAGGTTACTTATTTTCACTTAGAGAAATCACATCTTCTTGACCCACAATGGGCTCATAATGGAGGCAAGTTGATCATAACAGTTCTGTTTTTGCTGCTCAAACTGCAGCAGGGAAGATTTTATCTTAATTAAAGAGAACAGAGGAGTCGCACCATCTCATTCTTGCTGCCGTGGCTTCCTCCATATTGAACCAGATCTGTGTGGGTGAGAGTCCACAACACAGACAGGTGGTTAGTTTACATTATGAAACAACTCCATGTTCAGTTAGTTCTGTCAGTCTATGATTTTTACGCCTTTTAAAATCTTCAGCAGCAGCGTAGTCCCTTCTGTCAGTGTCACCAGTCCATCGTTCTGCTCATTCTCATCGTGATGAGTATGAGAACGATAATCTGACATCGCTAATAGTTGCTAATATTTTCCTAACAGATTTTGAAAGGATTGCACCACCCAGCTTTATTGTTCTGATTGAGTTCGTGAGAAGCGTCTGTTCAGATTCTCAATCATTTTAATTAATGGATTCTTAGGGTTCATGTGAAAGTAGCTACTTTCACATCAGCGTGCACTCACAAAGACACTTTTATGGTCGTGAAACTGCTCAGAGCAGTATGCTATGGAAATTTGTTTATTCCTACACGTGTTACTTGGAAAAGGTATTTAAAGGGATCATGAGTGTTACTGATAACGTGGAGAATTTACTCAGTTCCCCTTGACTGACTTGTTTTGTTGATGCTCTGTTTTGACCATTTAGTATTTTGTATTGTTGAACCATTACAAAACTTGTAAGGATTTATTGATTGTTGTTTATGTTATATCTTTTTAAACTTTGTAATATAGTTTGTATGTGGGGGGTTTTTTTTGTGTGGGGGGGGGGGGGTTGTGTGTCTTTTTTTGTTTTTGTTTACATTGTTTATCTGTAAGACAGCTCTCAGTTTAGATTCCAGGAACTTTTTTTTTTTTTTTTGGCCAGGTGCATAGATGTTAGAAATGACAAAACTCTCTGGCTGTACCATCACATGTTGTGATTTATTATTGTTGTTTTTAACCTGTTTTAATGCAAACCTATCAGGCCAGTTGTGCTTTTATCACCTCTGTTAAGTGGTAATGTTTTGGCTCTGTTTTTGTTTTTTGTTTGTTTGTTTGTTTGTTTGTTTTTTGCTTTCGGTTTTTGTTTGTTTATTTGTTTGTTTTGTCTCTGATTGTGAGCAGGATATCTCAAAATCACATGAACTGATTTCAATGAAATTTGGTGGAGAGGTAGGCCTTGGGTCCAGGAAGAGAGAATTAGATTTTGAATCTGATGCAGATCTCGGATGTTTGGATCTTAATATTTTTATAATGTCTCCATTGTTCTCTGTGATATTTGTACTTTGGCAAAACAGCTCCCCACACCTGCACTTCAGTCAAGTACAGATGGACAGAGGACTGTCGGGCCCTGGCTGAAAAAGGCTCTCTAGGTGTCTGCTAGGTCTAATATTTATGAGACACAAAACATACTGATACTTCAGATGGACTACATTGAGTAGCGGGGATCTGCACAATCTCCAACATAATCTATTGTTTCATTATAATGTGAAGCATGCAATGAATCAAAAAGAGGCCTTTAGTCATTTTCCTGACTTTAGGAGTGTTGATAATGGTTACTCACTGGTGCCTGAATTCATCTCTGCTACATGTTGGATGATATTGCATTTGAGGTTGTCTTTTATAAAACAGATGTATAGATTATCTAAATATATATACTTCAGTAACATCTGATGGTGTCTCAGCCAATACATGAGTGATTTCTCTCTGTCACTGCCTTGCTTTTGTCTGTATCAAGTTGTCTGATAACCTGGTCTGCAATTGTTGACAATGAAGCAGAAAAAATGTAATTAAAATTCTCATCTTTTACGTACTGGTTTTTGTTAAATGTGATTTTGTGATTGGCATGTGTTTTTATATATATATATATATGTATGTACAGCTGTATGATGTGTCTGTATCAGCTTTGTCACTGTAAGCTGGTAACAGTAACAGTATTTGGTTTAATTGTACTTGTAAATCTCGTCCCATGGACTAGTCCCAAGCATTTCTAGCCTTTCGCCAAGGACATGTGGTGTTGCTGTGATATAGAGAAAAGGGGGAAAAATTACTACTAAAGATGTGTTTTCCTTTTATACATGCAAGATATGTATACAGTATTAAAATAAACACCTGATGTTGTTTATAAAGGGCAGTAAAAGTAGGACCCTTTCGGTCTTAAACAGATGGCTTGTTACAAATCTGTCTTCACTCATGTTTGGGGACAAGACATATGTAGGCTGTGTCCTCAAAGTGCCTCCAGTTTCCTATTTTTTATATATAAAGTAGATATTGAGAACTGTTGTGTATATGACAGTAATGTAGCAATAAATGTGCCATTTTAATAAAATTACCTTTTATCCAGTGTCACTTTTTTAACTTTGAATAGAAGTTCAAACATGTTGTCTTCACGGCAATTTAAGGTGGCGGGGTGGCCTTAAATGAGTCCAAATGTGTTGTTTTGAAAAGGTTTACCTGTTTTTCACCTGGACCCTGAGAAGGATCAAATAACGTGAGATGACTTCATAGCTGTCAGTCAACAGTTTGCAGTACATACTTTCAAATCTCGATTCACCCACTAGGGGGCAAAAGAGCTTTTTTTTTTTTTTTTTTTTTCTTCAAAATTCAGTACTGTATATTATTCCTATAAAGCCAGTAGTAGTTGTGATATTTTCCTGTGTTCTCCACTGGACGATGTGTCCCACACATCTAATTGTGTGGAAACCTTCCTACCTTACACATGTACAGTGACAGTCATGGTCAACATCATTATTGGCATGCCTAAATGTTAAAGCCAGAACTTAATGCCTGAAAGAGTTTAACCTTACCACACCTGCCAATGTCTCTGCACTGGGGAGGGTAAGGTGAGACCTTGTGAAGTGCCATAGTCCAACTAATGTTGTAATTTGATGCTATATAAATAAATTGAATTAAACTAATGGTGGAGGGCACTGGCATGTCATTCTACAGTCTTCTATTTTTTTTACAACTGTGTTGACATAAGGTGACTCCAATGACCACTGTATATGATTCACATAATTTACATACTTACAAAGTATAGTGAATGTTTGTGGCCCTCCAAGAGGACAAATAGACCCAAACTGCCATCAACATGATCCCTACAGAATAGCAAAGCCCCCGGATGCCATCATCCCAGGGGTCAGGTTTGCTTTTTTCATCCCTCTGTAGATGATAATTCTGTTGCATTTTGGGGGAAAATGTGGAATCACCACACATACAGTACAGTAAAGTATATTTACCCAGATATTTTGTAGCAATCCAGTTTTTTATTTATTTATTTATTTTTACATTTAAGCTCAGTGAAACATATGTCAAACAACTTGAAATAGTTTAATCGCAGTTTTGTCTGGCTCAAGTAGAAGAATCCAAAAAACAGTATGTTGTTGCCCCTCTGTCTTTTATGACTGCCTTCATTCTTTGAGGCATGAAATGAAAAATTCAAGGTGGTTGCAACATCCTCGAATTGTTGACAGATTTGTTTTGCAGGATGGAACCTTGTCATGGACTAATTTCTGTCAGATTTTCCCTCAGATTGATATTACAAATGCTTAAGCATCTGCTTTTCCATCTGAAGCAGATGCTTAAAGTAATTCACAATGATGCCTCACATTAATTCATACAGTGATGTCAGCATGCTGCCACGCAAGGGACTCGATTGTACAACGGGACAAAATTCAGGTTGAGGATCTCATTTAAAGGACCACTAACGTTTGGGTCTGACGGGGATTTGAACCAAGGATCCTCTGGTTGCAAGTCCACATTTTAATCACTACACCAACACCCCTTGTACCATTTGGATGTCATTGAATTGATGTCTCCTGAAGAAACATTTTAACAATATTTGCAGAAAGATGCATTAATATCCTGACGCACGACTTCCTCACTGAACCAATTTGGTGTCAGTGGAATGAAAAAACTGTCCAAAATGCCATTGCCCACAAATTGTTGAGACAATCATTGCCATATCCTCTGGAACTTTACCTTGTGTAACAAGATTGAAATATGTTTAATAGTTCCTACTGTTATTTTTGCTAGCTGGAGTTCCCCTTTGGTGTTGAGAATAACTGCTATTCAAACCACATCACTTGGTTACACATGCAACCCCATAGCCCGCAGTAACTTTGCTTTCTTCTCTTTAAGTGGTAGTAATGGTCTTCTTTGAACTTCACTATCTGTAACTTCCATTTCAGTCAGCTGATTTCTTATAGTTATGTCACAAATGTTGACTTTTGTATCTGCCAGTCTGTTTTTCATTTGTGTTATTTTATATTTTCAAGGCCTGGTCCTTTCATTTTCCATCCTGATGATGTGATGCCTTCCTATAGGTTTTCCTTTCCTTTTTTCCTGTTTTGTTTATATTTGTACCAGACAGCTGATTGAGAACAACCAAGGAGCACTCTAACTGCGGACTGATTTGCATTTTGTAGATTTGTGCTAATATTTGCTGTAGAAAAAGAAATTACAAGGTGATTCCATAATGCCATGAGTTAAAGATGTTCAGTTTATTTTCTTTAAGGTGTTCAATTTAATTAGTTTATTTCAGACCCAAGGTTCACAGAAGTATAGGAAAAATAAATAAAACAATCAACATGAATATACATACGTACAAAGAAATAAAATAACATTAAAAAGTTAGTAATTCTGATATTCAAAACCCCACGGAAGGTCACTAGCACCTCAGCAGAACAACTTCCATACACTGGAGTGTTCCAACAAATTATGCTTTCCACAAATGCATTTTTGTTCTTTTCAAGCTACGGCGCATCCGAAAAGTATTCACAGCACTTCACTTTTTCCACATTTTGTGTTACAGTCTTATTCCAAAATGGATGAAATCCATTTTTCCCTCAAAATTCTAAACGTAATACCCCATAATGACAATGGTTTTTTGTTTGTTTGTTTACATTTTTACTATTTTTTATATATATATATAAACTAACTAAGAAATCACATGTACATAGGAATTCACAGCCTTTGCCATGAAGCTCAAAGGTTACTTCAGGTGCATCCTGTTTCCACTGATCATTGTTGAGATGTTTCTACAGCTTAATTGGAGTCCACCTGGGGTAAATTCAGTTGATTGGACATGATTTAGAAAGGCACACACCTGTCTACATATAATGTCCCACAGTTGACAGTGCATCTCAGAGCACAAACCAAGCATGAAGTTAAAAGAATTGTCTGTAGACCTCCAAGACAGGATTGTCTTGAGGCACAAATCTAGGGAAGGGTAGAGAAAAGTTTCTGCTGCTTTGAAGGTCCCAATGAGCACAGAGGCCTCCATCATCTGTAAATAGAAGAAGTTTGGATTCACCAGGACTCGTCCTAGCGCTGGCCAGCCATCTAAACTGAGTGATTGGGGGAGAAGGGACTTAGTCAGGGAGGTTACCAAGAAGCCGATGGTCACTGCCAGAGCTCCAGCATTCCTGTGTTCCTCCTCAATTTAACATTTTCCTGAATAACATCCAGTAATTTATCAAATCAAAAACCTCACTAGCATCCAGTAAAGTAACAAAGAGTTGTGGAGGGGTTTCTGTAAATATCAATGAACTCATGTAACAAGTGTGCTGCTTTATTGGTGGAATAGCCTGGTTTGAAACCTAACAATTATCATTTGTCCATAAATAATCCTTGATTCTCTTCAACAATATACCTTCAAATAATTTTGAGATTACATTTGCTATAGCCACTGGGCAGTAATTATTTATTTCAGCCAAATCAGCACACTTGTACTTAAAAATAGGTAAAATAACATATTCCATCAATGAGTCAAACAGTATACGGACCTTAAAATTAGTACATATTAGAACTTCACTAGTTAATCCATCTGACCCAGTGGCTTTGTTATTCTTTTTCTTTGTCAAATCATCTATAGGCTTTTACAGTATTTATGTCAGATACAGCAGAAGCTTTGCAGTCAGTGTTCATCGACATTTGCTAAAACGGACTCCCTCAGAAAAATTAATAATGAATTATCCTTTCATAATGTGTTTTCCATTTCTTAGCAATGTTCTTCTCTCCAGATACACTATCAATGCAGTTCGTATGTACAGATTTAGATTTCAATGAGTCAGAATGTGAATATGGGTAAATCTGGAAATAACATCCAGGTGTGGCGATTCCAGACGGTTTGCCAGGCGTTGTACCTACTCTAATGCAGTAGGTGGTGATATGGAGTTCAAACCTGGTTTACAATTTGACAGAAGAAGAAGAGGAAGCAGGATATGCCCATGCGCAGTTGTCTTTACGAAGTGTACGACTGAAGGGGTAATACAACGAAAATGATTGTCAGCAGAAGATTAAAGCTCTTTGCCAAAGCATGGTAAGGAATGCTTTGTGTTGTATCAGGACTTAAAGGCATGAATAGAATCGGTTTGGGTGTTTTCTTCGACGCGTCCTTCGCCTCACTAGCATTAGCTTAGCTGAGGTCACGACTGTGGGAACTCAAATACACTCAACTTTAGTTTCTCTCTTTATCGCATTTCCTAGACAACGACATTATTTAAAATGAAACTGGCGCATTTTATTTATTAGGTCATTGCTCTTTGTGCAATGAGGGGAAGTACTTGTAAGGATTATTCCAGTGGTCTCAAACTGATTCAAGAAAGGGCCAAGGGGCTGTTTCACAGTCAGGGTACACAAGTATGTTACTGTCACCAAAAACATCAAAGTGGTTACTTTCGTCAAATTATTCATTCATATCTAACTGCTGACTGGAGTACTTAAATGCCCAAAGTTTTAGGCCTTCAAGTTGTTTGCATATATACACTCAAAAATATAAACGCCACACTTTTGGTTTTGCTCCCATTTTGTATGAGATGAACTCAAAGATCTAAAACTTTTTCCACACACACAATATCACCATTTCCCTCAAATATTGTTCACAAACCAGTCTAAATCTGTGATAGTGAGCACTTCTCCATTGCTGAGATAATCCATCCCACCTCACAGGTGTGCCATA
This sequence comes from Thalassophryne amazonica, assembly GCF_902500255.1. Lineage (NCBI taxonomy): Eukaryota > Metazoa > Chordata > Actinopteri > Batrachoidiformes > Batrachoididae > Thalassophryne > Thalassophryne amazonica. The sequence continues at coordinate 62,529,687 of NC_047114.1, read as the reverse complement.
TCAAGATGCTGATTAGACACCATGATTAGTGCACAGGTGTGCCTTAGACTGCCCACAATAAAAAGCCACTCTGAAGGTGCAGTTTCATCACACAGCACAATGCCACAGATGTCGCAAGATTTGAGGGAGCGTGCAGTTGGCATGCTGACAGCAGGAATGTCAACCAGAGCTGTTGCTCGTGTATTGAATGTTCATTTCTCTACCATAAGCCGTCTCCAAAGGTGTTTCAGAGAATTTGGCAGTACATCCAACCAGCCTCACAACTGCACACCACGTGTAACCACACCAGCCCAGGACCTCCACATCCAGCATGTTCACCGCCAAGATCATCTGAGACCAGCCACTCGGACAGCTGCTGAAACAATCGGTTTGCATAACCAAAGAATTTCTGCACAAACTGTCATAAACCGTGTCAGGGAAGCTCATCTGCATGCTCGTCGTCCTCATCGGGGTCTCGACCTGACTCCAGTTCATCTTTGTAACCGACTTGAGTGGGCAAATGCTCACATTCGCTGGCGTTTTTCACGTTGGAGAGGTGTTCTCTTCACGGATGAATCCCGATTCACACTGTCCAGGGCAGATGGCAGACAGCGTGTGTGGCGTTGTGTGGGTGAGCGGTTTTCTGATGTCAATGTTGTGGATCGAGTGGCCCATGGTGGCGGTGGGGTTATGGTATGGGCAGGCGTCTGTTATGGACGAAGAACACAGGTGCATTTTATTGATGGCATTTTGAATGCACAGAGATACCGTGACGAGATCCTGAGGCCCATTGTTGTGCCATACATCCAATAACATCACCTCATGTTGCAAGGATCTGTACACAATTCTTGGAAGCTGAAAATGTCCCAGTTCTTGCATGGCCGGCATACTCACCAGACATGTCACCCATTGAGCATGTTTGCTTGCTTTGGACCGGCGTATATGACAGTGTGTACCAGTTCCTGCCAATATCCAGCAACTTCGCACAGCCATTGAAGAGGAGTGGACCAACATTCCACAGGCCACAATTGACAATCTGATCAACTCCATGCGAAGGAGATGTGTTGCACAGCATGAGGCAAATGGTGGTTACACCTGATACTGACTGGTATTCCCCCCCCCCCCCCCCCCCCCCCCCAATAAAACAAAACTGCACCTTTCAGAGTGGCCTTTTATTGTGGGCAGTCTAAGGCACACCTGTGCACTAATCATGGTGTCTAATCAGCATCTTGATATGGCACACCTGTGAGGTGGGATGGATTATCTCAGCAAAGGAGAAGTGCTCACTATCACAGATTTAGATTGGTTTGTGAACAATATTTGAGGGAAATGGTGATATTGTGTATGTGGAAAAAGTTTTAGATCTTTAAGTTCATCTCATACAAAATGGGAGCAAAACCAAAAGTGTTGCGTTTAGATTTTTGTTGAGTGTATTTATTTCAAGCTTTAAAATAACAAGTACATAGTTACGTGACAAAAAAATTAAAGTTAAAGGAATTGTAACAGAAATTGTGGTTGCAAAAGAGTTTATGGACCCCTTCACAATGGTGTTAAATATTTGTTCTATGTTAAATATGAAGAAAGTTATGAGCATTTGAAGGTGGAAAAATCTTGGTAATTTACATCTGTGAGTTTTAAGGGACAAATACCATAAAGCAGTGACCGGTGTCTTATTTACATATCAAAATGATGGTACTCTGTCAAACCTATTTATTATCTCATTGAAATGTGTGATTTGCAATGATCTGCCGCATAAACACTGTTTTCTGACAGTAGTTTCCAAGGTTAAAAAAGAAAAACGCAAATTTTGCCAGATCTGCCGTCTTGCAAACTCCACATTAGTTTTGCAGATCATAAAAATATGCATGCGAAGGCTTCAGTCACCACCAAACTTCACAGAAAGGTATGTAATTAACACAAATTAAATGTTCTATATGACTTGTAAACTGATCTTACTCGCCTTCAAGGCGAACTTCTTTGACTTTTTCAACACAATTTTTCAATCACGGAATTTCCTAACTTCTACTCGTCACAGGAATGCCATTCGAAAATGAGGTTGCAGGGGGGGATTTCAACTAGAGCCCGACCGATATATCAGCCAATATAAGCCCTTTTCAAAGTACTCACTATCGGCTGAAATTTTGCTGATAGAACGCCGATAATTTCTCATAAACAGAACAGTTACTGAAATAATGTTTGTGTCGGCAATGTAAAATGTCCTTGCACCGTTTGTCCAGTAGATGGAGCTCTGACTCCATTCAACTGAGAGCTGCTTACGCCCCTGCTTAAATGTGTTCATCACTGGCCCCCGTAGTTCGCCGTCACACTGCACTGATCGGCTGACAAAAGCATACAAGTAAGTTTATAAGGATGTTGTTTGTAATAACTTTGCGATTACATTCATCCCACATTTCTCCCGTTTCAGTTCAACTCAGTTTATGTAGTAATGTGTCAAATGTGCTTCATTGCGTCGGTCACGCTTTTTATTAAGCCCACGTTGTGTAGACCTTATTTCTAGCATGAAAAACTTTCATTTACTGCTAAGAGGTTGAAACATTCAGATTCACCGGTCGTCCGGAAGGATTCTGGGAATTACTGCCGTTCCCCATTAACCCACTGGGGCCGATGCCGTCGTATACAACGGCTTGGACCAAGCTTTACTAAATTGGAAATAACTTTTTAATGATATGAGATACAAACTTCCTCTTTTTTTTTTTTTTTTTTGCTGAAAAGTTAACTCCGCGGACTTTCGATCCACCATCGACCATCTTGGTACTCCTCATAGAAGATGTGTGATGACGTGCGCAATGTGATTGTCCAATCGGAATTGGTTCTCCGTCACATGGTTTTCCAAAATCCAATCATAGGGCAGATTTACCTCACGTGATATGGCAAAGATCATTTTCAGGAGTTATATCTTACTAGTTGGCCCGTTTGAATAGCCCCCTAACTGCTCCAATTGCATTTTTTGAACTTGAAAATTCTTCTCTGTTATAAAGATAATCAATATGAGGACAAATCTTCAGCTTTTAGCTCATACCTTTTGGTTAAGGGTCCAAAAAAGAACATTATATTCATTTAAAGAAAAAAAATATCGGCTGATTTATCGGCTATCTGCAAATCAGCCGATTTATCGATTATCGGCACTTTTTTCATCCAAATATCATTATCGGCATCGGCCTCAAAAAATCCAGATCGGTCGGGCTCTAATTTCAACTACATCATCAAATAGGGGGATTCCTGATTGTCAAAAAATAAACACATTCCCCGAAATGCAAACTCGGCACTACTGGCTGGAAAGTCTCTCAGGCCATGTACAGCTGATACATCCACAGCAGCGGATACCATATTTAGGTCACATGTGCATACGCAATAATTGTGTAAATTATACAAACTAAAACTAGTGCAATCTACTCATATATACGATCTACTAAAAACAGTTGATGGCAAGTATGTAGCCAGAGTATACAATTGCTATTGTTTCCACATCCTCAAATAGTGATGGAATATAAGCATTTCTGGAGAGGACAGTTTTTGACAGACAGAGAGTTACACCCCAATATTAGACATTTGAGCGAATTAACTACACATCTTTTGTGGCATCACACATAGCGATTACCTCTTTCAAACAAAAAAATTACTATTCACATAACACTGCCTGAGTTTGAAATGCACTCTATTTCCAGAGAGGACATTTTTGACAGACAAGCCTCTTTATTTTTGAATGCCTGTTTCAGGTTGCTTCCCCACTGAGCAATGATCATGGGAGTTAAATTGTTATACAGTAGGCGTTGATAGGGAACTTAGTCCATTTAGTGGTTACCTACTAAATAAATAATAGTTCTGGCAGCCCATCAAAATTAGACATCATGGAAATGACACAGATATTTTGATTAAAAACTGGTATAATTAGAGTTCTGCTGGTAAACAAATGGGGATAATCAAACCAAATGATCATTGCTGCTGATAGACCAGTAGTACTAGTTACCCATGTATGGCAAGCTAAACTTTGTTGGTCATTCCCACCTTGTCATTAAATGAAGCTTTATCTTTAAAATCCACTTATGTACCCTGATTGTAAAAAAGCCCCAAGACGGTGCAGCTTTTCTTTGCAACCGTCCACTCCACCAGGTGATTTCATTGAATAACTGATTCCATCTGCTGAAAGTGATATTAATCTGTTACATTAGTTTATTTTTTAAATGTGTTGCAAAATTGCAGCTCATTTTAATGAAGATAACATAATTACCTGAGGTTAATTCCATAATGAGCATCACAGTGGCTTAGTGGTTAGCACGGTTGCCTTACAGCAAGAAGGTCATGGGATCGATTCCCACCTGTGGTCTTTCTGTGTGGAGTTTGCATGTTCTTCTTTTGTTTGTGTGGGTTCCCTCTGAGTGCTCCAGCTTCCTCCCACATCCAAACTCATGCAGGTAAGGTGGATTGGAAACTTTAAATTAATGTACCTAGATAGAGTGGCAACATGATGAGTCGAAAAAACTCGGTCACGTGACGTGACTCATAGTGCCACCTTGGGTTCAAAATAGTGTTTGCTGCTAATCTCTCTGTATGTAAATCCAGCTATTTTATTTATTTATTCACTGAAAATGCCAGGTTGTTGTGCATTTGGAGGCACAAATAGACACAAGGGCTTCAAGATGTACAGATTCCCTTCAGATCCGGACAGAAGAAAAATTTGGGAAAATAAAGTCAACCGTGTGGGATGGAAATTACTGTATCTACAAAGCTTTGACAGGTAAATTTTTATTGTTCAGTCCCATGTACAGTAAAGTTCACCTAAACCATCATCGTATAAACCAGATATTTGCAGTGACCGGACAAAAAAGTCCCAAAGTTTTTGTATTATTTTCCATGTACAGTAGTGTTCAGAATAATAGTAGTGCTATGTGACTAAAAAGATTAATCCAGGTTTTGAGTATATTCCTTATTGTTACATGGGAAACAAGGTACCAGTAGATTCTCACAAATCCAACAAGACCAAGCATTCATGATATGCACACTCTTAAGGCTATGAAATTGGGCTATTAGTAAAAAAAAGTCGAAAAGGGATTGTTCACAATAATAGTAGTGTGGCATTCAGTCACTGAGTTCGTCAATTTTGTGGCACAAACAGGTGTGAATCAGGTGTCCTCTATTTAAGGATGAAGCCAGCACCTGTTGAACATGCTTTTCTCTTTAAAAGCCTGAGGAAAATGGGATGTTCAAGACATTGTTCAGAAGAACAGCGTAGTTTGATTAAAAGGTTGATTGGAGAGGGGAAAACGTATACGCAGGTGCAAAAAATTATAGGCTGTTCATTTACAATGACCTCCAATGCTTTAATATGGACAAAAAAACCAGAGACATGTGGAAGAAAATGGAAAACAACCATCAAAATAGATAGAAGAATAACCAAAATGGCAAAGGATCACCCATTGATCAGCTCCAGGATGATCAAAGACAGTCTGGAGTTACCTGTAAGTGCTGTGACAGTTAGAAGACGCCTGTGTGAAGCTAATTTATTTGCAAGAATCCCTCGCAAAGTCCCTCTGTTAAATAAAAGACGTGCAGAAGAGGTTACAATTTGTCAAAGAACACATCGACTGGCCTAAAGAGAAATGGAGGAATATTTTGTGGACTGATGAGAGTAAAATTGTTCTTTTTGGGTCCAAGGGCCGCAGACAGTTTGTGAGACGACCCCCAAACTCTGAATTCAAGCCACAGTTCACAGTGAAGACAGTGAAGCATGGTGGTGCAAGCAACATGATATGGGCATGTTTCTCCTACTATGGTGTTGGCCCTATATATCGCATACCAGGTATCATGGATCAGTTTGGATATGTCAAAATACTTGAAGAGGTCATGTTGCCTTATGCTGAAGAGGACATGCCCTTGAAATGGGTGTTTCAACAAGACAATGACCCCAAGCACACTAGTAAACCAGCAAAATCTTGGTTCCAAACCAGCAAAATTAATACCTCGCAGATGTGAAGAAATCATGAAAAACTGTGGTTATACAACTAAATACTAGTTTAGTGATTCACAGGATTGCTAAAAAATCAGTTTGAACATACAACCCCTGGCAATAATTATGGAATCACCGGCCTCGGAGGATGTTCATTCAGTTGTTTAATTTTGTAGAAAAAAAGCAGATCACAGACATGACACAAAACTAAAGTCATTTCAAATGGCAAATTTCTGGCTTTAAAAAAACACTATAAGAAATCAGGAAAAAAAAATTGTGGCAGTCAGGAAAAAATTATGGAATCATGAAAAACAAAAGAACTCTCCAACACATCACTAGTATTTTGTTGCACCACCTCTGACTTTTATAACAGCTTGCAGTCTCTGAGGCATGGACTTAATGAGTGACAAACAGTACTCTTCATCAATCTGGCTCCAACTTTCTCTGATTGCTGTTGCCAGATCAGCTTTGCAGGTTGGAGCCTTGTCATGGACCATTTTCTTCAACTTCCACCAAAGATTTTCAATTGGATTAAGATCCGGACTATTTACAGGCCATGACATTGACCCTATGTGTCTTTTTGCAAGGAATGTTTTCACAGTTTTTGCTCTGGCAAGATGCATTATCATCTTGAAAAATGATTTCATCATCCCCAAACATCCTTTCAGTTGATGGGATAAGAAAAGTGTCCAAAATATCAACGTAAACTTGTGCATTTATTGATGATTTAATGACAGCCATCTCCCCAGTGCCTTTACCTGACATGCAGCCCCATATCATCAATGACTGTGGAAATTTACATGTTCTCTTCAGGCAGTCATCTTTATAAATCTCATTGGAACGGCATCAAACAAAAGTTCCAGCATCATCACCTTTCCCAATGCAGATTCGAGATTCATCACTGAATATGACTTTCATCCAGTCATCCACAGTCCACAATTGCTTTTCCTTAGCCCATTGTAACCTTGTTTTTTTCTGTTTAGGTGTTAATGATGGCTTTCGTTTAGCTTTTCTGTATGTAAATCCCATTTCCTTTAGGCTGTTTCTTACAGTTCGGTCACAGACGTTGACTCCAGTTTCCTCCCATTCGTTCCTCATTTGTTTTGTTGTGCGTTTTTGATTTTTGAGACATATTGCTTTAAGTTTTCTGTCTTGATGCTTTGATGTCTTCCTTGGTCTACCAGTATGTTTGCCTTTAACAACCTTCCCATGTTGTTTGTATTTGGTCCAGAGTTTAGACACAGCTGACTGTGAACAACCAACATCTTTTGCAACATTGTGTGATGATTTACCCTCTTTTAAGAGTTTGATAATCCTCTCCTTTGTTTCAATTAACATCTCTTGTGTTGGAGCCATGATTCATGTCAGTCCACTTGGTGCAACAGCTCTCCAAGGTGTGATCACTCCTTTTTTAGATGCAGACTAATGAGCAGATCTGATTTGACGCAGGTGTTAATTTTGGGGATGAAAATTTGCAGGGTGATTCCATAATTTATTCCTCAGAATTGAGTGAGTCCATAATTTTTTCCCTCTGCTTGGTCTAAAAAAGTAACCGTTACTGACTGCCACAATTTTTTTTTCTTGATTTCTTATAGTGTTCGTTAAAACCAGAAAGTTGCCATTTGAAATGACTTTAGTTTTGTGTCATGTCTGTGATCTGCTTTTTTTCTACAAAATTAAACAACTGAATGAGCATCCTCCGAGGCCGGTGATTCCATAATTTTTGCCAGGGGTTGTAGTTTTGAGTCTGTAGTGTCAACAGCAGATGCTACTATTATTGTGAAGACCCCCCTTTCTACTTTTTTCTTTTTTTTTTACTAATAGCCCAATTTCATAGCCTTAAGATTGTGCATATCATGAATGCTTGGTCTTGTTGGATTTGTGAGAATCTACTGAATCTACTGGTACCTTGTTTCCCATGTAACAGTAAGAAATATACTCAAAACCTGGATTAATCTTTTTAGTCACATAGCACTACTATTATTCTGAACACTACTGTAATAAACACGGTATATAACAGATTTTGTACAACAGATTTTCACTCACCTCGGATAAAATGTTCCATCCGATCGCAATGTAGTTCCATTAAACCCCTCGCATGTGGGACCGGAGTCATTTCCCTGATTAAAAGCCTAGCCATTTATGTTGTTCAAACCGTGCTCAGACTGGGACCTGAAGCCTGACGTGCACCTGTTAAATCAGACACAAACAGCTATGATTTGACACTTTTCTGATTTCAGTCCTTTGTCTCCCACCATATTATAACAGTTTTTACAATGCGATTACAAATGGATCAGAAAAGTCTGCAACGTTACAGCATGAAGTCGCTAAAAGAGGAAAATGTACAGTTTACCTTTGATTTGGAGGTGATGATTGTAGAAAGAAAAGCTTGTTGAGGTTCAAATTAGTCCAGAATAAAGTATAATCCAGAGACAAAACTGTCACGCATGTGGCACGTCATTGCATGACACGGAGTTACAGAGCTGCAGCTGCATAAATCAGGCTTTAAATGAATTAAGTAAATCATCATAAATTGTAAATTTGGTAGCTTAACTATTTTTATATTTATTTTGATAGCACCTGTACCTGGATGTGTTGTATGTGGTTAAATGATTTTAAAAAAATGTTGAAAACATTAAAGATTCATTCAGTAGTTCAGTGCAGTTGGAACCAAAATGCTGTCATGTTCTAAGTTGACACCATTCTCTCTATCTAAGCACACTACTTTAAATTACCTGTAGGTGGGTGTGAATGTGTTTGTTTGTCTATATGTTATCCTGCGACAGACTGGCGTCCTGTCCAGGGTTGTACCCTCATGCCATATGACTGCTGGGATAGGCTCCAGCCCCCTGTGACCCTTAATTGCAGTAAGCAGTTAGAGATGAATGAGTGAGTGAGTGACATTCCACAATGAATATTTTCTTTTCTTTTTAATACTGTCTACATTAGGAAGTGTGTGTGCGCATGCAGCATATGAGTATATACATAAGAATTACAAACGGACAAGTTTTCTTTAATTTCATTATGGTGTTTACAAAAAAAGCTAATTCTTTTTTCTACTGTGCAGGACCCCAAATATGGCTGTTTGGGGTGCAGCTCTCGGTGTGACAGTGATCCATTTCACAGATTGGCGGCTGGTTTTGGATTATGTTCCCTACATCCGTGGAAAATTTAAAAAGGATGACTAATCATCAAATTCAGGTTAGTATGGTCAGTGAATGTTGAGGAAATGCTGTTTCTGCATTCCTCCATCTTTTTATTGAGCTTTCAGTGATTTGGTTTGAACTGTTACATTTTTCAAGCAGAATGATCATACAACATACATCTTTAAATGCAAATAAAGGTTGCATAAAATGACTCCTTATACACGCAGCATCTTACCTTAACCCTTTTCCTGTTTGGTGATGCCACTAAGTCCATACAAGTCCATTATTTGGGGAAAAAGAGACTCTGATACACAGGTCCCAATTTTGGGGGCGTTTTCGTAAATCAAAATGTCGGCAACGTTAAAAATAACTTTTAAATGAATTAAAATTGAAAATGTGTTCTATAGCTTTTTTCCATCTGATGCAGATGGCTAAAGCCCCTTTCATACCGGGCCTGCTTCAAGATGCATTAGCTGCGTATCTAATAATGCAGGAATGTCTACGTCAGTTGTGCGCAGCAGGAGGTGAGAGTGCAGAGGAGCTGCAGCCAGACTGTAATGAGCAGGTGTGCGCTCTGATTTCTGTTGAAATTTATCATTCTTCCTGTAACCGCGGAGCTGCAGCTGCGTTCACGCGCATGCACGCACAAACCATCCGTGAGTGTGCGTGGAGATGTCCTGTCTCTGGCAATCTGTCTGTGAGCAGGATTTATGGATTTTATGTAACACAGTCGTGAGAGAACTTGAGGAGTTGAGCGCGAGGAGTTACAGACGGTTCGCGCGCGCAAACCGTCTGTGAGTAGACATGGAGATGTCCTCCGTGAAGAGTATACTAGATGTAGACATGTCCTGTTGCTGGCAGTCTGTCTGTGAGTAGAATGGACTTTATTTAACACATTCGTGAGAGGACTTGGGGAGGTGAGTGCAGGAGATGTCTGCAGCCGCAGGCTGTAATGAACATTTTTTTTTTCTTTAAATTGTTCACATGTGCTGTTTGAGTGGTATAGTTTTACGGCATTGGTATAAAAAGTTCAATAATCCTGTGTGATTTATAGCTCGGCAACAATGGAACACAGTAGGAATCATAAATTAGCATCGGGTAACGTTATATTGTGTGGGTGTGGCATCCAGCCACATTAAGTACCATTAAGTTGCTTCATCTTGCGTGAAAAATACTTCCTTTCTGCATCCTGTGCTCAAGGCAGAAAAAAATTAAACGTGTAATTTTTGGCATCCGTTTCGCATCGCCCTTTACGTCCCTCACGGCATTGTGGCGTTAGGCTGCATCAACTTGGCATCGGCATGATGCCGCATGACGCAACTCGAAGCAGGCCCGCTGTGAAAGGGGCTTAAAGCACTTAACAGTGATTTTAATCAGGGAAATGACTCCGGTCCCACATGCGAGGGGTTTAATGGAACTACATTTCAATGTCAATTGAAACAAAGGAGAGGATTATCACCCTCTTAAAAGAGGGTAAATCATCACACAATGTTGCAAAAGATGTTGGTTGTTCACAGTCAGCTGTGTCTAAACTCTGGACCAAATACAAACAACATGGGAAGGTTGTTAAAGGCAAACATACTGGTAAACCAAGGAAGACATCAAAGCGTCAAGACAGAAAACTTAAGCAGTATGTCTCAAAAATTGAAAATGCACAACAAAACAAATGAGGAATGAATGGGAAGAAACTGGAGTCAACGTCTGTGACCGAACTGTAAGAAACCGCCTAAAGGAAATGAGATTTACATACAGAAAAGCTAAACAAAAGCCATCATTAACACCTAAACAGAAAAAAAACAAGGTTACAATGGGCTAAGGAAAAGCAATCGTGGACCGTGGATGACTGGATGAAAGTCATATTCAGTGATGAATCTTGAATCTGCATTGGGCAAGGTGATGATGCTGGAACTTTTGTTTGGTGCCGTTCCAATGAGATTTATAAAGATGACTGCCTGAAGAGAACATGTAAATTTCCACAGCCATTGATGATATGGGGCTGCATGTCAGGTAAAGGCACTGGGGAGATGGCTGTCATTACATCATCAATAAATGCACAAGTTTATGTTGATATTTTGGACACTTTTCTTATCCCATCAATTGAAAGGATGTTTGGGGATGATGAAATCATTTTTCAAGATGATAATGCATCTTGCCATAGAGCAAAAACTGTGAAAACATTCCTTGCAAAAAGACACATAGGGTCAATGTCATGGCCTGCAAATAGTCCGGATCTTAATCCAATTGAAAATCTTTGGTGGATGTTGAAGAAAATGGTCCATGACAAGGCTCCAACCTGCAAAGCTGATCTGGCAACAGCAATCAGAGAAAGTTGGAGCCAGATTGATGAAGAGTACTGTTTGTCACTCATTAAGTCCATGCCTCAGAGACTGCAAGCTGTTATAAAAGCCAGAGGTGGTGCAACAAAATACTAGTGATGTGTTGGAGCATTCTTTTGTTTTTCATGATTCCATAATTTTTTCCTCAGAATTGAGTGATTCCATATTTTTTTCCCTCTGGTTGGTCTAAAAAAGTAACCGTTACTGACTGCCACAATTTTTTTTTCCTGATTTCTTGTAGTGTTTCTTAAAGCCAGAAAGTTGCCATTTGAAATGACTTTAGTTTTGTGTCATGTCTGTGATCTGCTTTTTTTCTACAAAATTAAACAACTGAATGAACATCCTCCGAGGCCGGCGATTCCATAATTTTTGCCAGGGGTTGTATGAAATAGCTCTGGAATTAACTTAATTAGACCGTGACATTTATACCTTTTGCATACCATGTTTACAAAATATTGGACAATCAGGTACTTAACGTCACAATAACACCCAAATCATGAGCTCACAACAACATTTATTCAAACTAAAACAATTACATTTCTGTCATAAATTTGATTAAAGAATGCTCAGGCAGTAACGTTAGTTCCTCTTTTATTCATCTTAGCCCAGTTGTTGCAAGCTGAGTCCGAGCTGAATGTTTCTGCCACATCTCCTTCAGTAGAAATCATAAGGAGGTTGTGCAGGGTTTCTTCTTTCAGTCTGTTTCGGAAGGGGGTCTTGACCCTCTTCATAATGAAAAAGCCTGTTTCCCAGTCTGAAAATATAAATTACTTCAAACCTCAGCCTTGGGCTGACAGTCTCATCACAGTACATGTGTATTGAGGCACTACAAGTAAATGCATTTAATAAGCTTTGTTTCAAGATGCTAATCATGTTGTCTTCACTGTGGTAATTTGTTGACTGTCCCTAAGCTGTGGTCTCGCAGTCAGCTGCACGTCAAGAGCAATGTAATTCATAAAGAATGGAGGACGTCTCATTTTGGGGGGAAAAAAACAACGGTTTTGGACGGCTCGCTGCGAAGTGGGTTTGCAGTCGACGTAAAGAAATTATCATTTTCCCACTGCATACCCTCAAACAATGTACGGCCCAATTGTAGTGCAATTTTTTCAGGCAGCAGCATAACAGACTATTACATTGCTAGTGAGAACTATGGAAGCCTATAACTTCTTCTGGGTTGTCTGGGTGTCTTGGTGGTTTTCCTCACTCTTCTCCTTCTTGCACAGTCACTCAGTTTTTGGGAACTGTCTGCTCCACACAGATTTACCGTAGAGTTCCACACTGTTTATATTTCTTCATAATTGATGTAAATAAAATCTGAGACATATTCAGTGACTTAGAAATGTTCATGTATCCATCCCCTGGCTTGTCTGAAGAAAATTGCCAACTAAACTGATTATTTACATGTATTACACCAAACATTCCATTACTTATGCAGCTTTTATATTTTTAATTAATTTCTATCAAGTTGTAGAGATTTTTTCTCAGTTTGCGTTTAAGGAAGATAATACTAGAATTTTTCTTTTTTTTTTTTTTTTTTTCTTTTTTTTCCCTTGCGTAGCCTGGGCAGGATCAGTGAAGCCTGAACACCCCAATATCTGAGTTGGTTTTCATACCTGTTTGCTTTTGTGTTATTAAAAATTATGATGGGCTTATTTCCTCAGTAATTGTGGATTTACTGGCCCTAACCTCAAGCTTCTGATAGTTAGTAAAAGGGCTAAAGCCGTTAGCATACAAAATTAAATCACACAAATATTTCACTTGATGGAAATACCAGAGCACTTATGTGATGCGTTGGAAGAATTAAACACTTAACCACACAACAAGCGATTATTATTATCAATATTTGTAGAAAGATTGTCATAAAAGATAGACATGATCCTCCACAACAACGAGGAAGAGGTAGTAAAAGTGCGTGTTTACATCACTCTCTCTCTCTCTGTGTGTGTATATATTTATCTCTTTACAAGTCAGTTGCTGATGAGAGAATTAGTCTTAACAGAAAAGTTCTCATCTGCACTTTGTGTCCTAAATCAGTACCACTCCTAAAATGTTTTTGTCCATAGTGAAAAGATGAACCCCAAAACATCTAAAAATAGAGCCCAGGATGAAAAATGTCAACCCCACACTGAAGTGCTTCAGTTTCACAGTATTGTATGTTTATCCAGTTTTTTTTTTCTTTTCTTTTTTGATGTTCACTCAGTTGATCTTTGACTTTGTTTACAGAAAAGTTAATTATTCTTTCCAATCTTTTCTTCCTGTCATATCAGTCTTTATTGTTGCAAAAAGATGACCAGCCAAGACGTGCAGCAGCCACTCTCGCTCACTGTGGTCCAGCTGCGTCTCAGACTACTGGGCACATCATCGTTGAACTTTCCAACATCCTCTGGAATGCGCTGGGTTTTTGGCTCCTCAACCACAGAATGGCAGGAATTTATAAATTCACATTTATTCATAAATGGAATTTCATGTTATATGTATTACTTGTTTTCTCCCATGCCATCCCCAAATTATCTGTTGTAATTAACAGTTCTGTGTGTTGTGGAACAAATATGATTTACAAATTAGACAAATCTGTACTTCAGGTCTGTTTTGAAGTGTAAAACAAATAAAAAAAAAAATGTCTTAACCAGTGTTGTGGTCATTACGAATTGAATTGGGTTTAACTGTGGGAGGGGGTTGGCACTAACAAAAGACAGGAGGCAGAGCTGAAGAAGATGTGATTGTCTTTGGGAGTGATGAGAGTGGACAGGATCAGGAATGAACAAATCAGAGGAACAGCTCGGGTGGGACTGTTTGGAGACAAAGTCAGAAAGGTACGATTGAGATGGTTGACATGTGCAGAGAAGGGACCCAGGGTATATAGGGAGTAGGATGCCGAGTATGGAGGTCAAAGAGGAGGTTTATGGTAATATGTGTTGAGGGAGGACAGGCAGGTAGTTGGTGTGTCAGAGGAAGTTACAGAGGACAGGGTGAGAGAAATGCTGTGGTGACTCCCAATGGAAGCAGCCGAAAGGAACAGAAGATAAAGTCCCTTCGGTTGCTCCCTTCTTTTCACTCGGGGTCACCACAGGAGATCCAAAGTGGACCTGCATAAGGAGCAGAAGATAAAATATGGAATAAGTGAAGTGCTGTGAATACTTTACAGATACTCTATATATACATATAGAGAGGGAGGGAGTTTTGTTTTTTGGAGGGTTGGCGGGAGTGGAAAACGAGTTAACTAGTTGCTGTTGCCCTTTCGTTGTTCCATATATCTAGTAAGATTTTCTTGAATTGTTTTCCGTGGCATGAAAGATGATCCAATTTTCCAATGCAAAGTTTTGTAGGTTAATAAACTAAAAATAAATTCAGATTGTTCAAAAACATTTTGGGACTAGTTTATATGCATGCGGCGGATGGATATCGGTGCTCATGATAATGCAATCGGCGGATTCATCAGGTGGAGGCAGCAGTGCGGTGTTTGAGCGGCACACTTTCTTTGCTGTGCGTTTACATTTTTGTTTGTTGCTGGGAGTCAAAGGTAAAAAGCACTCGAGGATATCGGAAACATGGAAAGAAAAAGGTGGGACAGAGTTTACAATTAGAAGTTTCTTCTTTTCCCCGGTTGGCGAAACGCATGCGCGTACGCGCATTTTTTTTTATTTAGGTAGATAATGTTTTATGTGCGCTAAATGCAGTCTTTTCATTTTTAGTTTAGCGTGTTAAACTAAAAACATTTGATAGGCTGGTTCGGTTGTGATCTTTTTGCTAGCTAGATTAGCTTAATTTCATTGTTTACACGTTTGTTTTCTTCTTTTGGGGTTTATGGTGGGCGACAAACCAACAAAAGGTCCTTTAGCGCCACCAACGGTGTTTCCCCACTCCACATAACCAATCCGTTCAGCTCATCTCAATTTTCTTTGAAATCTGTGTCTGGGTTGAACAGTTAATAACATATACCATAATGGGAATAAAACTGGACTTGTCAGTGTGTACACACACTGTCAACAATCACGTCTCTCTGGGGTTCAGCTGTATAGAGCTAAGCAGTGCGATTCTCAAAGTAAAACTCCCTACAGGGTTTTCAGTCATGTGACTGATAGGTCACATGAAAACCCTCTGTTATCCATAGGGAATTAGACTAATAGCTAAAAAGTTTTAACCATCCAAAATAGACTCGGTAAGAGCTTCAATGTGGCGCAACGGGGTAGGCTACACCCTACAGGTATGATAAGGTGACTGTTACACCTGTGTAACAGTCACCTTATACCTGCCAACATTTGAATTTACCAACATGGGACACCCATGCCACAAAGCATAACTAGCGGGGGTCCGGGGGCATGCCCGGACCCACACAAACGCGGGACCAATGGGTGTCCTGTATACCCTCATGCGGGATACGAAGGTCAATATCTGGACTAGATGGCAGCACCGCCTTATTTAAACAAAAACCTGTTTTATTTCCAATATCATCAAAAAGAACTACACTACCCACAATCCTAAATTGAAATTGCAGCATTGCTGTTGCTAGGTAATTTTTTTTTTTTTTTTTTTAACCCCGTGAACCACAGGGTAAATAGTTATTTAGCTGCTGGTGCCCTCAGTTAATGTGACATGGAAAATGCTACCAAAGTGAGCAGCTTGGTGGCTCACCTTACAGAGCAGAACACTTGGTGTGTTTGTGTGTAAATTATTTTAAGTCTATTTCCCTCATTTGTTAGTTTTGGCATTCTTTGTCGTGGGTGGCTGTAATTCACTCTCTCACTAAATGACCATATTTGCCGCAGGAGATGTGGTATGTAACTTGGTTGTGACCAGAAATGTGTTGCTGCTGTTAGGTAAACGCAAATGGCGATTGCAGTCAGGAATGAAACACTATATGATAACTAGGTTATATTTTACTATACACACAACATAGTCTGTATATATTTTATTATAAACCATAT
The DNA here is from genome assembly GCF_902500255.1 of Thalassophryne amazonica. NCBI lineage: Eukaryota > Metazoa > Chordata > Actinopteri > Batrachoidiformes > Batrachoididae > Thalassophryne > Thalassophryne amazonica. The sequence goes on along the minus strand of NC_047114.1, from coordinate 62,513,336 downwards.
AAACACTACAATAATGAAAATGAGAATATGAATGAAAAGGTTGGATTTGCAGTGCATTGTGGAATGAGTAGCCTAGTTCTTTCTTACTTAAAGTAATTATGTACAGTTTTATACCTTTGCCCTTTTTGTATTTATTTCTAAATCTTTATGGTCATGACTCATCTCATAGCTGATTGCCTTGGTTCAGGGATTAAAATCATTTATATAAGGATTTCCTGAAATTTTAGTGAAAATGTTCGGTATTTTTACTTCCAGAGCCCTTAAAAAGTGGGCCTTAACTGTTGAGCTCTGTTGCCCCTTGATGTCACTGGTGTTAACGTCAGTACTGGTTTTGCCACCTTCCTTACAGCCTCTGCATACAAGATTGCTTGTGCTGATTTGTCCTGTTGAACCTCAGCTGTGAGTTTACCACACAGGTTTGCCACACAGCTCTGTGGTTGCAACAGTTTAAGTGCCACATCATCACCTCACAGACCACAGGAGGGAGTGGTCACCGCACACAGTACTGTTGAGCCCAAAAGATAGTCCTACATGTCCATGTTGTTGGCAGTTTTGACACCTGGTGGGGGTGGAACATGGTCTCACTCAGTGGCTGAGGCACTTGATAAACACCTGTCTGGTAACATGTCTCCTTCAAGACTATACAACTTAAAACGGCTGTCTGTTCTCTATCCAGTAAGTCTGTTAACATTATGAACCATGATATGAAGGTTGTCTTTACTGTGAAGTGTCACATTACGGCCCAATCACACGGCATATGATGATTCCTGAACAACGGGAAAAAGGTAAAAAAGTCACAAATCGTTGAGAAAAGGTCATCGAACGAGCTTTATCACCGAATAACCTGTGAATTAAGAGTGCAAAAGGAATGAAAGAGGAACAAAACGAAACCGAAGCTAACCTTGATCTCCTCACTTTAAATGAAATACGCCTGGAGCCACTGCTGGAGCAGTGTGTGCCTGCATCTCTGTGTTCCGGGGCTCGGCGCTGGGATGGAGCTCATAGCGCCTGAGTCCTGTAGAAACTGCAAACAGAAGCGCGTGATTGGACGCTCTGTGAAAATCTGTGCGCATGTCGGTGGATCAACCTGCTCTGGTTCCTCGTCCGGAACAAAAGAGGGATCATCTCCTCATTATATCCTCACTATCTGGTCCAGACTGACTGCACACTGTGCACTCTGTCTTGCTCCAATTAAAAAAACAACAAAAAAAAACATTGGTTTGCCGTGGTGGTTGCTATTTTGCTGTATTACGTTACTAAGCCATATATATTGATTTAAACAGAAAACTGTCAAAAGGGGGAATAAATATAAGTGTAAAGATGATTGAATATGTCTGAGCAGTAAATTGATCAGTCCGTGTGAACACTGTGCATTGACTCCCCATGTTCGGTTATTTCATTCAGCTGCAGCTGATCCACAACGTGAATTCTCCCTTCCAGAACAGCTCTTTATATAATCATCTGAATCATCTACCTTTTGCCACATGTACAGAAGGACTGGATTGTCATTTCTACACTCATATTGTTATAAATAATAAGCGCATGCAGGAGGTGATGGCTGCTGCTGAAGCTGCGTTCAAGTACCATCGGAAATTACACGACTATTTTGTTGTTTCAAATTCAGCAGTTGCTTGTAGCAGGAGCGTGGTTTCATTTTATTTTTGGTAAAAGAATTCATTGTATCCACACAAAAGATTAATTCTGCCCTATATAAGGTGCCTGAGTCCAGTGAAGCTGACCCCCCCACCCAGATAAAAAAAAACCCAAGCAAACAGGCTGAGTTTGCCCTGTAGTTTCCGATGGTACCTGAACGTAACAGCAGCAGGAGCACTCACAAACCAGTTTCTGCACTGTGTGATAACATTCAGCTAGTTGAACTAAATCAAACTAAACGCTAAGGTTACACAAACTAAGCAAAGATTTTAAAAAAAAAAACATCAAGAACGACAGCAAAATGAAATACGGCGAATTAAGGTTTTCGGCGGCATTCGTTAAAATTTTTCGACAGTTTAAAAATCCTGACAAAGCGCCTGCTGCAGGAACGAAGCTGCGTGAAGGTTAAACAATGTCAACAAAAGTCCAGATTTCTTGTTTCGTTTGGGTTTTGTTGCCCTTCGTTAAGTGCCGTGTGACTGGGCCTTAACTTGGTATGCCTCGCCCTGACCAGTCCTCAAAAAAAGAAGAAAAAAACCATGTCTTTTGAAATCCCTTTTCCCAAAACTTTCAGACTTTTTTTTGCAACCAGACCGTCAAAGGAGGAAACCCAAGAAATGAATGCATTTTGATTCAGAACACTTGACTCACAATTTCACATGGCAAAAATTACCTGTCTGAAATCTTACTAATATTAGTTTCACAATGACGTCTAATATGTTTTGCACCTAATGTGGCTAGAATAAATATGACAGAAAAAAATTACAGATGATCCAGAATAGGGATGGGTATTGATAAGGTTTTATCAATATCGATGCCATTATCGATTCTGCTTATCGATCCAATTCCTTATCGATTCCCTTATCGATACCTCGTGAATTTTGTACTAAAAGTAGGCTTTACACGTTTTCTATGTATTTCCTTGAGTCTTAAAGTAAATAAATATGAAATTAGTCACTGTATCCTTGATCTCTGGACATAAATAAAAATAAACAAAACTGTGTTTCGCTTTGAAATTATTCAGACTGAATTCTATCGTTCTATCTTGACTTGTCAGAGAGCCGCGCAACATTTGGAGCTGTGTGAACAGAACGGAGGACAGTTCTCGTTTCTTTCTCGCAACGAGACAGGAGTCCCAGTTAGTAACTTTAATCCGCACAAAAGTGAATCACGACTCATATTCAGGGATGAAAGTGGTGAAAAACAAAAAAAGCTGAAACCCAAAATTAGCCCCCAACACCACCTGCACGAAAATGTTTGAATTCTAGAAGCTCTGAAATGCAATCTGGGACTATTCCAGACAATAAACTGGAGTGAGTGCAGCATCCATTTAGGTGAGAAAAAAAAAAAACTTATTCAAATTCATTCCAGTAGTATTCTGCTCTTACAAGGATGCAGCAGTTTTCTAGTTTGGCAGAAAGTTCTAGAGGAAATCACTGAAGAAATTAAACTAAAAATATGGTTTGACCGAAACAAACTGTCATTAAACTTAAATAAGACAGGGATGAAATGGAGGTGTTAAGAGTCACTAGGTGTTCACAGGAAACATTTATTTCTGTATGTATTTATTTATTTATGTTAGTTGCTATTATATATTTTCTGTTGTGTTTCTATTCAGGTTCTTTTTGTCTCTTTCTCTAAAATTGTATATAATAATCATTAGATTATTAATATATAAGCAAAAATAAATTTAAGGAATATTACAATTTGAAAACAAATGCACCCGAACGTGATGACGGCTGCAATTGCTAAATGCTAACTTTTAACATTGAAAATGCCATAGACATGCTAACGCGTTAGCATCGCTCCCGTTTTTAAGTTATAAAATACATCTATCAACGTAGCGTTTAAAGCAGGAGTCACCATCCCTGTTCCTGGAGGGCACCTGCCCTGCATCTTTTGTAACTCTTCCTGGCTCAGCCAATCAAGAGCTGTAAAATGCCACTTTAAAAAAAATCAGGTGTGACTTGACAAAAATAAAATAATTTTAAATTACTCTGTTTTGCCTCCATGTGGAGGGGGTGAATCCATGCATCAGCGTACACACATTCAATAACGTGCTCATCAATATTTAAGTGTTCCACCTGCCAAACAAAAGTGTTTTGCTGGCGGTAAAAACGCAAACCAAGCCAGACTTAACTGTTCCGACCCACACTGCACTGTGGAGTACCGACCCGGACCACGCGGTGGAAACTGGGCTGTCAGCATACAATGGCAAAATCATCAAGGTCTGACAGCTGCATAATTTATTAGACATATGCCCGCATTAATACTGTGGGTTGGCATACGCTGGCTAAATTGTCATGGTGTGACAGGGCCTTAAGAATGTTGTATTTTTGGATACACCTGAACAGACCAGCAACACCGTCATTATGAATAAATGCTCATAACATGGACTTGGCAAGTCTGCAGTAATGGAATTACAGTTACAGCAACTTTTTGATGGTGGGCTAAACTATGACTAGGTTTTGCTCTGATTTTAATTACCATACAGTTGCCCATCGTTTTAGTAATATATGACTGCTTTACTTTTGCTTGTTCACAACACCCCCAGTGGGCAGAAAGTTTATTGATATCCCAGTAAGACTGACCACACATACGAGATGTGAAGGTGTTGTTTAAGGAGGGTTTGCTTACCATAGCACAGCTAAACCCAGTATGCCTCTGCAGACAACTAAGGCCAAGAAGATAAACAATAAACTTTGTAACAACCAGCCAGATTTGGCAGGACGACAGTGAAACCTCTGAATTGAGTCCGGGATCAGCTTTGGCAGCCCATGTATTCTGATAGGCTGCCCCCTCTACACGCTTTATTTTCAATGACCCAGTGTTGAATTTTCCAGCCTTGATGACAAGAAACTGGTATTTGTTCCTCAGTTGGCCTTCTTTTGAAGTTTTAATTATTTTTGGGGAGAATAAGAGAACATTGAATGCATTTGATGGAGCTGTGACCTGTAAAGCAGCTTGAAATGTTAGTGACCTTTACATTAGTAATGGCCCAGTCACACAGCACTTAACGAAGGGCAACGAAGCCCTGACGAAACAAGAAATCTGGACTTTTGTTGACTTTCGTTGGCATTGTTTAACCTTCACGCAGCTTCGTTCCTGCAGCTGGCGCTTCATCAGGATTTTTAAACTGTTGAAAAATTTTAAAGAAGGGCAACAAAAACCTCAGTTCGTCCGTGTCTCGTTTTGCTGTCGTTCTTGACATTCTTTCATCGTTTGTTTAGTTTTTGTAACGTTATTGTTTAGTTTGACTTCGTTCGACCGGCTGAATGTTTTCACACGGTACAGAAGCCAGTTTGTGAGCGCTGAGGCTGCTGCTGTGTTCATGTACCATCAGAAATTACAATAATAAGCCACGCAGCACCTGCTGCGTGCGCTTATTATTTTTATTAAATATAACAATATGAGTGTTGGAATGACAATCCAGCCCTCATGTACATGTGGCAACAGCTCGATAATTAAAATGATTATATAAAGAGCTGTTCTGGAAGGCAGAATTCACGTTGTGGATCAGCTGCAGCTGGTTGAAATAACCGCACATGTGAGTCAATGCACAGTTTTCTGTTATAAATCAATATATATGGCTTAAAGGAATACAGTGATACAGCAGTGACCACGGCACACCAGAGGGTTTTTTTTTTTTAATTGGAGCAAGACGGCGCGCGCAGCATGTCGACAGACAGTGAGGACTCTGATGATGAAGGAGATGATCCCTCTTTTGTTCTGGACGAGGAACCAAAGCAGGTGGTCCATTGATGTGCACACAGATCTCCACAGCTTCTGTTTGCAGTTTCTCCAGGACTCAGGCGCTATGAGCTCTGTCCCAGCGCTGAGTCCTGGAACTCAGAGATGCAGACACACACTGCTCCAGCTGTGGCTCCAGTTGCGTTTCATTTAAAGCGTCAAGATCGTTAGCTTCTGTTTTGTTAAGTTCCTCTTTCGCTCCTTTTGTGCTCTTGCTTTGCAGGCTGTTTGGTGATAAAGCTCTTTCGTTCACCTTTTCTCAACGAATAGTGACTTTTTTTTTTTTTTACTTTTTCCCTTCGTTGAGGAATCGTCGTGTGCTGTGTGACTGGGTCATAAGGTTGTAATGTTTACTCTTTTGAGAGTGGTCTTATAGATCTTCCAAGACTGTTAATGCAAGGAAATTTCAATAGTTGTAAAGACAATGAAAGAAATCTGTATTATGACACTTTAATATGTTTTTAAATACATAGCATTGGTCTTCCAGTGCAGTTGATAACCATGACCCAGGCAGGCGGCATGATGATCTTTATTCAAGGGGAGTCTGAAAACATATCCCACTGGTCATTGACCATTGGTCCTTGTGTTTCAGACAGCCAACTATATAATGTGAATCAGGAATTTTGACTGCTTGAGCCTACTTGTCTCACACTCCCTGAGAAATAAAAGAACGGCCGTTATTAGTAGTAGCCCATTTGTAAACAGACTGAGTGACTGTGCAAAAGGAGAAGAGTGAGGAAAGCCACCAAGACACCCAGACAACCCAGGAGAAGTTATGGGCTTATGTGGCTGTGATTGGAGAAATTGTGCACAGTGCAAGCTTTGCATTTTGTATCACTACTCTTAGCTTCATAGTGGAGTAGAGCAGAGAAGGATTTTATTTCACCAAAACAGATCAAATCCAGGCTTGCATCTTAGCTGTACCTTCTGGCAATTTGTAGCTAAACTTTCAGGTCTTCTTTTTAAGAAAATCCTCCTCTATACCACTTCATCATGAAGATGGATAACTGGTGATACAAAATGCAAAGCTTGCACTGCATAATTTCTCCAGTCACAGCCACGTAAGCCTATAACTTCTGGGTTGTCTGGGTGTCTTGGTGGCTTTTCCTCACTCTTCGCCAATAAATGGCTTCACCCAACCAAAGGTTTTTGTGTTATTGTTCATATTCTCTGAAAAATGGCCAAAAAAAATAATCTGCCAGGGTATATTAGTGAAGGTTACAAATGATCTTCTTATGGCCTCAGACAGTGGACTCATCTCTGTGCTTGTTCTGTTAGACCTCAGTGCTGCTTTTGATACTGTTGACCATAAAATTTTATTACAGAGATTAGAGCATGCCATAGGTATTAAAGGCACTGCGCCGCGGTGGTTTGAATCATATTTATCTAATAGATTACAATTTGTTCATGTAAATGGGGAATCTTCTTCACAGACTAAGGTTAATTATGGAGTTCCACAAGGTTCTGTGCTAGGACCAATTTTATTCACTTTATACATGCTTCCCTTAGGCAGTATTATTAGACGGTATTGCTTAAATTTTCATTGTTACGCAGATGATACCCAGCCTTATCTATCCATGAAGCCAGAGGACACACACCAATTAGCTAAACTGCAGAATTGTCTTACAGACATAAAGACATGGAGGACCTCTAATTTCCTGCTTTTAAACTCAGATAAAATTGAAGTTATTGTACTTGGCCCCACAAATCTTAGAAACATGGTGTCTAACCAGATCCTTACTCTGGATGGCATTACCCTGACCTCTAGTAATACTGTGAGAAATCTTGGAGTCATTTGTGATCAGGATATGTCATTCAATGCGCATATTAAACAAATATGTAGGACTGCTTTTTTGCATTTACGCAATATCTCTAAAATTAGAAAGGTCTTGTCTCAGAGTGATGCTGAAAAACTAATTCATGCATTTATTTCCTCTAGGCTGGACTATTGTAATTCATTATTATCAGGTTGTCCTAAAAGTCCCCTGAAAAGCCTTCAGTTAATTCAAAATGCTGCAGCTAGAGTACTAACGGGGACTAGAAGGAGAGAGCATATCTCACCCATATTGGCCTCTCTTCATTGGCTTCCTGTTAATTCTAGAATAGAATTTAAAATTCTTCTTCTTACTTATAAGGTTTTGAATAATCAGGTCCCATCTTATCTTAGGGACCTCATAGTACCATATCACCCCAATAGAACGCTTCGCTCTCAGACTGCAGGCTTACTTGTAGTTCCTAGGGTTTGTAAGAGTAGAATGGGAGGCAGAGCCTTCAGCTTTCAGGCTCCTCTCCTGTGGAACCAGCTCCCAATTCGGATCAGGGAGACAGACACCATCTCTACTTTTAAGATTAGGCTTAAAACTTTCCTTTTTGCTAAAGCTTATAGTTAGGGCTGGATCAGGTGACCCTGAACCATCCCTTAGTTATGCTGCTATAGACTTAGACTGCTGGGGGGTTCCCATGATGCACTGAGTGTTTCTTTCTCTTTTTGCTCTGTATGCACCACTCTGCATTTAATCATTAGTGATTGATCTCTGCTCACCTCCACAGCATGTCTTTTTCCTGGTTCTCTCCCTCAGCCCCAACCAGTCCCAGCAGAAGACTGCCCCTCCCTGAGCCTGGTTCTGCTGGAGGTTTCTTCCTGTTAAAAGGGAGTTTTTCCTTCCCACTGTCGCCAAGTGCTTGCTCACAGGGGGTCGTTTTGACCGTTGGGGTTTTTACATAATTATTGTATGGCTTTGCCTTACAATATAAAGCGCCTTGAGGCAACTGTTTGTTGTGATTTGGCGCTATATAAATAAAATTGATTTGATTTGATTTATATGAGGTCTGTTAGAAAAGTGTCCATTGCGTAAGTTGCTGGCAAGCAGCATTTGTGTGAGGACGTGTGTAGTGCTCTCTGTGGTTTTTCATTGCAAGGAAAGTGGTGGAACGACTGGAGCAGCACTACTGAATCAAATTTTGCCAGAAACTGGGCGACAGCCAGGTGGAAACCATTCGGAAGATTCAGACGGCTTTCGGTGACGATGCTATGGGCATCACACAGATTAAGGAGTGGTACAACCGGTTTAAAGACGTCCGCACAACAGTGGAGAGCGAGCCACGCTCCGGTCAGCCATCAACATGCTGAAATGACCAGATCATTTCCAAAGTGAATGCTGTGGTGATGCGGGACCGTCGTGTGACTATCCGAGAAATTGCGGACGAGGTGGACATCAGCACTTTTTCGGCACATTCCACTGTGACTGTGAGCAAATTTGTGCCGAAGCTGCTAACGGCGGAGCAAAAGCACCTTCGGACATGCTGAACTCCGAAAAATGATGCCCACCTCTTCCACAATTTCTCGGATAGTCACACGACTGAAAAGCCACCGAAAGCCCTCTGAATCTTCCGAATGGTTTCCACCTGGCTGTCACCCAGTTTCTGGCAAAATTTGATGCAGTAGCGCTGCTCCAATAGTTCCATCAGTTTCCTTGCAATGAAAATCCGCCAAGAGCACTGCACACCACCTCACACAAATGCTGCTTGCCAGCAAGTTACGCAAACGACAGGCGTGAAAAAATTCACGCATGCGCACGAAGGTTCAAGGTTGGCTCATGCAAGCACACGTGATTCAAATCCATCAGGTTTTTGCAAAAAAAAAAAAAAGGTTGGATACTTTTCTAACGGACCTCGTGTGTGTGTGTGCGTATGTATATATATATATATATATATATATATATATATATATATATATATATATATATAAACATGCAAACTTACAGTATTGCCCGAAAATATCAGACCGTAAATCACCCACTCAAAGCGTGCGTAATGCCATAGCCATATAATAATGCTGTTTATTTTAAGCATGTTTAATGACCTGGCCAACGTGCATAATACGATACGATACGATACACTTTATTGTCCCCTCAGGGAAATTTGTCTTGGACTCATGCTAGGTGCCTTACAAGAAAAGAGAAAACAAACAATACAGATAAAAACACAACCACATCCATAACAAATTAACATGACAGGAGTCAGGAGAAACACCATAAATATTGCATAATTCCAATTTTAAACATTATTGTTTAACAATTTAATAGACATGGGGACGAATGAATTTTTAAATCTATTCAGTCTACTCCGAGGAACTCTGTACCTTCTCCCAGAAGGAAGGAGAGTGTACTCTGCGTGAAGAACATGAACTGAATCCATCAGTATCCTCTGAGCTGCTTTCAAAACAGACTCTTCATAGAGTGAACTGAGGGACTGATATTGTTTCTTTCTGATTATCTTCATTGCATCATCAATTTGTCTGTTAAGTTTCATTTTAAATTGTACAGAAAGATTGCCGTACCAGGCAGTCATGCCATACCTAACTAGGCTCTCTAACACTGCCTGGTAAAACAACAACATAATTTTCTGATTGACTCCATACAAACGAAGTCTACGAAGGAAATAAAGTCTTTGATGGAATCGGGAGCACAAACTGTCCACATGTGCAGTCCAGCTGAAGGTATTGTCTATGTGCAGCCCCAAGTACTTGTATGAGTTGACCTGGTCAATGGGAATACCATGTATGACCACAGGAGTATGGTCCCCAACAGTCCTTGGATCCAGAATCATTTCCTTGGTTTTATTGACATTTAAAACCAAGTGGTTGTCATCACACCACTGCACAAAGTGTTTCACTTCAAGGAAGTACTTTGTTGGACTTGAATCTTTGTGCAGTAGGCTCAAAATAGCTGTATCATCAGAAAATTTAAAAACAAAGTTATTGCAGTAGTTATTTGTACAGTTATTAGTATAAAGAGTGAAGAGAACAGGAGAACTGACACAGCCTTGTGGTACACCTGTATTTGATGATTTGAGTACCGAAAGAGCTTGATTAACTCTAACTTGTTGTAATCTATTAGTTAAAAAGGAATGATACCATCTGATTAAAAGTGGGTTAACATTCATTTCCTTTAACTTGGACAACAACAGGTATGGCTGTAATGTATTAAAGGCTGAGCTGAAATCAACCAATAAAATCTGTGCATAAGCAGTAGGATCTTCCAAGTGCTTAAGTGAAAAGTGGATTAAGTTGTTAATGGCATCGTCAGTGCCTCTACTCTGCCTATAAGCAAATTGGAATGGATCAAGTACAGGGTTAACAACCGTCTTAAGGAAAAATAGCATAATCTTTTCAAAGCACTTGCTTACAACAGATGTTAAAGCTATTGGCCTATAGTCATTATTTCCAAGTGAGCACGATTTTTTGGCGATTGGAACAATAATGGATCTTTTCCAGAGGGTTGGTACAGTATGAAGGTCTACGGACTGCTGGAAGACAGGACACCAAGCATGGGCCAGTTCTTCTGCACATGCTTTTATAAGCATTGCAGAGATGCCGTCTGGGCCGGTGGATTTTTTTGTAGACACCTTCTTAAAGATTGATTGAACTCTCCATGAGTCGATTGCAATCCTAGTATTTTGATCAACAGGAAGATTTTCCAGAATATTCTTACAATCATAAGAAAAATCTTGTGTTTCAAACCTCAGAAAAAAATCATTTAACTCATTTGCTTTTCCTTGATCATCATTTGTTGCAAGTGTCTTTTTAGCTGGATTCGTGTTTGTTATTATCTTGATGTTATCCCACAGCCTTTTAATGTCTGATTCGCTAAAGTTCTTCTCAATAGTTTCCCTGTGTAATATCCTGGCCTTTTTCAGCAATGTATTAAGTTCTCTTTGTACCACTTTCACACTCATTCTATCTTTGTTCTTAAATGCTATTTTTTTCCTATTAATAATGTTATAATAATGTAACTCATAATGTTTGATATGAGTTGTTTTCGTGATGATGAGATGTTTCTGATCTTTCTTTTCTAGTGCACCTGTGAAAAACCTCCTCAATAAAGCCCAGATAAGCCGTGGACTTGGCACAAACCATTCGACAGATGTACGTAACACAAGGGATGGACATGTGCTTCTGACAAAAGTGCACCGCAGTAGGCACAAGCACCTGTATGATGTCAACCATCAAATCAGGGTGAGACTCAGTTTGAGAGCAAAATGTAGACATTATCATTAAAGCTATATGGCCTTTCATATTTCACAAAACCTGACAAAATTTTGTTTCTACTGAAATCCAAGCATTATAATGTAGGTTTATTTTTGTAATGTGTTGCAAAATTACGTGTTATTTATTTTAATATAACATGTTATTATTTTAATAAAGAGGACGTATTTAGCTGTGGGGAATTCTATAGTGAATATTTTCTTTTCCTTCGTATCTACAGGAGGAAGCGCGTGTGCGCATAAGTGAAGTTTTGAGATTACTTTTGACTTGATGCACTTGCTTGATGCACATTTCCGGGTCTGCACCCTAACATCTGTAGGATTTCTTGTAAATCATTTCAGAGGTGCTACCTGGCTTCAAAAACATCTTTGTTGATTTGGAAATCTTTATTTCTTGCTGACTTTCAAAAAACAGATTTGTACTAGGGGTGCCACTGTACATGTATTTATATTGAATCGTACATTTCAGTGCACAGATATGTACACAGAATACACGGTACAACATTGCACAGTTTGATTATACACACATGCTTATTTGTTTCCATAAGTCACCGACATTTCATCTCATTTCCACAGACTATGTCACTAGCATAGACTGTATATATACTGGACAACTCCTGCATGACATCACCTATTGGCTTTTTATCAAAACACCTGAAATTACACTCTTTTCTGGGTGTTTCCATGTTTTGAACCCTGCTCACGTTGATTCACAATTAACTCATTAATGCGTAAAGGAGCAGAGCATGGGTGGCCCCATGTGTGACAGAAAAAGCCTGAACACCCTTCCCCCCAAATCTCCAAAGCACAAGCTAGGGTGTTTATTAAGTCATATTTTTGGGGACTGTGCAGTGGTTCTCGTAACTGTTTGCTTTGGTGTGGACAGTAAAAGTTGTCAGCCATGTATTTTCTCAGCAATTGTAGATTAAATGGACCGACCAACAGCTGCTAAAAGTGCGAACACCGTTAGCATATGACATTAAATAAGACAAGAATTTCACTCGGCATGAATATTCCAACAGGGACGTCTTAAATGATCCATTAGGACATTTCACCACACAACAAACTGGGTTATTCCAGGTGTTTCTGGTAAAATACTCCAAACAGACACAACAACAACACAACAGTGCTCTGTTACGGTTGGAGGAGTCACCGCTGGACCCAGCCGCTGACGCTCAAAGCAACCACACGCACAATTATACAGAATTTTATTAATTAAAGATCTGAATCTAAGAAATTTAAAAAAATCCACCCCTGTACAGTTGTCATGGAGGAAGAAATTATCTATAGAGACAAAAACAGTTTTTTGTACCAGGCTGTAAAGAGGCTGTTTATTTCTGCTCTAAAGTTGGATGTTTTAAAATGGGCTACTATGGGACTGTGCTCTGTTTTGGAGACAGCTTCAAGCAGCCAGTCAAGGAACTGCACTTCCTGGTTGGGGTCAGAATGCGAGCCCGAGTGTTGCCACTTGGTCACGAAAGTTTCATTTTCTGCTGTGTGCAAGACTGTGGGGTGAACCAACCAGTTGAAGCGAGAGACCCAATTGTAACAATCGTAAAACTTTGGAAGCATACATGGAATTGGTTAGTTTACCTTTTTCTAACAAAATACGAACTTAAAATTGAAAGTGTACCAACACCACATTTGTTTAATTACTGTCTCCTGATCACACCGCATTCAAATTTAAACGCCACCAATTTTTTACAGAAGTTGACGTTTTATAGGAATTGGTGTAAAACCTCACAGATGACATGGCCGCCAAATAGCAACATTGTATAATGATTTCAAATCTATAAGGTTTCATGAGAGGCCATCATTTGCTCGAAACGCAAAATTAAAATGGGCAAAATAGTGAAGGCGGTCTGACACAACCCCTCACAAAAACAAAACGCTTGCAATGCGAATGATGAGAGATGTAATCCATTCAAAAATGTAAAAAAAAGTGTACATTTACACTTTGTGTTACAGTACTAAATTTTCTCGCTCTATGACTGCTGAGATAGGCTCCAGCCCCCTGCGACTGCATGAATGGTGAATATCTTTTATAAATGTTTTGATATTGTACAGTAATTGAGAAAGTAACCTAGATGAATTTATAAATGTCTTGATAATTTTGATGTTTTGATATTGCATGACATGAGTGACATGGATGAATTATGAAGGATTGTTTTAAATGTTTTGATATGGCACAGTATTTTAGAGATGAATGACATATATGAATGAATTTAGTATTACATATTTTATGAATTTAGTATTACATAATTTGTAGGTGTTGTTTGTGTTGTATTTACAACCCCTGGCAAAAATTATGGAATCACTGGCCTCGGAGGATGTTCATTCAGTTGTTTAATTTTGTAGAACAAAAGCAGATCACAGACATGACACAAAACTAAAGTAATTTCAAATGGCAACTTTCTGGCTTTAAGAAACACTATAAGAAATCAAGAAAAAAAAATTGTGGCAGCCACTAACGGTTACTTTTTTAGACCAAGTAGAGGGAAAAAAATATGGAATCACTCAATTCTGAGGAAAGAATTATGGAATCACCCTGTAAATTTTCATCCCCAAAACTAACACCTGCATCAAATCAGATCTGCTCGTTAGTCTGCATCTAAAAAGGAGTGATCACACCTTGGAGAGCTGTTGCACCAAGTGGACTGACATGAATCATGGCTCCAACACGAGAGATGTTCGGTCTGTGACCGAACTGTAAGAAACCGCCTAAAGGAAATGGGATTTACATACAGAAAAGCTAAATGAAAGCCATCATTAACACCTAAACAGAAAAAAACAAGGTTACAATGGGCTAAGGAAAAGCAATCGTGGACTGTGGATGACTGGATGAAAGTCATATTCAGTGATGAATCTCAAATCTGCACTGGGCAAGGTGATGATGCTGGAACTTTTGTTTGGTGCCGTTCCAATGAGATTTATAAAGATGACTACCTGAAGAGAACATGTAAATTTCCACAGTCATTGATGATATGGGGCTGCATGTCAGGTAAAGGCACTGGGGAGATGGCTGTCATTACATCATCAATAAATGCACAAGTTTACGTTGATATTTTGGACACTTTTCTTATCCCATCAATTGAAAGGATGTTTGGGGATGATGAAATCATTTTTCAAGATGATAATGCATCTTGCCATAGAGCAAAAACTGTGAAAACATTCCTTGCAAAAAGACACATAGGGTCAATGTCATGGCCTGCAAATAGTCCGGATCTTAATCCAATTGAAAATCTTTGGTGGAAGTTGAAGAAAATGGTCCATGACAAGGCTCCAACCTGCAAAGCTGATCTGGCAACAGCAATCAGAGAAAGTTGGAGCCAGATTGATGAAGAGTACTGTTTGTCACTCATTAAGTCCATGCCTCAGAGACTGCAAGCTGTTATAAAAGCCAGAGGTGGTGCAACAAAATACTAGTGATGTGTTGGAGCGTTCTTTTGTTTTTCATGATTCCATAATTTTTTCCTCAGAATTGAGTGATTCCATATTTTTTTCCCTCTGCTTGGTCTAAAAAAGTAACCGTTACTGACTGCCACAATTTTTATTTCTGATTTCTTAGTGTTTCTTAAAGCCAGAAAGTTGCCATTTGAAATGACTTTAGTTTTGTGTCATGTCTGTGATCTGCTTTTTTTCTACAAAATTAAACAACTGAATGAACATCCTCCGAGGCCGGTGATTCCATAATTTTTGCCAGGGGTTGTAGCTGTTGCAGCTATAATCTGGTACAAACATCTCTGCTCAATGAGCATAATGTAATTGTATGCTGTCCTTGCACAAATAAAAAGAAAAAAAGAAAAAACCCTTAATTGGACTAATGACCCAGTCACACGGCACTTAACGAAGGGCAACGAAGTCTTGACGAAACAAAAAATCTGGACTTTTGTTGACTTTGGTTGGCATCATTTAACCTTTGCTCAGCTTCGTTCCTGCAGCTGGCGCTTCATCAGGATTTTTAAACTGTTGAAAAATTTGAACGAAGGGCAGCGAAAACCTCAATTCGTCCATGTTTCGTTTTGCCGCCGTTATTGATGTTCTTTAATCGTTTGTTTAGTTTTTGTAACGTTATTGTTTAGTTTGACTTCATTCGACTGGCTGAATGTTTTCACACAGTACAGAAGCCAGTTTGTATGCTCTGAGGCTGCTGCTGTGTTCATGTACTGTCGAAAATTACAGGGCAAACTCAGCTCGTTTGCTTGGATTTTTTTTTTATCTGGGTGGGGGGTCAGCTTCAGTGGGCTCAGGCACCTTATACGAGGTCTGTTAGAAAAGTATCCGACCTTATTATTTTTTTCAAAAACCATATGGATTTGATTGTGTCAGCCAAGCTTGAACCCTCGTGCGCATGCGTGAGTTTTTTCATGCCTGTCGGTTGCTTCATTCGCCTGTGAGCAGGCTTTGAGTGAGGAAGTGCTGGGTTCCCGCGGGGTCTAAAAAAGTCTTAAATTCAGAAACTAAAATTTTAGGCCTTTAAATGTCTTAAAAACACCCACATTTTCATCGCAGGTCTAAAATTTAATTTACTTAAGTCTTAAAAAATTACATTTGCTCCGTCCATTCCGAGAAGTGATGAAACACTTTCCAACGCGTCGTGACGTCAGACACGTCGCTTCGGAAGCAGCAAGGGGGCGGAGATTGCGGCCACGTCACACTCTGGCTGTTTCACAACCTGAAAAAAGTTCAGCGATCGCCATCTTGAATTTGCGTCGCCTGAACCACAAAAAAAAGCTTTAAAAAACAGCAGTAGAATGATTGTCCAATCACCCTGCTGGGAGAAGCTTTTTTTCAGCTACTTTTCGGAGTGACTCCGACCGAGGGAGGACTGATGACTTGGTGGGATATTGATCAAACTGCGACAGCGGGCCGACCCGCACAGAGAAGCCAGCCTTCAGGCATCATTCCTGGGCAGACCGAGGCAGGCAGCCGGGGGGATGGAGCGGACCCACTCAGTCCGAAATCTCCCACTTTTTGGATATATGCGAAGTCCCAGTTTGCCCAACGCAGTTTACTTCTGCAGCTTTATCGAGGTGAGAATAATGTAAAAATAAAACGTGACGTTTGCTGAACTGTTGTGAAGGCAATGATCAGCTAACGGTAGCGTAGCCTTTTAGCACAGTTGATCTGAGTGAACACTTTAATTTCTAAATGGTTCGGTCTTTTTTATTTTTACCAAATAAAGCTACAGCTTTTTTCAGACACCACAAAAGCTTAACTTTAAATAACTTATTTTTTCTGTCTTTTTTTCTCGTTTTTTTCCCTTTTTTTATATATAAACTGTTTAGTGTTTCTTTATATTTAAAAGAATATTTTTATTTGTCCCAATCAGGAACATTTGCTGTGCAGACAACCAAACTTCCATTGATGAGCTGAACACCACGAAGTCCAGTCGAAAGAAAACATCTGTGCTTTTCAGCAACACCACCAGAGTTCAAAACTGCAGAAGAGACCTTCATCTGGTCCCGAGAATTCAGCAGAACATCACCTGCTTCTAAATAAAAGGCTCTTTGAACAACAACTATTTCATTATTTTGTAAAAAAAAAGCTGTTTCATTTTATATTTTAACAATAAATGAACGGATCATTAAAAATGTCCACAAATCAAAGTCAAAAGACATTTGCACAAGTAGAAGCTCTCCACTTATTGTGCTCAAATTCATATTTTAGAAATGACTGTCCTGATAACATTAAAGGCAATTACATATTTTGACGAAATTACAAGTTTAAATGACTATATTAAAAAAAAATTCATCATGAGGTTTATGTCACAGAAATCCTACTTTACAATCACACTGCAGTCATTGTTAAATTATTTCCTGTTGCATTTATAATACACATTTGTATTTATTTAGTGTCTTTTTCTGGTTGAAATGAGATATAAATAATCTACCAGACTTTTAAAAATGTACAAGTTTCCATGTTATTTTATTTGTCTAAAAATAAATGTCCAAGGTTCCTTATGTTAAACAAGAAATTATCTAATCTGAAATAACAGGTGGTTTTAGTTTACAGATGAAAAGTTTCTAAAGAACCATTTATTGATTTATTTAGCTATTTTAAATAAAGCTACAAGTGTTCTAAACTTTTTTTTAACAGTAATCAGAAATTTTGAGGTAACAAAATAAAAAAACATTTCCAATGATTTTTCTTCAGAAAACTGCTCTGTAAATGAGCAGTCCTGTCACACGTTAATGTTTTGTACAGATCAGTGGTTTCCACTGATCCATTTTGTAGAGATCAGTGTCGAAAGTTGGATTGAATTGAACTTTGACCCCGTCAGCCTGCCGCCAAGCGGCAATGCGCGCTCCCGTCAGAAGCATCATTTTAGCTCGGCTTTTGACGCGACGCTTCTGACGCGTCTAAAAAGCAACGTGTCTCATTGAAAATAATAGTTTTTAGGCGTCTGTGGGTGCAGCCCGGTCAAAATACCGACTCTTTTTGGATCAGGAGCGTGTCAGAAAAGACAAGGAAACCCAGGGCCAGAAAAGAAAGCTGGCCGAGCAGGCTCTGGAGGACCTGAAGAAGAGGAAGACGAGTCTGGAAAGTGTGTTCGCCTGTCTTTCCAGTGAGGCAAATGCACTCGCTGAAGAGGCGGAGAAGAGAGCTGGCTCAAAGATGACTCAGGTGCTTTCGAAGTCGAATGCTCTGAGAAGAGCACACAAAGACAAAGTCGCTGAAGTGAAAGCCCTTGAGGCTGAGATTAGCGCAAATGGAGAGGAGCTGAAATATATGGTTGTATAGCGCCTTTTGAGAATTAAACTTTTTTCTGGTTGGTCAATGTTGTTTATCGTATATGTTGTGTATTATCACTCAATCTTGTTTTCTGCTTTTGGTGTACTTTGACATGTTTGAAACCAATACAAAATTACATGGTTTTGAGAATCAAATGTGATCGTCCTTTTGGGGGGGGCTTGAGGTTGGTCTAAAATTTTTCTCAGAATGGTCTAAAAAGGTCTAAAATTTAACTTGGTGATTCCTGCAAGAACCCTGGGTGTGGTCTACCCCTCTCATCTATTTTTTATTGCGAATAAATGTCTGAACGATTTGGATCTTTGCTGCATCAATTTTTTTCCAGAAACTGTAAGAGACCTCCAGGTGGACACCGTTCGAAAAATTAATATGCTTTCAGGGACGATTTTATGGGGATTAAACAGATTAAGGAGTGTTACTGCCCCTTTAAGGACGGCCCACAACTGCTGAGAGCGCAGCGCGCTCCCAGCGCCGATGGACAGGCTGACACCCCGCACAAACAACCAGATCATTTCCAACGTGAAAGCTTTGTTGATCCGGGACCTCGTCTGACTTTCACAAAAAGGCACAAGATGTGGACATCAGCATTTTTTCCGGCACATTCCGCTGTTACAGGAGTTTTTTTTTTCATGGAAAAAGAAGCTGAGGGACGCGCCACGGAGCCGTTCATTACGCGGGACAAAACCACCTCGGTGTTGGTCTCACAGGACGGCTTACAGGTGGATTTCAGATGGATTCCGGTTGCTTTCCAGTCGTGAATATCCAATTGTGATTGTGCATGAGCTGGACATGCCAGAACATGTCCTGTGAGGCTTCATCACGGCGTTTCTTTTCACCATGCAGCTCCGCCGCGACGCGTGGAATTCCTCCGCCTTTGTTCCTCTTTCCATGACAAAAACTCCTGTAACAGTGGAATGTGCCGTTCATTTCTAAACTGGATGCTGTCGTGATCCAGTATGTCCTCTGACTAGCACAGGAATTGTGAAAAGATGTGGACATCAGCACTTTATCCGGCACATTAAGACAGACGTGCGGAGGAGTTCGGCGCGTCGTGGTGCAGCCACTCGGCGCAAAGAAACGCCGTGATGAAGCCTCACAGGACATGTTCTGGCATGTCCAGCTTATGCACAATCACAATCGGATATTTACACGACTGGAAAGCAACCAGAATCCGTCTGAAACCCACCTTTAAGCCGTCCTGTGAGACCAACACCGAGATGGTTTTGTCCCCCGTAATGAACGGCTCCATGGCGCGTCCCTCAGCTTCTTTTTCCATGAAAAAAAACTCCTGTAACGGTGGAATGTGCCGGAAAAAATGCTGATGTCCACATCTTCTGCCTTTTTGTGAAAGTCAGACGAGGTCCCGGATCAACAAAGCTTTCACGTTGGAAATGATCTGGTTGTTTGTGCGGTGTGTCAGCCTGTCCATCGGCGCTGGGAGCGCGCTGCGCTCTCAGCAGTTGTGGGCCGTGCTTAAAGGGGCAGTAACACTCCTTAATCTGTTTAATCCCCATAAAATCGTCCCTGAAAGCCATATTAATTTTTCGAACGGTGTCCACCTGGAGGTCTCTTACAGTTTCTGGAAAAAAATCGATGCAGCAAAGATCCAAATCGTTCAGACATTTATTCGCAATAAAAATAGACGAGAGGGGTGGACCACACCTCACTCAAAGCCTGCTCACAGGCGAATGAAGCAACCAACAGGCATGGAAAAAACTCATGCATGCGCACAAGGGTTCAAGCTTGGCTAACGCAATCACACGTGATTCAAATCCATATGGTTTTTGAAAAAAAAAATGAGGTCGGATACTTTTCTAACAGACCTCGTATAGGCCAGAATTAATCTTTTGTGTGGATACAGTTAATTATTTTGCCACAAGCAACTGCTGAATTTGAAACAAAAGTTGTGTAATTTCCGATGGTACTTGAATGCAGCACTAGCGGCAGCAGCAGGTGCTGCATGTGCTTATTATTTATTATTAAATATAACAATACGAGTGTCGGAATGACAATCCAGCCCTCATGTACATGTGGCAGCAGCTAGATAATTAAAATGATTGTGAGTGCTGCTGTTACGTTCAGGTACCATCAGAAACTACAGGGCAAACTCAGCCTGTTTGCTTGGATTTTTTTTTTTTTTTTTTTTTTATCTGGGTGGGGGATCAGCTTCACTGGGCTCAGGCACCTTATATAGGGCAGAATTAATCTTTTGTGTGGATACAATGAATTCTTTTACCAAAAATAAAATGAAACCACACTCCTGCTACAAGCAACTGCTGAATTTGAAACCACAAAATAGTCGTGTAATTTCCGATGGTACTTGAACGCAGCTTCAGCAGCAGCCATCGCCTCCTGCATGCGCTTATTATTTATAACAATATGAGTGTAGGAATGACAATCTAATCCTTCTGTACATGTGGCAAAAGATAGATGATTCAGATGATTATATAAAGAGCTGTTCTGGAAGGCAGAATTCACGATGTGGATCAGCTGCAGCTGGACCAGTTAACGCTCAGCGTAGGCTCATGTGTCATACATCACACTGACAAATTAGGAACCTTGGGGTAATTTTTGATCCTACATTGTCCTTTGACCTCCACATTAAGAATATTACGAGGACTGCTTTCTTCTACCTGCGAAATATAGCGAAGATTTGTCCCATGCTGTCTGTGGCTGATGCTGATCCACGCGTTTATCTCTTCTAGATTGGACTACTGCAATGTTCTATTTTCTGGTTTACTGCAGTCCAGCATTAGGGGTCTCCAGTTGGTTCAGAATGCTGCAGCCAGACTTTTGACACGAAGCAGAAAGTTCAACCACATTACACCCATTTTGGCATCCCTTCACTGGCTTTCTGTCCCAGTGAGATCAGATTTTAAGGTTCTGCTACTAGTCTATAAAATTGTTCACGGACTGGCACCTCTCTTCTTAGCTGACCTGTAGCATGGCCCAGGCAGAGGGTCACACCTTTGAGTCTGGTCTGCTTGAGGTTTCTTCCTCAGAGGGAGTTTTTCCTTACCACTGTTACTCTGGGGTTAGTAAGGTTAGACCTTACTTGTGTGAAGCACCTTGAGGCAACTCTGTTGTGATTTGGCGCTATATATAGGGTGTCCCAAAAAATATGACATTTAAAACACTCGGTTTGACCCTTAAATGCTACAAACTCAATCACTTATGTTTATTTTTTACTTGCAGAGACCCTGAAGTTTATGTTGATGCCAAGCAAGACTCAGGAAAATGCCAAGATTAACCATACTACAGCAAACAAAAATTATTGAGTTTTGGCACCAGACCAAGAATGTCAAACAGGTGCAGCGACTTTATGCTAGACTAACAAAATGCAGGGCCAATATTGACATTGGTAAGAAAACGTCAACCTTTCAGCTTTCTATCCAGCCATAAATTTATTTCCTAGACATATGCTTTGACCATTTTCTGATAAAATGTTGCATATTTTTTTGGGATACCCGAAAATAAATTGAAATGTAGATGGATTAGAAACTTTAAATTGTCCATAGGTGTGCGTCCAGGTGTGGATGTGTTTGTTTGTCTATATGTGGCCCTGCGACAGACTGGAGTCCTATCCAGGGTGTATCCCGCCTCGCGCCCTGTGACTGCTGGGATAGGCTCCAGCCCCCCGCGACCCTTAATTGGACTAAGCGGTTGAAGGTGAGTGAGTGTAGATTAGAGCCCAATACGAAGTTAACATGGTCAGTTCTGCATCACGTGTATTAAAGTGGAAATTAACAATCAATTGTAAGTTGAGGTGAGGTGCAAAACAGGAGACTGAGAATCGCTTTGGACTTTCTTAGGTGGCAGTGGCGAAAATGGTGCCCGCACCTCCATCCTGAAATGGCTCCTTTCATTATACACTCTTCAGGGATGAGCTGATCAGATTTCAGCAAAATGGGCCTGATCAAGGCATTTTTAAAAATTAATCAATATCTGATCAACTTAACCAGCGTCAATAAATAAGTGCAGACTCGTTACTTCTGCTTCACTTGATAAGCACAGTGGTAGCGGATCGAACTGATTCATAGCTGCTTCTGCTTCACTACAGAGTAACAGTGCACATTTAAAAAGCTGTTTAACCCTCTTCTTTAAATACACAACAGTCCTGTTTTAATCACACAGATCATAAAGTGTGCATCAGTCTTGCTCTGTTTCATAATTGAAGTGCAACAAAAGGGCAGCGCTCGGACATTTTTGACATTGCTTCAAGTATGTGCCAGGTCTGTTTCTGATGGACAACATATTGTGATATGACCTTCCCCCGGCCAGTCGGGTAATGATTTTCACAAAAATAAAGTAGTATTTTGTCATCTTTGTGTCTGATTTGCTCCTATTTAGACATCGTAGAGGCACATACTCAGAGGCGAGGGGTTGACCCCCCCAATTCCTCCACACACACACACAATCTCTCTCTCTCTCGCTCTCTCTCTCTCTCTGCCTGTTAGAGTAAAGGTCCATTTTTAAGACATTTTACATGCTTTTACTACATAAAACGACAATAATGATAATAATGAAAATGAATGGCTTTTTACCAACTAAAATGTCATTCAGTCACTATTATACTTAGTGTCCTAGTTTTAGTACAGTTCTGCTCAAACTGGAATTGAGACATTAAAAAAATTCATTACTTAATTTAAAAAAAAATGAATACAAGCATTAGGAAACAGCTTTCTTTGTTGTGTGTTTTTTGTCATTGACTTTAATTCTGAGCAAGTGTAATATTGAGTGAAATACAAGAATCAGATCAGGACTCTAAATCGGCAGGTACTCAATATTAAATGACTCGGATCGGGTGAAAAAGTACCTTATTGAGACATCCCTCCTCTCTATACATTGCTAATGTGCAGTAGGTATTAGCCCCTCTGGGGAGACTTATGTCTAGTATACAGTAAAACTTGCATATAATGGATTCAGGTGGACCGGCAAATTTTGTCCATTATAATTGAAATCTGCTATATGTATAAACGGACAAAATCCATTATATGTATGTAACCAGATTATGTAGTTCCAGTCAGGAAGCGCCAAACGATCTACAGGGATCCCCAGCACCAATTAGGCTTATGTATTTCTTTGATTAAACACACCTTGAATAGGAGCCTGTCTCATTTAATGGCCGGGTCAAAACTTCGTCCGAAAAAAAAAAATAAACACCTGCCTTACATAAGCACCGGGCATTATGTGCATTCAAAGGATTGCATTTAGTCAGGTCACTCTTTTTTCTAAGTCCACTGTGGAGTAGTGCCTTAAAATCCTAAGGCCTCATTTATGCTTCAACAACTCCGTAACTCTGTGGCCATGCAATGACGTCGACATGCGCATGATCGTTTTTAAAGTTCTCCATGGCATTGGTGGGCATCTTAATGCAGTTTACCACACGAACAGTGGACTTTTCTGAATCAGTTTGTCCCTCAGCGTGCTCCGCTTTATACAGTCATCAACCTACAAACCAACTTTACCGGTACATCCAGTTTCCCTCCATGAATTGCGCGTCGTTTGAGCGTTTTTCTTTTTTTTTTTTTTTTTTTTTTTTTTTTTTTTTTTTTTTGTAATTTAAGTTTTTATTGATTTTTAACTTAGCAGAAATACCCCAAAAATGTACAACAATGTACAGGATATAAAAAATGAATGATAATAATAAAAACAAAATAAAAAAAAAATAAAAAAAAAAGACAGGCTTCTTATCAGTACAAATAGGATTGTTCCAAAGTGATGCATATTTTTGAACAGAATGGGATTGTTTAATTATTTTATGTACTTTCAACCAAACTTGACCAGAATGTATAAGAACTGGGTTTATGGAGTCATTTTTGTTGTGATAATTTATGTTTTGGCTCAAAAGGAGTGCAGATATCAGCTTCCAACTTCAACCAATCTAGTCCTCCCCCTGTCTGCTCCCAGTATTTCACTAGTTTGACCATTTCAAATGATAAGTAGTATAAAATTGGGTTGGGCAGTCCCAGGCCACCCTTCTCCCTTGGTGCATACAGTTTAGTCATTTTAATTCTGGCTTTTTTACCCTCCCATAAAAAACTGTTTAAGTAAGTTTCATACTGTTTAAAGATAGTCAGTGGTATTACAATGGGCAGCATCATTAATAGGTAGTTGAACTGAGGGGATATAATCATTTTAATTATATTAATCTTACCCCAGAGTGAAATTAGTAGTTTTTCCCATTTTTCTAAATTTGTCCTAATTTTAAGCAACACTGGATCAAAGTTAAACTGAGGCATGTCCTCCATATTTTGACAGAGTTTGATTCCCAAATACTTCATTCCCTTTGGTACCCATTTGAATTTAATGATAGCTAAAATATCATCAGCGTAGAGAAGCAACTTGTTTTCCTGTTGCCCACAAAACACACCCTTAATATTCTCATTTGCTCTAATGCTCACAGCTAAAGTTTCTATAAATATGAGGAACAAGAGGGGGCTCAGTGAGCAGCCTTGATGGGCCCCACGTGATAATTCAAAGAAGGATGAGGTAGTACCATTGGATATTACTGCAGCCTTTGGTTCCTTATACAATAATTTCACCCAATTTATAAAACATGGCCCAAAAGCCAAACTTTGACAACCCGAAAAGAGAAAGGGCCATTCAACTTTGTTAAAAGCCTTCTCCGCATCCAGGGAGAAGGCTGCTATAGGTACATTTTTTGACTGGCTTAACCATATCAGGTGCAGTAATTTACGGATGTTGTCCGAAGGAGATCGAGATTTCATAAAGCCTGTCTGATTTTGATGTATGATGGTGCCTAGAACTCGTTGTAGACGTGAAGCCAGTATCTTAGTGAGAATTTTACAGTCTGTATTCAGCAAACTAATCGGCCTATAGTTTGATGGCTCTGTATTATCCTTATCCTTCTTTGGTGTCAGAGATATCAATGCCTCATTAAATGTAGCAGGTATCTGTCCCCTCTCAAAGGCCTCCTAATACACTTTTTGTAACACAGGTACAAGAGTATCAGTATACATTTTATAATACTCCGCAGGGAGGCCGTCATAACCTGGCGTCATAACCTAACACTACTTTTTTATTGTAAATTTTATTCAATTGAAATTTCAATTCACAAATTTCACAATAGAGTGGTTCAGTATATTGTTCAGCTAGTTTAATTTCCTTAATTTTGATTTCTTTTTCCAGTTCTTTAATTCTGTGCAGGCTTTCTTTTTTCTTTTTTGAGCCATGTGCTATCAGCTTCCCCCTAATGTAAGCTTTTGACGCCTCCCACACACTGTCAATATATTTTGTACTACCTGTATTTGTTTCAAAAAAGTGTTTGAGGTCCTCACCTAGCGCCGCCTTAAAACACTTGTCCTGAAATAGTGAGACGTTCATTCTCCATCTAGAACTCCTCCTCTCCTCGACTCCCAGTTCCAGACAGAGTTCCACAGCTGCATGGTCAGTAAGTGCAATAGTTTTAATGGAGCAACTTGCTACACAATTTAGTAGGGAGTTTGAAACCAAAAACATATTCAATCTCAAAAATGACTTGTGACAATGAGAGTAAAATGTATACTCTCTTTTACATGGATTAATGAGCCTCCATGCATCTGTCAAACCCATATCCTCTGTCATCATGAAAACTGCCTCTCTGCCCTTATTACTAAGCGGCACCTTATATTTACTTGGGTCAAGGCAGGGGTCCAAAGCTTCATTAAAATCCCCAGCTAGTATAATTTGTCCCTCCATCTCCCCCAAAATTCTATTTACATCATGGAAAAATTGGGGATCCTCCTTATTTGGTGCATAGATATTGCACAGTGTCATCATTATGCCCTCTATCAATGCCTGAACACATATGACTCTTCCCTCTGTGTCCTTGGACTCTTTAACCAATTTAAAGTGAATATTTCTTCTAATTAGGATCATGACTCCATTGCGAGCACTTGAATATGAGCTATGAAATATATGACCAGCCCATCCTGTTTTAAATTTGGACTCTTCCCCTTTGTTCAAATGAGTCTCTTGTAAGAATACTATGTCTGCCTGATTTGATTTTAAATAAGCCCACACTTTACGCCTATTTTCAGGATTTCCACTTCCATTAATATTCCAAAACATTATTTTAATGCATTTTCCAGTCATTGCTGGAATAAATATAATAATACGTAACCTGTAATCCCAGATATATTACATACAAATCCCACCCCATAGTGTGCCACCAGCCAAAAAAAAGAAAAAGAGAAACCTTAACGTGAAAAAAGAACATTTGTAACATTGCAATTCTGACAACAAATTGCAAATCGTTCTGCACCATAACTTCAGAACACGTGAACTAGAAGCAGTCAAACCTAGAACAAAACGTTATCGGGTCCGTGAAAGGTGCCGCTCTCTTCCTCCTTGGTTGTCTGGGTCTGCTCCTCCTCCGACATATTCATAACGGCATGTTGTGTGTGGCTCCTGGTGCATCTAATCTGTCGCTGTCGTGCCGTCATCCTCATCCTTTCCGAAAAACTTTTCCGCTGCTACCGCAGAAGTGAAGCTCATATTCCTCCCCTTCCACTTCACTCTCAGCGTCGCTGGGAATGCAAGTGTGTACTTCACATGATGCTGCTGCAGTTTGCGCTTCACCACAGTGAAACTCTTCCTCCTCTCCGCCAGCTCTCTGGACATGTCCGGGAACACAGACAGACGGCAGCCCTCCCACTCAAACCCGCGCTTCTCTTTCGTGGTGATGATCACTTTCTGTCTGGCTGACTGTCGCAGAAAACAAACCCGCTCCATCTCGAACTCAAGGTGAGCTGCGTTCACCCCCAGCCCCTCCACAAGCAACTTCTTAACACAACTCAAAAGTGTCCCATCCACACCAACAGTCTCTTTTAAGCCCACCACTCTCACATTATTCCTCTTGCTGTAGTTTTCAAGGGCCTGAATGCAATCCCACATTGACTCTACTAGCTTGTCTCTCTTGCTCTCTGTCATCTGCAGCTTATCGTGCGCATCTTCGAGGCTCGATATGCGTATCTCGGCCTCCGCCACTCCTTCCTGCATGGCTGTGACAGTGTTTGTCAAATCATCCAACTTCTGCTTTATAGATGAGACATTGGAAGCGACAGTCTGTAGAGTACTGCTTATTTTGATCACCTCGGCGAACAGGGTCCCTTCACTCTCACATTGTTGCTGCGAAGGTGCTATGGGGGCTAGGCTAGGTAACGCTTCAGCTTCATTCAGCGGAGCGCTGCAGGTATTCTTCCCCTTTTGCTTGGAAGCCATGGTAAATTCGAGCTGATTTTCTCAACAAAAGTGAAAACCACTGTTTCCACACATACGACACTGTAAATCACTTCGAAAATGAGCCGCACACTTTCAGTATTAGTCAAAATAAAATGTCGAAAGACGGAGAGTCCCTAGCCAGCTGCCATTCCGCTCGCGGTGCCCACGTGACTCCCCCTGAGCGTCTTTTTCTGACTCAGTGTTGCACTTCTGCCAAACGCTCCTATTTCATCCATGATCGAAATGTAATATCACCATGCGCACAGCAAAACCTTTTTGAGATATGACTAGAGAGGAAGAAGTGAAATGGGAAAAATTGACCGATCGCAGCCCTTGCGGTGTCTGTCGATTCAACCGGGTTCCGGAGAGGGTTTGCAGCTGCACAGAGGGCTAAAGCAGTCGTCTTTGGTTCACCACAGCCAGGGATATGTGTGAAGCTTAACATTATTTTACAGAGCAGGCAGAAAGCAGAATTTTGTTAATTTAGTACTTTAGCGTTTCCCATAATCCCACTGGTGGCCCCCCTGTGCTTCCCAGAATGCAAAGCAGCGCCAGCAGAGTTCCGGCGTCTCACAGCACATGTAAACATTGGCTAGCAAGGATGTGGATGGCATTGATCCAGTGAGTTCACGGGCGATTATGATGACGACACGTTCTCCCAAGTTGAGTGGGTTATCTCGAGGAAGTGTAGCACCGATGATGGACCTCTGCCGTGCCCCAATGTTGTCTTGTTGTCCATACTTCACAAGGTTTGTTTATATCGTGCCCTGAACCGGTGTTGCAGGCCGAGTGGTCCCCCCCCCCCCACCCCCAAATTGGTCCTACCTGCCTTCACTGCGCATGTGTTATTTGGGACCACAGCAGCACGTCTGAGACTGACTCTCAATCAAAGGGAATAATGTGATTATTAACCATCAGATGACAAAGTAAAACCTCTTAAATCATTCTAAAGTCAGTTTTAAGCAGAAACGAGGCAATAATTACCTAATTTTGGAACTGACGTACTGAAATGACGAAGGTGCAGCTGCACGTCAGATGTGCTCTGATTGGTCCACCATCTTTTATCACGAAGTAATACTGAATTTATGTGGAAATGATTGTTGTACAAAAGCTTCAGTTATCTGTCACTGAGATAGATGACGACTGGAGTGCAGTTTTAAGCAGAAATGAGGTGATAATTGGTGGATTGCAGCTGACGCTTAGAAATGACGATGCTGACGCTCCAAAATGACGCATGCGCAGTGAAAGCAGGGCGGGACGATTTTTTTTTTTTTTTAAGGCGGGACCGTTCAGTTGGCGACACCGGAACTCTGCTGAAACTGACCTCTTGCGTGAATCACGGACCGCGACATGGCACAAGATTCACAACTACGAAACAGTGTATAATCGCCTGCCTCATTTAGGCACCGGGTCTGAGCACGATTTGAAAAAAAAAATGCCGGGGTTTTTAATCAAGCATATATATGGTACCCACTTTCCTCGAATCGGCGAGTGTCGCTGCTGAACTTCATTTTGTACCTCGGTTACTGGGCACGTCCAGACTGCTCTGTCCAGTACACGTGAGGGGTTTTTA
Organism: Thalassophryne amazonica; assembly: GCF_902500255.1. Taxonomy (NCBI): domain Eukaryota; kingdom Metazoa; phylum Chordata; class Actinopteri; order Batrachoidiformes; family Batrachoididae; genus Thalassophryne; species Thalassophryne amazonica. The sequence continues at coordinate 62,484,337 of NC_047114.1, read as the reverse complement.
ATGGAAATACATTGCGATCAGGCGGGATGTTTTGCCCACTGTGAGTGAAAATCCGGTATATACGGTGTTTATTGCATGGAAAACCATACAAAAACATTGGAACTTGATGATTGTGAGTATCCGGTTTATATGATGATTGTTTAGGTGAGTTTCTATTTCAGTCCTACTGACCACCAGAGGGCGGTGCTTAGCACCTGGATAACTACATGTGCACAAGCACCGAAAGGTCGAGAATATATACCAACAAAGTCACGCCATTGGATGTAACCTGGGTGACGTCACTGGTTGTCTTTATATGCCAGACATATCCAGCACTCGCTTCTTTTCTATATTCTCGCATTCTGAAGAGGTTGAGTAGGCATTCATCTACGATTGCCGCTCTCGCTTGTAGCCTCACAAACCACTTTCGGTTGGAGCTATGTGCACTGCACACGTCCTCCAGAGGCTGCGAGAAATGGCTTCACCGTTTTGTATTCTTTGATTCACCTGTCATGGGTACACCTTCCTCGCCGGGGGCGCGCCCTTCGCCGCTGCCCTGATTGGTATTTTCTTCTGTGCACAGTTGAAGTCAGTAGCTGCTAGCCGCTAAGCCTTTAGCTGTGTTGTTTCAACGAAGGCTGGCTACTTGTTTAGCTTGTGTCGCCAACCCCGTTAACTACGTGGTCGCGTGTGTATCAGAACTAGTATAGTATACTGTGTTGGGCTTGCCGTGAGTGTTTTTCAACTCCTTGAAGTACTCTCGTCTGCACTGCTGCCATTTTACTAAGTTCAACAGCTCCGCTAGCAGCTGCTGTTGTCGATGATGTGTGATTTAGCACTTTGGCTGTGAGTATTTCTGCTGTGTGAATCGTGTTGTTACTGTGACTGTGAGTGATTCACGGTCCGTGCCTTGTATTACTTCTTACACTGCGAGTGATTCACGCTCCCTGCCTTGTGTTACGGCTGTGGCTGTGAGCAATTCACGCTCCGTGCCTTGTTTTATGGCTGTGAGTGATTCACGCTCCCTGCCTTGGGTTAGGGCTGTGGCTGTGAGCAATTCGCGCTCTGTGCCTTGTGTTACAGCTGTGGCTGTGAGTAATTCACGCCCGTGCCTTGTATTAGCATTTATGCTGCAAGTGATTCGCGCTCCGTGCCTTGTGTTACAGCTGTGAGTGATTCACGCTCTGTGCCTTGGGTTACAGCTGTGGCTGTGAGCAGTTCACACTCCGTACCTTGGGTTACGGCTGTGGCTGTGAGTAATTCATGCCCGTGCCTTGTATTAGCATTTACGCTGCGAGTGATTCACGCTCCATGCCTTGTGTTACGAATGTGGCTGTGAGTGATTCTCACTCCGTGCCTTGTGTTAGTATTCACACTGCGTGTGATTCACGCTTTGTATTGCTATCTGTAACCATCAGGGCTTGTGTTAGCCATCTGCACACAGTTCACAATGATGTCAGGGCCTTTGTTGCATGGTTGTAGCACTTGTTTGGCTCCTTTGAGCCCAAGAGATGGACATATGTTTTGCCCCTCATCTCTTGGGATCGGACACCTGAGAGAAGCCCTGACTGACGATGCCTGCCTTAATTGTGCCAGTATGCCACTGGCAAAGAGGTCTGCTAGACTTGCGGCATTGGAAAGTGGGATGCCCAGTGGGACTTTGGTCTCCAGCCCCAGGAAGGAACCAAAGATCCGGAAACGCCCACATGCAGGGACCCCTTCTGCTAAGAAGGTTACTCATGACCATGCTTTGGCTGAAAAGGTTGAAACATTGACTTCTGAGTTTGCGCAGATTAAGTCCTTACTTCTGAATCTACAGCCTAGGAACGCTGTAACAGTTCCTGTTGTCCCTAATGAGGCTGATCAGACCGATGTAGTTACTCAGCAGGAAGAAGATGCCATGTCTATTGCTGTGACTGATTCCTTGTACATGGCAAGTGATACAAACGGTGTGGAGGATCAGGATGAGAGGGGTCTCTCTCCAAGCCATTCATTGGTGGGCTCTCACACCTCTGAGGCAGAGTCCCTGCCGCAAACCGGACCTGGACTATCCTTTGTCAAGCAAACTGTTCAGTTGGCTTTATCCAGGCTCGGGGTCGACAATCCCCCCGTGAAAACCATCACTTCAAGTGCCTTTTTCAAAGTCACTCAGAAGCTTGAGTTCAATGTTCCGGCTTCGCAACCATACATCGAGGAGCTCCACCGATGTTGGGCAGACCCCAAATCATCGACCCATCTATCTCAGGACTCAAAGCCCTTAGCTCTATGTGTGATTCGGCTCAGTATGGTCTGAACCGTATGCCCTCCGTTGACAGCATTATTGCGAACCTGGTTGTGGCTCCAGCAAATGCTGGTCGGCTGGATGCCCGCTGCCCATGACCTCAGTGTAGGGTCACTGATGACCTCCTCACCAAGAGCTATGACATAGCTGCTCGCATTGGTCACCTAGGCAACTCACTGTCCCATTTAGCCCTTGCCCTCTCAAAGTCTTTGAGGGAGGCAGAGGTTGATGATGCTACTCAAAGTCTTAGTGATGCCTCACTCCAAACTTTTGTTTATATGTCCCGGGAGGTTGGCAGACTGATGTCGACCCTTACCATCACTAGATGTCAGGTGTGGCTTGCGCAGTCCCCCCTGTCCGAATCCTGCAGAGGTACACTCCGTTCACTGCCAGTTCTACGTGGGCTTCGTCCTGTACCTTTGCCCGCTATTACAGACTGAATGTGGCCACTCCTCCTGCGGTGACTACAGCAGTGTTGTCTGCCTCCACTCCCCACTGCTGTTGTTATGTGAGTGTGACCTTGTTGGTATTAAGTCATCCAGGTGCTAAGCACCGCCCTCTGGCGGTCAGTAGGAATGAAATAGAACGAGAGTTATGAATGTAACTAAGGTTCTATGAATTCCGGATAACTGCCAGAGTTGCTTGTCACTCAGATTCTTGCGAGTTCCTTCCGAAAAGAAGCAAGCGCTGGGTACTTCTGGCATATAAAGACAACCAGTGACGTCATCCAGGTCACATCCAATGGCGTGACTTTGTTGGTATATGTTCTCGATCTCTCTGTGCTTGCGCACATATAGTTATTCAGGTGCTAAGCACCGCCCTCTGGCGGTCATCCGGAATTCATAGAACCTTAGTTTCATTTGTAACTCTCGTTTACTGTAGTTGGGTAATGTCTACTAATTGTCATATTGTGATGTTTACAGCATAACGTTGTAATGGATGGAGTAGGATACATATTTTATGTTCCATTTTTTAAGGTGTCTGCTCTCAATACATTATTTGCCCTTTATTTAGGGCAGTATGGTGGCCAAGTGGTTAGCGTGCTTGCTTCCAGAGTGGAAGGTTCCGGGTTCAAACCACCTCTGCCCATTCTCCATGTAATGTAAAGTTGGCATAAGGAAAGGCAGCCAGCATAAAAGGTTTACTGATTTACTGTAATGGGCCAATTAACAGTACATCACAGCTGATTTTTGCCGAGTATCTCTCGCCTGGCTGCATTTGGAGCAGCTGATTCTTCCTGATGCACACCATTCATAAAATGCACTTCACCTGGAGCTGCTATAATAGATCAGTGTACACCAGGACAACATTTACAGAGCTGCTATTAATCCATGTTTTGTGACACACCACCCCATCACATGCTCCCAGGCCTGCCCTGCCCTGACCACACTGAAAACCAGCAATGATTACAATTGTGTACTTGTATGGGTAGTAATTCATGATGTTTGAACAGCACACATTTAACCATTACAGCCAATTGCAGAGCCCTTTAATTATTTTTTTCTTTGCAGCAGTAATCACAGTCTGCATACTTTCCTTGATGCACTAAAAAGGAAGCAAAAGGTTATTCATGGTATGCTGTCAATATGCTGTCAAATGTCAATTGGGTTGCTGGATATTATAATGCGCACAGTTGGTATTCAGAACCTGTTGTTGGAGCAGTTGCCTTTCAGTGATGGTCTGATGGGTTTGAGCTTGATGCCCCACTTATGATAGTCCTAGACCTTCAGCACAGGCATTATTAAAACCCTTATTTTCGATCACAGGATCCGCTTCACTTTGTTTATTGTTCCTAAATACATCAGATTCAGTTATCACGTTTACATCAGTTATTTTCTTCTTTTAATGCAAAGAAAATTAATTAATGTAGCTCAGATTGTCTCACTTGAAGCCAGATTATAACCGTATGATGTCATGTGTTTTTTAAGGCCAAACCTGATTTAAACACAACACTACCAGTTCGACAGACTGCTTCCATCTTCAAACAACCAGTGACCAAGGTAACAAATCATCCAAACAACAAGGTGAAGACGGATCCTCAGAAGGCTGTGGACCAACCAAAACAGGTAGATGACAGGGTTGAATTTCTGATGTTGTATTGCTGTAGTGGACTGCTTATTCTGTGAGTGGAGTTGGCATATCTTGAGGTATAGCTGTTTTGTGATTCAGGCTGCATCCCATTTCAGGGTCTACAGCCATCTAAGGGCTGTGTCCCACAAACCTCTTCAGGCTTCAGCCCTTCAGACACAGCACAGGAAATGAGACTGTCTAGCCCACGGAGCATTTTGCTATTGCATCATTAAATTACATGTCACCTGGAGACATTGACAGTTTCACACACCAATCTAGCGTAGTGGCTGTAATCTGTAATTTAGTCAGAATTTTTGAGTACTTCTTTATATTTTAATTGTAAATATTACTTACTTACAATTGTACACGTATAACCTAAAGTTGTCCTTATTTTTTATTATTATTATTATTATTTGCAATTTCAATTATTGCCACATTTGGTACCGGATTACAACATAGTTGCCCCAAAGCACTTTACAAGGTCAAGGTCTAACCTTACCGACCCCCCTGAGCAAGTATATAGGCAACAGTGGTAAGGAGGAAAACTCTGTTTTTTTTTGTTGTTGTTGTTGTTGTTGTTTTGTTTTTTGAGGAAAAAACCCGAAACAGGCCAGACTGAGTGGGGTGGTGGCCAACATTTTTGTCTTGGGGGACGTGAAATCTTGCAACGACTCATGGGATTGTTTGTTCAACACCACCCCTACCCCACACTTCATATAATATGGAGTTACGTCAGGAAGGGCATCCAGCATATACAATCAGGGCTGTGAAAACTCCGCGGGATTCCGCGGATTTCATCATGGGGAGGGGGGGGGGGGTCTTAGCGATGTACTCTTTAATCGTGAACATCACTGAGTTTTTAAAATGCTTATTGCAAAGCGTTCTCTTTTTTTACGACATCGTGTAAGTTTTATAAGTCCGCGGACACTGATCTTTGTGTTACAGATACAAATCAGTTTCCTCGGATCGGCGGAGTTTCACGGAGGAAAAATGCCACTCAAAGTGTAGCTGTTACGACAGTTGTCGTAAAGTGGGACTGGTTGGTTGCTGCGGTGACGCTGTGTGGCTCCTGTGCGACGCTTAAGCTAAAAGCATGTGGACATCCCAAACTTTTAGAGCTTTCAAGTTTTTAAAAGAAGAATTGTGCAGCAAGTCTGTGTCACTGTCACTGACCGAGAAAGACTGTTTGAAAAAGTCTTATAAGGAGAAGAATCCGTGGAATTGTCGCTGGCTTCATCAAAACACCTGAAAGATAAAAGAAACAGGAAAAGTGAACTGTGCCCTCTCAGGAAAACACGGTAAGAATTTTTCTCTCCCTGAAAATTAAACATTCTGCTGTTCAAACAGGATTTTAGACAAGATTATGTGACTTTTTTTTACTAATCTAGACTTTCTTTCATTGTAAAAAAAGACATTGTGGCTTTGAATGGATTTAGGCTGCATGAATTTACACAAGAATATAAGTGACTTTTTACTATAAGGTATGTTAATAATATTTTACCATGATTTGGTTGAAATGCTGTAACAAGCTTTTCAGTCTTCATAAATTTCATGTAGTTTAATTGTTCTGAGTTAATGCATAATTTGGTTTACAATTAAAAGGAAAATCATTCCAGGTCCTACTTCCACGTCATATTCTGTTATTTCAACATCATCATTGACAGGTCAAATAAAAGGTTGAATATAGGGTCATTTAAATATCCACTAATTTTGAGATTTGTTCTTCCAGGAGATGCTGAAAAAGTATCATTAGATAAAAAATTTAATTCTGGGGCCCCACAGGGCCCTAGACCCCGGCTCCTGGGGAGCTGCACCCCCCCAGAGCCCCTGCAAATTTTCCTCGGATTTCACAATTTTCATTTCACAGCCCTGTGCAATGCCTCCTGAAAGTATTCACAGCGCTTCACTTTTGTCCGCTTTTTGTTATGATACAGCCTTATTCCAAAATGGATGAAATTAATTTTTTCCTCAAAATTCTACACGCAATATCCCATAATGTGATTTTTTTTTTTCTTTGACTTATTAAAAATAACTAAGAAATGTACGTGTACCTAAGTATTCACAGCCTTTGCCATGAAGCTCAAAGGTTAGCTCAGGTGCATCCTGTTTCCAGTGATCATCCTTGAGATGTTTCTACAGCTTAATTGGAGTCCACCTGGGGTAAGTTCAGTTGATTGGACATGGTTTGGAAAGGCACAAACCTGTCTACATATAAGGTCCCACAGTTGAAGGTGCATGTCAGTGAACAAAGAAAGCATGAAGTCAAAGGAATTGTCTGTCGACCTCCAAGACAGGATTGTCTCGAGGCACAAATCTAGGGAAGGGTAGAGAAACATTTCTGCTACTTTGAAGAACCCATTGAGCAGAGTGGCCTCCATTGTCCGTAAACGGAAGAAGTTTGGATCCACCAGGACTCTTCGTAAGCACTGGCCGCCCATGTAACTGAGTGATTGGGGGAGGAAGGGCCTTAGCCAGGGAAGTGTCCAAGAACTCAGTGGTCACTCTGCCAGAGCTCCAGCATTCCTGTGTGGAGAGAGGAGAACCTTCCAGAAGAACAACCATCTCTGCAGCAATCCACCAATCAGGGCTTTATGGTAGAGTGGCCAGACAGAAGCCACTCCTTAGTAAAAGACACATGGCAGCCCACCTGGAGTTTGCCAAAAGGCACCTGAAGAACTCTGACCATGAGAAACAAAATTATCTGGTCTGATGAGACAGTGATTGAATTCTTTGGTGTGAATGGCAGGCATCATGTTTGGAGGAAGCCAGGCACCATCCCTACAGTGAAGCATGGTGGTGGCAGCATCATCCTGTGGGGATGTTTTTCAGCAGCAGGATTAAGGAAAAGACGAATTCAGCAATGTACAGAGACATCCTGGATGAAAACCTGCTCCAGAGCGCTCTTGACCTTAAACTGGGGTGAATGTTCATCTTTCAGCAGGACAGTGACCCTAAGTACACAGCCAAGATATCAAAGGAGTGGCTTCAGGACAACTCTGTGAAAGTCCTTGAGTGGCCCAGCCAGAGCCCAGACCTGAATCTGATTGAACATCGCTGGAGAGAAAATGGCTGTGCACCAGCGCTTCCCATCCAACCTGATGGAGGTTGAGATGTGCTGTGTAAAGATAGATGCACAAAGCTTGTGGAATCATATTCAAGAATTCTTAAGGCTGTAATTGCTGCCAAAGGTGCATCAACAAAGTATTGCGCAAAGGGTGTGAATACTTATGTACGACCCCAATTCCAATGAAGTTGGGATGTTGTGTAAAATCTAAATAAAAACAGAAAACAATGCTTTGCAAATCTTCTTCAACTTATATTAAATTAAATACACCATAAAGACAAGATATTTAATGTTCAGACTGATAAACTTTATTGTTTTTGTGCAAATATTTGCTAATTTTGAAATGGATGCCTGCAACACATTTCAAAAAAGCTGGGACAGTGGAGCTGTGTTTTCATCTTGTTGATCGTCATTTTGCATGTCCACTTCGAGCTCGTTTGCTGTTAATTCCTCCAATTCAAACTTGTCAGTGTAATAAAATTCGCTCAGAGAATGGTCCTCTTCATCGCTCATAATTTCTTTGTTTGCATTTTGTTTTGTTTTATTTTGTGCCATGAAAATTGTAAACAAAGTCGCAAATCTGATACGCGATCTGGACCGATTGTCATGGTAACGGTCTGATATGGGAAAATATCAGACTGGAACTCAGCCAATCAGTGCGCGCGTACTGTGGTAGCCATATAATAATGAGAAATATTGGTTCCTCAGAATGCAAAAGATGGAGAACCATGCCCTACTTTTTCTGGGTCAGGCTCTAAGTCTTTCAGTGGCCCTTCTCACTTCTTACTCGTGGGATTGTTTGTGCTGCGAAGGATACACATGTTGTCTCTTGTTTTTGGAGGAAGAAAGCTGCAAACATTGGCTGCCTCACAAGCAGTCTTTGTAATGGGATAGCCTAGTCGTGCCCCTTATGACGTAAGCTGCCTTAAAAGGGTGCAGCCTCTGAATTGGGACACAGTGTCAGAATCTTGCTCAAGAGCACTGAGACACTCAGCACTTGCTTGGGATTGAATCAGCTAACACAAACAGTTAATGTACAGCCCAAAACCAAAAAAAATTAGTTGCTGATAATGATACCAGTGAAACTACATGATTCTCAGTGCCAAATTTGATACCATGGTAAAAATATTTATTTAATGAAAATAGAGGTGGTATTTAAATCAGTGGTTCCTAACCGTGGTTCTCAGGAGCCGTTTGTCTTGCACTTTGTTAACCACTCCCTTCTCTGCCAAAAGCTGCCGAGCTCATTCAGGTGTCTGTTTAGAGCCAGTAATGTTGAGCACACCTAGAAGAAGAAGAGCCTTTATTGTCATTTTACATATATACAATGAAAATTGTCCTCTGCATTTAAAGCATCCTAATTATAGTTAGACACAATCCAATCGCTAGGAACAGTGATTTGCCACAGTCCAGTAGCCGGGGACCAGCTCCAGATGTAGATACGCTGCCTTGGTCAGGAGCAGAGAAAGGAGCAGACCCTAAATATGTTTTTTGACTGTGGGAGGAAAGTGGAGTGCCCAGATAAAACCCATGCAGACATGGGGACAACATGCAAACTTCACACAGAAAGGGTGGGAAGCGATCCCACAACCTTCTTGCTATGAGGTACCAGTGCTAACCACTAAGTCACTGTGCCCCCCCCCCCCCCCCCCCAATCAGCTGATTAGCTTTTGGTGGGACGGAGAGATGGCAAATGTGCAGATTAAGGGGTCTCTGAGTCCCAGGGTTGGGAACCACTGGTTTTGACAACAAAAACATGGCCTTAATTAGACATTGATAAATAGTATTTAGTAAACACATAGAATACAATTGCATGATCAAGGCACCCAATAGACAAAGAGAAATCTACAGTAATTGTACTACTGTAAGTTTTAGTTGATTTGGAGTTGTTCTGTATACAAGAGGCATTGAGATGTTTTGAGTCTGACCCAGAAAAAGCCACGCGCAGTTCTCCATCTTTTGCATTCTGAGAAACCAACATTTCTCAACATTGCACCCAGTGAGTCAAAATTTCACATGTTCTCAAGAAGTGTTGCTTTCTTATAATGCAAAAAATGCATACTTTCTCTCGGTCAGGCTCAAAACTTCTCAATTGCCACTCGTATCTAGTTAATAATGACTATAACATCACTTGCTGGAGAATCCAAAAGGAAAATGAGTTTTAATATTATATTTAGTATTGTGCAGGACTCTGCCCATGGTGGGTGAGACTAAGTAATACATTGAAAATACGACAATAAAATTCCCCCGTCTTCTAGTACCAAAAGCTGTGCTGTTAACAGTCTGAGCTTATCCGGTCTTTAATAGTCCCAGAGCACATTTGATACTGGATTTCTGTACCTATCCTTAGTAATGACACAGTTCAACTTAGTCCTGTAGTATCTGCTCTCGTGATATCCCTTACTGTGGCAACCTTTTTCTGTCATTTATGTACTGTTGGTCGTAAACTAATGCTTAATGAAATGACTCTTGGTTTTTAGCCAGTTTAATTCCTGTTTTTTGGTTTGTTTCAACATTCAGTTATTCTGGGAGAGAAAGCTGAGTGGCTTAAGTGCATTTGATATTGCAGAGGAGCTGGTGAAAACCATGGATCTTCCCAAAGGCTTACAGGGTGAGGTCTTTAAAAAAATAAATAGAAAAAAAACAACAACATGACAGCGATGTATAATTCTACACACGAATTTCCTGTGAACTTGACCTGTACATTCCTTTTTTGATGTCTCCTCAGGTGTTGGACCAGCGTCTTCGGACAAAACACTGCTTTCTGCCATTGCCAGTGCCCTGCACACCAGCTCTGCTCCTGTCACTGGACAGCTTACCGCTGCAGTGGAGAAAAATCCAGGAGTCTGGCTCAACACAGCACAACCTCTCTGCAAGGCCTTCATGGTGACCGATGATGATATTAGGTAGGCTGGCCTCACATGCACACACATCACAGATGTAGTTGCTTTACTGCAAGATTGAACAATACCTTAACCATTTGTGCGAACATCATCCTGACACAAAATCAACAAGGCTGGACACAATATATAATATGTACCGTGGCCCCTAGAGTGATGTGCATTCTCAGTTTTGTTTTTCTCCTCACTGCCGCTGTCCTTTTGGCAGGAAGTGGGGTCAACCTGCTCTGTGTGTGAGAATAGACTGTGTAAGGTGCACTTAGAGTAGATGGCATACAACAGCGAACCGGCCTGCATCACTCGATCCAGAAAATCTGGAAGAATAAATGTAATTGGCTAATTTGCTTTTGTCTTCCAAACTATGAACCAAAAAGCCAATGTGTACTGATCCATATTTGTGTTGAGTCACTGTTCCAGTCTGAGATCATTCTGCGCTGTGTGTGCTCTTAATAAAGACCATTATTATTAATTTGATATTTTATATGAATTGGTGCAAGATTTCATAGATGGGATGTTCGCCAAATAGAGATGCTGCCTACGATGATTACTAATCTGTACAGAGTGAAGCTTTATGATGCTATATTTGTGCAAAAATCAAACAAACTTAAAATTTACAAAATATTGAAGATGGTCTGACTCGTCAAAAAAAAAAAATCATGCTACAGAGTAAATTCATCCAGTGCGAATGACAAGAGCCATAAACCAATTCAAAAACATTTCATAAAAAAAAAAAAAAAGAAAAAAAAGATGTAGATTTACACTCTGTCTCGTGGTGCCAGTGTGTATGATGGAGCTCTCTGCTGTTCACAGATTAAACATACTGTGTGTAAGTTTTTGAGCACAACAGCAAATGCTATATTCATCCAATATTAATGTGTTTTTAACCTTTTAAACATTGTTTATGACCTATGTATAACATCAAATGACATGAAATACAACACAAAATAATGGAATATGACGTTTGTATCATATTTAACTTTAACTTAAATTGGATCAAGTATTGGCTTTTATTTTAGATAAAAAATTATTACAAATCTTGGATTATTATTATTATTTTATTCTGCTTTGCTTAAACAAACGTCTAGCCAATTCTCAGCATGCAAAAAAAAAAAAAAAAAACTAGAACCAACACCCATTTCATTTAAAAAAAAAAACAAAAAAAACCTGGGCGCCTACAACATCGTGGAAAATGAACACCTTTAATCACAAATTTACTTTTGTTTACATTAGCTTCTACAAATATAAAACTGCATAATCATAGACACACTTTGCTTTCATGGCATAATTTGCCACAATACCTGCTTGCGTATCATGTTGTACTTGTTTAACTAAGTCTTAAATATGATTGCATTCAGAACATGTCATGTTTTGTAAAAAATAAAAACAAAAATATTGACATAAAATTTCATTCTGTTTGCTATCATAGTAATACTGAGTGAGATGCATTGATTTTTAGATGTTTCTATACCTTGTTGGAGTACACCTTTGGTAAATTCAATTGACAGTTTGCAGAGTCAGGACTTACGTGATGATTAACCAATCTGTGTGTAGCAGTTGCTGCTCTGGAGAATGTTTTCTGTTAGTCTGAGGCGACAGCCTGCTGGAGTTGGGAAAGGCATTTTACAAACTCCAACTGGGCTTCATTTGTTGTTTATTGAAGAAGCTGCCTTCTGGCCACATAAAACCCAGATCAGTGAAGTATTGCAGTGAGGATTGTCCTGCATTTTTTTCTCAGCTCCACACAAGACATGGGTGTCTGCGAGGTTTTTGATAAAATAACTGCAAAAACAAACCCTGATACACTGTTAATGATATTACACATCTCCACAGACACATTTCAGTGTTGATGCACTCAAAAAAAAAAAAAAATCAATCAATACTTTGATACAAATCAATACTAAAAAGTGCCATTGGAATTGATACAACAGTGCTGTTATTGCCTCATCCAGTTTACACACAACTGCATAGCACCGATGCTGCAAGCAAGGACATAAAGCCTGCTTGTCTTCACCCATCGGCTTTCTCCCCGGAACAGCCCATAGCTGGGTGTCGTCGCAAAGGCAGCAGCGGCAGCACTGACTTTGTCTGCGTCACGATGAACCCATAAAAGGATAAAGAGATGGTGTGTGGGTGGCTCTGTTGCCTGGCAAAAGAAGTCTGAAAATGCCCCTGCCTTTTGAATCCAAACCAGCTAAGCTAACAGGCTAACCTTGATTCACGTGTGTTTTTTTTTTTTTTTTTTAAATTTGTGGGATTGCATGGTGGTTCTCACGGTCTGCTTTGGTGTGGACATAAAAAGTTAGGAGCTGCTTATTTTCTCAGTAATTATGCATTAACGAGATTTAACAGGTTAAGCTATCAATAGGGGCTAAAAGTGCTAATGCAGTTAACATACAACATAAAATACAACAATACAACAAGAACCTCACTCAACATGACTGTTGCAGCAGGGACATCTCAGATGATCCTTTGAGACATCTCTCCACACAACAAGCCATCTTGTTCCAAGTGTTTGTAATGAGAGGCAGAGTCACTGGTCTCAGCCGCTGTCACTCTAAACAACCATGGCTAAATTATGCATAACTTTATGCATAAAACATCTTAAACTAAGAAGTTAGAAAAATATTCACACACACCTCTTCCCCCCATACAATTGTCATGGAGGGGGAAAGTGTGTATAATGAGAGACCAATACCGTTTTAGGTACCAGGCTGTAAATATGTTTATTTGTGCTCTAAAGTTGGTCATTTTAACATGGACTTGGAATGGGAGCCTACTTGTTTTTGGAGCCAACCTTAAGCTGCCAGTGAAGGAACTGCAACTTTTTCTTCTTCCAGGTGGGCGTTACCTGAAACAATTGAAGCTTTACTGCTTTCAGAAAGTCACAGAGTGGTGTCAGTGCTGTTTGGTGTTGAAGCTGTGACTTCCAGGTCTGCTAACAGCTTCATACTAATGCTGTGTTCATGATGACTTGGAAATTCCAAGTTAGACAGTTTCGAATGTCTATTGAAAACAATACGGATGTACACAGTAATACATTCAAGCTTTTTTATCTTACAAAATTCCCCAAAACAACTTATGTATTCATGAGTTGTTTTGGGGAAACTTTTTTTCCCATTAATTCAGAATTGCCTGCACTACTATTGTTGAATATGCGACTGCATATAAAATATACTACACAGTGTCTCTTACTTCACAGGTGTATTACTGTATTTTTGTTTTGCACTGTGTCAGCTCAAAAATGGTAAAGTAAAACTCACCTAAACAGTCATTGTATAAACCAGATACACACACTCAGCGAGCAAAAGCAAAAGTCCTAATGCTTTCGTCTCGTTTAGCATGTAATAAACACTGTATATAGCGGATTTTGTAACTTATTTTCACTCACATCGGACAAAATGTACTGCCCCATTGCAATGCATTTCCATTAAAAACTCCTCGTATGCACCAGACAGAGCAGTCTGGGTGTGCCCAGTCGCAGCAGAGGTACGAAATGAAGTTCAGCACTGACACTCGCCATTTCGAGGAAAGTGGAGATCGTATTTCCTTGATTAAAAGCCCAGGCATTTATTTTTTTTAAAACCAAGGATTATGAAACAGCTTTTTAAACTTTGTGTCATTTTGCTTTTTATTTTAACCAAAAAGCTATGCCAAACTATGCCCCAAAGCTCGGCTGCGAGGGGTTCTGCTGCGGCCTGCACTCACTTGGCCTCAATTCGGATGACGGACTGCTTCAAAGTTTAGCGTACATAAACAAATCAAATGTATATGTGTGGTTGTTTTAATTCTGATGTGTGCCATTATTACGTTCACAGTAATAATTGTGGATTAATTGCTGTATTTCTGAGGTAATTGGTTGTGAAGATAATTTTGTTGCACTTGTAATGACAATAAATCATCATTCATTCAAAGTGAGTGACAGAGGCAAAAGCAAGCTAACACTAATTAGCCTATTGGTTTGCCAAGTTATCTGCCTCTTTAGCCAGCATAGAGCATTTATTTCACTAATATCGCCAGTGGACCCACCTACCCAGTTATTGCTGAAGATAAATTTAAAACCTTATCTTGGATCCAGCAAACTGCTATAGGTGCTCCTCCTCCAGTTTCAGTCACTTTTGAAAAGCATGTTTTCCATGTTAGGTGGCTTTCCTCTTCTAAGGTTTAGTCCCTCCTTTTTTATTTTGATTTTTTTTATAGCTAAAATATTGCCATACTACACCAGCCATGACACACGAGTTTTATGGTGCGTTGAGGTTATCCTCTGAGGTCATAATTACCCAGTAACAAGTAGGTCGTATTGATTGAAATGCCTCCTGAAGTTGTAATTCCAACTCGACTGTTTCAGTGAAAACATACCCAAAGTTGACAATCCAAGCATAAGGTGTTTTCATGCATGAAATACAGCACGGTGTGTTGTTTATCAACTGGTGCCGCTAATACTGGCTAACTAGGCAGATGTTGTTGACAACAATAACTGGTGCACCAAGCTGCAAACTAAAGGGTAAAATAAAATACTAATGTATCATAAGTAACTTATGCTTATATTTACGTCCTTGACCATTAGGTCTCTTTGGTGGGCTGCATAGTTTTGTAGTACTCTGTATTCCAAAATCCTGGAGGTGTCCATCTTATTTTCTGACTTGTGGTGTTGTGTGGAAACAGGAAAATGTTTACTTTGGGTGTGACTTCATTCCCAGTCTTGATTTATGACTTTGGAGGTAAACTGAACACTGCGTGTTAGCTACTTTAAGGTCACTGACTGAACTGTATGGAATGACTTCAGGCTTGCTTATGGAGTTCATACTGCTGAATGGGAAATATTAATGGTTTTGGAACCACATTTTTAAACTGCGGAACTGTGACACAAGAACCTGGTCCATACCTACTCCACATAGGTTCTTTGATGCTGGGCCAGAGAAACCACTGAGTTTTTGAACAGATCTCTCATTGCTGATTTTTGTTACCCGATTGGTTACTATAGTGACTAAGAAAAATTTAGTTACCCAAGGGGCACGCTCTCATGAGTAATCTGTGATGAACGAACCATTGCAGACTATTGTAACCCATTGTAAAGGTTTTGAAAATGTTAAAAAAAAAACTGAAGTTGTGACACATTGTGATTTGCAATAGTGAACAATCCAATTGTAATCTGTGCAGATAGGTGGTGATATACGTCTGTTACTTTAATTTTATAGACTGCTTTGGTTTTTATTTCTTTACTGCATCTTTAATGAAATCCTTTCTGTTTGAATATGGATTTGGCTGCACAGTCACATTGATACAAAGTTAAAATTACCGACGGCTGAAATTAAAATATAATGCATATTGTCTGTTTGGGACATAGTGATTTCATTGAGCTGAGCTGGCAGCGATCGTGTGCAGTAGCTGTGTGTTTTAGAGCTTAGTATAGCTCAGAGAGATGCACAGTGGGGTGTACTGAGCTTTGAGCATAGGCTGTATGGAGTATTTGTTGCATATTGTTAAGGAACCGCACACACCATGTATCTGTTTTATTCGGATACATGGCATTATTATTTCGTCAGTGTCTCCTGTAATAAATGTCTGCTTGAGTGTGGATTGGCAGCTCTGTTATTTTGATGATGCCAGGCCAAAATCTAAGAAATTAAAATAGAATGCAATGTGTTATTTGTGAAGTGAATGCAGTGTGTTGTGTGGGCCGCCGAAGAGGAGGTACTGCTGGCCCACCACCACAAGATGGCGCCCTGCTTGAAGTGCGGGCTTCAAGCAGGAGAGGGCGTCGGAGCGACCAGGAGTGACAGCTGTCACACATCATCCATACCAGCTGTCACTCATCCACTACTCATCACCACCACCATAAAGGCCGGACTGCAACTCCACCTCCCCGCCGAGAAATCAGCTACCATTCAGGTAATTTTCTCTGCTGACTCAAAACATTGAGTATTAATCTGAACTTCTTTGCAGCCGTTTTCCTGGTGTGTCCTTATCTGTGGGATTGGCGTTTGGTGTGATCAGCGACGGCTTCGCCTCACACCCCAAACCAGATAAGTGGTGAAACAGGAGCTGCACGAGTGTGTGATTGGAGGTGGAGGTGCTCCCTCCTAACTAAACACTGACTGTGGGATTACTGAGTGTGCGAACTCACACTCATCAGGACTGTCTCTGTTTTCTGCCAGCAGTACCGGGTCTGACTGCTGAAGACAGCGGCCACCTGGGGCGCAGGGCTTGGCGGCTCCGGTGTTCTTCAGCTCCGTTGGTGGTGGAAGCTGTGTGGGATCGGCTCTTCTCTCGCCAGGCGTCTTCTATCGTCGAGCCTGCCCACACGTCACCTGGTGTATGATTGACAGTCCACCATATTGTTATTGTCTGTACGTCGTTGTGCGATTCACAACATTAAATTGTTACTTTTGGCTTATCCATTGTCCGTTCATTAACGCCCCCTGTTGTGGGTCCGTGTCACGACACTTTCACAACAGCAGTGGTCTGTTAGGGCTGCCACAAACAATTATTTTGATAATCAACTAGTCACCATTTATTTTTGCGATTACTCAACTAATCAGCTCGCACATAAATTGCAGTTGATCGCACCAGCATGCAGTGGTTATTTCATTAATTATTTATTTTACTATGTGTTATTGTTGGCAGTGTTGTTTTAATACATTCATGCACAGAGAGAGAGAGAGAGAGACCGAGACCTTCTCAAAGGTTGTATCATGTTTCTTTTCAATCATTGTGGTGAAGTGAGATCGGCATGGTGGGTAGTTATCATGGTATTCTGGGTTGAACTGCTTGATCATCTCTTTGAAACTTTGATCACCACCAATGGATGGGGGTCTCATGTCAGTCACTGACATGTTCAAGATTGCTTCACTGTGGGTACAGTATGTAAAGGTTTGGGCACCCCTGATAATTTCAGTTAAATATATCATATAGCAGACAAACACAGTGACATCTGAGAAGTGAAATGAAGTTTATAGGATTTACAGAAAGTGTGCAATAATTCTTTAAACAAAATTAGGCAAGTGCATCAATTTGGGCACCTCAATAGAAAAAATACGTCAATATTTAGTAGCTCCTCCTTTTGCAGAAATTTCAGCCTCTAAACGTTTCCTATAGCTTTTAATGAGAGTCTGGATTCTGTTTGAAGGTATTTTGGACCAGTCTTCATTACAAAACATCTCAGGTTTGTTGGTTTCCGAGCATGGACAGCCCGCTTAAAATCACACCACAGATTTTCAATAATATTCAGGTCTGGGGACTGAGATTGCCAGTCCAGAACATTGTACTTGTTCCTCTGCCTGAATACTTTAGTAGATTTTGAGCAGTGTTTAGGGTTGTTATCTTGTTGAAAGATCCAGCCCCGGCGCAACTTCAACTTTGTCACTGATTCATGAATATTGTTCTCAAGAATCTGCTGATATTGATTGGAATCCATGTGACCCTCAACTTTAACAAGATTCCCACTACCTGTACTGGCCACACAGCCCCACACATGATGGAACCACCTCCAAATTTTACTGTAGGTAGCAAGCATTTTTGTTGGAATGCTGTGTTCTTTTTCAGCCATGCATAGTGCCCCTTGTTATGCTGTGTTCTTTTTCAGCCATGCATAGTGCCCCTTGTTATGTCCACCTAATTCAATTTTAGTTTCATCAGTCCACAGCACCTTATTCCAAAGTGAAGCTGGCTTGTCCAAATGTGCTTTAGCATACCTCAAGTGACTGTGGCGTGTACACAGAAAAGGCTTCCTCTGCATTACACACCATACGGCATCTCTTTACGCAGAATGCACTGTATAGTTGAACGATGCACAGAGACACTATCTGCAGCAAGATCATGTTGTAGGTCTTTGAAGCAGGTCTGTGGGTTGACTATGACTGTTCTCACCATCCTTCGCTTCAGCTTATCTGAGAATTTTTCTTGGCCTGCCACTTTGGGCTTTAACTAGTACTGTGCCTGTGGTCTTCCATTTCCTCAGTATGTTCCTCACAGTGGAAACTGACAGCTGAAATCTCTGAGATAGCTTTTTGTATCCTTCCCCTAAACCATGATGTTGAACAATCTTTGTTTTCAGGTCATTTGAGAGTTGTTTAGAGGCTCCCATGTTGCTACTCATTAGAAGATGGATGGATGGATGAGATTTATTGTCATTGTCATTACAAGTGCAACAACAACGAGATTATGTCCACACTCACATTACCACAGACAAACCGCAATTAATCCACAATTATTACTTGTTTACTGTAATAATGGCACACATCGGAATTAGGACAACACATATACATTTGACATTGTTTATGTGCACTAAACTTGAAACAGTCCATTATCCAAATTGAGGCGACGTGAGTGTGTGGTAGCCGCTGCAACTGGAGTCGCCCCACCGGAGTGGGGGGGTGTGTGATGGGGGTAGGAGGGGGGTGGGGAGAGGGAGTGGAGCATGCTTCAGTCCTATGAAAAACAGTTTATTGTCTTTGTGGGTTGAGATAAGAAAGGAGCCAAATAATCACCAAGGCCTGAAGACATTCCTCTGGAGGAAAACAGTCGGGCAATTTGTCCTTCAGGCTTGATCAGGCCTGCCATGTTGTGGTTTGAGCAGTGAAAAACACTTTTTACAGTTCCACTTGAACAACCAAATCCCAATTATGAATTAAGAATATTCCCACTCATGAATTAAGAATATTCCCCGGCCTCCGAAATCTTCAACTTCATCTGCAAGGCACGCATCTGCTCCAAGATGTCATCCAATTTGCGTCTGAGTTCAAGAGTCATCACAGTCTGAGAATGCAATGCCTTGCCCACCTCGTTAATCATGATGGACAAGCGAGGGGCCGTGGTTCTTGATGCTGCCGTCTTGCCAATTTTCTGATAGATCAGGGTAGCACATAAGCCAGAAAGTACCAGTCCTGGTACCATGAGACCAAATATGAAAAAATCCTTGACGTCCTCAATGGAGAAAGGTGGCAAGCATGCAATACGCCAAGTAAGTAGCTCACTATAGACGTTAATGTTAGCAGCTAACTTGAGGATTACCTTGCCGAGACAACTGTTCCTCTTCATCAGCATCAGCCACAATGTGTTTCCTTCTCAGATGCTCATGCATCACCGTTGTATTGCTGTGGAAGGCAAGTTTTGCCTTGCAGATTTTGCATTACACATTTTTCTCTTTAATTTGGTTAAAATGCTCCCGAACTTTTGAGCTCTGTTGCTGACTAGCTATGATATTGTGTGGGTATAACTTTTCCACTGGAAGCACGGCTGACCCCTATTACCACTACTGCGCATGTGTGTCAAGGACAGAAAGGCAGCATAAAAGGTACAGTGGCAGTTTTAAGAGAAAAAGCTTATTTTTTAAGCGAAATAAAATAATAAACGATGATACTGATTATTAAATTGGTGACCGACAATTTTGACAGTTAATCAATTAGTCATGAGTCGATGTACTCATGACTAATTGATTAATCGTGGCAGCCCTGCAGTCAGTATGTGTGCAGTTCAAAGACTCCCCATTTCCTGACCTCTTTAAACTCCTCTGGAAATATACATCCATAATCCCATGAAAGATGCGCCACACTCTTCAGAAGAATACATTATTTCAGATGTTAGCAGATACATTATAGCTTTGTAACATTTGTTATACCACTGACATAAATACACATGCACACTGTGAGCACACAATGCTGCATTCAGTGCTGTTGTAAGAGTATGGCGTGATAATGGGGACAAAAGTAAAAAGTTTGGAATATGATTGTGTCTGCTTCAGGGGTGATGCATTGGAGTATTCCCAAGATATTTTGTATAGGAAGTGAGTCAGTAAGTTGGTAGAAGTCACTTGTGCAGGATATATACAAGATGGGAAGTTGTAGTGAAGAGATCCCCCCCTTCAGAGGTTTCATGGAAGCAGTACAAGCTAAAAGGGAAGTTAAACTCAACTAGAGTAAAGACATGAAGGAGACGTTTGAGAGAGGCTCTGAGCAGAAGCAAGAAATGACTCAGAGAAAAGAAAGGAAATGACTAGACATGCTGGTTGAACTGAAATGTAGTGGTGGGCTCTTAACTGGCAGTATACAACCCCTGGCAATAATTATGGAATCACCGGCCTCGGAGGATGTTCATTCAGTTGTTTAATTTTGTAGAAAAAAAGCATATCACAGACATGACACAAAACTAAAGTCATTTCAAATGGCAACTTTCTGGCTTTAAGAAACACTATAAGAAATCAGGAAAAATAATTGTGGCAGTCAGTAACGGTTACTTTTTTAGACCAAGCAGAGGGGAAGAAATATGGACTCACTCAATTCTGAGGAATAAATTATGGAATCACCCTGTAAATTTTCATCCCCAAAACTAACACCTGCATCAAATCAGATCTGCTCGTTAGTCTGCATCTAAAAAGGAGTGATCACACCTTGGAGAGCTGTTGCACCAAGTGGACTGACATGAATCATGTCTCCAACACAAGAGATGTCAATTGAAACAAAGGAGAGGATTATCAGACTCTTAAAAGAGGGTAAATCATCACGCAATGTTGCAAAAGATGTTGGTTGTTCACAGTCAGCTGTGTCTAAACTCTGCACCAAATACAAACAACATGGGAAGGTTGTTAAAGGCAAACATACTGGTAGACCAAGGAAGACATCAAAGCGTCAAGACAGAAAACTTAAAGCAATATGTCTCAAAATTCGAAAATGCACAACAAAACAAATGAGGAACGAATGGGAGGAAACTGGAGTCAACGTCTGTGACCGAACTGTAAGAAACCGCCTAAAGGAAATGGGATTTACATACAGAAAAGCTAAACGAAAGCCATCATTAACACCTAAACAGAAAAAACAAGGTTACAATGGGCTAAGGAAAAGCAATCGTGGACCGTGGATGACTGGATGAAAGTCATATTCAGTGATGAATCTCGAATCTGCATTGGGCAAGGTGATGATGCTGGAACTTTTGTTTGGTGCCATTCCAATGAGACTTATAAAGATGACTGCCTGAAGAGAACATGTATAATTTCCACAGTCATTGATGATATGGGGCTGCATGTCAGGTAAAGGCACTGGGGAGATGGCTGTCATTACATCATCAATAAATGCACAAGTTTACATGATATTTTGGACACTTTTCTTATCCCATCAATTGAAAGGATGTTTGGGGATGATGAAATCATTTTTCATGATGATAATGCATCTTGCCATAGAGCAAAAACTGTGAAAACATTCCTTGCAAAAAGACACATAGGGTCCATGTCATGGCCTGCAAATAGTCCGGATCTTAATCCAATTGAAAATCTTTGGTGGAAGTTGAAGAAAATGGTCCATGACAAGGCTCCAACCTGCAAAGCTGATCTGGCAACAGCAATCAGAGAAAGTTGGAACCAGATTGATGAAGATTACTGTTTGTCACTCATTAAGTCCATGCCTCAGAGACTGCAAGCTGTTCTAAAAGCCAGAGGTGGTGCAACAAAATACTAGTGATGTGTTGGAGCGTTCTTTTGTTTTCATGATTCCATAATTTTTTTCCTCAGAATTGAGTGAGTCCATATTTTTTTCCCTCTGCTTGGTCTAAAAAAGTAACCGTTACTGACTGCCACAATTTTTTTTCCTGATTTCTTATAGTGTTTCTTAAAGCCAGAAAGTTGCCATTTGAAATGACTTTAGTTTTGTGTCATGTCTGTGATCTGCTTTTTTCTACAAAATTAAACAACTGAATGAACATCCTCCGAGACCGGTGATTCCATAATTTTTCCAGGGGTTTGTAGAGGTTTTATCACACAGCACAATGCCACAGATGTCGCAAGATTTGAGGGAGCGTGCAATTGGCATGCTGACAGCAGGAATGTCAACCAGAGCTGTTGCTCGTGTATTGAATGTTCATTTCTCTACCATAAGCCGTCTCCAAAGGCGTTTCAGAGAATTTGGCAGTACATCCATCCAGCCTCACAACCGCAGACCACGTGTAACCACACCAGCCCAGGACCTCCACATCCAGCATGTTCACCTCCAAGATCATCTGAAACCAGCCACTCGGACAGCTGCTGAAACAATCTGTTTGCATAACCAAAGAATTTCTGCACAAACTGTCAGAAACCGTCTCAGGGAAGCTCATCTGCATGCTCGTCGTCCTCATCAGGGTCTCGACCTGACTCCAGTTCGTCATCGTAACCGACTTGAGTGGGCAGATGCTCACATTCGCTGGCGTTTGGCACGTTGGAGAGGTGTTCTCTTCATGGATGAATCCCGGTTCACACTGTTCAGGGCAGATGGCAGACAGCGTGTGTGGCATTGTGTGGGTGAGCGGTTTTCTGATGTCAGTGTTGTGGATCGAGTGGCCCATGGTGGTGGTGGGGTTATGGTATGGGCAGGCGTCTGTTATGGACGAAGAACACAGGTGCATTTTTTTTTTATGACATTTTGAATGCACAGAGACACCGTGATGAGATCCTGAGGCCCATTGTTGTGCCATACATCCAAGAACATCACCTCATGTTGCAGCAGGATAATGCACGGCCCCATGTTGCAAGGATCTGTACACAATTCTTGGAAGCTGAAAATGTCCTAGTTCTTGCATGGCCAGCATACTCACCGGACATGTCACCCATTGAGCATGTTTGGGATGCTCTGGACCGGCGTATACAACAGCGTGTACCAGTTCCTGCCAGTATCCAGCAACTTCGCACAGCCATTGAAGAGGAGTGGAACAACATTCCACAGGCCACAATTGACAACCTGATCAACTCTATGCGAAGGAGATGTGTTGCACTGCATGAGGCAAATGGTGGTCACACCAGATACTGACTGGTATCCCCCCCAATAAAACAAACTGCACCTTTCAGAGTGGCCTTTATTGTGGGCAGTCTAAGGCACACCTGTGCACTAATCATGGTGTCTAATCAGCATCTTGATATGGCACACCTGTGAGGTGGGATGGATTATCTCAGCAAAGGAGAAGTGCTCACTGTCACAGATTTAGACTGGTTTGTGAACAATATTTGAGGGAAATGGTGATATTGTGTATGTGGAAAAAGTTTTAGATCTTTGAGTTCATCTCATATAAAATGGGAGCAAAACCAAAAGTGTTGCGTTCATATTTTTGTTGAGTGTAACAAAAGAAAAACGAAGCGAATGGCCGACCTTGGCACTTTAAAACAAAATCAAAACGAAGTGCCAGCGTGTGATCATTTCTTGAGCATTGTCTTGACAATGTGTGCGCACACATGTACGTCGCTGTCAGAGACGTAGAGGCTAGAGGTTGGACAAGTTGGACAACAATCAAACGGAACGCAAACAGGAATACGGAAGAATCGAGGTTGTCATCAGGATTCGTTCACATTTTTCAACAGTTTGAAAATTCTGACGAAGCGGCAGCTACAGAAATGAAGCTGGACGACGGTTAAACGATGTCTCTGAAAGTCAACTTAAGTCCAGATTTCTTGTTTTGTTTTTGCTTGGTGTCCTTCGTTAGTGCCGTGTGACCTGGGCTTTGGGTGATGCTCTTTTAAAGGTGGATGGTGTTCTATTTCTGTTAGGACTGTGCAGTGACTTGGACTGGGGGGTGTAGTTTGAACATACTTAATTTTACTTAATTTAAAATGTCTATTTATCAATTAAATAATAAATGATTTTATTTTTATTGACTTACTGTTACTAATTTACTGACTTACCATCGTGAGCTGAGTAACTGTTCGGCGCAGATGAACAGCAGTAAATCACTGCTGTAGTATAAAATTGAACACACTCTTTGTGAGTGTGTGTGTGTGTGTATATATATATATATATATATATATATATATATACAAGGTCTGTGAGAAAAGTATCAGACCTTTTTATTTTTTTCAAAAACTATATGGATTTGAATCACGTGTGATTACATCAGACAAGCTTGAACCCTCGTGGGCATGCAAGAGTTTTTTCAAGCCTGTTGGTTACGTCATTCGCCTGTGGGCAGGCTTTGAGTGAGGAGTGGTCCACCCCCCTCGTCGGAATTCCTTTGTCTGACTTCTTCCTGAGAGACTGGCGCTTTGCTTGATCAAGATTTTTCAGAACCTGTGAGGCAGATCGAAGTGGACACCATTTGAGAAATTCAGCTTGTTTTCGGTGAAAATTTTAACGGCTGATGAGAGATTATGGCGTGTTACTGTCGGTTTAAGGACTTCCCACGGAGCGGGACGTCGCGCAGCGCTCCGAGGCGCCGTCGTCAGCCTGTTTCGAGCTGAAAACCTCCAAATTTAAGCCTCTGTTGACCCAGGACGTCGTGAGAGAACAGAGAAGTTTCAGAAGAGCTCGGGATCAGCAGTTTATCAGGACATTCCACTGTTAAAGGAGATTTTGTAATGAAAGACATGCGGACGGATTGGCGCATTGGCAGGCAGCCGGCGCAGCGCGCCGCCACAGGAAGAACACCTCCGTTGGAAGCCTTAAGGACAAGTTGGAACATGTCCAGCTGTTAAACAATTTCTCAGATACTCACTCTACTGAAAGCCATCAAAAGCCGCCTGGTTTTTGCGAATGGTTATCAACATGGAGGTGTTTATCCTGTGGCGGCGCGCCGCGCCGGCTGCCTGCTGACACACAAATCCGTCCGCACGTCTTTCATTACAAAATCTCCTTTAACAGTGGAATGTCCGGATAAACTGCTGATCCCGAGCTCTTCTGAAACTTCTCTGTTCTCTCACGACGTCCTGGGTCAACAGAGGCTTAAATTTGGAGGTTTTCAGCTCGAAACAGGCTGACAACGGTGCCTTGGAGCCCTGCGCAACGTCCCGCTCCGTGGGAAGTCCTTAAACCGACAGTAACACTCCATAATCTCTCATCAGCCGTTAAAATTTTCACCGAAAACCAGCTGAATTTCTCGAATGGTGTCCACTTCGATCTGCCTCACACGTTCTGAAAAAATTTTGATCAAGCAAAGCGCCAGTCTCTCAGGAAAAAGTCAGACAAAGGAATTCCAACGAGGGGGGTGGACCACTCCTCACTCAAAGCCTGCCCACAGGCGAATGACGTAACCGACAGGCGTGAAAAAACTCACGCATGCGCACAAGGGTTCAAGGTTGACTGATGTAATCGCACGTGATTCAAATCCATATAGTTTTTGAAAAAAATAAAAAGGTACGTTATTTTTCTCGCAGACCTCGTATATACGAGGTCTGTCAATAAAGTAACGGACCTTTTTATTTATTTTTTTTAACTATATGGATTTGATTCATATGTTTTTATGTCAGACAAGCTTTAACCCTCGTGCGCATGCGTGAGTTTTTCCACGCCTGTCGGTGATGTCATTCGCCTGTGAGCACGCCTTGTGGAAGGAGTGGTCCCGCCCCCTCGAGGAATTTTCATTGTCTGGAAATGGCGGAATGATTTGGTTTTTTTTTTTCATCAGAATTTTTTCAGAAGCTGTTAGAGACTGGCACCTGGAAACCATTTGACAAATTTATCTGGCTTTCGGTGGAAATTTTACGGGCTTCACAGAGAATAAGGACTGTTACTACAGCTTTAAGGACGCTCGGCGCTCCGAGCTGCGATGACAAGTCAGAAAACGCCAGATCATTTCTAAGCTGATGGCTCTGTGGATACGAGACAGTCGTGTGCACTTTCTCTGGTTATCATAAGAGCTGGACATCAGCCATTTTCCAGCAGATTTCACTTTTAACAAGAGATTTTGTCATGGAAAGCCGCGCGGAGGCTTCGTGCGTAACGACCGATTCGCTGTTTGAGCGAGACAGAGAACACCTCCGTTTCGGCGTGTCATGGGACAAGTTGGGACATGCCTATCTCGGCTTTCAATGCTTACCAGTCCAGTAAGTATCAGAGAAATTGTGGAGAGCTGGGCTTGTCCTAACTTGTCCCATGACACGCCGAAACGGAGGTGTTCCTTTGTGTGGCTCAAACAGCAAATCTGTCGTTACGCACGAAGCCTCCGTGCGACTTTCCATGACAAAATCTTTTGTTAAAAGTGAAATCTGCCAGAAAATGGCTGATGTCCAGCTCTTGTGATAACCAGAGAAAGTGCACACAACGGTCTCGTATCCACAGAGCCATCAGCTTAGAAATGATCTGGCGTTTTCTGCCTCGTCGTCGCAGCTCGGAGCACGGCGCGCCGAGTGTCCATAAAGCCGTCCTTAAAGCTGTAGTAACAGTCCTTATTCTCTGTGAAGCCCGTAAAATTTTCACCGAAAGCCAGATAAATTTTTCAAATGGTTTCCAGGTGCCAGTCTCTAACAGCTTCTGAAAAAATTCTGATGGAAAAAAAGTCCAAATCATTCCGCCATTTCCAGACAATGAAAATCCGACGAGGGGGCGGGACCACTCCTTCCACAAGGCGTGCTCACAGGCGAATGACGTCACCGACAGGCGTGGAAAAACTCACGCATGCGCACGAGGGTTCAAGCTTGTCTGACATAAAAACATATGAATCAAATCCATATAGTTTAAAAAAAAAATAAAAAGGTCCGTTACTTTATTGACAGACCTCGTATGTGTGTGTGTGTATATATATATATATATATATATATACACACACACACACACACACACAGAAACATCCATGTAATGCTGCGTTTACACATAATGATGACAAGTCACGAATGTCATGAAGTATACATTCTTGGCTGCTGATCACGAATGTGATGATTCGGGGCAGAGGCGTCAGGTGTCCTAAGGAACTGCTGCAACCTGTTACCATGCGTTATGATTAATGGCACGTGTTGCTGGAGGATTATCAGGAATCATTACACACTGTCAAGAATAATGTTCCGCGTTGTTGCGTGCTATCGCGTGTAAAGGTGCATCGTTAAGTTCTGTCCCGTTGTGAATGAGGCGAATTGTCTCTACGCACACCCATATTCATCCAACCGTCAGCTGCTGAACAATTCAGATCACTCTAGTTTTTCCTCAACAGCCACAGCAGAAGAACTTTGTGACTGCATGGCATCTCTGTGCCATGGAGTGGCGCACAGAGGAGAAGGAGACGGAGCGAGCCAGATGTGTGGCTTCACGCAGCTCTTGTCTTGCTCGTTTTCCCAAACATCAGGCACGTGCAGCAGGTGGAACACCTGCAGGAGCCCACTGAGGAGCATTGGAACAAGACTTTTAGCTGACTTGGCATCACTGTCCTCCTTCAGCATACTACAGCAATTAAACTGAATGCGGTGCAGCAGGGTTTAATTGTGCGCACGTCAGAGAAGAACGCTGTCACGCTCTATTAAGGATCATCACTAATCAAGACGGATCAACACGCTCAGTTGTGACCTCCACAACATGAGGCAAAATGAGGGTGGTGCATGACATTCGTGGAAGATTTTTTGACAGCCAAAAACAAGCTCCACGAATATCACACACCAACACGTGCTATTAAGAAACCTATTCAGATGCGTTAAGTCACATTAAGAATGTCAGGAATGTGCCAAGAATGACGCAAATATGACATTCGTAACGCGACTTGCGTATGTGTAAACGCACCTTAAAAATGAATGGTTCATGATTTGAAGTAAGCCACATCATCGGTCAAACATGGTGAGAATAGTGTTTTGGCATGTGCATGTATTTTTGTTAAGTCCTTTAAATTAAAGATGAAGTTCTACACTTCAGTCATAACTTGATTGTGTAATTTTAGGGTCATTGGGGTCATGTATAGAGGCAAAATTGCAAAGCCTCTGTCACTGTTGAAATATTTATGTACTTGACTGTACTTCTGTCCCTTTGTTTGTCCTAAATTGAACTGGACTGTTCCAGTGAAACTACAATATAAATAAATTAACAATTATATGAAATTAGCCAGTTCTCAATTATGTACTTGAGTTTGTAGAACTTTTTTCACAGGTTAAGTCCTTGACATGGTCTCTTTATGGTTCCTGCACACAACGGCAACAGGACAAGTTGCAAATCTGACTAAAGAATGAAGTTTGACAAAAGTTACAAATAAAATATTTACGTTGAGGGGAATATTGGCTGCAGTGTTACATTGTTTTTGCATCGATCGATCGATTGAATCTTTTCAGTTCTAATTGTGGGTGTTTCTCATGAGTGTAATTGTTGTTTTCCTATCACTGAAATGAACTGTAATGAAGGAGAATGGCCACAGCATTTTGTCACACTGGAGCAAGTGGCTCAAGTGTGCAAATGTTGTTTGGGAGGACTGAAAAATCACTAAGGTTTAAAATGTTTGTCATGGAAAAAGGCTGTCAACAGTGCAGTGGCTTTTGATTTGCTGCCATCTCCGCTTTCCTCTCTCGTCTATGTCCTGCAGGAAGCAGGATGATCTGGTGCAGAATGTGAGGAGGCGGCTTGAGGAAGCCCTGATGGCTGACATGCTGGCTCATCTAGAGGACACTGCTGCAGACTCGATAGCCAACAAACTAGAGACGGTTGAGCAGGTGGACAAGGATGACACATAGCCAAGGTACATGCAGCTGATTCCAGAAATACTGACTCTCCATTCCCAGCCTATAATTGTCTCACCCTGTTATATATAACTGCAGCAGCCACATAGGCACAACTGCACCTGTGACACCTAATGTGCAAGTGCCACCTATTTGAAATGTGAAATGGATTAAATGAATAAGATGATGAATGAACAAACAAAGGGTTGAGAAGCTGACACATTTTCATCTTGTTAAAATCATAGAATAAAACTGTAAGTCATGAAGTTGCTAAAGATTTAGTCGGTAACATTAGTTTTTTTTTTTTTTTATGCAACATGCCATGAAGATGATTCTCCTAAAGAATTTGACAAACTACACGGCATAGATTGTACTACTCTCACCTGACTCACTGCCTGCTGAGTTTAGCTCACCTGCTGCAGAAATGTGATGTTTCTGCATCTAAAGCACCATCCTGCACATATGATTTCACAATAAGTGACATTCACTAGTATATGTGACCTGCTTAATATCAGCATTGTTCTCTATCATTATTGACTTTTGCCTAAATGTGTCAGTAGTTGTTCATAGTGATAGTAGATGTTGAGTGACATTGACCTGTTTGTGACAGTGTTGTGTTTTAGTTTTTATGTCTGTGACGGTCCAAATTATTTGGTCTGTGTAGTAAATGTGTAATGATACAAATACGTATACTCAATCCAGACTGAAGGCTCTTTTTATTTTCTGTTCATCTTACATATGCATCGTAGCAATGCTACAAAAGCATTTACTACGGTAGGCTGAAAAGTTCTAAGGCTCACCAAGAAGGAGAAATGCCATTTCAATAAAACTTGGCATGCATTAAGTTCAACTCTTCTGATGACTAACTGTGTTATTTTCTTCCAGGTTGTGAGGTAGTTTGTGGTTCATAGCCAAGTTTGAAAATTCGTGGTAGAGGGAAACGCCAAAAATCGTATACCCATATACTCGTATACCCATGGCTGGGTACCAGAACACATTATTAAACAACCTCGGTGCTAAATTACTACAAACCAGAGTATCATTAAGCTCTGGTCCTTAAATGGTATTGCTGTCAGTAGTGGAGAAATTAAGGAAATAAACTTGGAGTACTCTCTCCATTTTGGAGAGAGCGCTACATCCACATGATGTGGCAAAAAAGTGTAAGAAAAATTAGTGGGGATAGTGTAGGATCATTTGTAATTATGTGTTGTTGTTTTTTTTGTTGGGTTTTTTTTTTTTTTTTTTTTTTTTGTAACAGCAAAAACTCAATTTATTTTGAAAGATGTAAGCTTTTAAAAGTTAGGATGCCATTTTTTTTTCTACACATTCTAAGGTCATGAAATCCAAGATGGCATCCAAAATGGCCTTCGTTTAGCAATAATGCACTTTCTTTGCTAATACACAAGATATAATTACAAAGTATCAAAATATCGGTTTTCTAACACAAGGAAACCAATGGAATCATCAAATTAAATAATTACATTAAGTAATTAACAGGCTACAAAAGGGATGAGTTCTCCTAAAAACTGTTGCGGTCTAATGTTCTATAACATTCTGGACTCGCACGCCATTCCAACTCATTATAGAAACTTTGCATAATTTATTACCACCCTTGAAAAATGACAGCTACCTATTTTATAAACACTACCCGATCTAGAGCCCGTGGATCCCCACAGACAACACACTAGTAGTTTGTATAATCTGTTTGCTGCTCAGCTGACAAATAAACCAATGTCAGAAATTCACTTCTTGTTAGATGAAGACTCTGTCATGTTGGTTAATATACAGTGAGGCAAATAAGTATTTGATCCAGTGTCGATTTTGCAAGTTTTCCCACCTACAAAGAATAATTTTTATTGGAGGTACACTTCAACTGTGAGAGACTTACTTTGATGATTTTTAAATAATTTACATTTTATTGCAAAAAAAAAAAAAAATGGTACCCTATTTTTTATGTTTAAATCATATTCTAACAGAATTGGGTGAGTTTTTGCTTTTACCAAAAAAAAAAAAATACACATTTTTATTTCATAACAATTGAGCCTACGCTAGGAATAACACAGGTGACCCGCCTTGTGTGTAGAGCTGAAGGCTGGTCTTATTGTCACGTTAGGTCTGTCTCTCTTGCTGCACTGGTAGGTTTTGTGTGTGCATGCGCACGTTTGTCAGTGTTTGTCTGACTGCATGTTTGCGTGACTGCCCCTGAACCAACTAGCTCTTCTCTCTCTCGCTGTCTCTCTCTCTCACTGTGTGTGTGTGTTTTTCACTTTGTGGAGACCGAGTGTGTGTGTACACGCACGCACATGCACACACACACACACACAACCATTTCATTGAGCATTTGATAGAAGCAGATTGATGGAGATTGAATGGCTGATCATTTTTCTTTTTGTCCTTTCAAACATAAAAAGAAAGCTGAATGATTAGCCTCACACACACACACACACACACACACACACACACACACACACACACACAAAGCTGATGATGAAGCCAAGTGCACAAAAGTGTGGTTGTACTTGACTTTTTGTTAAATGTATATAGAAAATGAAGCATTGATCTTAATTTGATTATTTTCTCTTTCTCCAAAAGGTACAGATAAGAATACCATTAAAGTACCAGACAAGCAGTACTTTAAAACATCTTAGATACCATCCCCAGTTACATTTATTTCATTGTTTTGAAGCATTATTAAAATGTGCCATATGTAGAATATTTTAAGCCCCAAAGGCTTAGCAGTACTTTTTGTAGTTTCACATGAAGACTGAACAAATTTTGTTTTCAGTTTGATAAATTGATTATAGGTAAATATGCTTGGTGAGCTAGAATATGTCTGAATCCATTGTTGTGCACCTTTTACAAACTTCATAGTCCAACATCCTCTTTTTTCCATGTCTTTCACAGGTTTACTTGATGTGAAGTTGGTTGGGAAACTGTATTCCTCTTTTATACAAAAGACTTTCAAACAGCCGGAACACGAAGGCCTTTGTTGACACTCCCAACTAAAAATACAGTTTCTTTAAAAAATGTTTTACATTTGACAGTGTTGTTCTGAATGGATGTGTTGTTACTTTACTTTCATCTTTTTCATCTGTAATGTTGTTGCTGATGGTGTGAGCACATGTTCAGAGCTAAACACAAACATCAGATGGTGCTTTGGAGAAATAAATCTACTAAAACGTCTTTTTTTTAAATCTGACTCTGATAGTGTATGACATTGTTTAGATGCAGTGTGTTTATTTGTACACAGTACTGTGGCTGTAAATGGTCATAACTGTTTGACTAAACGTTTAATGGTTCTGTTAATAAAGTACTGTAATTTCACTTAAAACCTGAGTTCACAAGGGTTTGCAACTTTCAGCATCTGCATTGACAAAGGAATTGTCAGTATTTTTACAAAATATATTTGATTTAAAACTGTAACCGTAGAAGGGTGTACCTCCCTATTTTTACATAGCACATTTTTTGTTTACATAGTGTTTTGTAAGTGGCCGAATGAAAACAATTGGTCTGTGGCGTCACCCTTGTGGCCTAAATGATATCATAAAGTGGTGTAAAGCTAATGGCAAGTAAACCTGAGTCCACATCAAAATCTAAATGATTACTCTTTCTATACCAGCTATCACTGTAATAAGCCAGTTCAGTTTTGAGCGCGCGCATGCAGAGAATGCAAGGTGATGAATAAAAGAGCATAACTTTGTAAAAAAAAATACCTTGAAAAAGTATGTCAATTTAACCAGATTTGCATGCCTGCAAATCAGATGGATTTGTATGCTCCATAATGTAGACTTTGATGGAGAAAAACCAATCAACAAATTCAAAGTGCCATGTTGTTTGTGTACTTTGACACCCTGTGCACGTGCTCTCAAAACTGCAAACTGGCTTAAACCCTCAACTTTTTGAGACACCTTGTGATTATAAATATACTGCTGGAAAGTTAAATCTTGAAAGAGGAAACAATACAAAAAACTAGTATTTGATGTACCTCACAATCTCTATTTTTGTACCTCATAAAGTGTTTTTTTCCTACCGTTTTTCTCTGTATGGCTGGTCAATAAATGCAGTTCTTTAATGGCCGTGTGGACCTTGTGTATTTAGGTTTCTGGGTCATGGCGGTGTTTACGTTTGCAGACGTTTTTTTTTCCCCCCCTAAATACAGTTTGTGTTCCCCACGTGAATAAAACATACTGTATAACCCATTGTGTAATAGTAACGGTAGCCATGATGAACACACCCTACCGTGACCACATTCTTACCACTGGAGATGCTGCATGGATGACACGAACACGCGGACACGCACAGTGGCAGTGACAGCAGCGGCTTTGGCTCGCTGCTTGAGGCTGTGGCGCGGGTGACGTCAGCGCAGTGTGCGGGAGACGAAGCGGCGTGCGTGCGGCGGCTGGCGAGACAAAGGCGGTGAAGCGACCGGGGTCAGGCAGCGGCGGAGAGCAGCCAGTGTGTTTTACGCTTTTAATTTTATTTTTTTCTACGCGTAACCGAGCTTGGATTTGAAGTGTAGTTGCTTTGGAAACACGGCAGACTAAGGAGCCGATTTTACTCTGAGCGATGTGATTAGATTCTTTCAAAGTGGAGAAAAGAAGAGCGTGCTGTTATTTTTTTTTTAGCGTTTTTTTTTTTTTTTCCTCGAACGCCCCCCGTTTAGCGTGCTGCTGCTAGTTAGCCGCTAGCGCCTAGCGCCTCCTCCTGACGGCTTTTTTTTTTCTTCAAGACCGGAGCGAGCAGAGGACATAGGCAAGAGAAAGTAAGTTCGCGTGGCTTCTGCCATTGTTTATTTTAACTACAAACATCCTTGCTGTTAAAGAAAATAAGAAGTTTGAGTGTTGGAGCGGAGCTAGCTTGCTAGCAGCGGTGCTCCCAAACAAAGGGGTCGACAACGTGCCTGAGTGCCGCTAGCCTGTTAGCTGCTTAAAGCTAACAACAGTTATATCAGAAACTCTTCTAAAGGCTGCAACAGCGGGTTAAGTTGCTACACAGCTTGAACACTTTGGGGACTTGTGTAGAGAGTGTTCGGCGTTGTCCCGACAAAACGGCGAGCTGTCGGCATTGTTTCAGTTAATCAGACAAAGCGCCCACGGAAGCGCTGCTGTTTACTGCTAAAACACTGATTTTTCTTTTGACTTTTATTTCAGACGAGGCTTGTGCTCAACTCCCAACGAACAGGGGCATCCGAGATCTGATGTGAGATCCACGGACGCGCCATGCCGAGCCCTTTATTCCACCCGGAGATTATGGACCACGACGTGGTGATCGGCAGCCAGCACAGCGGGGTCAGTCTGCCCCGGGAGACGGAACAGGAGTCCCGCGAAGAGGAGCACCAAGAGGCGCTCCGCTTCGCGCTGGACCAGTTGTCACTCATGGCCATGGAGAAGGTGGACGGTGGGAGCGGAGGAGGAGGAGGCGGCGGCGGGCTGGAGGGGACGCAAGCTCCGGGTTCTGAGAACTGCAACGGCGTGGGTGGAGGTGGATACGTGGACCTCCAAATGCTGGAGCATCCCAGCGGCTCCCGGGATTCCCCGTCGTCGTGCTCTCCGTCTCCTGAGTACTACGGCTCGGGCGGGTACCACATGGCCGGTTCGCACTCCATGCTTCACGGGGAGCAGAGCTCCGTCCTCTGCAGCAGAAAGAGGAGCGTCAACATGACCGAATGTGTGCCTGTCCCGAGCTCCGAACATGTGGCCGAAATCGTAGGACGACAAGGTGAGCTCGTGAGACTGTTTTTGTTTACACGCCTCACGTTTAGCCTCATTGTTTGTTTATTTGGGTGGCTTCCTGTTGACAGGAGTCTCTCTCAACTTCTCACAATGCGATGCACTTTGCATTTAATGCACGGATCATGCATGGAAAAAGGCGTGTGTGCGCGCTCGTGTATGTTTTAAGATAATTTAGACAATGGGAGCGAAGGAGTGAGTGTGGGGGGGAGGGGAGGGTGGAAGAGTGTCAGACAAAGCGGCAGATTGTCGGGAGTCTGGACGTGTCTGGCAGCTTGCACCAAACAAAGGAAACTGGCTCAATCTTATTGATTTTTAAAGATCGCGCGCCGCGAGCGGCTGCTAAAAGCACAGAACTCTTAAATCGGGCTTCTGGCGCACGCTGACGTTGGACTGTTGCCGGTTTTATTGTGCTGCTGTTGAGCTAACGCGGGACTGGGCGGTGTTCCTGTGTGGACCCAGCCGTCTGTGCCGCGCGCCCGTGCGCCGCTCGATGTTTGCTACCTTTTTTTGGTTTGTTTTTTAGTTTAGTTTTATTTCTATAATATGTATCGTGCATTTGGAATTGAGTAGCTGTTGCGGGTTCGATGCCGCTACCGCGGTAGCGCCGTGGCATTGTTCTCTTT
This sequence comes from Thalassophryne amazonica, assembly GCF_902500255.1. Lineage (NCBI taxonomy): Eukaryota > Metazoa > Chordata > Actinopteri > Batrachoidiformes > Batrachoididae > Thalassophryne > Thalassophryne amazonica. The sequence continues at coordinate 62,449,342 of NC_047114.1, read as the reverse complement.
GTTTGAAAAAGCCATGCTTTCTGCTTCCCACAATGACATCACACTCCGAGCCGCCTATTGGCTGGCGACAATCTAGCGTCCGTATTTAAAGAAACAGCGCACAAACTGCAGGCTGCTTCAAAAAACAAAACAAAAAAAACACCACAACGCTGCTGTTAATGTTTTTATATTATTTAAAACAAGCAGCACTGTATTTAGTGAGCACCGGAATCACCGGGTTGGCAGTAAGGTGTGCATAAATCACATGTAAACAAACGGGTCAACTTTACATGTGGCTCCCTGAACAAGTCCGGGCATGTCCCATTGTTACAACATTCCCATTTATAATACATGTATAAAAGAATAAATAAGTGTAACAAATGCTGTCAACACTGAAGAAATTATTTCCACTGCATTCTATTATGTTTCAATATTTCTGATTAGTGTACATTGTTAAATACCATTTCGCCTTGTACAGTAGAAAAAGCAGCATTTCTTTTGGTAAACTGATTCACACGCATCACTCCAAAAGGCGTTTAAGTCACCGACTTTTTTAAGATGATGTGTAGTGTGTATATAATGTTATTAGTGTGTATGTGTTGAAAAAGCTGTGGAAAGTTTAGAAAACAAAGAGCTGCAAAATATATAAATTAATAACAAATGGTCATATTTTAATGATCAAGCTACATGTTGTGCAATTCATAAGAAAATTTGATTGTATTTAATCACATTTTTAGTTATTTTTATTATTGGTGATTTATGGTATGTCATGTAACAGGCGGCACACCTGTAAACAAAAAAATCATTTTATTTTGCAAATTTTAATATGACTTGCTTGTGATTTTGTTGGAATGTGGTTGTTGGGGATTTATTTTGGTCCACAGATGATGATATTGAAAGCCAAACATCTCAATTCTCTTGAAATTTTTAGGTTTCTTTAAATATTTGAAAAGTGTTGTACGTGGCTCATACTTACATGCTCATAAGAAAATTTGGAGCACGTTGCTAATAACGATTTGTGTATACTATGGTGCACACTGGAAGGACTGCTCAGCTGTTGTTGTTTTTTTGTTTGTTTTTTTGTCGCACTTATCACAAAATCACAGTGCGTCACAACAAACAATAAAATTAAAATCATAGAATATCAAGTTATATTAAATGGTTATTCAGTCATGTTTATTCAATGGAATGTCCCAAATCTGAATTTTTCCACAGACTATCACTCTTGTTTTACTCAGCAACTGCTTTTAAGCTTTTTCCATGTTTGCAGAGCTTAAACTTGACTGTTTTGCAGTCCAAAACTAGACTTTTTTTAAAAAATTTTTATTAAAGCCCTTAGCAGTTGAACTGTTATATGCGCCACCTTGTAATATTCATGCTGGGTGGAGTTGGCTGTTCTGTTTAGTTTGTGAGGGGAGTGCATCAGGTGAGGACTGCGCACAGAGAATATTGAAACTTTCCATGGCGGAAATGTTTGAGGAAAGTGTCTTTTGTGTGCGTGTTATATTCCAGCTGAAACTCGTGACTGTTGTTCTGCACCTTTCAGGTTGTAAGATCAAGGCTTTGAGGGCCAAGACAAATACTTACATAAAGACACCGGTCAGGGGTGAGGATCCGGTGTTCATTGTCACAGGACGTAGGGAGGATGTGGAGATGGCCAAACGTGAAATTGTATCTGCTGCTGAGCATTTCTCGATGATCCGAGCATCCCGATGCAAAGCTGGTGGTCCTGGAGGAGGGGGTTCTCTACCCGGACCTCCACATCTTCCTGGACAGACAACCATACAGGTATGTAAACAACTTTTCTTGTACTACTACTACAGAACAGAAAAGGACAGGTTGTTTTAAAAATGAGTGGGGAAATTAAACTGAGGTTTCTTTGATTTAGGTGAGGGTGCCCTACAGAGTTGTTGGTTTAGTCGTTGGACCAAAAGGAGCAACTATCAAGCGCATACAGCAGCAGACCCACACCTACATTGTTACCCCGAGTCGGGAGAAGGACCCCGTGTTTGAGGTGACAGGCATGCCTGAGAACGTGGACCGTGCCAGAGAGGAGATTGAGACCCACATCACTCTTCGAACTGGAACCTTTGTTGATCTTCAGGGAGACAATGACTTCCACACCAATGGTACCGATGTGAGTCTAGAAGGCCTTGGCTCTCTGAGCGGAGCGCTGGGGACGTCTCTGTGGTCCAGGGCTACCACCCACCATTCTGCTCCCCCTCCTCCCCCTCCTCCTCCCCCTCCTCCTCACTCACCACCTCCTTCGCTTCCAATGGCCATGCACCACTCCTCCAGTCGGAAGATGGCTTCCTCAGTCTCATATCACGCGCACAACGGCGGCATGAGCTCAGACGGCTTCAGCACTACCCGCAAAGTTACAGAGGGAGGAAGCCCCACAAGTCCATTTAGCACAGGCTCCAGCACTGCTGACAGAGGATTCACTTTCGGAGGCGATTCCGCCCCGGGCATGCCCTCCTCAGATGAACTTGGCTTTGAGTTTAGTGCTTCCAACATCTGGGCACCTTTTGTGAATGGAACAAGGGATAAGACCGCCAGCAGCTCCCAGCAGCAGCCTCTGCGGCGCAACAGCAGCGGACTGAGTGGTGGCGCCATCACTCCGCGATTGTCTCCAACTCTGCCTCAGGACACAGGCATGGGCCCGCTGGATCATCCGTTAGCCCGTCGTGCCCAGAGCGACCCCCTCAGCACTCTCTCCTGGTTACAGTCCAGCAGCACAGGCGGCGGCTCGTTCTCTGGCGCCTCCAGCTCCAGCTCCGGCGGATCATCAACCGGTTACTCCTCCTGCTCAGCCTCTTCCCTGCCTGGTGGTTCACCCACCGACTCAGAAGGAGGCAGCAGCGGAGTGGGGATCAGTTCTGGGATGCTGAGCCGACTGAAAGGTGGGTCCGGCGCTGGTGTTGCAGGCTTCGTCGGCGTTGGCCCCGGGGTCAACAGAGACTGTTTTGTGTGTTTTGAGAGCGAGGTGACTGCAGCTCTGGTGCCTTGTGGTCACAACCTGTTCTGCATGGAGTGCGCCGGCCAGATCTGCCAGTCAGCTGAGCCGGAGTGCCCTGTCTGCCACACCCCCACCACACAGTGCATCCGCATCTTCTCCTAATGGAGAGGACGAGCTGGCAGGAGCAGACTGACCATCACACATCCATGATTGACCACAATAAATGCATTAATAGAGATGATGATGATACTGTATGGATGTTGTTATTGCTGACAACTGTCAATAATAATAATAATAATAATTAATAATAATGACTTTGTGAGAGTGCAGTGAGGTGAAAATGATCTGCAGACAGTTGCAGTCTCACCGAGGGAACTTGTGGACAGAAAACTAGTGTCTTATCTCTCTTCAGGCCTTCATGTTGACCCAGACCAGCCTGTTTTGGCTCCACACGGCTCAGGCCAGCGGTCTGTCACTACATTTCTTCATTCTCGCTTCTTCAGCTGCCGCTTTCTTCACCGCAGCCTTTCCTTTTGGACATGTTTATACGTAACAGATATTTTTGATGAAGCTGTCCATGAGGCCTGCACTTTTTCTACTCCTTTATTTTTCATGTTCACAGCAGGATGCAAACTGTTGGGCCAATCTCTCGCTTTCTCCTCTGCTCTCAGTGCTGTTGTCGGTGATGTTACATGGCGGGGATTTTCTGTAAGTTTGAAACTTGAAAAGAAAAAAAATCTAACCAACAAAATAGGTGTAGTCAGTAGTCAGGCGCAGAACACAAAATTACATCCAACACTGCTCTTAGAATTAGATTCTTGTCTTTATTCAGCAAACTGGATAATTTGTCACTAATGGATGCTATATAGCAAATGTGTTTCTGACCCCCCCCCCCCCCCAAAAAAAAAATGACGTGACATTAACACTAACTGTACGTGAGTGTGTGCCACATTTCAAATGTGGCAGCTGCTTTGACTCGCAGTAAACATCCTTTAACACTTAGGAGGGGGGAAACTTAAGGAAGGAGTCAGAAGCCTGACAATCCCTTTACATTTCTGACTTGTGTGTTGGTGTCACTTTTTGTTGTTTTTTGTTTTTTGTAAAATTCCTGCTGCCCCTCTGTTTGAGATCCTTCCACAGCACATTTCCTTACAGTGGTCACAACATCTATTACAGGTCACTCTGCTGACCGCGGGGCTAACAGACACATTTTGAACTTGTGGGGTCAGACAGGGCTTTTCTAATGTTGCACATGAATGTTTTCTCCAGTAGGGGTCTTGGTTATGGAGCAGTGGCTGCTCCAACAATAACAAGGGGCTCAATGGAGCTTTTTTTCCCCCCCTCGTTTTCCCCGTGCACTGTAACTCAGCCCCTCTAAAACAGCTCTTAGCCCTTTTATTGTGTTCTGGTCTTCCGCCCCCCCCCCCTTTTTTTTTTTTTTACAGTGAAGCTGTGACGCACTGTTGTACCCGTACAGCTGAGTGCTTCCAGGCAAATGTCGCACTCTAAACTGTAGTTATTTAACTTTCATTGATTGCTTCGTAACATTGCGAAGTCTTAATGAAGCAGTTGAATATTGTGATCTGATCCCTCCCCCATCCCATAGTATTGATAGTGTATATTTGATTTTTTGGGGGGTGGGGGTGTTGTGACGGTACACAGTTGCTGTTTGCAGCCCTTTTGAAACATGGAATCGGCTCATAGAATGAGACAAGCCATGAATTAAAAATGACACACCTAATTCTTAAGGGCTTCCTCTGACTGCACAGACATGATGACATTTTCAGGCTCACACCGTAGGAAGAAGGATCAACGTCTCCTTTATGGCAGCTAGTAGCTAGGTCATCCAGGGCTTCCAGACACTGCGTTTCAATCCCAGCAGCAGCGGAATGTTTTTTAAATGCTTTTATTTTTCTAATGGGTCTGTCTGTACACAGTCATTGCCTGGTCCTCAAGTCACTTCCACCGTGTATCCTCCCCCGGTTGTAGCTGCAAATCAGAAGTGGGTGTGGGGGCTTGATGTTGCAGGAAGAAGGGGTAACTCGACTCATGATTAAAATTGGCCACTGAGGCGTAAACAGCGCGGGCAGCTGCTGCTCCGCTTTGGTGCTCTAGAGACAATAATGTTGAACTTCTGATGCCTGACTGTCGGTGCGTCGCTTTGGCTGAGCACAGCAGCGGCCATGTATTTAAAAAAAAAAAAAAAAAAAAAATCTGTGCCGGAGCTGAACTCGTGGTCTTTTAGAAGACTTGTCCATGGTGCTGTGGTGCAGCTCCCGACGCAGACTGTTTACGTGCAGCGGTGGCACAGCTCGTCGTTTAACGGGTGCGGTTCTCGAGTCTGCTGTGGAACCCGCAGTCCGTCCTCTGGTGGAGGGGGTCTGGTGTTGCTTTTTTGTTTGCCTGTGCACATTCACAACAGAAGCTGTGAATGCGTCCGACCGAACAGATCAGCGATGACTGTTAAGTGACTCCGAGGCCCATCTTGAGTCTGGATTAAAACTCGAGTCGTTAAAGGAATAAAATGTTTCCAACAGATGGGACTAATAGAAATCCTGGTGCTGTACCAGAATGTTTCTGCCCAACGGGCGAAAGTTGGTGATGTACAGTAGTGTAATTGTTGAAAGGTACTTTTTTTTTTTTCTCCCCCCTCTCCCAGATTGCTGGTTTTAATCTCCCTCCCCCTTCTTTCCCCGAAAGGTTTGAAAACAGGGTTTCCTGAGGCATGCTAGCCAGTGATCTCTGACCTTTTTTGTGATTAGAGGGGGGATGCAAAGAGAGCCATGCCAGTAAGGGGGTGACACACTCCCCCCTCACGCCTCCGCTCTCCTGTTTTGCTTTAATTCTCTTTGTATGCAGAACCAAAATGAAAACGTCAGCAAACCCGGTTTCAGGCCTGACCTGCTTGTAAATACCTGGAATACAATCATCGAACGGCATCTTGTTTTCGAGCGCAAACAACTTAATTGAAGTGTAGTTTCTAAAGAACATGTATCATTATTTGTAAGTTAACCATCTGCATGTCTTCAAGCCACACGGCGTTAGTTAATAATTTTTAAGATTTACAAAAACTTTTTACACATTTTATTTTTTACAATTTATTTGCTTACCTAAATATCCCAGACAATAATGTGACCCTTTTTATGTCAAATTTATTTTTTCCATTTTTATTTTCTTTAGTATTTTCTGTGTACTACATATAGGCGATTTATAACAAAATGATAAAAATTATTGAAGAAATTTTAAAATTGAAATATATTTTATTTGAAAGTTTATGGACCTTTTAACCGTGAGCCGGGAAAATTGTATAATCATATAATTTGAGCTGACTTGACGGTTATGAGAAATGTATCAAGAGTTTTATTTTTTATGCTTCTTTAATAAAGTCTTGTTTTTTTTTTTTGTTTCATTTTTTTACTGTAAAAATAACCAGTGTCTGTGTTTATTCTGCACTGGATAAGGTGCTGTTTCTTCACCACATGGTGGCGGTATAGACACAGTTGCAGATGAAATCTTTCAATAATGACGTGCAGTAAAATTCATCTTTGTTATTCAATGTTGAAGCTGATTGAGAATGTTTCACCAGGCTGTCAAATGTTCTCTGAAACAGGGTCTGCACTGCTGTGCACATGCCCACGTTAAGGTCTCAAGCATCAACACAGATTTTAAGTTTAGAAAATAGTTGAGTTCTATATATGTTTAAAATCACGGTGGTGAGGGACTTCTCCAGAATGCTTGACTCTCACTCTGCATTTGCACACATGAAGTTTAACATCTTTGTGGAGGAGTTATAACATCTGGTTCAACTTTTGTAAAGCGGTAATGTCTGACCCTCCCCCTCTCTGCAGGGAGGTCAAAGGTCACACAGCCCAGACTCCACTCATTGAAGCGGAAGCTGGCTGTTAAAGTTGGTTTGTATCTGTGTCCACGGATGTCTCTTTTTTTTTTTATGTGTAATAGCAGAACCCTGCAGTGTCAAATGATTTCAAGTTTCCATTCAAAAGATTGTGTTGGGTTGCACAAAGGTGAGTTTTTATATTTGGGGCTTTGTGATGTCATGACGTCATTTCTTTGCCCTAACGCCATCAAGTTTAGTATACATCACTAATTTTTGAGGATTAATATGTGCAGCCTGTTCGTGGTTGTGTTCAAAATAATAGCAGTGTGTTTAAAAAAAAAAAAAAAACGCTCAAAATCCTTCCAGTGGCTTTTTATTTCCATACACACAAATGTATTGAGAACATTGCACATTCTATTCCAAATTAAGATGTCAATTGTTATAACTTTACAGAAGCTGAATTTTTCTTTACAAGTTCAAACATTTACTGTATAAACGGAAAATGCTTGTAGATTTAGCTTTCCTGTCAATCACTGAACTAATATTTTGTTGTGTAACTGGTACTTCTGAGAGCTGCTTCACGTCTGTGTTGCATGAAGTCTGGCGCCTGTCAACAGGTATTCTAGCCCAACATGTCTGGACTACATTCCATAATTTCAGTGCATTTCTTGGTTTTGCCCCAGAAACATGTTTGATGTCACCCCAGAGGTTTTCTATTGGATTAAGGGTCCAGGATTAGGCTGGCCACTCCATAACTTTAATCTTGTTGGTCTGGAACTAAGACATTGCACACTTGCTGGTGTGTTTGGGGCTGTTTTCTTCTTGAAACACCCACTTCAAGGGGCTTTCCTCTTCGGCATGAAGCAGCATGACCTCTTTAAATACATTGACATGTTCATACTGATCCATGATCCCTGGTACGTGATAAATAGGGTCAACACCATAGTATGACAAACGTCCCCATAACATCAGAATCAGAATTCTCTGTCATTGTTCCTCAGGGGCTCAACGAAATTCAAAAAACAGCTCTAAAAAGAAAAAAGCAGTGCAAAAAAAAAAAATAAATAATGCATATAAAAGTTATAAAAAGACATAAAAATATGAAGTTATAAAAGGCTGTTACAGTGGGGTTGAGGCGTTCAGGGCAACAACAGCTCTTGAAAAGAAGCTGTTTTTCAGTCTGTTTTACTCCTTATTGTTCTAAAGCGCCTCCCAGAAAAGTTCAAATAGGTGGTGACCGGGGTGTGAGGAGTCCTTGACGATGTTGTGCGCTCTCCTGATGCAGCAGGTCTGGTGAATCTCCTCCAAAATGGGAGAGTGCAGCCAATCAGTCTCTGGGCGGTGTTAATGACCTCCTGGAGCTGCTTCCTCTCTACTGCAGTGCAGCTGGAGAACCACAGCGAGATGCTGCAGCTCAGCACAGACTCCACAGAGCAGCGGTAGAAGGACAGCAGGAGCTCAGGTCTCAAATTATTCTTCCTGAGAGTCCTCAGGAAGTAGAGTCTCTGCTGCGCTTTCTTCAGGATCGCTGTGGAGTTAATAGTCCACGTCAGATCCTCACTGATGTAGATGCCCAGGAACCTGAAGTCTTGCACCATTTCCACCCTATCCCCATTGATGGTGATGGGCTGAATGTCTGGTTTACACTTCCTAAAGTCAACGATAAGCTCCTTTGACTTGGAGGTGTTCAGGGTGAGATTATTATTCGTATACCAGACAGACAGACGCTCCACCTCCACCCTGTAGGCAGTCTCATCTCCGAGATGAGCCCCACCACCGTGGTGTCGTCCGCAAACTTAATGATGGTGTTGCTCAGGTGGGTGAGGGTGCAGTCATGGGTGTAGAGCAGGGGGCTCAGCACACAGCCCTGAGGAGAGCCGGTGCTGGTCCTCAGTGATGAGGACAGGTGGTGGCCTACTCTCACTCTCTGGGAGCGGCCCGTCAGGAAGTCCATAATCAAAAAACAGGTGCTGTCGGGGAGACCCAAGTCCCTCAGTTTGCTCACCAGCCTGCTCGGGATGATGGTGTTAAAGGCCGAGCTGAAGTCCAGGAAGAGCAGCCTGGCGTAGCTCTCCCACTGCTCCACGTGGGTAAGCGTGATGTGCAGAGCAGTGGCGATGGCTTCCTCTGTGGACCGCTTGGCTCTGTAGGCAAACTGGTGGGGGTCGAGTGTGGGGGGGGCAGACGTGAGATGATATGACTCCGTACCAGTTTCTCGAAGCACTTCATGATGATGGGGTGAGTGCTACTGGCCGGTAGTCATTGAGGCTGGTGATGTTCTGTTTAGGCAGAGGGACAATGGTGGAGGACTTCAAACAGGGTGGGATGGAGCACTGGGAGAGGGACTGGTTGAAGATGATAGTGAAGATCCCCGCCAGTTGGTCTGCACAGTCCCTCAGCACCCTTCCAGTCACACCGTCAGGTCCAGCAGCTTTTTGGGGGTTCACTGCCCTTAGGACTCTCCTCACTTCCTGTGTCTGCACCGTGAAGGTCTGGTCGTCAAGGGATGCAGACTGCAGTGTGGGCCCCGCTGATGGTTCAACCTCGAAGCGGGCGAAGAAGTGGTTAAGCTCCTGCGCCAGTGAGGCGTTCCCAGAGGTTGTAGTGGTGTTGCTGGACTTGAAGTTGGTGAGGTGCTGGACTCCTTGTCACACCTGTCGGCTGTTGTTGCTGCTGAAGTCCTCCTCGATCCTCCGCCTGTAGTCCGCCTTGGCCTCTCTGATGCCCCTCCTCAGCGCATCATGATGCTTGCTCCATCATGCTTCACTGTCTTCACAGTGTACTGTGGCTTGAATCCAGTTTTTGGGATCATCTGACAAACTGGCCCCTAGACACAAAAAGAACAATCTTGCTTACATCAGTTCACAAAATGTTGCGGCATTTCTCTTTAGGCCAGTCACTGTGTTTATTGCCAAATTGTAACCTCTTCAGCACGTCTGGACTTTGGGGGGGCTTCTTGCCCATAGCTTGGTTTCACATAGGCGTCTATTTGTTCCGGTACTCGCAGGTAACTTTAGACCTTTGATCCCCGGGACTGATCATTGGCTGAGTCTTTGCCATTCTGGCTGTACTTTGATCCATTTGAATGGTGTTTTTCCATTTTCTTTCACATCTTTCTGCTTTTGGTTGCCATTCAAAAGCATTTGAGATCATTTTAGCTGAGCAGCCTATAATTTTCTGCAATTCTTTGTTTTCCCCTCTCCCATCAACTTTTTAATCAAAGTACACTGTTCTTCTGAACAATGTCTGGAACAGCTCATTTTACTCAGATTTTCAGTGAGAAATGCACCACAACCAGCATGTACATTTGCTGCCTTAAAGGCCTCCTCCTGTTAGTGTGTAATAAGGGTCACAGAAAGAAAAATGCAGATGCTATTTTTATGAACGACCTAATATTTTTTTCTTCACTTTCTGTCAAGTAATAAGTTTGATAAATATTTCCTGATTTGATTTGGAATAGAATGTGCAGTGTATCCAACACATTAACATGTATGGAAATACAGTGCTATGTAAACGTTTTGGCACCCCTGATGATTTTCATGATTTTCCTTTATAAATCATTGGTTGTTTGGATCAGAAATTTCAGTTAAATATATCATATAGTAGACGAACACGCTAATATTTGAGAAGTGAAATGACATTTCTAGCATTTACAGAAAGTATGCAATAATTATTTAAACAAAATTAGGCAAGTGCATAAATTTCGGCACCCCAACAGAAAAAATACATCAATATTTAGTAAATCCTCCTTTTGCAGAAATAACGGCCTCTAAATGCTTCCTATATACAACCACAATTCCAGAGAAGTTGGGACGTTGTGTAAAATGTAAATAAAAACAATACAATGATTTGCAAATCCTCTTCAACCTATATTCAATTGAATACACCACAAAGACAAGATATTTAATGTTCAAACTGATAAACTTTATTGTTTTGTGCAAATATTTGTTACGCAGATGATACCCAGCTTTATCTATCCATGAAGCCAGAGGACACACACCAATTAGCTAAACTGCAGGATTGTCCTACAGACATAAAGACATGGATGACCTCTAATTTCCTGCTTTTAAAGTCAGATAAAACTGAAGTTATTGTACTTGGCCCCACAAATCTTAGAAACATGGTGTCTAACCAGATCCTTACTCTGGATGGCATTACCCTGACCTCTAGTAATACTGTGAGAAATCTTGGAGTCATTTTTGATCAGGATATGTCATTCAAAGCGCATATTAAACAAATATGTAGGACTGCTTTTTTGCATTTACGCAATATCTCTAAAATCAGAAAGGTCTTGTCTCAGAGTGATGCTGAAAAACTAATTCATGCATTTATTTCCTCTAGGCTGGACTATTGTAATTCATTATTATCAGGTTGTCCTAAAAGTTCCCTAAAAAGCCTTCAGTTAATTCAAAATGCTGCAGCTAGAGTACTGACGGGGACTAGAAGGAGAGAGCATATCTCACCCATATTGGCCTCTCTTCATTGGCTTCCTGTTAATTCTAGAATAGAATTTAAAATTCTTCTTCTTACTTATAAGGTTTTGAATAATCAGGTCCCATCTTATCTTAGGGACCTCGTAGTACCATATCACCCCAATAGAGCGCTTCGCTCTCAGACTGCAGGCTTACTTGTAGTTCCTAGGGTTTGTAAGAGTAGAATGGGAGGCAGAGCCTTCAGCTTTCAGGCTCCTCTCCTGTGGAACCAGCTCCCAATTCAGATCAGGGAGACAGACACCCTCTCTACTTTTAAGATTAGGCTTAAAACTTTCCTTTTTGCTAAAGCTTATAGTTAGGGCTGGATCAGGTGACCCTGAACCATCCCTTAGTTATGCTGCTATAGACGTAGACTGCTGGGGGGTTCCCATGATGCACTGTTTCTTTCTCTTTTTGCTCTGTATGCACCACTCTGCATTTAATCATTAGTGATCGATCTCTGGTCCCCTCCACAGCATGTCTTTTTCCTGGTTCTCTCCCTCAGCCCCAACCAGTCCCAGCAGAAGACTGCCCCTCCCTGAGCCTGGTTCTGCTGGAGGTTTCTTCCTGTTAAAAGGGAGTTTTTCCTTCCCACTGTAGCCAAGTGCTTGCTCACAGGGGGTCGTTTTGACCGTTGGGGTTTTACATAATTATTGTATGGCCTTGCCTTACAATATAAAGCGCCTTGGGGCAACTGTTTGTTGTGATTTGGCGCTATATAAAAAAATTGATTGAATTGATTGATTTTCAAATGGATGCCTGCAACACATTTCAAAAAAGCTGGGACAGTGGTATGTTTACCACTGTGTTACATCACCTTTCCTTCTAACAACACTCAATAAGCGTTTGGGAACTGAGGACACTAATTGTTGAAGCTTTGTAGGTGGAAATCTTTCCCATTCTTGCTTGATGTATGACTTCAGTTGTTCAACAGTCCGGGGTCTCCGTTGTCGTATTTTGCGCTTCATAATGCGCCACACATTTTCAATGGCTGTCAGGTCTGGACTGCAGGCAGGCCAGTCTACTACCCGCACTCTTTTACTATGAAGCCATGCTGTTGTAACACGTGCAGAATGTGGCTTGGCATTGTCTTGCTGAAATAAGCAGGGACGTCCCTGAAAAAGACGTTGCTTGGATGGCAGCATGTGTTGCTTCAAAACCTGGATGTACCTTTCAGCATTGATGGTGCCATCACAGATGTGTAGGTTGACCATGCCATGGGCACTAACACACCCCCCTACCATCACAGATGCTGGCTTTTGAACTTTGTGCTGGTAACAATCTGAATGGTCTTTTTCCTCTTGTCCAGAGGACACGACGTCCACGATTTCCAAAAACAATTTGAAATGTGGACTCATCAGGCCACAGCACACTTTTCCATTTTGTGTCTGTCCATTTCAAATGAGTTCGGGCCCAGAGAAGGCGGACGCGTTTCTGAATGTTGTTGATGTATGGCTTTCGCTTGGCATGGTAGAGTTTTAACTTGAGCTTGTAGATGTAGCTGCGAACTGTGTTAACTGACAATGGTTTTCTGCAGTGTTCCTGAGCCCATGCGGTAAAATCCTTTAGGGAATGATGTTGGTTTTTAATGCAGTGCCGCCTGAGGGATCGAAGGTCACGGGCATTCAATGCTGGTTTTCGGCCTTGCAGCTTACGTGCTGAAAGTTCTCCAGATTCTCTGAATCTTCTGATTATATTATAGACTGTAGATCAGGGGTGGGCAATCATGTGCCATAAAGGGCCGAGACATTGCAGGTTTTCCTTGCTACCACTCACCTTCGCAGGTAATTTCATTAATGTTCAGGTGTCTCAGCAGGTGATTTCATTGATGACCAGGTGTTTATGTGCAGGGGAGAAGCTCATCAGCAACCCACCAGGTGAGGTGATTGGTTGCAAGGAAAACCTGCAGTGTCTCGGCCCTCGTTGCCCACCCCTGCTGTAGATGCTGGAATCCCTAAATTCCTTGCAATTGAACATTGAGAAACATTGTTATTAAACTGATGAAGTATTTTTTCACGCAGTTGTTCACAAAGTGGCGATCCTCGCCCCATCTTTGTGAACAGCTGAGCCTTTTGGGAATGCTCCTTTTATACCCAATCATGACACTCACCTGTTCACCTGTGGAATGTTCCAAACATGTTCTTTGAGCATTCATCAACTTTCCCAGTCTTTTGTTGCCACTGTCCCAGGTTGTTTTAAATTTATTGCAGGCATCCATTTAAAAATGAGCAAATATTTGCACAAAAACAAAAAAGTCTATCACTTTGAACATTAAATATCTTGTCTTTGTGCTGTATTCAATTGAATATAGGTTGAAGAGGATTTGCAAATCATTGTATTCTGTTTTTATTTACATTTCACACAATGTCCCAACTTCACTGGAATTAGGGTTGTAGTCTGGATTCTCGTTGAAGGTATTTTGGACCATTCATCTTTACAAAACATCTCCAGTTCATCTCAGTCAGGTTTGTTGGTTTCTGAGCATGGACAGCCCACTTAAAATCACACCACAGATTTTCAATAATATTCAGGTCTGGGGACTGAGATGGTCATTCCAGAACGTTGTACTTGTTGCTCTGCATGAATGCCTTAGTAGATTTTGAGCAGTGTTTAGGGCCATTGTCTTGTTATAATATTAATAATTTATTATTTTATATAGTGCCAAATCACGAGTAATCGCTTCAAGGTGCTTCACAAACATCATGTAAAAGCAGAATAAAATAAAATAAGATTAAAACACAATAAAAAAAAATTTAACCATAAAAAGGTAAAATAAATAAAAAGAATAAAAAAGACACACAATCATATAAAATACTAATGATAAAACAGGGAGAACAAATGTGTCTTCAGCCTGGCTTTAAAAGTCTCCACAGAGTCCGACTGTCGTATCAGCACAGGCAGATCATTCCACAGAGCTGGGGCACGGTGATAGAAAGCTCTGTAACCCGCTGACTTTTTCTTCACCCTCGGGACACACAATAATCCTGCACCCTGTGAACACAGAGCCCCTGCCGGCACATAGGACTCAACCAGGCCAGCCAGATAGGGGGGTGCCAGTCTGTGAACAATTTTGTTTGATTGTTAAACAATTGTTGAAAGATCCAGCCCCGGTGCAACTTCAACTTTGTCACTGATTCTTGAACATTGTTTTCAAGAATCTGCTGATATTGACTGGAATCCATGTGACCCTCAACTTTAACAAGATTCCCAGTAGCTGCACTGGCCACACAGCATGATGGAACCACCTCCAAATTTTACTGTAGGTAGCAAGTGTTTTTCTTGGAATGGTGTTCTTTTTCCACCTCTTGTTATGTCCAAATAACTCAGTTTTAGCTTTCTCTGCATTACTCTCCCATACAGTGTCTCTTTGTGCAAAGTGCGCTGTATATTTGAATGATGCACAGACACTGTCTGCAGCAAGATCACGTTGTAGGTCTTTGGAGCAGGTCTGTGGGTTGACTGTGACTGTTCTCACCATCCTTCGCTTCAGCATATGAGATTTTTCTTGGCCTGCCACTTCAGGCCTTAACTAGTACTGTGCCTGTGGTCTTCCATTTCCTCAGTATGTTCCTCACAGTGGAAACTGACAGCTGAAATCTCTCAGATAGCTTTTTTTGTATCCTTACCTTAAAACCATGATGTTGAACAATGTTTGTTTTCAGGTCATTTGAGAGTCGTTAAAGGGTCCCATGTTGCCACTTATTAGAAGAGATGCAAAGAGGAGAAACATTTGCAAATGGCTACCTTAAATACCCTTTCTCATGATTGGATTCACCTGTGTAAGGAGGTCAAGGGTCAATGAGCTTAGCAAACCAATTTTGTGTTCCAATAATTAGTGCCTAATGTATTCAAATCAATAAAATGACAAGGGTGCCCACTGCCCAAGTTTATGCACCTGCCTAATTTTGTTTAATTACTGCACACTTTCTGTAAATACTACTACTTTTCACTTCTCAAATATTAGTGTGTTCATCTGCTATAAGATATATTTAACTGCAATTGCTGATCCAGACAACCATTGATTTATAAAGGAGAATCATGGAAATCATCAGGTGTGCCAAAACTTTTACATACTGCTGTAAAATCTCCCAGGATTTTGTTCACTTTTGCTGCTGTGTGCTGATGGGTAGCTACAACAGCACTCCGTATACTTCTGCCAAAACTATGAACACCCATTGTTAGAACTAAATTGCTCTGCTTGAGCACCATTATGCAGATTTACCCCAGAAATGTGTTGGTACCCATCAGAGGATGAGTCCATCTCTTTAAAGCTCATGTGTTGGATTTATTGTCTTCTAGTTTCGAGGTTGCAGATTGCATTATGAGTGGTGTCCAAAAAATGAGGTGGGCTTCATAGATAATTGGCAAAGCTTCTGGGGAAAACCTGGTCTTGTTAGGAGAGACGGCATCCATCCCACTTTGGATGGAGCAGCTCTCATTTCTAGAAATCTGGCCAATTTTATTAAATCCTCCAAACCGTGACTATCCAGGGTTGGGACCAGGAAGCAGAGTTGTAGTCTTACACACCTCTCTGCAGCTTCTCTTCCCCTGCCATCCCCTCATTACCCCATCCCCGTAGAGACGGTGCCTGCTCCCAGACCACCAATAACCAGCAAAAATCAATTTAAGCATAAAAATT
Organism: Thalassophryne amazonica; assembly: GCF_902500255.1. Classification (NCBI taxonomy): domain Eukaryota; kingdom Metazoa; phylum Chordata; class Actinopteri; order Batrachoidiformes; family Batrachoididae; genus Thalassophryne; species Thalassophryne amazonica. The sequence continues at coordinate 62,433,455 of NC_047114.1, read as the reverse complement.
CAAAAAGAAAAAATAATATAGCACCCTCAATTGCACCACAGACTAAAACAGTTAAATGTGGTCTATTAAACATTAGATCTCTCTCTTCTAAGTCCCTGTTAGTAAATGATATAATAATTGATCAACATATTGATTTATTCTGCCTTACAGAAACCTGGTTACAGCAGGATGAATATGTTAGGTTAAATGAGTCAACACCCCCGAGTCACACTAACTGCCAGAACGCTCTTAGCACGGGCCGAGGCGGAGGATTAGCAGCAATCTTCCACTCCAGCTTATTAATTAATCAAAAACCCAGACAGAGCTTTAATTCATTTGAAAGCTTGACTCTTAGTCTTGATTGGAATTGGAAGTCCCAAAAACCAGTTTTATTTGTTGTTATCTATCGTCCACCTGGTCGTTACTGTGAGTTTCTCTGTGAATTTTCGGACATTTTGTCTGACTTAGTGCTTAGCTCAGATAAGATAATTATAGTGGGCGATTTTAACATCCACACAGATGCTGAGAATAACAGCCTCAACACTGCATTTAATCTATTGTTAGACTCGATTGGCTTTGCTCAAAATGTAAATGAGTCCACCCACCACTTTAATCATACCTTAGATCTTGTTCTGACTTATGGTATGGAAATTGAAGACTTAACAGTATTCCCTGAAAACCCCCTTCTGTCTGATCATTTCTTAATAACATTTACATTTACTCTGGTGGACTACCCAGCAGTGGGGAATAAGTTTCATTACAGTAGAAGTCTTTCAGAAAGCGCTGTAACTAGGTTTAAGGATATGATTCCTTCTTTATGTTCTCCAATGCCATATACCAACAGAGGGCAGAGTAGCTACCTAAACTCTGTGAGTGAGATAGATTATCTCGTCAATAGTTTTATATCCTCATTGAGGACAACTTTGGATGCTGTAGCTCCTCTGAAAAAGAGAACCTTAAATCAGAAGTGCCTGACTCCGTGGTATAACTCACAAACTCGCAGCTTAAAGCAGATAACCCGTAAGTTGGAGAGGAAATGGCGCCTCACTAATTTAGAAGATTTTCACTTAGCCTGGAAAAAGAGTCTGTTGCTCTATAAAAAAGCCCTCCGTAAAGCTAGGACATCTTACTACTCATCACTAATTGAAGAAAAATAAGAACAACCCCAGGTTTCTTTTCAGCACTGTAGCCAGGCTGAGAAAGAGTCAGAGCTCTATTGAGCCGAGTATTCCTTTAACTTTAACTAGTAATGACTTCATGACTTTCTTTGCTAATAAAATTTTAACTATTAGAGAAAAAATTACTCATAACCATCCCAAAGACATATCGTTCTCTTTGGTTGCTTTCAGTGATGCCGGTATTTGGTTAGACTCTTTCTCTCCGATTGTTCTGAGTTATTTTCATTAGTTACTTCCTCCAAACCATCAACATGTCTATTAGACCCCATTCCTACCAGGCTGCTCAAGGAAGCCCTACCATTAATTAATGCTTCGATCTTAAATATGATTAATCTATCTTTATTAGTTGGCTATGTACCTCAGGCTTTTAAGGTGGCAGTAATTAAACCATTACTTAAAAAGCCATCACTTGACCCAGCTATCTTAGCTAATTATTGGCCAATCTCCAATCTTCCTTTTCTCTCAAAAATTCTTGAAAGGGTAGTTGTAAAACAGCTAACTGATCATCTGCAGAGGAATGGTCTATTTGAAGAGTTTCAGTCAGGGTTTAGAATTCATCATAGTACAGAAACAGCTTCTTCTTCTTCTTTGTCTTTCGGCTGTTCCCGTTAGGGGGCGCTACAGCAGATCAATCGTTTCCATCTCACCCTGTCCTCTGTATCTTCCTCTGTCACACCAACCACCTGCATGTCGTCTCTCAGCACATCCATGAACCTCCTCTTTGGTCTCCTTCTTCTCCTCCTGCCTGGTGGCTCCATCCTCAGCATCCTTCTCCCTATATACCCTGGGTCCCTCCTCTGCACATGTCCAAACCATCTCAATCTCGCCTCTCTGATTTTGTCTCCAAATCGTCCCACCTGAGCTGTCCCTCTGATATGTTCATTCCTAATCTTGTCCATTCTTGTCACTCCCAAAGAGAATCTCAACATCTTCAGCTCTGCCACCTCCAGCTCTGCCTCCTGTCTTTTTGTTAGTGCCACTGTCTCTAAACCATACAAGATAGCTGGTCTCACTACTGTTTTGTAAACTTTCCCCTTCACTCTTGCTGAAATTCTTCGGTCACAAATCACTCCTGCCACCTTTCTCCACCCACTCCACCCTGCCTGCACTCTCTTCTTCACCTCTCTACCACACTCTCCATTACTTTGAACAGTTGACCCCAAATATTTAAACTCATCTACTTTCACCACTTCTACTCCTTGTAACCGCACTATTCCACTGGGCTCCCTCTCATTCACACACATGTACTCAGTCTTGCTTCTACTGACTTTCATTCCCCTTCTCTCCAAAGCATATCTCCACTTCTCCAGACTAGTCTCAACTTGCTCTCTACTCTCACTACAGATCACAATGTCATCTGCAAACATCATAGTCCATGGGGACTCCTGTCTGATCTCATCTGTCAACCTGTCCATCACCACTGCAAACAAGAAAGGACTCAGAGCTGATCCTTGGTGTAATCCCACCTCCACCTTGAATGAGTCTGTCATTCCGACTGCGCATCTCACCGCTGTCACACTATTCTTGTACATGTCCTGCACTACCCTAACATACTTCTCTGCCACTCCAGACTTCCTCATACAATGCCACAACTCTTCTTTTGGCACCCTATCATAAGCTTTTTCTAAGTCCACAAACACACAATGTAACTCTTTCTGTCCTTCTCTGTACTTTTCCAACAGTATTCTCAGAGCAAACATTGCATCTGTAGTGCTCTTTCTCGGCATGAAACCATATTGCTGCTCACAGATCTTCACCTTCACCTGTTTTCTAAGCCTAGCTTCTACTACTCTTTCCCATAACTTCATGCTGTGGCTGATCAGCTTTATGCCTCTGTATTTACTGCAGCTCTGCACATCACCCTTGTTCTTGAAAATAGGAACCAGCACACTTCGTCTCCACTCCTCAGGCATCCTCTCACTTTCCAAGATTTTATTATACAATCTGGTTAGAAACTCTACTGCCATCTCTCCTAGACATTTCCATGCCTCCATTGGAATGTCATCTGGACCAACTGCCTTTCCACTCTTCATCCTCTTCATAGCAGCCCTCACTTCTTCCTTGCTAATCTCTTTTACTTCCTGATTTACTCTCACCACATCATCCAGCCTTTTCTCTCGCTCATTTTCTTTATTCATCAACTCTTCGAAATATTCCCTCCACCTTCTCAGCACACACTCCTCACTTGTCAGCACATTACCATGTGCATCTTTTACCACCCTAACCTGCTGCACATCCTTTCCAGCTCTGTCCCTTTGTCTGGCCAATCGGTACAAGTCCTTTTCTCCTTCCTTACTATTCAACTTCTTGTACAGCTCGCAATATGCCTTTTCCTTTGCTTTTGCCACTTCTCTTCTCACCTTACGCCGCATCTCCTTGTACTCCTGTCTACTTTCTTCATCTCTCCGACTATCCCAAAACTTTTTCGCCAACCTCTTTCTCCTTATGCTTTCCTGGACCTCTTCATTCCACCACCAAGTCTCCTTGTCTTCCTTCCACTGTCCAGATGTCATACCCAGTACTGCCCTAGCTGTCTCCCTCACCACATCTGCAGTACTCTTCCAGTTGTCCAAAATTGCTTCCCCTCCAACTAGTGCTTCTCTCACCTGCTCGCTAAATTTCACACGTCTTCCTCCTTCAGCTTCCACCATCTGATCCTTTGTTGAGCTCTCACTCTCTTCTTCTTCTTTACCTCTAAAGTCATCCTACAAACAACCATCCTATGCTGTGTAGTGACACTCTCTCCTGCTACCACCTTACAGTCTGTGATTTATTTTAGCTTTCATCTCCTATAAAGAATGTAGTCCACCTGTGTGCACCTTCCTCCACTCTTATATGTTACCCTGTGCTCCTCCCTTTTCTTAAAGTAGGTATTCACCACAGCCATTTCCATCCTTTTTGCAAAATCAACTACCATCTGTCCTTCCCCATTCCTATCCTTTATACCATATCTACCCATTACTTCCTCATCATCTCTGTTCCCTTCACCAACATGCCCATTGAAGTCTGCTCCTATTACCACTCTTTCATGCTTGGGCACACTCTCCACCACCTCATCTAACACACTCCAGAAATCTTCTTTCTCCTTCATCTCACAACCTACCTGTGGGGCATATGCACTGATGATATTCATCATCACCCCTTCAATTTCCAACTTCACACTCATCACCCTGTCAGACACTCGCTTAACCTCCAACACACTTTTAACATACTCTTCCTTTAAAATGACCCCAACACCATTTCTCTTCCTGTCCTCACCATGGTACAACAACTTGTACCCACTGCCGATGCTCCTGCTCTTACTTCCCTTCCACTTGGTCTCTTGCACACACAATATGTCTACCTTTCTCCTCTCCATCATATCAGCCAGCTCTCTCCCTTTACTAGTCATACTACCAACATTCAAAGTCCCCACTCTCATTTCCACCCTTCTAGTTTTCTTCTTCTCCCGCTGTTCGTGGCAACGTTTTCCTCCTCTTCTTCGTCGTCTTCGCCCAGCAGTAGCCCAATTTCCATCGGCACCCTGTTGGGCAATAGCACCGGTGGCGGACGTTGTTAACCCGGGCCACGACCGATCCGGTATGGGAATTCGATTCTGAGTCTGCATAGTTGGGTTGGCTTGTTTTACGCCGGATGCCCTTCCTGACGCAACCCTCCTCATTTATCCGGGCTTGGGACCGGCACTCAGAATGTACTGGCTGCACACCCCATGTGGCTGAGTTATAGTACAGAAACAGCATTAGTGAAGGTTACAAATGATCTTGTTGTGTGTTGGGGGGTGTGGCTGGACATTTTGGTGTTCTTTTCTTTTCTTTGCTCTCCAGGTGGTATGCAAACTGATTTATTGTCTGTGGAGAAGGTGCTGGCAGAAGAGTCCTTCACCCTCATCAACGTTATGTGCAGCACCTGTGGATGGTGCTCACGTGCAACCTTAAAGACTTTCAGCTGAAGCAGATAATGAGATGGCGTTCTGCATTTAAGCCATGTGTGATTCAAGCAGAATTGCCGGGAACTCGACCTTGTGATGTTCGTTTGTGAGACGCTGAGGACCGCGCCTGGGTTTGACACATCGTGCCTGTGAAGGAGGACTGGTGAGGGACACATGCTGTCAGCACACATCAGAGGTGATTTGATTGTCTGAATGATTGTTAACAGTAACTTGGTATTTTGTTACGCAGTATATGTGAATATTGATGAGAATTGTGCAGCTCGCTTCTCACTGTCGTGGCGTGCGGACTGATGATCCTCCACCTGTTGTGAGAAGCTGCTCATTTACATAAAGCTTAAATTCAGACCTGAATGTGTTGCTGATAGTGTGTGCCTTTGAAGGATATTGGTTGTAGCTGCTGACTTACCTCACCTTTTCTATCCTTCGCAGAGTCGGTTTGTCGTGTCCACCTGGGGGGTGTTTGGCGGTGAACGTGGGTCCAGAAGCGCCGGGCTTCGATCCTTTTGGGCGCTGGAGAGCGCGCCGTCCTTCACTCCGCCAGACCGACGCAGTTTTCATTTGTACACTTTTTTATGCACCAAAGGGTGGAAAAATAAATTGTTTTGTTATTGGAACCGCTTTCTGGTTGTTTTAGCGCTGGGTTCCGTCAGACACAGGTCCGCTCCTCAACCCGCGTCGACACATAACAGATCTTCTTATGGCCTCAGACAGTGGACTCATCTCTGTGCTTGTTCTGTTAGACCTCAGTGCTGCTTTTGATACTGTTGACCATAAAATTTTATTACAGAGATTAGAGCATGCCGTAGGTATTAAAGGCACTGTGCTGCGGTGGTTTGAATCATATTTATCTAATAGATTACAATTTGTTCATGTAAATGGGGAATCTTCTTCACAGACTAAGGTTAATTATGGAGTTCCACAAGGTTCTGTGCTAGGACCAATGTTATTCACTTTATACATGCTTCCCTTAGGTAGTATTATTAGACAGCATTGCTTAAATTTTCATTGTTACGCAGATGATACCCAGCTTTATTTATCCATGAAGCCAGAGGACACACACCAATTAGCTAAACTGCAGGATTGTCTTACAGACATAAAGACATGGATGACCTCTAATTTCCTGCTTTTAAACTCAGATAAAACTGAAGTTATTGTACTTGGCCCCACAAATCTTAGAAACATGGTGTCTAACCAGATCCTTACTCTGGATGGTATTACCCTGATCTCTAGTAATACTGTGAGAAATCTTGGACTCATTTTTGATCAGGATATGTCATTCAATGTGCGTATTAAACAAATATGTAGGACTGCTTTTTTTGCATTTGCGCAATATCTCTAAAATTAGAAAGGTCTTGTCTCAGAGTGATGCTGAAAAACTAATTCATGCATTTATTTCCTCTAGGCTGGACTATTGTAATTCATTATTATCAGGTTGTCCTAAAAGTTCCCTGAAAAGCCTTCAGTTAATTCAAAATGCTGCAGCTAGAGTACTGACGGGGACTAGAAGGAGAGCGCATATCTCACCCATATTGGCCTCTCTTCATTGGCTTCCTGTTAATTCTAGAATAGAATTTAAAATTCTTCTTCTTACTTATAAGGTTTTGAATAATCAGGTCCCATCTTATCTTAGGGACCTCATAGTACCATATCACCCCAATAGAGTGCTTCACTCTCAGACTGCAGGCTTACTTGTAGTTCCTAGGGTTTGTAAGAGTAGAATGGGAGGCAGAGCCTTCAGCTTTCAGGCTCCTCTCCTGTGGAACCAGCTCCCAATTCGGATCAGGGAGACAGACACCCTCTCTACTTTTAAGATTAGGCTTAAAACTTTCCTTTTTGCTAAAGCTTATAGTTAGGGCTGGATCAAGTGACCATGAACCATCCCTTAGTTATCAATCAATCAATCAATCAATTTTTTTTATATAGCGCCAAATCACAACAAACAGTTGCCCCAAGGCGCTTTATATTGTAAGGCAAGGCCATACAATAATTATGTAAAACCCTAATGGTCAAAACGACCCCCTGTGAGCAAGCACTTGGCTACAGTGGGAAGGAAAAACTCCCTTTTAACAGGAAGAAACCTCCAGCAGAACCAGGCTCAGGGAGGGGCAGTCTTCTGCTGGGACTGGTTGGGGCTGAGGGAGAGAACCAGGAAAAAGACATGCTGTGGAGGGGAGCAGAGATTGATCACTAATGATTAAATGCAGAGTGGTGCATACAGAGCAAAAAGAGAAAGAAACAGTGCATCATGGGAACCCCCCAGCAGTCTACGTCTATAGCAGCATAACTAAGGGATGGTTCAGGGTCACCTGATCCAGCCCGAACTATAAGCTTTAGCAAAAAGGAAAGTTTTAAGCCTAATCTTAAAAGTAGAGAGGGTGTCTGTCTCCCTGATCTGAATTGGGAGCTGGTTCCACAGGAGAGGAGCCTGAAAGCTGAAGGCTCTGCCTCCCATTCTACTCTTACAAACCCTAGGAACTACAAGTAAGCCTGCAGTCTGAGAGCGAAGCGCTCTATTGGGGTGATATGGTACTACGAGGTCCCTAAGATAAGATGGGACCTGATTATTCAAAACCTTATAAGTAAGAAGAAGAATTTTAAATTCTATTCTAGAATTAACAGGAAGCCAATGAAGAGAGGCCAATATGGGTGAGATATGTGCTCTCCTTCTAGTCCCCGTCAGTACTCTAGCTGCAGCATTTTGAATTAACTGAAGGCTTTTTAGGGAACTTTTAGGACAACCTGATAATAATGAATTACAATAGTCCAGCCTAGAGGAAATAAATGCATGAATTAGTTTTTCAGCATCACTCTGAGACAAGACCTTTCTGATTTTAGAGATATTGCGTAAATGCAAAAAAGCAGTCCTACATGTTTAATATGCGCTTTATGCGTTTAGTTATGCTGCTATAGACTTAGACTGCTGGGGGGTTCCCATGATGCACTGAGTGTTTCTTTCTCTTTTTGCTCTGTATGCACCACTCTGCATTTAATCATTAGTGATTGATCTCTGCTCTCTTCCACAGCATGTCTTCTTCCTGATTCTCTCCCCTCAGCCCCAGCAGAAGACTGCCCCTCCCTGAGCCTGGTTCTGCTGGAGGTTTCTTCCTGTTAAAAGGGAGTTTTTCCTTCCCACTGTCGCCAAGTGCTTGCTCACAGGGGGTCGTTTTGACCGTTGGGGTTTTTCCGTAATTATTGTATGGCTTTGCCTTACAATATAAAGCACCTTGGGGCAACTGTTTGTTGTGATTTGGCGCTATATAAATAAAATTGATTTGATTTGAATATGCCGTCACAATATACCTTCCCTTCATGATTTCACTTCTTTAGCTACTGGGACTAATGCTACCTTTCATTCTCTTCTGGTGAGCACTATGCATTATCTTTTATTTCCCCAAAATGAGTGTTCTCAAACTTGCTGTCCTGCACTAGCAACTGCTGCCTCGTGTTTTTTCTTCAGTCATCTGGCTGACCTGCAACATATGTAGTAAGCATTTTTGGGCTACTGTATCAACATGGTGTTGGAACATGAGGGTCCAGTCCCATGTAGATATGAGAAGTTCTTTCTGTGCTACAAATTCCTACACTTTAAAGTTTGTGTACTTTGGTTGTTAGCCAAAGCGTTAAATTTACAAACATTTCATTAACAGCTGGGTCTGCTCTAAAATGTAACACTTCCTGTTCTTGGCCACATCCAGTCTGTGAGGAAAGTTGTATGAAAATTCACTTTGCATTAGAAAAAAAAAATCCTCACACGTGGTTCTCAGAAGCAATAAAAACCAAACCGCTTGATTGTGACACAAATCTTTTAATAGGAAGCAGATCACAATCAGGCTGCATTCCATTTCCACTTCATCCTCATTAAAGAACAATTAATAATGACAAACAAATTAGAAACATCAGTAGAAAATAATTCTCTCATGCGAATTCTGCGTTCACACTACATTCATGTAGATTACAGCAGACATATTCACAAGCATTTAAAAAAAAATACATTTAGCTTTGGAAATAAGAGAAATGACGAGTAACATCAAAGAGACGCGTGCTGGGACAATAAGGTTTCCCATCATGCAGTTGTGGTTGATTCTATTCACAGGGTCGCCGGGCTCTGCAGACGTGTGTCCGTGTACATGCACGCATGCATGTCTTCTTACATGTGGCCATTTGTGCTCTGGCGTAGATTATGTGTGTGAAGCAGGCAACTGAGGAGCCCCAAAGTTGGTGATAATTCTGTTTTTGCTTTTTGTTGTTGCTTTTTCTTCTAGAATGTGTCATTTTCCCATCTGTACTACAACCAACATACTGCAAAACAAATTCTGTATCCTCAGATTGGTACCGCTCAGCGGGTCACACCATAATGCAGAAATAAAAATGATAGTGTTTGATCACATGATCTTACGATATTTAGAGGCCTAAATCCAGGATGCTGAGGAAACGAGTAGAATTCATCAGTGCGTCAGCACGTACAGTGACTGTCACTGACATCAAGCTTCACAGACGGACAGACGACAAGTCGGCTTACAAACAAGAGCTCACGTTTTGCTGTCGAACAGCTTCATCACAGATGACGGGACTGAAGTACCGTAATGCTTGGCAGCAACTCGGATGGCTTTAATTCATTTGTTTAAAGAAAATAAAACAAAACAAAAAACATGAGATCTCTCAAGGTCGTGTAAATTTGTTCCAAAGTGAAGGCGAAGCTGATTCTTTAAAATGCAACCCATTCTTCTCAGAAAAGCACACATCACACATGTTAATGGGGAATCCAGAAATAATAATAATAAAAAAAATTCTTTAAATGTATATATTGCAGATTGTGCATATGTGGGATATCAACAGCGCACACGTTCAGGTCTGTAGTTACAATATATTGCTCACGATGTGAAAGCCGTTTTGCAGATAAGATCATCGATCCACACACAGAAAAGTAAAAGCAGTGTTCAAATGGTTTGTTCTCCCTGAACATACAAACAAACAAACCACTATTGCCTTACGAGTGCAGCTGAGATGGTGCGTCCAGCAGAAAAGCGTGGTTGTGCATCCTCGGGCTTCACACGGCCTTGGCAGTCTTGTTGACAGTGGGACTGTTGGGAAAACCTTGGGGGAGGATCCGGCGCTTTTCCTTCATTAACAACCAACAGTGTGAGTCCCCCCACCCTCCACAGTGCTGCTGTTTCGGCGTTTCTGTGGCAGAGCCTGAAAACGGGGCAAACCTCAGCGTCCTTCCTGTAGCCCTTTTATAAATAATGTGCACTCTCGGGGTGTTCGCCTCTTAATGTATTGCTCCATTGTAATTAAAACAAACAAATCAGCTCATTATGGCCTCAACTTTTTGTTTCACTTATGTTGGCATGACCGCTGTGTGTGTGTGTGTGTGTGTGTGTGTGTGTGTGTGTGTGTGTGTGTGTGTGTGTGTGTGTGTGTGTGTGTGTGTGTGTGTGTGTGTGCACCGTGCTCGCACACATGAAGGACAACAGGCAACCACTTTTACAAGAGTACTTTCACAGAAGTGTTGCCACAGTTACAGCAAGTGAATCACAGTGTTCGTGGGGTCAACATGCAGGATGTTGCAGAATGGAGCAAGCCAAGGCCTTCACCCTGAACTTCATGGGGAACCCAGATCTTTTGTTGTTTGTTTTTTAAGGAAACCAATCACTGACGTGCACCTGAAGTCCTTCCACAACATAATTCCACCACGGGAACCCTACACGGTGCAAATGACAACACGGGAGGGAAAGGACAACAGAGCAAACGAACAACCAGTGATTGGGGTTAGAGGGCAAAGCTAAGCGGGGAGCGCTGTTCTGCAAACGCAGAAAAGCCAAAGTGCAAAGTGTTCAAACTATTCACACGGTTTGTTGTGGTTCTGTGTTGCATTCTGTTGGGCTTGGTTTTAAATGTACAGCATTTAAGAAAAAGAAAAAAAAAACGACGTGGATGAGGAAAGACGTGCTAATTTGTTTCACACGTGTTACTCAGAGTTAGCATTGATTCCGCTGCAATGCTAATGTTGCATAATGTCTGGAGGTTTCTGTACAATGTGACGTGCTCGTGCGTGTGCTTGAGGACTGCACGTGGTCATCGATCTGTAAAGGTGTGGCTAGTGTGTGTGTGTGTGTGTGTGTGTGTGTGCGTGCGTGCGTGTAACACTACGTGTGTCTCTTGTGGTTTTGTGCTCTCAGCTGCGCCCCTCCTCGGCTGAGCGCTGGTCTGACTTGAGCTTGACAAACTCTTTGGCCACATCGTCGTTGTTGCGCTGGGAAAGGATGCGCAGCACAGTCAGCCCCGTCTCATCCATGTGGATGCGCCGGCCCAGCGGCAGCCAGCAGGTGACGCTGCTCTTGTTGACCACATCCTTCACCTGCAGCACGGCCATGCCCACGGTTCGGTCCTCCCTGGCAAAGCAGTAGTCCTTCACGCACACCTGCAGCTCGTAGCTCTCAGGGCCAACCTCAGTGCCGAGGGAGCTGCGTGAGGGTGGGGGAAGAAAGACTGTGATTCAAAACTCTGTGAATGTAAACCTGTAATAAATGGCAGAAAACTCCCCAAAACAATGATCTTGATGGCAAAAGGGAAAACTCACTACTGGAAGCTCTCGTTGAACTTTGGCGACCAACTGTTGTTCTTGGACTTGGTGGCAAATTTCCTCTTCTTGTCGCTGAGGTGAGGGCCGATGATGTAGACTTCTACGAAGGGCCGAAAACCTTGTGCCTTCCACTTCAGGTCATTGGCAGCCACCACTAGAGGGAGACAGAGGGTTAAAAAATATGAGGACGGAGGAAGCGAGGACAAGAATTATAAAAACAGTGCAGAAATGCAGATCTAAGCAAAAGCTCAGTCTTATTTTTAGTATAAACTGATCATCTACTTAGTGCTTTCTAAGGGAGATTTTGACTTAATTTAACTAAATGTTACTTGCCTCATATTCATAAGAAACTTGTCTTTGAGGAATTTTGAATTACATACAACGGATCTGTGAAACATCCGCTTGAAGGTAACAGAAGCCTTACTTGAAGCTAGCAAACTAAACTAGATGATTTGAAACTAGTCTTTTGGATCTCATTTCAAAATTGTATGGTCTACATTAAGTCAGAGAGGCTGACTTATTTCCTGTCTTATCAAGTTAAAATAGCAAAATGGGCTTGTTTTAAACATGCATATACTTGTATGGAGGAACTGTTCCACAGCTGGTTGCTTATTTCAAAGCCAAAATTAGAGTAGACTAATGATTCATGAAGGTGCTGGAGACTGTAGGTTCAAATCTGACCTGGCTCAAAATTAGTAAAGGTGATTTAGGGTTGAAAACAGGATGTGAACAAGATGTGATGGTCAACACAAAGCGTGAGAGAGACATCAAGTGATCAGTTTCTTTCTGTTGTTCCAACAGTCATGCTAACACTAAGAATGTAAACAAATGTGAATTAAGACTTATGTGCCAATCTATATAATAAAACGAGCTATATAATAAAAGGCAAATGGCCTCTGTGTGTTTGTGTATCCGGAGCATCAACTGAAATCCAGAAAGAGCTGATTTTCGTCCTTTGGCATATTTATGTTTTTTTTTTGTTTTTTTTAGAGAAATCAGTAATTTTTTAAAACAAGCCTGTTTATGTCACACTTCCACAATAAGAGCTTGCATTTCAAAATAAGCCTGTGAGATTGCTGCAGACCTGACAGAATTCATCAGTCTGTCCGTCCTCGAACATCCCAGACAGTAGATTCAAATGTGGACATTTTCTGTGTGCATGTGACCCCAAACACAGAATTAACATGTTCACACTCTTGACAAAACAGCAGCATTGTGTCTCAACAGTGTCTCACACAGGCTTAAAAAAGGGGACAAAAGGAAAGAAATTTGATCTAATGTGAACACTGTAACAGCGCAAATATAAAACTTGAGTTATTCATAATTTCTTTATATGGAATATTGTAAAATAAGCAGCTTCAGAAAAGCTTACTGACAGAAAAAAAAAATCATTTTAGAAAATTAAATACAACTGAAAACAGATTAAACTTTCAATAAAGATTTTCATAAAAGCCAAGACATTTTTCTATGTCAATACTTAACAAATGTAGCATACCTTTAATCAAATTTTCCAAAAAAGTCAGTTGTCCTCCGTATATAGTACAAGTGACCACATTCAGAATCTGTGGTTCCACACGGGTCAACATGTATTCCACTTTTTACTTTGCTTTGGCAAGTCTGATCTCAGGGAAACTGATCAAAAAACAAGTATTTGCTACACATTTCAAACCTATAAATACTTTAACAATTTATTAAGATTTGTCACGCAAAATGATCTTTCTGCAAGAACAAATACTTTCTCTCATACTAAATAATTTTCTCCTCACATTCAGAGTTTATAAACAAGTAAGTCTTATACAGGTCCTGGGGCTCATTATGCGTGAAGCGGATGAGAGTGGAGGACTCTCTCTGGACACTGAAGGTTATTTCTCCAGCCAAGGCTGGTATCCATTTACAGTTGGGTGGACTGAGACAATGCAGATGAAGTGACTTGTTGTTCAAGGACACAAACAGGTAGCCTGAAGCACACACCTCCAAACGGATGCTGTTAGCAACTAACAGTGAAACATCATAAGAATAACTTTATTAATCCCAAAGGAAATTGTTTATAATGTCACTACAAGAAGTCCAGCATATTTGGAGTAAACGTCTAGATATCTCCTACCTGGATAAGTGCGAACCTTCACTGACAATCTGGTAACATGTTTTACACTCTAATTTGCAGCATCACTTGAATCTGAAATGCATTTTAATGGATTCAATGTTCCAGTGAAGCAAACCTTTTCTTGTTTGTTTTTTTTTAATACCTTTGATACTGATCTTGTGTTCTCCGTTAGGCTGTGGTAAGATGTCCACGTTCATGATCACCTCTCCAACCGCATCCCCCACTGACGCTGCAAAGACACACATTTTTCTAAACCACTTTGTTTAGGCGGACCGGTGTCACATCGAAAAAGCAGTACGTGATGAAAACAATTTCAATTTCAATTTATTTTCATTTATATAGTGCCAAATCACAACAGAGGTGCTTCAAAGCGCTTCACACAGGTAAGGTCTAACCTTACCAACCCCCAGAGCAACAGTGGTAAGGAAAAACTCCCTCTGAGGAAGAAACCTCAAGCAGACCAGACTCAAAGGGGTGACCCTCTGCTTGGGCCATGCTACAAAACATAAATTACAGAACAATTCACAGAACAATTCACCAACGAATATATAACAAATGCTATTGGCGCACAGGACAGGAGGGTCACCAACACAAACACAACTCCCATCTCTGGATGGAGCTGCACCTTAAACAGAGAAAAAACAGAATCAGGCATCAGAAAGACAAGAAATACTGTATAATTTGTCAGCATTAAACAACAAGAAAAACAGAGAAATACTAAGGTGATAGCCGGCCACTAGCCCTAAACTTCACTAAAAGACCCAGAATTTAGGTAACGTTGAGGCCGCGGCCCGCTGCAATTACTAATAAAATGAATTAAAAGAGTAAAAAGTGTAAAACAAAACAAACTAAAACTACAGTAATAGTTGGAAAAAAAAAATCTTGCTAAAATTGAAAGGAGATAAAACTGTTTCCTTTATATTTCTGTACATTCCAGCTCTTAATTCGTCTTCTTCCTCCCTCACATGCTGCCATCACCTGGACCTCTGACGGCTCTCTCAGTCTTCCACTGCCTCGGTCTTCAGCTCTTGCTGTGCTGCCGGTGAGTTAATTTTGGGTTTTCAGTCTAATTGATGCCTTGCAGTGTGACAGGTCTTTGGACACTGGCAGTTAAAAGTAACAAAGTCCAAATGCAAACACAACAACTGAATTCATTCTACACCTTTTACCTGCTCCCTTACAGATGAAATCATGAGCAAATAACAACTGTCCATATAGTTCAGCAGCTAAGTGTCAGTTACTTTTTCAGCAGTGTTCAAAGGTGACCACATGCAAATGATTTGGATGTAACCACGGAATGAACGTAATTCATAATCACCATTTTCTGTCAACAACAACAGACAGCCAAAACACACCTCAATGCCCAAATATTTATGGACCTGGACATATGGTGAGATTCATCAACAACACGTAGTCCCATGTAGAAGATACAGCCTGCTGTAGTCAGCTGACAACAATGAGCTCTGAGAGGAAAATTAAAAAAAAAAGACAAGAGCAGACTGAGCTGCTAGTGTCTATAGTCTATGTCGAGACGTGTGTGTTACAGGTCAGTGGTGATGTTCACCTTTCTCTGGTGGTGTGTCTTCATTGGATGTGTACCTGATCCCTTTCCCTCCATGAACTGAAGCACAAGAACATCACAAAGATCTTTATTAGGACAACATGTGGACAAATTGCTAGGTACAACCCAGACGTTTAGCAGAAAACATGAGACGTGTGTACGTGTGAGGCGATGTCCTCCAGATTTACAGAAGTCTGAATCATTTTCACCAGTTTCATGCAGGCCCAAAAACCAGAGACACAAGAAGAAGAAACAAAGAGCGTGACCGTGTTTGAGCTGCTGTGTGATCTGTCTGTGCGAGGACGCACCCTGAGCGCTTTGTGAGAGGACAAACTTCCTGATGAGCTTGTCTGTGGCCTGTGTGTACAGAGACAAGGCGTAGCGCAGAGATGCCAGGTCTGGACTTTTTTCCAAGAATGTTTTCTTCAGGCCCACGCCGCCAGCATGGAAGTATTGCTGCGTGACAGACATGGAAGGATTTCAGAACCTAGTGAGCAGATTTAAGAGTGTCTGTCTTGTAGTTTATGTTTGTCACTGTTGAAGCAAACAAAGGTGTGATGGTGCTGATTTTAATCAGATTTGTGCAACTCAAAATGTGTACTTTCATTCATCTAAATTACACAACACATAGTGGCAAAACAAAACAACTGAAGTTTAAAAAACAACAACATTTGAACAGCCTGCTGAGGTGTGGAAAAAAGTTACAGGTTAGTACATTTTAAATGACACCAGCTGAAGCCAGCACGCAGCGCAAATGTTTTAGGGCGACAGGTACTGCGCAATCACCAGCAACTGCTGTTTTCATGTACTGGGCAGTACACCTACAAAGAAATAAAGTAAACAAACATGAAAATGACAATTAGAACATGGTAACTAGTTTGATGCCATAGCACACCTTACGAACGAAGAGTGAAATATAGGGATGGGTGTGGTACACCGCCGTGACAGTGCGCCACAATATGGACAATACCATCAAGACCATCATAAATCAGTTTTTCTCCTACAATAGTACAGAACGCCAGACAGGCCAGATAACATTTTTTTAATGATGCCACCAAAAAAATAATACAGTCAAAGTAATGAAAATAACATCAAATATCCATTAGTTTGGAGATCAGTAATAATTCTGATGCAGCTTTGATCAGTACTAAGGCTGTGATGATCACAGACGGTAGTGGTCCAGGCGGCCATGAATCATCTTTTTTCTATTGAGGAGTCAAAGCACCTGTTAAATACTATTTTTATAGCTCTAATGGTAAAGTGATTTTTAGAAGACATAACATTTATGGAAACGGTTAAACTGGGACTGTGTCGGGGTGCTCAGCATACAGGGGCTAAGACGTGTACCGCTTGTAGCAGAATGCGGTTTGTGGCGTCCACAGGTTCAAATGCCAGCTGGTATGGTCTTTGCTACATGTCTCTCCCTATAGTTAAGTACCCGTTTGCTGTCTCTCTCTCTCTCTCACTATGTCTATACTGAAGGCTGAAAAATGGCCCAAAAAAAATATTAAAACTGGGATTCTTCTGTGTGAATGTCTTTGGATGTGGGAGGAAGCCGGAGCACCCAGAGGGAACCCATGCAAACACGGGGAGAACATGCAAACTCCACACAGAAAAGACGAGGGTGGAAGTAGTCCTAGGACCTTTTTGCTGTGAGGCAACAGTGCTAACCACTAAGCCACTGTGCTGCCCCACTTCACTCCTTCCAATTTTTCTGAATGTAACTCACTTTGAACAATGTTTGTAGGTTTGAACAAGTGCACATTATGTGTGATTTTGTGCACGGGCAACAACTTTTTAACTACGTTCACATTAATGGATGAATAAACGTCAGTTTTTCATTTGACATTTCATTGTGGACTGCAAAAACTGTCCCTTTCAAAATAAACCAAATAATCAGAAATCTAGCCAAATTGTCTTGTATTAAGAAAAAAAAAAATCTGCCAGTGGGGTAAGAAAAATTTACTTGGGAAGAATTCACAAAACTAGCAAAATGTCTAGACACTGAATAATCAAAATGTGCCTTAAAACTAGACAGAATTCTTATTTTAAGATTAGCCTCTGTCTTAAAATAAGGAAAACAATTTTGCTCCTTTGCTTTGATGATTTGAAATCCATTGCCTTCCTTGTTACTAGTTAAATACAGCTTGATATTAGCTGGATAAACTTAAGAAAAAGCGAGATACATTTTCCCAAAATAGGGCATTTTTTTCTGTTGTAAAAAATGCTTGACAAGATTATTTTTCTATTTAGACAAAAATTAAGTTAATTTTTCTTTAAACAAGTCTCTTTATTACTCTATTAGATATCAGTTTTGCAGTGTGATTAATTAGTTACATTTCTTTAAAATCCAAACTCGGCACTAATGAAAGCCAGAATGACACATACGATACCTTAATAGTGTCTAGGGCCAGTTCGATCACTGCACACTGTTTAGGAGTCAGAGCTTTGGCCTCCTCTCGCCCCATGTGCTCCTGGAGGACAGAGCAGTGAGTTTAGGCCACAGTGCACTGCAGTGCACGTTTGATTTCATCAGGCTACTGCTGCCTTTTGTTTTATTTACCTTTAGCTTGGAAAGTTGACCCAACTCCTTAGCAGCATTGAAGATCATCTGAGTGCCCTGTTAATAAGAGTCAATCACACACTGAGTACACAACGGGCAAAAAGAAGAGACTTGCAGGTGTGGACCGTGTTTGTCAGAGCGAGAGGTGAATTAAAAGACCAACTGCAGAAGACACAAAGAGTGAGACTGTGGAGTGAATCAACTAATACACAGTCATGTGCAAAAGTTTTAGGCATGCCTACTGCGCCTCAAACATTTGCATATCTCTGAAAGCATCTTTAGAATAAGTGTCCCCGTACGAGAAAAAGCTAAAGGTGTCAGTGCTTTTGTGTTTGTTGATGTTACAGGTAGTGTTCAAACTACATCAGGCACTGATGCACTGATATCCAGAGAACATGAGTGACAAAAGGCCACAGTGCGTGAGGAAGACTCCAAGTGTGATGGCATGACAGAGTGGACACAGATATAAGGGGTGTGTCTTCATGCTTACACGCGTACTTACAATAACCTAGAAAAGGAAAGACAGGTGCGAAAAAGGGGTAATGGTGAAATAAACCAGTCAATGCATGGAAAGTTACTGAAATTCACACACAATGAGTATCTTTTATTTTTTTTAGTAACTGCCTACCGTTTGGTCAGTGAGTGTGGGAAGCACAATGGTTTTCTCCATCGTGTTCATCACCAGTTTCCACAATTCCTTCAGCACTCTCTTCAGAACAGTCTTCTCACAGATCTTAGCGAACAGCGAGAGGCTGAAAAACAGAAAGACTCTTTGAACTGACAGACATGAAGGCTGCTCCTGAACTCGTCCCCGCATGTTACATCTCTGATATTATTATGTCACATATTATATTATTATGTATTTCACATACTTGCTGTCTAGGAAGTCCATAATGGGTTGCAGGACATTGTCAGCCTCCTGCACCACACTGCCATTGGCCGGGACAGTCTGACCTTTGACTTGGGCCAAGATGTCCCCCATCTGTCTCACGTTGTCCAATATCTGGGGCTGGAAACTACATCACATACAAAGAGCCACATGACAAATAGACCTTGATATCAGCAGCACAGGCTGCACTGCAAATGTGAAATCACAAATTTAACACCCTCAGATTTAAATGAACACTGAACTAGTGTTTCCCATAAAAATCTTTTTGAAAGTGTTGAATTAACACTCTGATAGTGAAATATGGTTCATTCTTCCAGCTCATTCTTGCTAAACCCCATCTTCAGACCATGGAAGGATGCTAAATTGTTTACATGGAAACCTGACTGAAACTTGGACACTCCACACAGGCAGGATTCAAGCCAACAACCTATTGATTGGACAATAAAACCAATACTGGACCACAGTATAGAGTTAAATCATCTCTCAACAAGTGTCATTTTAATTCAGCCCAGTAACTGCTTCAGTAACCTATTACAGACAATGGTCCAGCCCAGTTTTGTCATTTCATAGTCAGTAGGTTATAGCTTTGAACCCCACCTGTGACAGTTCTGTGTTCAGTGCACAAGTTCTCACCAGGTCTCTGTGCAAACAGAGAATACATGTGGTTCAAGCTGCTTTCCCCACAGTCATGACTTTGACCACAAGACCACCAGAACTATAGAACTGTGTCATGTCCTGGCAATCGTCTTGGACCTGGAAAATTTTATTACAGAGATTAGAGCATGCCATAGGTATTAAAGGCACTGCGCTGCTGTGGTTTGAATCATATTTGTCTAATAGATTACAATTTGTTCATGTAAATGGGGAATCTTCTTCACAGACTAAAGTTAATTATGGAGTTCCACAAGGTTCTGTGCTAGGACCAATTTTATTTACTTTATACATGCTTCCCTTAGGCAGTATTATTAGACGGTATTGCTTAAATTTTCATTGTTACGCAGATGATACCCAGCTTTATCTATCCATGAAGCCAGAGGACACACACCAATTAGCTAAACTGCAGGATTGTCTTACAGACATAAAGACATGGATGACCTCTAATTTCCTGCTTTTAAACTCAGATAAAACTGAAGTTATTGTACTTGGCCCCACAAATCTTAGAAACATGGTGTCTAACCAGATCCTTACTCTGGATGGCATTACCCTGACCTCTAGTAATACTGTGAGAAATCTTGGAGTCATTTTTGATCAGGATATGTCATTCAAAGCGCATATTAAACAAATATGTAGGACTGCTTTTTTGCATTTACGCAATATCTCTAAAATCAGAAAGGTCTTGTCTCAGAGTGATGCTGAAAAACTAATTCATGCATTTATTTCCTCTAGGCTGGACTATTGTAATTCATTATTATCAGGTTGTCCTAAAAGTTCCCTAAAAAGCCTTCAGTTAATTCAAAATGCTGCAGCTAGAGTACTGACGGGGACTAGAAGGAGAGAGCATATCTCACCCATATTGGCCTCTCTTCATTGGCTTCCTGTTAATTCTAGAATAGAATTTAAAATTCTTCTTCTTACTTATAAGGTTTTGAATAATCAGGTCCCATCTTATCTTAGGGACCTCGTAGTACCATATCACCCCAATAGAGCGCTTCGCTCTCAGACTGCAGGCTTACTTGTAGTTCCTAGGGTTTGTAAGAGTAGAATGGGAGGCAGAGCCTTCAGCTTTCAGGCTCCTCTCCTGTGGAACCAGCTCCCAATTCAGATCAGGGAGACAGACACCCTCTCTACTTTTAAGATTAGGCTTAAAACTTTCCTTTTTGCTAAAGCTTATAGTTAGGGCTGGATCAGGTGACCCTGAACCATCCCTTAGTTATGCTGCTATAGACGTAGACTGCTGGGGGGTTCCCATGATGCACTGTTTCTTTCTCTTTTTGCTCTGTATGCACCACTCTGCATTTAATCATTAGTGATCGATCTCTGCTCCCCTCCACAGCATGTCTTTTTCTTGGTTCTCTCCCTCAGCCCCAACCAGTCCCAGCAGAAGACTGCCCCTCCCTGAGCCTGGTTCTGCTGGAGGTTTCTTCCTGTTAAAAGGGAGTTTTTCCTTCCCACTGTAGCCAAGTGCTTGCTCACAGGGGGTCGTTTTGACCGTTGGGGTTTTACATAATTATTGTATGGCCTTGCCTTACAATATAAAGCGCCTTGGGGCAACTGTTTGTTGTGATTTGGCGCTATATAAAAAAATTGATTGATTGATTGACCTTTGGGGAAAATTGTGATGGTAGAAGATGACATCACAACAGTTAAAGTTTCATGACAGTTTTACTGTCATGAAACTTTTACAAATCCTTTTGCTGTCATGCTACAGTCTTGTAGCCATCTTAAAGGCAACCCTGGATATTGTTGGATATTCATGTCAAGTTGGAATTCTGGATCAAATCGTGAGGCATGATGGGCATTTTTGTTTCCTTGTTGCCCCATTTCATTCAGTCTTACTGGAGTCTTGATGATGCTGTGCTAAATCATTGCAATGAACTGTCTTTTATATCATAATAAGGTAATGGTGTTGTTGTAGAGAAGTCTTGTGAGTGAATTTAGGGTCAGGGTTAGGGTTAACCCTAACCCTAACCCAGATTCAACACCAGGGTTCTAGCCACAGTGGGCAGCGCTGGGCGGCCCCGCCCGGTACTGCAAATTTCCACCTGGCTCTCGGGTTCAAATTAGCTGTGCCACCCAGCACAGAATTTCTGAAAGATGAACTGAAATTTTGCTGAAAATGTACTAATTCAATCGTATTTCAAGCTTATAGAGTTATAGTTTTGCAATTTTAAACCAATAATTAAAGTAATAAGAAATCTATTTCTCATTTTCCTCATATCAAATCGCAAACAGCAGAGATCAGAGAGTCAGCGCGTTCTGTGGCCACAGAGCTGTGAAGGGAAGCGGCTGAAAACAGCATCTCTGCTGCGCTCTGAAATGAAGAAAAAAGAAAAAAACTCTGCCATGAAAATCCTATACATTAAATATTCCAGAAGTCCTTCTGTATCTTATGATACATTCAGAAATTTAGAGTTTATTTTACATTTGAAAAAACAGCAGACAGAGTAAGCGATCAGAGTGGGAGGGGGAGGGACAAAGAAAGAGAGGAGAGGAGAGAGAGAGAGAGAGAGAGAAGGAGGGGTGGAGAGGAGGAGGGGCACAGCATCAGTGAAAGAGGAAAGTGAAACTTTTTCATTTAAAAGAGCAGGTTTGACAAATCAGTCCAGGTTTACCTCTTGTTCAAACAAGTCAATTAGGTGTTATATTGTTTAAAAATAAATGTCAATCCCACTCAAACTGTTGAAAAAAAAACCCAACAAAAAAAATTGTCAGGATGACAGAAAAATTGCCTGCTTCACTGGATTAAAAACTACTGTGTGTCATTTTTGAAGAAGAGAGTGAATGCTATGTCCATTAAATATTAGTGTTTTTAACATTTTCAACATTATTTAATTTATTAAATTAGACTTTGACGGAAGCATGCAAAAAAGAACTTTGATCTTACAAATATTACAACATAAATGTAATTTTTTGTTTATTATTCTTGCTTTCAATGCATCTAAAATCATTTAAAATGAGTTAAAATTGGGCTTGCCAATATTGTTTTAGTGATATAAAACCCCTATAACTTCAGGGCCCCCCAAAGCTATGAGCCACGATCACATAATTTACCAGCCACTAAAATGGTCCCAGCTCGAACCCTGTTCAACACAACTTTGACGTGATGTGTTCGTGGACACCCGTGATCCAAATCATGTATGTGGGAACAGGGTGTTCAGAACAATGTTAGTATTTTACACTGCACGAGGGAGGCAAGCAACACTATCAAAAGTGTGAATTTAACACTCATTCAGGATTTATATGGAAATCAGTATAGTTCAGGACTCATTTTAACTTTGAGAGAGTTAATGCAAATATAAACAACACTTGTTCCCACCCACCTGACAGCGAAGATGTGGCTGAGGTCATCCATGACATTATTGAGTTTATTCTGCAGATCCTTGAGGAAATCGCTCGCCTCCACATTAAGCTGGAAGAGGACAAAGAGAGGACATGGATGATAAAACGTCCACTTGACAAAGTTCATTTTATTTCATTTTTTCAGCTGTTTGAGTGCACCAATGGCGACTGGACTTCTAGAACAAGAACCACCAGGTCTCTGATGTTAAAAGAACTGCTCTACATTTCTTACCTTATAAAGAGTGTACAAATGCACGGCATGACACTGTGGATAACATTCCAGTCATGCATGTGCATGGACATCAGATGAACAAACAAAAAACACAAACAACTATAATTTCAGTCATCACAAGGTCATAACTGGTCCAACTAAACATTGTTCTTGAAAATTATCGAAAATACCTGGTGACCTTTGCTAACAGCTCAGGCTACAAAGCATAGTCTTTTGGATGACCGCTATGATGTCCAATTTACTGCAAAGAGCCATTTGGGGTGTGTCAGACTCATTTTTGCTCATTAAAAGGTGCAGAATGCAAGTGGAAGTTGGGTGATCGGAGAAAAGCATTTATGCTCTTCACTAGTCATGGGTATGTTTTGGACACAACAAAAATAAACCAGAGTGTCACCTGTCACCCAGATGCACAGTGCTCTTTTCAGAAAGCAGATTCAAGTGAGAGGTTTTCTGGCGAGTTAAGAGATCTGCACCAACCAGTCAAAGCACATCAGTGCACACTTCAGGGTGAAGCAGGAAAATTTTGTATTTTTCAAAAAGGGCTTGCTTTTATTTCATTTAAAGGTTATTTTAAATTCTGTGGCATGTATTCAAGGAGGGTGTACACATGACTCAAACCCCCACTTATGCCAGGCAAATAACAAGACACTGCACTCAACTTTGTACCAGGTTTTTGTTGCACTATGGTGCAATCATATTCTGCTTTCTCATGATACAAATGCACCTGCAGCTGACCATGCCTCATTTTTCGACCACCATACCCATGGGTGCACAGATGAGCCTGAGACAACTTGCTATTTAAAGCATGTGGGCCAGGGCATGAAAGCCACAACTGCATTAGGTGGACAAGACAAAGGGCACTTGCATAGTGTGGTGCACACCGCTGCAGTGGGCGGAAGAATAATAGGGCCATCAGACACACCAGGTTTATGTCAGTCTTGTGCACATCTGCCACTGTACCTTCAATACATATCAGTCCAAAATCAAAACAAAACAACTAAATCCAAGGTGTCCTTGTGTTAATTTTTATTACTAGGGTTGAGGTATAACATCACACTGTTAACACGTGCACCAATTGTTAATTCAAGAGCAGGCGTACAGATCAATCCCCCCCCGCCTCAGTGACACTACCTGTGTTCTGTGCTCATCTTTTAGGCACAATCACAATGACGTCTGAATGTGTATGAACTTACATCTTTGCCTCCCATGGCCTCAAACATCTTCTCCAGCTGAACTCTGAGCTGCTGGATGTTATTGATGATGATGCATGGCTACAGGCAGAAAAGAGCAAAGATCATTAGACAGCATACACTCACTCTCCCTTTTCTCCATCTGCTTGCAGGTTTTTATTGTAATCAGTAACATTCAATCCTCCTAACTTTCTCACCGCTTGCTTGGCAAAAAGCCTCTCTGTGATGCAGAACAGGAAAAATTGGAGTTTGCAGTAATCACTGCTCTTTCGAGTCTCCTGGTCTCTCTGGGAGTGCAGCCCACTTTCCCCACACTACGCTACATTCAGCTAATTACACAGTCGTAATTCACTTAAAGACACTGTGAACCAGGTACAGCAATTACACTAAAGAGCAGTTTATTATGCTCAAATAAATCAGCCTGACCACTGACCTCACACTGCACGTGTTACTGTCCTCTGTTGTGACACAAACGTCCATCTGCTACCTTGTGCCAAACGTTTCTACTCTTGGGGACTTTTTCGTTCTATGATGTGAATATCACAAACACCTACCACTTTCTCCTTCTTGACATGATTTGGAAAGTCCTTTGCAATGATGTCAGAATAAGACAGCAGGACATTGCCAATGGTCTAAGATTGGAAAAGCAAAAGAGAAAAACATCATAAAAAGGCACGCATAGAGTAAAGAACTACACAAATACTTTGTGAGCATTAAGAGGTGAGAGTCACCTTGGCAAATCTCTTCATGTAGTTTCCAACAATCTGAGGGTCAGGACACTCCAGTTTACGGATGATTTCAAAGCTCTGATTGAGCTGAGAGAAGACGTCGACCACCGAGCAGGAGAATAACGCATGCTCTGATGTGACCTGGAACTGGAGAGGCAGAACAAAGAGGACCAGAAGAGAAACATTTGAAAAAGAGAGGACTAGCTTGTATATCAATCAATTCAATCAATTTTATTTATATAGCGCCAAATCACAACAAACAGTTGCCCCAAGGCGCTTTATATTGTAAGGCAAGGCCTATGGGTGAAATATGCTCTCTCCTTCTAGTCCCCGTTAGTACTCTAGCTGCAGCATTTTGAATTAACTAAAGGCTTTTCAGGGAACTTTTAGGACAACCTGATAATAATGAATTACAATAGTCCAGCCTAGAGGAAATAAATGCATGAATTAGTTTTTCAGCATCACTCTTGAGACAAGACCTTTCTAATTTTAGAGATATTGCATAAATGCAAAAAAGCAGTCCTACATATTTGTTTAATATGGGCTTTGAATGACATATCCTGATCAAAAATGACTCCAAGATTTCTCACAGTATTACTAGAGGTCAGGGTAATGCCATCCAGAGTAAGGATCTGGTTAGACACCATGTTTCTAAGATTTGTGGAGCCAAGTACAATAACTTCAGTTTTATCTGAGTTTAAAAGCAGGAAATTAGAGGTCATCCATGTCTTTATGTCTGTAAGACAATCCTGCAGTTTAGCTAATTGGTGTGTGTCCTCTGGCTTCATGGATAGATAAAGCTGGGTATCATCTGCGTAACAATGAAAATTTAAGCAATGCCGTCTAATAATGCTGCCTAAGGAAAGCATGTATAAAGTGAATAAAATTGGTCCTAGCACAGAACATTGTGGAACTCCATAATTAACCTTAGTCTGTGAAGAAGATTCCCCATTTACATGAACAAATTGTAATTAGATAAATATGATTCAAACCACCGCAGCGCAGTGCAGTATAGTAAACAGAGTGTGATTAAGATCCCATTAGGAACTGATGAAACTGGTGCAGGAACAAATAAATACTCTTTTAGTCTTAACAGTCACATGATGCTTATGATGTGATTCTTCTGCAAGGTAAAAGGAGGTGGTAAGTGTTTCAACAATTCAGCAATTAGTGCAGAGGTGAATGGTGACCGGGCTTGTGTGTGTGTGGGGGGGGGGGGGGGGGGGGGGGGGCAGCTATTTCGCTGACACAGGAAAGCAGGTGACAGTAAGTGGACCCAAAGGATCCCTGATATACGAGCTGGGAGGATCTTTAGCGCTTTGTATCAACCTCTTGCTGTGCAGATATGTAGGCACGAGTGAGACAGAGAGAATACTCTTGTGCTGTAGCATTTGTTTTTATTTAAATTTTTTTCTTTTTGGTATCAAGTCTTCATCAGTGGCCTTGAGGCCTTCAATCTGCATCTCACAATCTGCAAAGTTCTGAGTCAAAGGAGCTGACGTGGAATGGCACAAATGTTTGTGCACAATATGATTTGACCTTTCTAAACAAAATAAATTTTAACTGGATGCTAACTGTTGACAAAGGCAAGGTCTGTATATTTATTTACAGTATTTTATGTCAAAAATAAAACTCAAAATGTTTCTGGGCATATCTTTTATCAGATATGATGTTTTACATTTGCTTGAGATGGCACCTGTTGCTGAGTTTGTGCTGCATGTATGAAGGGTAAAGAAGAAGTGTTACCCCATCTTTTTTGTCCCTCTCTAGGGCTCCATGCAGAAAATCTCTGGACACTTCCTCGTTTTCGTCCAGCCACATGATGACAAATGGCTCAAACCAGCTGCAGGACAATGAATAAGCAGTGCAATTCAACACTCACAGGACAATGCCAAGTTTCTGTGGCAGAGAAGTAAATGCAGGAAATAAAAGATGTAGGTGTTGTATTAAAGTCAATATTTACGCCGGATATTCAGGTACATGCTTCTGGAAAGTGGGCAGCTCCTTGCAGTATTCATTATAAAGCCACTTCACCTTGAAGTGCAAGTTCATGTAATCTGCACTCTTACACAGCCGGTGCTTCTCATGCTCTGAATAAAAAAAGAAACAGAATCACTCTTCCTCTGTCAATTCATACATCATCCACAAAAAACATGCACTCTGGAACTCATCTCCAACCGTTCTGACTTCAATGTCCAAAAAACGCACACACACTTACCCTCCATGGCATATTTCATATCTTGTGCAAACATATTCCACATGACCTCTGCACTGATCTTGCCCACATTCAGCTCTTGGGGAAACCTACAACATGCATAACAATAATCAGGATTAGATACAGCTCTCATTAGATGCCTGTATGATACACCAAGAATAGTACACAACCCATGTATGGACTCAACCGACGTCCTGACACAACATGCAAAATGATGACTAAATGACTGCCAGTTCATTCATGCACAGTCTCTCACCGGAGTTATCAGAGCTGTGCACCTGGGAACCTGCATAGTTACATCACTGTCATGATGTCTGGGAATTGGAATGTCATAGGTCACAATCTGGCTATAGTTCTGTTTTTCATGTTTTTGTTTACTGTTATGGTCACTCTGAGTTATGTGTGGTCATTTTCTCTCCATGTTGTTTTGTGATGTTTATCAGTAGTTCTGATGTTTCTCCTACAAGTCCGTATTCCACAGGGCACCATTCTATTATGATCGCTCACGATCCAAAAACAGGATGAAATGGCTCCAAAATGTGCTGGCTTATAAAGTGCAGACCTGGCAACCCTGCCTCAAAACAAAAATAAGGAGCTGTGCGCCCAGTCAGAACTGCAACAAGCGCTGCTTCTGCTTTAAATTTTTACCCTGATGGAACATGATCAAGTATCAAGCTGTACTCACGAGGAATACCCTGTTTAAAGACATTCAAACATGATTAAAGCTGTTAAGACTATGAACACCTGGAAGTTACCACGCACTAGCAATGATTTGGTGAATCGGGATAAAATTTTTGAACAGCTCGAAAATTTCACCCCGATTTTAAAACTGGTGGTTTTAAAATGATGGCCGTTAACTACTCATATACCAAGTTTGTTAAACACTGGCAAAGATTGATCAAGAAGTTACTAAGGAAAGGTGCTCTGTGGAACAGGGCTTTGAGTTTTGACTTCTGAGTTGTTGCCCTCCGCATTCACAATTCTGAGTTTAATTGCACCACATTCTTTATAAATGGCATCAGAACATCTCCTAGTTTGCAAATTGTATTAGATTCTGCGATCTGTGTTACAGTGTTTCTGACTCCACATTACTGACTTTTGCTATTATTTCTGTCTTTGCCTGCTGTTTTGGATCTGGTTACAGTGTTTTTGATCCCACGTTGTAGACCCTCGCTGCCAATACACAGATTCCTGTCCTTCACCTGCCGCTTGCACTCTGTGGTATGGGAATGCCTGGGTTATCCTGGTGGTATTGAAACTCTGTATCAATCTCCAGAAACAGTAACCTGACTGGATATAGTTCTTTCTGTATATGTAAAAAAAGTACCTGCAATACTCAGTTAAAGCCACAATGTTGTTTTGTTCATTTATTCAAAAATGTAAAAGCAAGAAAAGGACTCATCTGGTATGTTTAAACAGATTGTAATGAACGCATCCTTTTTGAATAAAAAAGTGAATGGAAAAAAAAAAGAATACCTGGGTTTTGAACTCATTCTGGGTTCTGGAAAATTATACTGCTTAATGACTTGAAAGACTGTTGCTATTGATCAGTTCTGGCTTTTGACCTCTGCCTGGCTCTGGATGATTCTTATGTGATTTTCCATCAGAGAAGCTGAAGCTATTTTTGGACTGATTACGATATACCTGAACCAAGGCAGTGTTACTGACCAGTTCTCATGCCTTGGTTTGCTGCTACAGCTCAGTTATATTTTTGTGGACAATAAAACCTGCTCCTTCATTGTGGTTCATTGCTTTGGGGTCCTTGACTAAATCCATTATACTGATAAGCTACTACATTCTTTCACATGCCACATTTCTATTCCAAAAACCTTTGTGTTAAATGCAAATCGATGTATTAAGCTGGTGACATTTGATTTTATTCACTCCTTAACACTATGTGGTTAATATTTTCACATTTCTCAAACTGTGAGTAAATTTCCCCTGTCCTACACATGCTATTCTTAGTGTTATGTGCTGGGGTGTTTGGCTGGCTTGGTTTTTGTTTTCTGTTTCTCCCACCAGGTGGTATGCATTCAGGACTGAGTGGCTGAGTATTAGGACCTCACCCGGAACACCTGAGGCTTGTTTTCACGTGCAGGTCATCAGGGCTCACAGCTGTGGTGTATTCTGTCTTGATCAGAGATTGCTGCACTTAAACCTTGAATGCACAGTGTGTAATTGCCAGAGACTCGACCTTGTGAGCAGACGTGTGAGATCGGCGTTGGGAGAACAATCTCACCATTACAGACGCAGAGACCGCTCCAGGTTTGACGCCACAGTCTGTGAAGGAGGATTGGGTGAGGTCTCACGCTCTTCAGCACACTTCCTGAGGTAATTTGGTTTTGGTGACTTTTATGAAGTAATGACAGTGGATTTGGTGTCCCTCACACCTTGTGTTATTGAGCTGTCACGTTATGCTAATTGTCTAATCAGCTTCTGCTGCAGTGGAGATTTGAACTGAGTTGTTCCGTGCCTGCAGGGTGAGAAGCTGATATATATTTAAGCCAGGAAGTGTTTGCTGATTGTGTGCACCTTTTGAGCTGTGTCTCTCTGGGTGGAGAGTGTTGGACTCACCTCATATTTTCTTTCTTCACAGACTCGGTCTGTCGCGGCCACCTGGGAGGTGTTGGCGGGGTCCCTGGGTCCGAACCATTTGCGCTGTTGAGAGCGCGCCGTGTTTTCACCTCACCAGACCGCGGACATTTTTGGTTGTTTATCACTAAACTCACTATGATTATTAAATTCTGTTATCATTTGAACCGTGCTCTGCTTATTTTATGCTGGGTCCTGTCAAACGCTGGGTCGGTGCTCCGACCGCGTCCGACACATAACAGTAGTCTCTGGCCATTTAACAATGGACCAGCGGAAGCAGAGACGGTATTTTTGGCGGGAAGGCTGCAGCAGATGTTGGAGTTGATCCGGGATCAGTTGCGGGTGCTCTCTGCCCGGGTTGTGCGTGTTGGTGCGCGCATGGTGGAGTTCACAGCTTGGGTTGTGTCGCACCCCGCTGTTACGGCTGTAGCCCCGTCTCCTCCCGTGCAGCTGGCTCCGACGCCTGTTGTAGCAGCCCCGGTGGTATTTAGTTTGCACTTTAAGCTGTTTGTTATAACCTGCTGTCGTTTACAGCAGTGTGAATTGGTTTTTACTCTGTTACCACGGGGATTTTCTTATTTGGCACTTTGGCTCCCTCTGTTGGTGACAGAGTCACATTACCGTCCAGGTTCAAAGGATGGAAAACAATGTTTTTCCATTCTTTGCACTTGACGATGTAGGCCAATGTTAGTTTTTTTATTGGTCTATTATCTGTTTCTTGTTTTAGTATGTGGTGTTTTTATCAGGGGTTAATTTGTTGTTTTGTGGGTTTTAAAGCACTGTCTGTGGTCTGGAGTTGAAATACAGGCTGTCTGGAGCATAGTTGGACCCAGGTGACTTTATGTTTTATGTTTATGTTTGTCTTTTTTTCTTTTTTTTTTTTTTTCTTTTGGTTTCACCTCCCAGGGTTTGATGGGACGGTCCTCTGGGGGGTCATGGGGGGGGGGGGGGGGTAATTGGGTTGTTTTTTCTTTTTCTCTTTTTTTTTTGTTTTTGTTGTTCCCTCTCTTCTCCTCTGGCTCCAGCCGTTTGAGCCGTACGTTGTCGGCATTGCTGGGGTGGTGCAGTTCGGTTATGCTGGGCGTTTCCCAGGTAACCTCTGCACCCGGGAGGGGGGGGGGGGTGTAGGGGTATTTTTTTTAATTCCCTGTTCCACCTCCGGCTTCAGCGCACCTTTGCGCCGTACGCCATCTGCGAAGCTGAGGTTTCAGTGGAATATACCCGCAGCTGGTGGCTGGTTTAAAAGTCGGAGGGGTGGCGCCGTTTTGTGCCGTATGCCATTACCGCTGTTCCACTCCTCCTGGTTGACTTTTGGGGTATAGTCATGGTTGGTGACACTGGACGTACTTCCAGTTTCCCCTGCGCTGAGGGGATGGGGTTGGGGTTGTTTTGTTTTGTTTTCCCCCAGTTTCCACCCTCAGGGTGTGACTGTGGTGTCCTCTGGGGGGGGGGGGGGGGGGGGAATCAAGGATCAAGGATCAAGGAAATTTTATTGTCATATGCACAGAACAGAAGAACTTTCCTGCACAATGAAATGTGGCTACTGCATTTAACCCATCCTATTTGCCAGTAGGAGCAGAGGTCGCCATTAGGCGCCCGGGGACCAGCTCCAGATGTACATCCCTGCCTTGGTCAACAGCAGGGCTGAGCAAACCAACACCGACCCATAACAAACAACACACATAACACACAGCACATAGGCCGGCCCGGTACATAAAACATATATATGAAGCAAAACACGAGGGAAAAGGAGAAGAAAAAAACCCCTCATAGCCGCTGCATTACACAGCGGCAATGAGGAAAAAAAAAAAAATCCCATCAGCACAAAAAACAATAATCACAGAGACAAAACAAGGACACAGGACGACAACCGAGATTTGAAAGGACCAGTTTATCAGAACACTCCAGAAGGCAGCCAGTTTCGGCGCCGTCAACGGCCTTGTTCGACAGTCTTGGGGGGAAGGGAACAGCCCTGCGCAGGCTGAGAAAGTCCTGGACAGTCCACAGTTCACGTCAGAGCTGGAGAAGCTGAGGGGAGGGGGGAAGACCAGGGAGCGAGGCATAAGAGTGTTGTTCTTCTGAGGAGGTATCTTATCACAGCGACCTTGAAGTGCAGCTGTATTTGGGGAAGCCAAATGAATAGCCAGATTAACAGACGCCTGAAAGATGCCACAGTTCTGAGAACAGAGTGGCTCCCAATGCATCTGAAATGTAGAATGTGGTCTTCACAGACGGTCATAGCGGGTTTCCAGGGCTGCAATCTTCTGCGCAGCCACTGCCTTCCCAATCGAATCAATCATATAGGGCAGCTTGGAACGACCAATCAAAGCTGCTTCCACTTTCTTGATTTTCCGGTAAACCAGCAAGTGCCCCGCTCCACACATCAGAAAGCCGGTCACCACCAAGCCGAATATGTACACATCTTCAACGTCCTCCACAGAAAGCATGTAAAGGCACATGACCTGCCATCACGAGTCCATCACGTAACCCATCACATGCGTCCCAGCAGGACAGGTCGGGTCCTCCGCTCCCGAAGATCTTGTAGAAAAAATAGTGTCAATTGCGTTCAGAGACCACTTTAACAGATCCATTTTTGTCGTTTCCAGAAGAGCAAAGCTGCAGCCTCACAGACAACACGCCACAAAAGCAGGAAAGATAAGGAGGGAGGGAGAAGAGAAAAGTGCGTCCGTCTCGGTCGAGTGCAAGCTGGCAAGTGAAATGACTGTGGGACCATCTAGCCGTAGACGGCCGGGGCTGGGTCTGTTGTTAGTCATGGGGGGGTGTCTCTGGGAGGCGCTGGGAGCCCCCGTGGGTGACTTTGGATCCCAGAGGGACCTCGGCTGTGGTTATTACTCCTGGAGCTGGCGGGATGTCCTCTGGGGGGTTTTGGTCCCTACATGTCGTCCGGGGGGGGGGGGGGGGGGGGGGTAGATTTTTTATTTTTTTTTCAAGCTTAAGTTTGGGTCGTGTTTTGTTTGTTTTTCTTTTCTCCTCTTCCTGGGGTTTGATGGGACGGTCCTCTGGGGAGGAGGGGTTGGTATGGTTGTTTGTGTTTTTTTTTTTTTTTCTTTTTTTTCTCCCAGTTTGCACCCCTGGGATTTGGTTGTGGTGTTCCCTGGGGGGGTTATTTGGGTTTTTTGTTTTTGTTTTATGACTAAGCAGACTCTAAAACATAGTCGAAAGATGGCTGAATGCACAGGTTCAAGAACTCCTGGCCAAAATTGAGCAAAGTGAACGACAGAAGCAAGAGTTGACAGAAACGAATGCAAAGATGCAGTCAGAGGTGGAGACTCTAACAGATCTGCTAAATGAAGCAGAAGGCAAGATCATCAAATTCAACAAGAGACATCTCGGCACTGGAGTGTCAGCTGCAGGATACT
This sequence comes from Thalassophryne amazonica, assembly GCF_902500255.1. Taxonomy (NCBI): domain Eukaryota; kingdom Metazoa; phylum Chordata; class Actinopteri; order Batrachoidiformes; family Batrachoididae; genus Thalassophryne; species Thalassophryne amazonica. The sequence goes on along the minus strand of NC_047114.1, from coordinate 62,400,313 downwards.
CAGGAGCTGGCCCAAGAGGAAATCCATTAGACACCTTCCTTCTCCATCCGCCTAGGGCAGATGGAGGATGAGGGGAATATGTTGCAGGAGATGCTGAAAGAAAAGGAAGAGAGCAAGAAGACTGTGGCGAAGCCAGTTTCTACTCTCTAGACTCAGCTGGCTGAAAGGAAGACAAAGGCAGGTTAGGACGCCTTGTCAGTAGAGGGGGCTGAAGAGGGCCTCAAGTGAGTCCAATGGGAGTTTGGACAGTGTTCAGCGGCAGCTGGAGTAGAAAAGTTCAGCCTATGGACAAACTGGATATGATAGTAATCCGTTTGTAGCAAGAATTGGATGACCTCATGGTGGACCAGGACCACCTTCGGCAGGTTGTCTCCAATCTGAAGAGGAAGGAAAAGAAGTCTGACCAGATGCGGGCCAAAGAGAAATGCATTGCTACTCGGTATGCAGAGGAGCATTATTGTGCCGAAGCGGAGGCCAGGGAGAAGGAGACAAAAGTCTTGAACCTGGCAGGAGAGTTGAAGCCTCTTACAAACCCGAAAGGTGAACTATATGATTATTATTATATAATCATTACTATGATTATTAAATTCTGTTATCTTTTGAACGGTGCTCTGCTTATTTTATGCTGGGTCCTGTCAAACGCTGGGTCGATACATAACACTTAGTTCAGAGACAGTGTACATCAATCAAATTAGCAGCCTTGATGCTAATGGAAAGGTCTTGGCAGCCACTAATCAATCAATCAGTTTTATTTATATAGCGCCAAATCACAACAAACAGTTGCCCCAAGGCGCTTTATATTGTAAGGCAAGGCCATACAATAATTACGTAAAAACCCCAACGGTCAAAACGACCCCCTGTGAGCAAGCACTTGGCGACAGTGGGAAGGAAAAACTCCCTTTTAACAGGAAGAAACCTCCAGCAGAACCAGGCTCAGGGAGGGGCAGTCTTCTGCTGGGACTGGTTGGGGCTGAGGGAGAGAACCAGGAAAAAGACATGCTGTGGAGGGGAGCAGAGATCAATCACTAATGATTAAATGCAGAGTGGTGCATACAGAGCAAAAAGAGAAAGAAACACTCAGTGCATCATGGGAACCCCCCAGCAGTCTAAGTCTATAGCAGCATAACTAAGGGATGGTTCAGGGTCACCTGATCCAGCCCTAACTATAAGCTTTAGCAAAAAGGAAAGTTTTAAGCCTAATCTTAAAAGTAGAGAGGGTGTCTGTCTCCCTGATCTGAATTGGGAGCTGGTTCCACAGGAGAGGAGCCTGAAAGCTGAATGCTCTGCCTCCCATTCTACTCTTACAAACCCTAGGAACTACAAGTAAGCCTGCAGTCTGAGAGCAAAGCGCTCTATTGGGGTGATATGGTACTATGAGGTCCCTAAGATAAGATGGGACCTGATTATTCAAAACCTTATAAGTAAGAAGAAGAATTTTTAATTCTATTCTAGAATTAACAGGAAGCCAATGAAGAGAGGCCAATATGGGTGAGATATGCTCTCTCCTTCTAGTCCCCGTCAGTACTCTAGCTGCAGCATTTTGAATTAACTGAAGGCTTTTCAGGGAACTTTTAGGACAACCTGATAATAATGAATTACAATAGTCATGTCTAGAGGAAATAAATGCATGAATTAGTTTTTCAGCATCACTCTGAGACAAGACCTTTCTAATTTTAGAGATATTGCGTAAATGCAAAAAAGCAGTCCTACATATTTGTTTAATATGCGCTTTGAATGACATATCCTGATCAAAAATGACTCCAAGATTTCTCACAGTATTACTAGAGGTCAGGGTAATGCCATCCAGAGTAAGGATCTGGTTAGACACCATGTTTCTAAGATTTGTGGGGCCAAGTACAATAACTTCAGTTTTATCTGACTTTAAAAGCAGAAAATTAGAGGTCATCCATGTCTTTATGTCTGTAAGACAATCCTGCAGTTTAGCTAATTGGTGTGTGTCCTCTGGCTTCATGGATAGATAAAGCTGGGTATCATCTGCGTAACAATGAAAATTTAAGCAATGCCGTCTAATAATACTGCCTAAGGGAAGCATGTATAAAGTGAATAAAATTGGTCCTAGCACAGAACCTTGTGGAACTCCATAATTAACCTTAGTCTGTGAAGAAGATTCCCCATTTACATGGACAAAATGTAATCTATTAGATAAATATGATTCAAACCACCGCAGCGCAGTGCCTTTAATACCTATGGCATGCTCTAATCTCTGTAATAAAATTTTATGGTCAACAGTATCAAAAGCAGCACTGAGGTCTAACAGAACAAGCACAGAGATGAGTCCACTGTCTGAGGCCATAAAAAGATCATTTGTAACCTTCACTAATGCTGTTTCTGTACTATGATGAATTCTAAAACCTGACTGAAACTCTTCAAATAGACCATTCCTCTGCAGATGATCAGTTAGCTGTTTTACAACTACCCTTTCAAGAATTTTTGAGAGAAAAGGAAGGCTGGAGATTGGCCTATAATTAGCTAAGATAGCTGGGTCAAGTGATGGCTTTTAAGTAATGGTTTAATTACTGCCACCTTAAAAGCCTGTGGTACATAGCCAACTAATAAAGATAGATTGATCATATTTAAGATCGAAGCATTAAATAATGGTAGGGCTTCCTTGAGCAGCCTGGTAGGAATGGGGTCTAATAGACATGTTGATGGTTTGGATGAAGTAACTAATGAAAATAACTCAGACAGAACAATCTGAGAGAAAGAGTCTAACCAAATACCGGCATCACTGAAAGCAGCCAAAGATAACGATACGTCTTTGGGATGGTTATGAGTAATTTTTTTCTCTAATAGTTAAAATTTTATTAGCAAAGAAAGTCATGAAGTCATTACTAGTTAAAGTTAAAGGAATACTCGGCTCAATAGAGCTCTGACTCTTTGTCAGCCTGGCTACAGTGCTGAAAAGAAACCTGGGGTTGTTCTTATTTTCTTCAATTAGTGATGAGTAGTAAGATGTCCTAGCTTTACGGAGGGCTTTTTTATAGAGCAACAGACTCTTTTTCCAGGCTAAGTGAAGATCTTCTAAATTAGTGAGATGCCATTTCCTCTCCAACTTACGGGTTATCTGCTGAAGAACACTGTTGCATATATTAAAAGTATATATAGAGAGTACTATACTTTAATAAAGCAATACTGTGTATAATTGGTTTCATTTCACACTTGCTTTGTTTTCAACTTTTAACTAAATAGCAGAGAAGGAAGCCTTGAAGTTCACACTTTTGCCTGATTTTTTTTTTTTTTTTTTTGCTCCTATTATGTGTGCATGCCCATCCTCAAATTCACTCAATTTGTATTTCTAACTGCAATTCATTAACAATTCAAAATCACATTAATTTAATTTTTTTATTCTAAAGTGGGCTTGAACTTTGCAGTACTGGCTATGCATCTACACAGTAAACACCAAAACTCCGATTATGATCGGTGACTCACTGATTAAGACAAGGAGTGTAGGAGTTTTTATCTTCCTCTATGATGGACACAATGAGGGTAATGAGTTTGGACCAAAAGTCCAGGTTTTTTATGCTGGGACCCTGTTCATCTGGCGGGACCGCCTTTGACTGGTGAAAGTAAAAAGTACATAAAATTAATGCTTGTGAAAATCCGTGTCCATCAACAAATGCCATCAAAAGCATTAATGTGACTGGATTTTGATGTTTTTAGTCAGGTACATCACAATGCACTAAGGCTTACAGGGTCCGTCTGGTATTCTCTGTTGTAGAGGTCGTGGCAGTTGTTAAATATATATTCATAGGTAGAGTTTAAGCAGGCTTTCACACAGTCCTTCACCACCTGGCTTGCTCTTGGCGGACTCTGCAGCTCTTGGACCTGAACGTTACCAAACAAATGTTTAAGTCATCAGATATCTATAAACTCTAATCATCAAGCTCCACAAATAACAGTAAAAACAAATATGCAAACACGCCCCCCTTCCCCCATTCCATGAAAGTATTTTCAGTTTGAATAGGTTAATTAATGCTCAGATGACCTTCACTTTTTGCCTCAGGCTATGTTCCAGAAAGTACTGGAAATTTTGCATGCAGCATGCTTATTTTGGAGGAAAGTAAATGTAACATTCTTTCTTTTTACCTTCATCCTGAAGAATGTGATGCTAGTCAGAAGATCAACAGTAGACTTGAGGTCTTGAAGCCTTTCCGGACTGCTGGCAGGAAAATTATTCTTTAAACACATTTACAAACACAAAGAAAGGATTAAAAGATTGACAGACAAAGCCGAACTTTTGCTTGAAACGCTTGTGCTTCATGTAGTAAAAGAAGAAGTGAGAGTAACAACACATTTTCTTTATCAAAACAGAGGATGGACACTTTAACGCATGTCCAACGTGCTGTGTCTACATCAGTGTAAATTTCACAGACAAAATAAAATAACCAGTACCCGGTACATGGACAGGTCAATCCTCAGGGAGTTGTGCAGCTGATCCAATAGTTTGACAAATCGCTCCTTCTAAACATAAAAAGATGCAAAAACACAGCAAATGGCTGAGAAATACACCACGTCTGAGGGATTAGCATTTAACTAGACAAACCCAAAACAGGATCTGAGTTGGCTGATATTGGAGAAGAGGGCTGGACCACATTATACAGCTGTCATGTGGTACACGGAGGCCCAGAGGGAGTGCAAACTACACAAGCACCATATGACTTTAGCATGAATCAGTCAGAAAATAAACGAATGAAACAATAAACAGCTATGACTATAGAAATGGGACACATTTTTCAGGGACTCACGCCAAAGTTTGATGCTGCAAATCTATCTGAGGCAGAAACATTGTTGGAGGACTGAGTGGTGTGCGCGTAATACGCATTGATGTTGGCAAGTAGGGTGCTCATCACAGCTGGAACTCCAGGACACATGTACTTTGATGACAAGCAGGCGAAATGGCTGTTGAGAAAGTGTCCATAAAAAAGAGAACGATGTTTGTTTGTTTTTTTCCTGTATGTCAACATTGACTAAACAAATCCAGAAAAAAACTCTACATACTGCAGTTTGGTTATTTTATATTGACAAAAATAAATAAATAAATAAATAAATAAAATAAAATAAAAACCTGAAAGCATTTTTAGCAGTGATGAAACCTGTGCTTCTAACACTTTAATAAACTGTGTTCAAGATTTAAAGAAATTCATAAAGGACTGACGTCATAGCCTGGTAAATGGACTCAACGCCGTATCGCATGGCGAATTCGTCCACTATCTCCTGAGCGGTCTCCTCAAAGTACACCTTCCAAGCATCATCCCCTTTAGCATCAGGGATTTTAACGACACCTCCATTTTGCTCCTCTGTGGTGAACTGGAACAGATGCTAAACACAGACAAAAAACAAAGGCGATAAGGGCTAATTCATTTATTCTAACAGATCAAGGACAGCTTTAGCATGGCTAACAACACTTAGCACAGGAGGTGTGGCAAAGATTTACCTTTAACAACAATGAGCAGGATAATTTAGATGTGACTTAAAAAATACAAAAGTCATCTAAATGATGCTTTTCTATCAAATTAACACTTCACATTTGGATAAATGGAAACATATATTTTCTAAATGATAAAAATCTGACCCCACTTTTTTATTATTATTATTTTGGCTTTTGACTGGGGCCACATCAGAAAACGTTCAGGTACCACTGGTGTAGGTAATTATGTCAACTCCTACACTCGTATGATAAAGCATTACTGGCATGTTATTACTTTTATTTTATTAAATGAAAGCCAATTTAGAGGATAAATTGAAAATGTTTCAAAGGTGGCTAACTGTGTTATTATGAACTGCAATTAAGTTGATTTGAGCTAATTATTTTATAAATAAAGGGGACACTCTGTAAGTGCATGTCTACATCAAGATGATCAGGCTTAAATCTATGACTACCAAGTTCCTGAATCCAAACTATTGACCACGCAGTGTTACCCCTAGAATTTTTTTTTTCCAGGCTGACTGCTGAATTTAACTGAAGCGGAGAGCAGGCTAATAAGCCAATTCATTTTTTTTCATGACGCCGACCAGTGGGGGTCTGAAATATTACATGGAATTCGGTGCTGTTAATAAGCTAAATGAGAGCTATTTTTCTGTCCCATTTTAGCCATAAAAAGCATATTTTCCCATGACAAGCTGACAGAACTATAATACACAGCTTGTCACATAGATTAGAATACGGTGTTATTACTATTTCATAAGACCACATATCTGCATTGGAATGAATGAATGAATTTATTCAGCACACACAGTCCAAAACATTTGACTTCAGCAATTTCTGCTTTTATAACAACTGATGGTGCCTTAGCATGAACAAGCTGCAGCTACTGCTCATTAATAGTCACCAATATCACATTTAGTTCTCAGGAACAGTGATTTGGGTTTAAATTTGATTCTTATTCCCTTGGAAATATATTAACACAGATTTTCCGGTCCTGTACTGACGTCAGCATTTCTGAGATATCCACAATTTATGTGTCATGCAAAATGACGCACATGCATTTTTCACATTAGTATTTGACTTCTATGAGCATGTTAAATGTTTATCATATTTTTCTCCACATGAATATTTCATGCCCATGTAACAGAAGAAACCACAAAATGCAGATTTAGCAGCTTAGAGTTTGCATGGAGACAGTTTGAAGTAAATTCATCCCAAAGAAAGATTTTGATTTGTATGAAATACCTCCATCAAAAACACGATAAAATAATGTCAAAGATTTACCGGGAGTGTCAGCTTTTCCGTTACAAACGATGATTTAAAAAGTTGTGTCAGTGTTTTGGTCCTTTTTGCTCGAATCAGGCCCATTTGAATTTATTCCTGATTGACTTTAAATTGTCTCCCTGCAGCAGAACAACAGTTTATCCATTTGTTTGTGGTTTTAACGCAACACAGAGTTCATGGTAAAATTTGTAGTCAATTCGCCATTCTACCAACTCGTCCACTCCCAAATCGTTCTTTTATATCTCATCCAATATACTTCTATGTTATATTTTCAGTGCAATCACCCACAAAGCTAGATCATTTGCCATAAAAAAAAAAACTAATTAATGGCGAAAGAAATTCATGTGAGTAATCAAATGCTTTGTATATGCTAGGACTGGATGAGTTCGCTGGTTACTACAGCGGAGGGCGAAGTCCCACACTTGCTTCGACGACTCGTCAAAAATAACACATTGTGAAATTATCATTGCGTGAAGATCATTTTATTCATTCTTTTACTGTTCTGGGTTATGCATATCGTGTTTGCGCTCATTTTTGGGCTGAAATCGGCAAAAGGTTCGAGTGGGTATCAGACGAGATTTAAAAAAGATGACTTTGGAGTGGGCAAGTTGGTAGAATGGCATGCTGATCCATAACTAAATCTGTAACAGTGTCACTCATTTGCTGCTGTTTAGATGAGGGGCAGCACATTACATTTATCCTGCAGTCTCAGGACGTGAAAACCTGAGACGTAGCATCCACTACGACATTTCCAAACAATTTTACAAATATGAACATCATGAGATCAGACCACAGACTAAATCCGATGCGGGTCAGCAAAACAAAAACAACCCGGGAAAAATTTGTCAAGGAAGTAAAATAAAAAAAACCCGGATTTCCTGGAAGTCCCAGAAAACTCCTATCACTGCCACAGAATAAGTCATGGATTTTTTCATAGTTTGGGAGGTCCTGCGATTTATAATCCAGTGCAATTTATATACTGAAAAATCACACCTTTTTTTAAAAAATGAATAATAATCATTACAATTACTATTTGGCAGCCAGTCTGCTCTATGTAAGCCTGATCCCATCAGATCTCAGAAGTTAAGTAGTGTGGGGCTTGGTTAGTTCTTGGATGGGAGACCTCTTTGGAACACCAGGGGCTGTGTGTGTTTCTCCAGATAAAACTGGAGTTGCGTCAAGAAGGGCATTTGGTGTAAAACTTGTGCCAAATACCAATGCGGATCTGGCTGTATCCACTGTGGTGACCCCAAACAAAAACTGGAGCAGCTGAAAGGACAACAATAACAACAACGACTATTTATATTGGACTTTCCCAGGAATCAAAGCACAAAACAAAATAAACTCTAATAAAAAAGAATAAATGCCGATTATAAAAAGCACACAATATAACATTATTTTAATCCCAAATTAAAGAGATGACAATTCAGAAAAAAGGTGTGACACAGTTTTTTCCTCTTCAAGAGGCATTTTTTAATAGGAGTGACTTATACTCCAGTGTGACTTATATTCCAGAAAATTGTTATGTGGGCCGCTGAAGAGGAGGTACTGCTGGCCCACTACCACCAGAGGGCGCCCTGCTTGGAGTGCGGGCTCCAAGCACGAGAGGGCGCCAGACCCAGAAGAAGTGACAGCTGTCATTCATCCCCTGCACCAGCTGTCACTCGTTCATCATCATCTTCACCATCATAAAAGCCGGACTGCAACTCCACCTCCTCGCCGAGAAATCGACTACCATTAACAAGGTAATTTCTCTGCTGACAGACACTTTGTGTGTTTAACCTGAACTTCTGTTACAGCCGTTTTCCTGGAGTGTTGCCTTATCTGAGGGATTGGCGTTTGGTGTGACAGCGACGGCTTCGCCTCACATCCCAACCCAGATAAGTGGTTAAACCAGGAGCTGTACGAGTGTGTGATTGGAGGTGGAGGAGCTCCCTCCTAACTGTGTATGGACTGTGAATTACTGAGTGTGCGGACTCACACTCATACATCTTATGTCTGCTTTCTGCCAGCAGTACCAGGGTCGACAGCCGAAGACAGAGGCCACCTGGGGACTCGGGACTTGGCGGCCCCGGTGTTCTTCAGACCGTTGGTGGTGGAAGCCGTGTGGGACGCGGCTTCTCTCTCGTCAGGGGTCTCCTATCTTCGAGCCTGCCCACACGTCACCTGGAGTTTATTGACTGTGCAAATTTCTGTACATTTAGTTGTGTGTTATCACAACATTAAATTGTTACTTTTTGGCTTACCCATTGTCCGTTCATTTGCGCCCCCTGTTGTGGGTCCGTGCTACGACACCTTCCCAACAGGATTTCTCGGCCAATCGTCATGGATTCCGAGGGCCGTCAACCCGAGCTTGAACGGCCAATGGAAGAGCCAGGAGCGCAGGCGTCAGCGGGAGGCGTGTTGAGTGAGCTGCAGCAGATCTTAACCGCCTTCACGGCTCGGTTAGATTTAGTGACCGAGCAGAATGTCCTCCTTAACCGGAGGGTGGAGGCTATCACCGCCAGGGTGGAAGCGCACGATCAGGGCGCTGCTGCAGCCACTCCTCTGGCTGGTCCTGGGCCTGTATCAGACGTTCCACTGGTCGTTCAACGACCCCCCCCACCGTCCCCTAAAGCATACATAAGCCCTCCGGAACCGTACGGGGGCTGTGTTGAGACGTGCGCAGACTTCCTCATGCAGTGTTCGCTCGTCTTTTCACAGCGCCCTGTCATGTACGTGTCAGACGCCAGCCGGGTGGCTTATGTTATAAATCTGCTTCGAGGAGAGGCACGCGCCTGGGCTACGGTGCTTTGGGAGCAGAATTCACGGCTCCTAACGTCTTATATTGGGTTTGTACGGGAGTTCAAACAAGTGTTTGACCATCCCAACAGAGGCGAGACCGCTTCGAACGTGCTGCTGTCTATGAGACAGGGGCGCTGTAGCGCAGCCGAGTATGCAGTCGACTTCCTCATCGCGGCAGCGAGGTCCGGCTGGAATAACGTTGCGCTCCGCGCCGCCTTCGTAAATGGACTGTCTCCGGTCCTTAAGGAGCACCTACTGGCTAAGGAGGAACCGCGGGATTTTGACGGGCTTGTCGATTTAGTTATATGCTTAGACAACCGTTTAAACGAGCATCGTCGGGACACGGGCACTGGTAGACACGGGGTCGGAAGGGAATCTGCTGGATAGCAGATGGGCAAAGGAAGTAGGGCTCCCCCTGGTGGCTCTGCCGGCACCATTGCAGGTGCGAGCACTAGATGGCACCCTGCTTCCATTAATCACACATCAGACACAACCAGTGACTTTGGTTGTGTCTGGGAATCACAGGGAGGAGATCGTGTTCCATGTAACCTCCCGAGTGATTTTGGGCTTTCCATGGATGGTGAAGCACAATCCCCGGATAGATTGGCCGTCCGGGGTTGTGACGCAGTGGAGCGAAACCTGCCACCGGGAGTGTTTAGGATCCTCGGTTCCTCCCGGCACTACGGCTAATGAGGAGGTCAAAGTCCCCCCCAATCTATCGGCGGTGCCAAAGGAGTACCATGATCTTGCTGACGTTTTCAGCAAAGATCTGGCGCTCACTCTTCTCCCGCACCGACCGTACGATTGTGCCATCGATTTGGTCCCGGGCGCTGAGTACCCGTCCAGTAGGTTGTACAACCTCTCACATCCGGAACGCGAATCAATGGAGACCTACATCCGGGACTCCTTAGCTGCCGGGCTGATCCGGAACTCCACCTCCCCGATGGGTGCTGGTTTCTTTTTTGTGGGTAAAAAAGACGGCGGACTCCGTCCATGCATTGATTACAGAGGGCTGAACGAGATCACGGTTCGCAGCCAATACCCGTTACCTCTGTTGGATTCAGTGTTCACGCCCCTTCATGGAGCCCAAATTTTCACGAAATTGGATCTTAGAAACGCGTACCACCTGGTTCGGATCCGGAAGGGAGACGAATGGAAGACGGCATTCAACACCCCGTTAGGTCACTTTGAGTACCTGGTCATGCCGTTCGGCCTCACTAACGCCCCCGCGACGTTCCAAGCTTTGGTAAATGACGTCTTGCGGGACTTCCTGCATCGGTTCGTCTTCATATATCTGGACGATATACTCATCTTTTCCCCGGACCCTGAGACCCATGTCCAGCATGTACGTCAGGTCCTACAGCGGTTGTTGGAGAACCGGCTGTTTGTGAAGGGCGAGAAGTGCGAGTTCCACCGCACTTCTTTGTCCTTCCTGGGGTTCATCATCTCCTTCAACTCTGTCGCCCCTGATCCGGCCAAGGTTGCGGCGGTGAGAGATTGGCCCCAACCAACAAGCCGCAGGAAACTACAGCAGTTCCTCGGCTTTGCAAATTTCTACAGGAGGTTCATTAAAGGTTACAGTCAGGTAGTTAGCCCCCTGACTGCCCTGACCTCCACCAAGGTCCCCTTCGCCTGGTCGGATCGGTGCGAAGCCGCGTTCCAGGAGTTGAAACGCCGGTTCTCGACTGCACCAGTTCTGGTGCAGCCTGATCCTGATCGCCAGTACATAGTAGAAGTGGATGCCTCTGACTCAGGGATAGGAGCCGTGCTGTCCCAGAGCGTGGAGGCTGATAAAGTTCTCCATCCTTGTGCCTTTTTTCCCCGCAGGTTGACTCCAGCTGAACGGAACTATGACGTCGGCAATCGGGAGCTCCTCGCGGTGAAGGAGGCTCTTGAAGAGTGGAGACACCTGCTGGAGGGGGCATCGTTGCCCTTCACGGTTTTCACGGACCATCGGAACCTGGAGTACATCCGGACCGCCAAGCGGCTGAACCCCAGGTAAGCCCGCTGGTCTCTGTTCTTCGGGCGCTTTGACTTCCAGATCACGTACCGCCCCGGGACCAAGAACCAAAAATCAGATGCATTGTCCCGGGTGCACGAAGAAGAAGCCAAAGTGGGGCTGTCGAACCCCACCAAGACCATCATCCCTGAGTCCACTGTCGTGGCCACCCTCACCTGGGACGTGGAGAAGACCGTCCGGGAGGCCCTGACAAGGAACCCGGACCCGGGGACCGGCCCCAAGAACACACTGTACGTCCCACCAGAGGCAAGAGCTGCCGTATTGGACTTCTGTCACGGGTCCAAGCTCTCCTGTCATCCCGGAGTGCGTAGGACCGTGGCAGCAGTCCAGCAGCGCTTCTGGTGGGCGTCCCTGGAAACCGACGTCCGGGACTACGTCCAGGCCTGTACCATCTGCGCCAGGGGCAAGGCAGACCATCAGAGGACTACGGGACTCCTCCAACCCCTGCCGGTGCCTCATCGCCCCTGGTCTCACATCGGCCTGGACTTCATCACGGGCCTCCCGCCGTCCCAGGGCAACACCGTAATTCTCACGATAGTGGACCGGTTCTCCAAGGCGGCCCACTTCGTGGCCCTCCCGAAGCTCCCGACGGACCAGGAGACGGCAGACCTCCTGGTGCACCACGTCATGCGGCTGCATGGGATACCATCGGACATCGTTTCAGACCGTGGTCCCCAGTTCTCTTCGCAGGTGTGGAAGAGTTTCTGTAAGGAGCTGGGGGCCACCATGAGTCTCTCGTCCGTGTACCACCCCCAGACAAACGGCCAGGCAGAGCGGGCCAACCAGGAGCTGGAGCAGGCCCTTCGATGCGTCACCTCCGCGCACCCGGCGGCCTGGAGTCACCATCTGGCCTGGATCGAGTATGCCCATAACAGCCAAGTTTCGTCTGCTACCGGCCTCTCCCCTTTTGAGGCATGTTTGGGGTACCAGCCCCCATTGTTCCCGCTGGTGGAGGGAGAGGTCGGTGTGCCCTCGGTCCAGGCCCACCTCAGGAGGTGCCGCCGGGTGTGGCGGGCCGCCCGCTCTGCCCTGTTGAAGGCCCGGGCGAGGGCCAAGACCCATGCGGACCGCTGGCGTTCCCCGGCCCCCACGTACCAGCCCGGGCAGGAGGTGTGGCTCTCAACGAAGGACATCCCCCTCTGTGTGGACTCCCCCAAGTTAAAAGACAGATACATCGGACCATTCACAATCCTCAAAATCATCAACCCGGCCGCATTGAAGCTCCAACTCCCAGCTTCACTGCGGATCCACCCGGTATTCCACGTGTCCCGTATCAAGCCACACCACACCTCGCCCCTCTGTGCACCTGGACCTACGCCGCCTCCTGCCCGACTCATCGACCGGGAGCCTGCTTGGACAGGCATTTTTTAATAGGAGTGACTTATACTCCAGTGTGACTTATATTCCAGAAAATTGTTATGTGGGCCGCTGAAGAGGAGGTACTGCTGGCCCACTACCACCAGAGGGCGCCCTGCTTGGAGTGCGGGCTCCAAGCACGAGAGGGCGCCAGACCCAGAAGAAGTGACAGCTGTCATTCATCCCCTGCACCAGCTGTCACTCGTTCATCATCATCTTCACCATCATAAAAGCCGGACTGCAACTCCACCTCCTCGCCGAGAAATCGACTACCATTAACAAGGTAATTTCTCTGCTGACAGACACTTTGTGTGTTTAACCTGAACTTCTGTTACAGCCGTTTTCCTGGAGTGTTGCCTTATCTGAGGGATTGGCATTTGGTGTGACAGCGACGGCTTCGCCTCACATCCCAACCCAGATAAGTGGTTAAACCAGGAGCTGTACGAGTGTGTGATTGGAGGTGGAGGAGCTCCCTCCTAACTGTGTATGGACTGTGAATTACTGAGTGTGCGGACTCACACTCATACATCTTATGTCTGCTTTCTGCCAGCAGTACCAGGGTCGACAGCCGAAGACAGAGGCCACCTGGGGACTCGGGACTTGGCAGCTCCGGTGTTCTTCAGACCGTTGGTGGTGGAAGCCATGTGGGACGCGGCTTCTCTCTCGTCAGGGGTCTCCTATCTTCGAGCCTGCCCACACGTCACCTGGAGTTTATTGACTGTGCAAATTTCTGTACATTTAGTTGTGTGTTATCACAACATTAAATTGTTACTTTTTGGCTTACTCATTGTCCGTTCATTTGCGCCCCCTGTTGTGGGTCCGTGCTACGACACCTTCCCAACAAAAATACAGTAATTAATACTTCAACTTTTTTTTTAAGGCCTGGTACGGGTTCTCATTGGTCTGGTGGCCTGTGTCATACGTATGTTAGTTTTGTTATGGAACAATTATCATCTAACCTTGCAAAAGCTGCACAAAAAACTGCAATGAGTCAGTGGTATGTGTCATGGCCTTAAATGTAATGTCCACATCAGCAATAAGAAAACAGACTGTGTCAAGGACAGGATGTGATGAGCTAAGCTATTTTCCTCAAAACTTCAGAGATAAATTATCCATCTCCAAATCTGAAGACAGGAAATCTTAAAAGAGGACATGCACTCCACCAAGGGAGTAGTCAGGAGTCTGGAATTTGCTGCAGCAGGGTGAAGAGCACTCAATAACTCTGAATTCAGTACCTGTATATTTATCAGTATAAGTTTTCAATAAATTTTCCCAATTGATAAATAACATGGCAGTCATCCATGATTTACGAATGTGACACCTGAAGGGCCTATAATACTGTAGGGGAAACACTACCATGTGTTTGTTTTTTTTAATAACTTCACTTTTACTGAAGTTTATTCTGTTAGTGGCTGGATTAGAATTTAGCCTACATCAAAACATTCATCTAATGTTTTGCTCAGGACATCCCACTGCAAAATGAAGTTCCTAAAACTCCCTAAAAAAAAAAAAAAAAAAAAAAAAAAAAAAAAAAACAAGCTCATAAATTATTGCCATCATAAAACTGACTTTAATGACAAATACAAGTAAAAGCATAACCTTCATGGCAGACATAGTAATAAGTTGCTCTTCTATTATTAATGTGTTATTTGCACTGTGTGGACTTAAAAAACTTCCAACAGAGGCTCAAGTTAGACAGACCTCATGTAGACAGGTGTACTGAACATGATAGGGAGCAACTGTTTCCTCTCCTTTGATCTCCACACTGATGTGCATCCGGATGGCTCCTGACACAGCAGATTTATCAGTCCTCTTGTCTGTCAGAGAAAATAAAATACACACATCTGCTTAGTATCTGTTCCATCTGCAAGAGTCATAGACATTCTTTGTGTTCTGTTGCTACCTATTCAAACTCCCTTTCACTAATCTTCCTCAAACTCACCCAGGTTGTACCAAACATCCATCTCCCCACTGAGAGTGCGGACTTCAATGATGGTTTGACCCAAAAAGTCATCGCTCTCTCTTTTGAACCTCTGTTTTACACGAGACTTGATATCATCATCCTCATCCCACACACGAACTTTGATACGGTCAGATGAGTTGTGACATTCACTAGATGTCGACAGAGAAGGAACAAGTTGGAAAATATGAATCTAAATTACATGTATGAGTGTGAATTACATGACAGCAGGCTGCTTTGCTCGATTGTGTGGTAAAAAAAAACCTTAGGAGAGACAAAGGAAATGCTTGCAATGATAGACAAGGTAGCATGATGACTTTTTAACTACATTCTTGTAGTGAATTTAAAATGACATACAAGATATTTTGAATCTACGAGGGCTGTCCATAAAGTATAGGTCCTTTTTATTTTTTTCAAAAACTATATGGATTTCATTCATATGTTTTTACGTCAGACATGCTTGAACCCTCGTGCGCATGCGTGAGTTTTTCCACGCCTGTCGGTGACGTCATTCGCCTGTGAGCACTCCTTGTGGGAGGAGTCGTCCAGCCCCTCGTCGGAATTCCTTTGTCTGAGAAGTTGCTGAGAGACTGGCGCTTTGTTTGATCAAAATTTTTTCTAAACCTGTGAGACACATCGAAGTGGACACGGTTCGAAAAATTAAGCTGGTTTTCGGTGAAAATTTTAACGGCTGATAAGAGATTTTGAGGTGATACTGTCGCTTTAAGGACTTCCCACGGACGTGCAGACGGGTCCGCGCGTCGGGACGCAGCCGGTGCGGTGCGGCGGCACAGGAAAAACACCTCCGTGTCCAGGCGGCTTTTGATGGCTTTCAGTGGAGTGAGTATATGAGAAATTGTTTAACAGCTGGACATGTTCCAACTTGTCCTTAAGGCTTCCAACAGAGGTGTTTTTCCTGTGGCGGAGCGTCGCGGCGGCTGCGAGCCGACGCTGCAATCCGCCCGCACGTCTTTCATTAAAAAAATCTCCTTTAACAGTGGAATATCCGGATAAAATGCTGAAACCGACTTCTTCTGAAACTTCTCTGTTCTCTCACGACATCCTGGATCAATAGAGCCTGAAATGTGGAGGTTTTCAGCTTGAAACAGGCTGACGACGGCGCCTGGGAGTGCTGCACGACGTCTCACTCCATGGGAAGTCCTTAAAGCGACAGTATCACCTCAAAATCTCTCATCAGCCGTTAAAATTTTCACCGAAAACCAGCTTAATTTTTCGAACCGTGTCCACTTCGATGTGTCTCACAGGTTTAGAAAAAATTTTGATCAAACAAAGCGCCAGTCTCTCAGCAACTTCTCAGACAAAGGAATTCCGATGAGGGGCTGGACAACTCCTCCCACAAGGAGTGCTCACAGGCGAACGACGTCACCGACAGGCATGGAAAAACTCACGCATGTGCACGAGGGTTCAAGCATGTCTGACGTAAAAACATATGAATGAAATCCATATAGTTTTTGAAAAAATAAAAAGGACCTATACTTTATGGACAGCCCTCGTAATATTTGAGTTCTGTTAGCAACGAGGTCAGAGTTGTACTCACAAGTGGAAGTTCTCTTCCCAGACAGGGTTGAGATTTCCATAGATGGTCTTGGTCCTCTTCTTAGTCTTACCCACTTGGACAGTGACATATGGGTCACTGGAGCCTGTTTTGTCTTTGGCCTGTAGGCCCTGTGCACATACCACTGTGGGGAAGATGAGCAGACACATTTAAACCTTTAAAGGTTTCTGGTATCTTTTAATTGACATTTATTCTAATGTGTCATTAACCTCACCAGTGATGCTGATCTTCGCTGACCATTTAGAAGTCCCATCTAGCACACTTTGCTTAATCTGCTTCATATGTGTGGCATGTGTTGATTTGTCAAGGGCAAACACTTCTTGGATTAGTTCAAAGATCTCTGGCTTGTTCCTCTCTCTGATCTTCATTCGGTCCTTCAGAACCATGATGATATTTTGGGTTCGGTCCTCTGCCCCATGCTTGGAACTCTTCTCTGCAGCCCCTGATGACACAGATGCACATAAGATGTATATTTCAGAGAGTATTCAGGACAAATGGCTCACAGCCCTGCAGCTTACAAATACACCTCAATACACCTGGAGACCTTTTCCTATGGCTATTTTTCTGTGAAATGGTGGGGGTCCAGGTCTACACATTAGTATGTTCTGGCACTTATGTGGACTTGTCATGTATGAGAACTTATAAGAGTTAAACCAAATTTATTCATTCATTTTCTATACCTGCTTATTCCATTTAAGTGTCGCGGGGGCCTAGAGCCTATCCCGGCGATTAGAGGTGGGGGTACACCCTGTACAGGCTGCCAGGCTATCGCAGTGTAGGTTATTCAGAGTTGTGTGCAATATAACCAAACATGTTGTGCAATATGGATGCACAGTCTTTTCACACATATCTGTTGTACTTACTGTAAAAATAACTAAATAAATAAATAAAATTGACCGACTGATTTCTATTTAATACTAACACTTTCTGTAATTTTGTATTTAACTCACCATTGTTTACTGTTTCTGTACTCTGGCAAAATAATTTCCTTTGGAATAAATAAAGCTGATCTTTATCTTTAATCTGCATTTTCCAATCAATCCTGAAACTGTATATCTGCTCAAGAGTTTTATCCCATAACCTCACAATGTTGAAGACAAAACGGTGTTCACTATGTCACTGATCTTGTCAAAGATTATGTGACATAATCACAGTGGCAGCACGGTGGCTTAGCGGTTAGCACTGTTGCCTTACAAGTGGTTAGTGCATTTTGTTTTAGTGCAGAAGGTTCCCTGTTCAAACCCCAGCCCTGCCAGCTTCTCCATGTAACGTGGGGTTGCGTCAGGAAGGGCATCCATCCTAAAAACTTGTGCCAATTCAACATGCAGATCCACGTTGGATCTGCTGTGATGACCCTGAGTGAAAACAAGGGAGCAGCAAAAAGGATTTATCTTTCAAGTCAATACCAAGACTGTTAGGGACTCCATTTTAACCATGACAGTTTAACCCTCCTATATTTGTTGTCCTAAACTCCTAAACTCCTGACTAAAAATGCTTGACATATAGAATCTCTGTCTTGTTCCCTGTGTCTTTGCGATCTCTGGTTGGTTTTTGTCTCTTCTAGATTCCCCGTTTCACTTGGCTGTGGCAGATAGATGAATTTTGAGAGGTGAGGATGGACCGTTGTCTGCCTGGGCAATTGCCTTCCAGGACCCAAGACCATTCGATGGTGTCGCGGATGCGGTGAAGTGGAGCACCAGCGCATGGTTGGATGGATGGATGGATGGATGGATAGATGAGATTTATTGTCATTGTCATTACATGAGTGCAACAACAACGAGATTACGTCCACACTCCAATTACCACAGACAAGATACAGCAATTAATCCACAATTACTTGTTTACCGTAATAATGGCACACATCAGAATTAAGACAACACATATACATTTGACATTGTTTATGTGCACTAAACTTTAAAACAGTCCGTTTTCCGAATTGAGGCGATGTGAGTGTGGGGGGCCGCAGCAACATGTAGTCATGCTGCCGCCAGCTTGGGGGGGAACGGTTAGTGGCACACTGAAGGGGGAAGGGAGTGGCGTGAGCGGGGGACAGGAGGGGGTGGGAGCATGCTTTCAGTCTCTGTCCATGTGTGAGTGGCAAATGAGTCAGTGTCAGAGTCAGCATGCTCCCAGACCTGAGTTGACATACATTCTGCTTTTGCCTGCTCCTTATCTGACTTATTTGCTGTGGATATCCTGGCTCTGGTCTCTCTTTTGACAATGAACTAATGAATTTCTTTGATTTAACTGACTGCATATCACCCGTGTCTCTTGTTTGTATTTAACTTTAAGATTTTGGATTGTCCCTGTCTTCTGTTCTAAAGATTTCTGCAAATGGGTCCTTATTTCCCTGTTTTCTACCAGAAAGGACACAAAACATGAATTATGCATTGTGCCGATTGATTCCAAAATCAGTATGGCATTGAAATAAATCACCCCTTGTGGAGCTGAATTAGACAAAGCAGCATGGAAGCAAAAGCTACCGGTAGAAGTGACAGCGCAAACAGGTGGGAGAATGACAGCACATTACTCAGGAGATAAATTGGAAAGGAAGATGAGGAGACTATACGAGTAGACTGAGGACCAGAACAATTGGATGTCAACTGAAGCAGAAGGATAAAGAAAAAAGCACAAAAAGGGCTCCGCATCCCAACATAAATTTAAATGAAGCATACATTTAATGGTGTGTGTTTTTGTTGTTTAGCAGGGTAAGCAAACAAAAGCAGGTTTGTTTTAAGGTCTCTGGGCATCAGTCCTTACTTTGCAAACAGTCAGCATTAAGCAGGTCCTGGCACTTTTCGTGGCATTTGACGCCGCACTCGGAGCAGCGCATGCCCTGACGGGCAATACCCCACAGCAGGCCCTCACATTCGTAGCAGTAGGTGGGGGTGGTGGCTGTCCACACCTCAAAGTTGTGCGGTGTAGTGGAGGAGATTGGATAGATCAGCGCCTGCAGAGTCTTTTTATAAACATGGCTCTTCTGCAAACACAGAGAAGTACAATTTCATAACAACAGAGAGTAGTACTTGGCAGAACTTGAAGAGAAGTGAGGACGTGAACTCTGATGAGAAAACTGACCAGCTCTTCATTGCCAAGTGTGGTGGAGGCCATGGCAGATGTGATTCCAGCCTTCCGAGAATTTTGCACCAGAGACTACAAACAGAAGACTCACATTTGTCTTTGAATGTGGACTACGGTGGAACTTAAAACAGTATTTGATGCCTTTGAGGGGTAAATACTCACCATTGCCTGACATGGTAATGCAGTGAAAAACAAAAACAAACAAAACATAGTGAGGTTAACAACATTGTGTGTGTGTGTGTGTGTGTGTGCCATGTAACATAATAGCATTAAAATAATAGAGATATTATTATTATTCATCCTGCTTCACTGTACAGTGTTAGCTCTTTTGCTAATACTTACAGTATTTACTGTTTTTTTTTTTGTTTTTTTTTTGCTATAATGCACTTTAACATTTACATATCTTGGCTTGACTTGAAATAAGGCAACTTGTGGCTGAACATCCGTCGCCGCAAGTAATGGAAGTATTTAATTATTTAATTAGTACAAACTGATTCAATTTTTTTTGTATTATTTTTTTTTTTAAAGTTAGATGTCTACATGCACAGATGGAGCATGATTCTATATAGCCCAAAGGTTTATAGGATGGGAAAAACTAGTATATGATTATGCATATATATTTTGGAAAAAATTGGACAGAGTGCATCAACACTGTTAAACAATGATATAATGTATAGAATCTGCATTGTTTAAAGTGGCTCTGTTGTAAAGCTCCTGAGTGACAGATGGCTCAAATGTTCATACAATGAAGAAACGGTACATTATTATGCATATTAATTTTGGAATAAATTGTATTACATATAGTGTTGAAAAAAAAACATGACAGACAGACAGATGCACGGACAGCAATTCTATATTCCTCATCATGGCGAGACTGGCACGGCAAAATAAACACAGCAATCACAGTAACACAGTTTACACAACTACTACACAAGCAATTAAACCAGTGCTCACCAACCCAATGATTGCAGTCAACAGGTAGATCTTTATCATGTTCGAAGTCAACTGTGAAAGATATTATGTGCACCATCATGTACAGTCCTCTCTGAAATTACTGGAACAACAAAGCCAATTCAACTGTTTTTTGTATATATGGAAGACATTTGGATTTGAAATCCAAAAACAAATATGAGAAAACACTTTAGAATGTCAACTTTTATTTTCTGGTATTTAAATCGAGATACTATATATTACACAATAGAGAGCATGGCATTTTGTGTATTAGACAACCTAAATTATACATGAGTAGAACTATTAGAACATGTGACCGACAGGAGTCTCTAGATACCGAGGTGTGTCATGTCAGATCATATAAAATTAAATAGAATGTCTAAAATGTCGCATGGGGGCTTAGTGGTTAGTACTGTTGCCTCACAGCAAGAAAATTGTGCGTTCGCTTCCAACCTGGACATGTCTGTGTGAAGTTTTTCTCCCTGTGTTTGCATGGGTTCCCTCTGGGTGCTCCGGTTTCCTCTCACTTTCAAAGACATGCAGGTTAGGTGAATTGGAGACTCTAAATTGACTATAGGTGTGTGAATGAGTTTGTCTGTCTATATATGTGACCCTGAGGTGCATCCTGGACAGTCTTATGACTGCTGGAATAGGCTTCAGCCCCCATGTGACCCATAACTGGAGTAATCTCGTATAGAAAATGAATTTGGTTTTAGCCTTAGAACTGCAGGTGTTAAAATCGATACACTAATTTAAAGACCAAAGAAATGTCTATGTAAGAAGGGGAAGCTATTTTGAAGCTAGGTAGAGAGTGAAAATCAGTTATAGCCACTGCACAAACACAAGCAACTGCCAGTGCACTGAGCAACAAACATCAAATGGGTCAACAGAGGAAAGTAACAGCAACTGATGACAGAAACATTGCATGAATTGTTTTTGACTGATGAGACCAAGATTATAGAAATAGTCTTGAAGTGTGGAAGTAAATGATAAATGAGCTGCATTTATGTAGAGCTTTCATCGTCAATTCACTTTAAAGTGATGCCTCGCGTTCACCCATATACACACCAATGTCAGGGTGCTGCCATGCAAGGGACTCAACAGCAAACCGGGAGAAATTTAGAATTAAGGACCATGATTTTCCATCTTGATGGTGATTTAAAACAAGGATCCTCTGGTCACAAGCCCACCGTTTTAACAACTTAACTATCAACTCCTCCAAAAAAAAAAGAATGTGGTCAGGAACCAAAACATACAAAGGTATTTGTCAAACATAGTTTGGCTACAGTAGTGTTAGAGCAATGTGGTGGCTAAGCGGTTACTGCGCTTATTTCCAGAGTAGAAGGTTCCTGCTTCAAGACAACCCCTGTCCCTTCTCCATGTAACACGGAGTTGTGTCAAGAAAGACATCCTGCATAAAACCAGTGCCAAAATGAATAACACAAAGATCCATACTGGATCTGGTGTGGTGACTGCAAGTTAAAAAAAGAGAAACCAATACAACTTAATAGTAATACTACAGTAGTGTATGGCTAATTCTGGAATAGGCTCACTTATCTTTATTGACAGTTGAGGCAAACAAATTCTGAACTCTACAGAAACATTTTGTTTGCCAATTTACAGAGAAATACATCCAAATGAATCCAGAAGAACTTCATCATGATGAAAGACAATGACACAAACCGCACAGTCATGTCAACAAAGCACTTCATCAAGGGGAAAAGGTACAGGGTTGCAGACAGGCCAAGTCTATCACCGGACCTTAACCCAATTGAGCATGCATTTCACCTCATAAAGAGAAGACTGGATGAAGAAATCCCTGAAAGAAATAACTGAAAGAGACTGCCACACAAGTCTGGAAACGCAACACATCAGAAGTAACTAACAATGTGGTGATGTCAGTGCATCGCAGGCTTGAAGGTATTGCAAGCAAATGATACGGAACCAAATATTATGTTTGTTATTCTAAACATTTTCTGTGACCATATTCATCTTTTTCCCATAAATTGACTACATACAAAAAGTGATATGTACTATGTTGTTTATCATATGCAGATTTAAATCCCAGAAAATAAAAACTAAAATTATAGACCGTCTTGTCATGTCTACATATCTTTCAAAACTCAAACACAAGTATGTTCAATGTTTAGCAAACAAACAAAAAAAGTTTTTTTCATACCTTTGGAGAGGACTGTAGCGACACACCTACAACTGCATGCATACCAGCATATTATGCATGTTTTTCAGCAATCCTTCTGTGCATTGTGGGCCGGCACATGTATCCACATAACCTACATTTGTTTTTGTGTTCTTCTGTATGTGTCATTTAAACAAAGCAATGCACCAATAACCTGCAACATGAAGGTGTTATAACTGTAGCAACAGTAAGAAGAATACTTTACCGAGGTGAAACAATTACAAAATGAAAATGGCAACAAGCTCTGAATAGAAACTTGGCAAGTTTCTTCACAATCATGTCATCATGCAGCTCTATAGTGATAAATCGCTGCATCGAGAAGCAACAAGACAAAGATATTCTTCTGTCAGCCACAGATTACCGAGGTCAAGTTTGCTCTGTGGCGAATAAACCTTTGAATTCTTTATTTTTGCAAAAAGTATGCAGGCACACAGGTAAACATGTGAACAATGACGAGTGTAATTTGTACGCACATGTTGCAGTGACACTGAAGCATGTTTAAGTGCAATTAAATAAAATTTCTTTTTATTAAAGCGGTATAAAGTACATTACAGCATGAGTGACAATTGTGTAAACAACTGGCTGATGCTTTAGGGTCAGATCATCTCAAGTCACTTGGCATGTCTCAGGTCATCCTCAGAATCTTCTGAGAACATTTACAGATGCTCCAATATCACAAATATGTAAAAACCCAAAATATTAGGTCTGTCTCAGGCTAATTCTACAGAAAAAATAAGCCTGAAACACTGACTTTCAAAGTTGTGCATTCTATACAATTGGAGATATTCATGCTGGAAAGTGCGCCGAGAGCCTCCGTTGGTAAAATTCAAATAATTAACTAAATTTTCCAGGGGCTGTGGCTTCAACACAATTTGAGATACAGACCTTATTTTAGGGTTTTACATATCTGTGGTATAGGAGCATCTGCAAATTTTTCAGACGAATCTGAGAGGGTGAACTGGAAAGTTCCTCCAAAACTGGGTGATTTGAGATGTACGGAACCTTTACTCACATATTTATTTATTCTAGCAAAAAGATATAACTTGTTTGGATATTATTCTTTAAAGTCTAATGCTGGTGGCGCAAACTTTCTCGCAATGATATTATAAGAAGATCCATTTTTGACTACGAGGTCTGTTGGAAAAGTATCGTACCTTTTTATTTTTTTCAAAAACTATATGGATTTGATTCATATGTTTTTACGTCAACCAAGCTTGAACCTTCGTGTGCATGCGTGAGTTTTTCCACGCCTGTCGGTTGCGTCATTCGCCTGTGGGCAGGCTTTGAGTGAGCACTGCTCCACCCCTCTCGTCGTTGTTTCATTGCGAGGAAATGGCGGAATGATTTGGGCTTTTTTTCCATCAGAATTTTTTCAGAAACTGTTAGAGACAGACAGCTGGAAACCATTCGAAAAATTTATCTGGCTTTCGGTGAAAATTTTACGGGCTTCACAGAGAATAAAGAGTGTTACTACAGCTTTAAGGATGGCCCACAATGGCGCACGGCGCGCCGCGCTCCGAGCCGCCATCGAGAGGCAGAAACCACCAAATCATTTCTAAACGGATCTCTGTGTGGAGAGTTGGGACAAGCCCAGCTCTCCACAATTTCTCTTATACTCACTCGACTGGTAAGCACTGAAAGCTGAGATAGACATGTCCCAACTTGTCCTCTAACACTCCGAAATGGAGGTTTTCCTTTGTCTCGCTTCATCAGCGAATCGGTCGTGACTCGCGAAGCCTCCGCGCGGCTTTCCATGACAAACTCTCTTGTTAAAAGTGAAATCTGCCGGAAAATGGCTGATGTCCAGCTCTTGTGATAACCAGAGAAATTACACACGACGGTCCCGGCTCCACACAGCGATCCTTTTAGAAATGATGTGGTGGTTTCTGCCTCTTGATGGCGGCTCGAGCGTGGCGCGCCGTGCGCCATTGTGGGCCGTCCTTAAAGCTGTAGTAACACTCCTTATTCTCTGTGAAGCCCGTAAAATTTTCACCGAAAGCCAGATAAATTTTTCGAATGGTTTCCAGCTGCCTGTCTCTAACAGTTTCTGAAAACATTCGGATGGAAAAAAAGCCCAAATCATTCCGCTATTTCCTCGCAATGAAACGACGAGAGGGGTGAACCAGTGCTCACTCAAAGCCTGCCCACAGGCGAATGACGCAACCAACAGGCGTGGAAAAACTCACGCATGCGCACGAAGGTTCAAGCTTGGCTGACGTAAAAACATATGAATTAAATCCATATAGTTTTTGAAAAAAATAAAAAGGTACGATACTTTTCTAACAGACCTCGTATATAATTCTGAACTAGGTCACTGGTTAATCAGAGGATTGTTTGTTGAACAGACACCCCAGCTACACTTCACAGAGCTTAGCTTTTAGTCTAACATGTACTTGGCCTCCGAAAGGTTGGTCAACACTGATTTAAACAGTTAGCAAGTCAGCCACACAAATCAGCACAACCACTGTGGTTGCATATAAACTTAGAAACCTAAAGTCCAAATAAATAGTCATATAGATGTAAAGACAAAAAATAAATAAATAAGCTAACTGAGAGGAGGAACCAATCATGTCTGAAATGATGCCATTGCACCCCACAAAATTCAATTTATTGCCATTGTGTTTGTGTTTCAAATGTGTTTCTCACCAGATCTCTGACAAGAGGAATGGCTTTCCTCTTGCGAAGGTCAGGCATGCTGTCAATGCTGTAGAGTGCACCGCCCATTCTGAACAGAAGCAGTAAAATTTACTTAGATTTAAAGAAATTGTTGTGGAAATTAAAGCATCCCAACAGCATCATCAAACTGTGGTATAAATGTTCCATTTATCTATTAGGTGAGATGTCTTCAAAACAATAACATAACACTCCCATTTCTACCTTATGGCCATTTTATTGCATATGCATGCATATGGATGCATCACTATTCTGTGGTCAAGAGCCCTCATGAACAAACTTCCTCATCTTAAAACCTCACTTACCTTGTTCTTTGTGTGCTCTCGCTCTCTCTTTCTCTTTCTCTCTCTCTCTCACTCTTCTCTGACACCTTTGTGTATTAGGAAACAGGTCTTGTTGAATAGAAACTGCCCTTAATTCACAGTGTCAGTGCTTTAGTTTATGTAGCAAGTCCTATATCGGCCCTGTGGCCCATCAGGTCAATGCGTATCCCTAGATACCATAGCGTGAAGCAGATGAAAGTCTACGGCTCTCCCTGCATAGGACATCAGTTAATCGCAGGTTACTTCCCCAACCAAGTCTTGTACCCAGGAATGATGAAGATGTGTGTCATGTCAAAAAAACAAAGGTAGCATGAAGTACACACCTAAACTTGAACTCTGGTCTATAGTTCAGTTAGTGTTAGTGTCAAATTCTAAAGCCAGAATGTACTACATGATACAATGTATTAAGTACACCTTGCTAATACTGGGTTGGATCTCCTTTTCTCTTCAGACCTGCCTTAATTCCTTGTGGCACAGACACAACAAGGTGTTGACAACATTCCTCACAGATGTTGGTCCATATTGACATGATAGCATCATGCAGTCACCCATTAAACCAGTCTGACAATTCTCATCTGACATCAACAAGGCATTTTTCATGTACACAACTCCCGCTATCTGGATGTCTTCTTTTCTTTATCAGACCATTCTCTGTAAACTCTAGAGATGGTTGTGTGTGAAGATCTCAGTAGATCAGCAGTTTCTGAAATACCCTGACCAGCCTGTCTGATACCAACAACCATGTCACAAAGAGAGACAGAGAGAGCGAGAGAGACACAGAAAGATATGGCAACACTCTGGGGCTCTGTGGATGTGTCCTGGGCACTTTCATGTGACCTGACAGAGCGATATCAACCCTTTCAGCGTGGAAGGCCATTTCTTTCTTTTTTTTTTTTTTAGCTGCTTCTGTTTGGGGTTTCATCCATCAACCAACCAACATCCATCGCCACCTCACACAAATTCAATATGCAAATCCTGTGGGCCTATAACACTGTGGTATTTGGCAAGCGGTGAGTGTGCCATTACGTCTGCGTCATCAAGTGAAAAATGTGGTGTGTGTTAGTGTTTGTCTGTGCCTGGTTATGCACCCCTGTGTGCTTCGGTGCCTGTAATTACATTTATGTAATACCATGCAACACATGATGTAATACAGGAAATAAGGGTTTATTCCATTTTTGTGCATGCCCGAACTGCTGTTATTCAGTTTTAACTCATAAACACACAAAAAATTCCATTACAGTTACTACAGACACACTATAATACACCATGCATTTCTCTACAAGCCTGGTGTAACGTGGATTGTACCAGAACAGTGTGTAATATACGACCAAGTTTAGTTTATGGCAGGGGCAATGTACACTGAAACAGCTGCAAATGTGCACAAACAGGGGAAAGGCCATCCTGACCTCATGTCTGTCAAAGGTCAATCGACCACATGCATGCATTGTCTGATAACTCTCAGCTCAGTAATGATTACTTTACCAATATTAATCAATCAGAGTAACATAAATGCTTATTATCAAATCACCTCACAATGATGTCCTTCATTTCCCACCATTAATGCTGCTCATGGACTTTATTGATAAGGTGAATCACTCCACGGGCATTGGGGTGTAAATGTTGGGTTTATATTGGGCAAACTTAGCAGTTCTTATGTGTGCAGTTGCACTTACAAGCAGAGGTCTGCCTCATCTACAAATGACCCTCCCACTAAATCATGCACGTCAACGGGCGCTCAGTACTCACTGGCCAACTGCCAAGACCTGAATGAGTCTCTGGATCACAATGAAATAAGATGGAGGATTCCCAGACTAAAGGAGGGCATTTTCAATCTGAAGCAGTGCTTTCCGGTTTGTCACATTGACTTGCAAGCATTAGATCATAGTTTTGGGAAACAGTGAGTTTGGTACAGCTAAGCTAGTACTTTGTTTCAAGTAAACAACAAAATACAGATACCTACCCTCCTTTACCAAACCACAGTGAACTGGACGTCTCTCCTCGAGCCTGAGAAAGAAGCAAAATTATATATATATATATATATATATATATATATATATATATATATATATATATATATATATTTCACCAACTCAAAGTTATGTAATTATAAATGTTCTTTGTTTGGCTCTAAAAATTTGTATTTAATTCTTCCAACAATTAAATGTATAGCTGAGCATTACTGTTGAATCACCTTTGGGATGCTTCACACATCTACTTTGTCGTAGAGCATGATTACACACAAATAATCTGCAAAGATGTGTTCTACAGGCAATCACAAGCGTGAACTAGACAGCAGATGTTATACTTTCTGATAACACGAAAGACAATATGAACTATATGCCACTATGAAAACAACTACAAAGATCATGTTGTGAGGATGAATGAGTCGGGTAATTGTGCCACAGTGAGGAATTCAAAACGGCCTAAATTTCCTTCACTCCCATGAGCAATCCTACAACTTTTACCTACCTGGTAACATGCTCCAAAGTTGGCCGAGCAAAGTGCATGCGAGTGTCACTATGGCAATGACATGAAACTGGAAAGAAAACAAAGTGTTCGGCACAAACAAACGAAAGACAAAGGAAGGGAAGCCAAGTGTAGAAAAACGCAACGTGACATACATCAACATAAACATTGAAGCAAGCAATTAATCTGCTGCAAAACTGAATTCAAAGGTAATGAGTAGCAACATAATATGTGAACAAAATGTGCAAGTGAAAACTTATCAAGCAAAACCAAATGTAAATAAAATAAATAAATAAATCAGGCAGTGGTGTGGTGCTGCACCTCAAACAAAAAGGTTTGTGTCTTAATTTTTACTTCTTCTGTTTTTTTAATAGAACATGAAACATTAACTCTTCATTCTTGTATCTAGTGAAAAGCACTAACTGCATCCACTCTGTGTTAGTCTTAGCATTTCAATAATGCACATCACATACATATTTCAAAAAGTTGGTGAACACTTTTAGACTCAGGACTGTGTTTCTGTTAACTGTAAAGGTACGGAGAAATGTGTTTGAGCTGGACTGGATTTTAAAGCATGACTTGAATGATAGTCGGTACAAGGATAATGCTCTTACCTCTCGAAGCTGGTCTAAGACTTTGTTGTAGAGCCTTAACCAGTTCTCCTTGGCCCTGACTGCTGGAACCACTGGCTCTTTTGGCTCCTCTATCACTGCAGAACTACAACATTGTTTTAATGTTCAGGAAACGTTTCACAAGATAACACATTAGTACATAAAAGAATTGTTTCCTTTGACTAACCCTTCTTATTGATGAGCAATGCAATTGATATTGTTCTCTTCTAACTGTCTATGCATTGACCGTACCTCTCAGGCGGCATCTCTTGCTCTTCTACTGGTGTCAGTGGTTGTTTCTCTTCAGTATGCTCTTCATTCTCCACTGGGAGCTTCTCCTCAGGCAGAGCAGGTGGTGTGTGGATCTCCTTCTCTGGCATCTTTTGCTCTTCGAGCCAAGGCTCTTCCTCAACCTGAGGAGCCTGCTCCTGAAGGACAGGTGACTGTGCAGTAGCACAACCACTGGGCATGCTTTGAGGTGGGGCGCTAGAGGCAGTCTGCTGTGATAAAGGGCCCATAGAGGGAGACTGCGTAGTAGTTATCGTTGCTGGATGTGATGGAGGAACAGCGTTAGACACAGCAGACTGGTGTTGCTGGGATGCAGCTGATGTTGGGGGGTGAGACTGAGCAGGTTGGGTGGTGGGTACAGAAGAAAGGAAAGTAGAAGCTAAGCCTGTAACAGCTGCTGTTAGAGGTTTAGCCATTGAGAAGAAAGAAGTAGCAGATGGGGCAGACTGAGGTTGCGACTGTGGCTGGGAATGTTTCGGTTGTTGTGCCACTGGTTGCCCAGAAGGGGCCTGTGTGGTTGGAGCCACAACAGCAGGATGGATCTGGCTTGACGTTTGGTTGGGAAGTTGAGTGAGGGGCTGCTGCTGGTGCAGGGAAGGCTGTTTCTCAAGTGGAGGTCTAGAACTTGGTAGGTCAAGAACCGGTGGTGCAGTTGAAGTTGGGGTAGGGGTAAACAGTGGCTCCAAGTCCTCACTGAGAGTTCCATCCATATTATATAAATCCTCATCATCGTACATCATCTCATCATCCTCATATAGACCCTCCTCTTCTCCCTGATACAGTCGACCATCATCCTCCTCATACAGGGCCCTCTCCTCTCCACCATCTTTGCTGTAGCCACCCTCATCGCTGTATACCCCTTGGGTCTCATCTAGATCCCAGTCTGGGGAGTCTTTGCTGTAGCTAACCGAGGAGTGACATGAGTGGTAAGAGTCATTCTCGTCGTAAGGGTCCCTCTCTCCATACTCACCGCCATAATCCTCCTCACTCAGCTGACTGCTACCCCGACTCAGTTCTGCAGACGATGCATAGCTCCCCGTGGGACTAGAAGGAGAAAGGATAAGAATAAAAACAACTAAACAATTCCCAGTAGACAGTGATTATTAACATACTAAATAGGTATACCTTTTTACACTGGGAACAAAAACAAGCACAATGTCTTTAATGTTTATTGTGTGTGTGTTTATATATATATATATATATATATATATATATTATTTTTTTCAAAAACCATATGGATTTGAATCACGTGTGATTACATCAGACATGCTTGAACCCTCGTGGGCATGCGAGAGTTTTTTTCACGCCTGTCGGTTATGTCATTCACCTGTGGGCAGTCTTTGAGTGAGGAGTCATCCACCCTCTCGTTGATTTTTTCATTGTTTAGGAGGTGTTTTTCCTGTCGCAGCGCACACAGATTTGCCGAGTCGTCACGGTAACGACTCGGCGAATTTGTGCGCACGTCTTTCATTAAAAAATGTCCTTAAACAGTGGAATGTCCGCATAAAGTCCTCATGCCGGCCTCTTCTGAATCTTCTCTGTTCTCTAACGACGTCCTGGGTGAATTAAGCCTTAAATTAGGATGTTTTCAGGTTGAAACAGGCCGACGACGGCGCCTGGAAGCGCTGCAGGACGTCCCGCTCCGTGGGAAGTCCTTACACCGACAGAAACACCCCATAATCTCTTATCAGCCGTTAAACTTTTTACCAAAAACCAGCTTAATTTCTCGAATAGTGTCCACTCGGATATTCCTCACAGGTCCAGAAAAAATTTTGATAAAGCAACGCGTGCCGTCTCGAGCAGCGTGTGAAACAAAGGAATTCAGCCGAGAGGGTGGGACCACATCTCACTCAAGGCCTGCCCACAGGGAAATGACATCACCGACACACGTGAAAAAACTCACGCATGCGCACGAGGGTTCAAGCATGATTGGTGTAATCGCACGTCATTCAAATCCATATAGTTAAAAAAAAAAATAAAAGGGTCAGTTTATTATCTAATAGACCACATATATATATATATATATATATATATATATATATACATATATATATATATATATATATATATATATATATATATATATATATATACACATATACACATATATATACGAGGGCTGTCAATAAAGTAACGGTCCTTTTTATTTTTTTCAAAAACTATATGGATTTCATTCATATGTTTTTACGTCAGACATGCTTGAACCCTTGTACGCATGCGTGAGTTTTTCCACGCCTGTCGGTGACGTCATTCACCTGTGAGCACTCCTTGTGGGAGGAGTCGTCCAGCCCCTTGTCGGAATTCCTTTGTCTGAGAAGTTGCTGAGAGACTGGCGCTTTGTTTGATCAAAATTTTTTCTAAACCTGTGAGACACATCGAAGTGGACATGGTTCGAAAAATTAAGCTGGTTTTCAGTGAAAATTTTAACGGCTGATGAGAGATTTTGAGGTGATTCTGTCGCTTTAAGGACTTCCCACGGTGCGAGACGTCGCTCAGCGCTCTCAGCCGCCGTCGTCAGCCTGTTCAAGCTGAAAACCTCCACATTTCAGGTTCTATTGATCCAGGACGTCGTGAGAGAACAGAGAAGTTTCAGAAGAAGTCGGTTTCAGCATTTTATCCGGATATTCCACTGTTAAAGGAGATTTTTTTAATGAAAGACGTGCGGACGGGTCCGCGCGTCGGGACGCAGCCGCCACAGGAAAAACACCTCTGTTGAAAGCCTTAAGGACAAGTTGGAACATGTCCTGCCTGTTAAACATTTTCTCATATACTCACTCCACTGAAAGCCATCAAAAGCCACCTGGATTTTACAAATGGTTATCAACACGGAGGTGTTTTTCCTGTGCCGCCGCACCGCGTCGGGACGGATCCGTCCGCACGTCTTTCATTAAAAAAATCTCCTTTAACAGTGGAATATCCGGATAAAATGCTGAAACCGACTTCTTCTGAAACTTCTGTTCTCTCACGACGTCCTGGATCAATAGAGCCTGAAATGTGGAGGTTTTCAGCTTGAACAGGCTGACGACGGCGGCTGAGAGCGCTGAGCGACGTCTCGCACCGTGGGAAGTCCTTAAAGCGACAGAATCACCTCAAAATCTCTCATCAGCCGTTAAAATTTTCACTGAAAACCAGCTTAATTTTTCGAACCGTGTCCACTTCGATGTGTCTCACAGGTTTAGAAAAAATTTTGATCAAAGCGCCAGTCTCTCAGCAACTTCTCAAACAAAGGAATTCCGACGAGGGGCTGGACGACTCCTCCCACAAGGAGTGCTCACAGGCGAATGACGTCACCGACAGGCGTGGAAAAACTCACGCATGCGCACGAGGGTTCAAGCATGTCTGACGTAAAAACATATGAATGAAATCCATATAGTTTTTGAAAAAAATAAAAAGGACCGTTACTTTATTGACAGCCCTCGTATATACACATATACACATATATATATATACATATATATATATATATATATATATATATATATATATACGAGGTCTGTTAGAAAAGTATCGGACCTTTTAATTTTTTCAAAAACCATATGGATTTGAATCACGTGTGATTGCATCAGCCAAGCTTGAACCTTCGTGCGCATGCGTGAGTTTTTTCACACCTGTCGGTTGCGTCATTCGCTTGTGAGCAGGCTTTGTGTGAGCAGTGGTCCACCCCTCTCGTCAGATTTTTATTGCGAATAAATGTCTGAACGATTTGGAGCTTTGCTGCATCAATTTTTTCCAGAAACTGTGAGAGACCTCCAGGTGGTAACCATTCGGAAAATTCAAATGGCTTTGAGGGACGATTTTATGGGGATTACACAGATTAAGGAGTGCTCCAGCCGGTTTAATGACCGCCCACAGCTGCTGAGAGCGCGCCGCGCTCCGAGCGCCGATCGACAGGCTGACACCCCATTGAAACAACCAGATCATTTCCAACGTGAAGGCTTTGTTGATCCGGGACATCGTCTGACTTACACAAAAATGGCAGGAGACGTGGACATCAGTACTTTTTCGGCACATTCCACTGTTACAGGAGTTTTTTTCATGGAAAGAAAAGCGGACGGATGCGCCACCGTGCCGCTCATGGCGCGGCACAAAACCACCTCCGTGTTGGTCTCACAGGACGGCTTTGAGATGGCTTTCAGATGGCTGTCGGTGGGTTTTCAGTCGTGTGACTAACCGAGAAATTGTGGATGAGCCTGGACATGCCAGAACATGTCCTGTGAGGCTTCATCACGGCGTTGCTTTGCGCCATGCGGCACCGCCGCGACGTGTGGAATTCCTCCGCTCCTCTTTCCATGACAAAAACTCCTGTAACAGTGGAATGTGCCGTTCATTTCCAAACTGGACGCTGTGTTTTATCCGGGACGTCCTCTGACTAGCACAGGAATTGCGGAAGACGTGGACGTCAGCACTTTTTCGGCACATTGAGACAGACGTGCGGAGGAATTCCGCGCGTCGCAGTGGTGCGGCATGGCACAAAGCAACGCCGTGATGAAACCTCACAGGACATGTTCTGGCATGTCCAGGCTCATCCACAATTTCTTGGTTAGTCACAAGAGTGAGTAGGTATAATGCCGAGGCTAAATGATTAAATGCAAAGGAGGGGAAACAAGAGTGCTGAGAAATAGAGCAAAACAGAAAGGTGAGAGGCCTCCATAAAGATGACAACAGTAAAAGAATAGAAATCCAGCAATGCAACAAAGAGGACAAAAGTATTTGTGCTCCTTGATGAATGGGACTATAAAACTCAGAATTGGAGGCACAGAAAGGCATACGGACAGATTGGGAGGAGAGGGAGATACACAACACAGGAATGGAGGGTTGAGAGGAAGAAACAGAAAGGAGGGTATAAAAGAACAACAGATGGGGGTGTGGGAATTTGCCTTGTCCAGTACACTCACACAGCAACTCATCTTGTGTGCAGTATTGATTATTAGATTGCCACTTGAATAATTTATAATACAAGAGGTAGGAGGATGCAGATTTCATTCCCAGTCTGTGAGAAATATATCAATAAAAATGAAGAAATGCACCAACACTGCGAACTCCAGGAGAAAAAATGGTACATTAATCAAAGATGATGTCAGACACAGGATTTCACTGATTCCATTCATTCACCAAGATGAATTTGAAAGTGTTTAGAGACTCCATAACCTGAAACTATCTCATCTTCATATCATCTCTTTGTTTTATGTTAAGTAATCAAAGCTCGTGCACACCTGACAGCCCTTTGTTGGTGGTAATCGGGGTCGTGGCTGTTTGCCAAGTGTGGGTAAGAGTAGCTTCTGGAGCTGCGCTGCTGGTGGTTGATGGGATACTGATGGACAGATGCATTGGGCTGAGATGTGCTGTAGTAAGGAGGAGGAACGCTGTTACTGGTTTCACTGCGATAGTCGCTGTCTCTGTCATCCACTGCACTGTCTGGGTCGTCATCTGCATAAACATACAGTGTGGTTAAAAAAAAAAACAAACTAATGAAAAGTGTCACACACTTTGGTGGATTCCAGAATTGCCCTGATGTGGTCAGCCACAGCTCAATCATTACGGCGAAGGTCAAGGTCATTGGGGTCAAATGTCAAATTGTTGCAGGCTTTACTTTCTTCATCCCCACAGGTACTATTACCAAATCTGCTTAAAATTACTTTAAGGAATGACAAGTCTGTCATTAGTGCAAAAAGTTATTTTCCACTCAGCGACAAGAACAGTTTGGCTTCACACCCAAGAAGTTAGCCATCAACTGCATCCTACTTCTGCAAGCACTCATTGAACACAAGCATGAATATTGGCAGTGCTTCTTTGCAGCCTATGTTGACGGTTTTTTTTAAGCCAAAGAGCAGGAAGCCGTGTTGGTCCTTGCACCAACACGGACCTCCTTCCCAGACAGACTGACTCGTCAGCAACTGGACTGAACGGCGCTCTTGTTTTTAACAAACAAGGTTGTAATTGTCCCTTTTAATTTAGTTATCTGTCCATTATTTTTGTTAGTCTTTAAGTGCAACAGCTACAGATTTTAGCTCATTAATTTACTGCTGTGTGAATCCTAGGAGTGGTTAGCTTCTCGTTAGCAATTAGCTTGCATTATCCATTGCTACTTGCTTTTTCTTTTCTTAGTGCACAACACTTTAAAATAACTTGCATGATGTTAGACAGAGTGGCGTTCATAGAGAGCCATGTCAGTAAGTTAGAGCAACTTCTTAGTTCAGTGGAGTTAGATATCACCGGCACTCCAGATGAGCTTAGTGTTGGCTAGTGAGCACACCCATTAGCATTAGTTTAGCTGAGCCGGTTAAAGATGACGGTTTTCGGACTGTTGTTAGGCAGAAGAAATCCTGTAAGGCTTGGTGCCCGGTTGTGGTACCCGGCTCACAGTCGCCACTGCCAACTGTGAACCATTTTTTAGCATTAGCTATGCCAATTGATAGTCCTATGAGCCCACGGGCAACTTCTACCCCTATCTCCAGGCCAGAATGCTGTGCGTTAGTGATAGGGGATTACAGTCAGATTACAGATGCCAGCCGATGTTAAATGTATTCCTGGGGCCAGAGCACCCAACACTGCCTCTCACCTTAGGGTGCTGACTATGTACAACAACAGACAAACAAAGGAACACAGCTCTAGTTATACCCACATCGTTATTCATGTAGGTGCCAAGGATGTTAGGATGCGACAATCAGGTCACAAAAATGGATATAGAGAGGACTTATGACCTCCCCAGAAAGATGTGTCGACATCGATTAATAGTCTTTGGTCCCCTCCCCTTTCAGGGAAATGACAAGGCGTTTAGCAGGCTGATATCTTTGACTAGATGGCTGGCACAGTTTTGCAGACAGTAAGGCTTTAGTTTTATTGATAAATGGTCCTCTTTCTGGGGTTGCTGTGGCTTGCTGATACAGGACAGCCTAGACCCTACTGGGGAAGGTGCTGGAATCTTATCTGTGAAGATAGATAGAGTTCTACAGGGAGGGTAACATTAGGACTTTATAGCAGGCCACAGAGCAGCTGATTAGAGAACCTGCAGGGCCTGCTATTAATGTGATTATGGAATCCATTAGCCTAGCGGGGAAACTAGTGCAGAAAATCCACTATGGTGACAGCCTAGTTTATGTGCCAGGGAGGGAAATTTTTCAAATTGAGACTGTGGCGCGTTTCCACAGACGAATCCATAAAAAAAATTTAGAGGGATGTGTTTTGCAAATTTAGTGCCCATTACAATACTGGATAGCACTAAAGCTGAAGGTGCCCACTGGCTGCTTCTGCAGCATCAAATATTCTCTGTCTGCTAACTTCAGCACGTGTGGAACTTCACAAACCCAAACCTATTCTAAGGCATCTTTCATATATTAATGTGGAACCATGTCTAAATTCAAACAGTCAAAATGCCAACCCTAAACCCTAAATCTGGGGTTTAGGGTTGACCACAAGGAGCTTACTGGCTCCTTGTGGTCTAAAATATAACTCGTTTGAGCATTTGACTCTCTGATCTGCTAAGGATGCCAAATATAGCCAAGGTCAGGTGAATAAAATTCAAACATGCTACTTGGTCATCGTATATAGGCCCCAGGCCCATAGTCTGAATTCCTAAATGAATTTGGTGACTTTATCTCTAATTTGGCAACCCATGCCGATAACATTCTGATTGTTGGTGACTTCAACATTTGTGTAAACAAGCCTTCTGACCATCTCTGCAAATCATTCATGAACATTATAGATGCATTAGGATTCCAGCAATGCAGAATAGTATAGAATAGAAACTTTATTGTCATTGCACATATACAACGAAACTTTTCCTCTGCATTTAACCCATCGTAATTACAGTTAGACACAATCTAACCATTAGGAGCAGTGGGCAGCCACAGTCCGGCACCCGGGGACCAACTCTAGATGTAGACGCCGCCTTGGTCAGGGACCGAGAAGGAGCAGACCCTAAATAAGCATGTTTTTGCATGCATTCAGGGTTCAACTCACATGGGTGGAAACACCTCAGATTTGGTCCTAGCTTGTGATATTGGTGTCTTAAATACTGACATTGTGTCTCTTGCATTGGTTGTTTCAGATCACTCACTTATTAAGTTTACAGTCTCAATGCCTTGTCCACTCGGATGAGACACATATTTATCATCACAGCGATACATCAACTCCTCAACTACAAATTAACTTGGAGCTAAACTGCCTGAAATCTTAGCGTCACTTTCGAAACATGATCATTCTGTAGATGGTCTTGTGGACAGCTTAAATTCAGCACTCAGGAGCACATTGGACATGCTCGCTCCACCTACACTAAAACCAGCCCCCCCCCACAAATACTTTCTTTGGTTCAGTGATCATCTACGTGGCCTAAAGCATAGGTCTAGAGGTCTTGAGCAAAAACGATATAGCATAAAAACTAGAGGTGTTCCACCTTGTGTGGTGCAATGCTATTTTGGACTATAAGCATGCACTATTGGTTATAAAACAGCCCTACTACTCTAATTTGATCAACAAAAACTATAATTCAAAATTCTTTTTTGACATGGTGGCAACACTTATTCAAGGACAACCACCTGTAAGTCAGCCTCCAATTACAGCCCAAGTTTTCTTAGATTACTTTGAAAATAGATGACATTCCCAGCTAACACATAACATTTTGGTAAATTTATACATTGGTTATATCTAAGTTATGGTAATCAGAAATGTTTCTACAATGTTTTCCTAACGTTGTTACATCATTTTATATATTGACAATTCATGTTTATAGTTGAGGGAAATTTGACAAATATATTAATTCTAGTCTCACTGTCTTTATTACTACAAATCTATTTCAATGACTAGACTATGACTTTATGTAACCTTAGCAGAATGTTCTGGCAACCAAAAAGAAACTTTCCTTAAAAGCGTTCCAAGAACGTTCTAACATTCCTAAAACCTTTGTGCTAATGGTATTGTCAAATGTTTGGGGAACCAAAAAATTAATAAATAAAAATTTCCTTCAAAGTTCTCCCAAAATGTTAGGCCTAACATTTTGGGAGAGGTCTGGTTTGGGAACCACAGAATCTCATCTCTGCTGTTTGCGGACGATGTGGTTCTGTTGGCTTCGTCAAATCAGGGCCTTCAGCGTGCACTGGGGCGGTGTGCTGAGTGTGAGGCGTCCAGGATGAAAATCAGCACCTCCAAATCCGAGGCCATGGTTCTCGACCGGAAAAAGGTGCTTTGCCCTCTTCAGGTCGGTGGAGTGTCCTTGCCTCAAGTGGAGGAGTTTAAGTATCTAGGGGTCTTGTTCACGAGTGAGGGACGGATGGAGCGTGAGATCGATAGACGGATCGGTGCAGCATCTGCAGTGATGCGTTCGCTGTATCGGACCATCGTGGTGAAGAGAGAGCTGAGTAGGGGGCAAACCTCTCGATTTACCGATCAATCTACGTTCCGATCCTCACCTATGGTCATGAGATTTGGCTCATGACCGAAAGAAAGAACGAGATCGCGAGTACAAGCGGCCGAGATGAGTTTCCTCTGCAGGGTGGCTGGGTGCTCCCTTAGAGATAGGGTGAGGAGCTCGGTCACTCAGGAGGAGCTCGGAGTCGAGCCGCTGCTCCTCCACATCGAAAGGAGTCAGTTGAGGTGGCTCGGGCATCTTTTCTGGATGCCCCCTGGACGCCTCGCTGGAGAGGTGTTCCGGGCACGTCCCATTGGGAGGAGGCCCCGGGGAAGACCCAGGACGCGCTGGAAGGACTACATCTCTCGGCTGGCTTGGGAATGCCTTGGGGTCCCCCCGGAGGAGCTGGGGGAGGTGTGTGTGGATCGGGAGGTCTGGGTGGCTTTGCGTAAGCTGCTGCCCCCGCGACCCGACTCCGGATAAAGCGGAAGAAAATGGATGGATGGATGGATGTTAGGCCTAACATTCTCAAAACGTGTGTGCTTAAAAACATTCCCAGGATGTTAGGCCTAATATTCTCAAAACAATTGTACTAATGTTATTATTAAACGTTCTGGGAACCAAAAAACAAACAAACAAAAAAAACAACTTTCCTCTGATACATTGCTATACAAATAAAATGAAATTGAAAGCATTTGCTTCAGCTGACTGGGGTGCTCTCTAAGACATGTTGAGAATTTGCAGGAGATATACTTGTATATATATGTGTGTGTGTTCTCCACTCAGATTGCAATAGCCAATCACAGATTAGCCTTTCTGTCCATCATTTACCTGTATTTTGGCATGCTTGGTGCCAGAAAGTTATGTTGGATCCAAAGGGATCCAAAAAGGCTAGGATCAAAAGTTATATTGGATCGGTTCCCACTGACCAATAGCTTTAGAGCTTACTGCCAACAGCAACCCAATCAGAGTGCAGCATACAATTATTCATGAGATGACATCATTAATGACGTAGCGGAGGTCAGGAACTTGCTGACAGACGCTGGTTGAAAAAATGGCAACAAACATGTCAACAACAGCAGAAAATCGTCTGCCAGCGAGGTTTGCTGAGTTCACAGAGGAGGAACTGTTGGAAATACTGAACTCCAAGGATGCCAAAAACACTAAGAAGGTAGACAAGCATGCTACTGACGTTTTAGAAGCTTTCATATGCTGACAACAAAATAAATTGATCTAACTTACTTGACTCTTTGTTGTTTGCTTAATTTGGGAGGGGGGTGGAGAACATAATTTATGGATGGCAAGTCGTCCAACATAGAGAAATATTGGATTCAGAAAGTTATATTGGACTTGGCTACGCCTCGTCCAATATAACTTTTCTTCATCTAATATTTCTCTATGTTGGACTCCTTACCATCTATTATTTGTATAATATATCCTTTTCTGTCTACGTGGATACCTCAGTCAGTGTAACAACATATCAATTTAATAATTCTACTTGTAGTAACAGTGTCTTATTTCATTGCTAATGATTTATTCAGCTAATATGCGTACATAAAGCATTAAACTCTGTCCACATCATAAATCCATTTCCACATGCATGTCATCAAAACAAAGCTTGTTGACTAAACAACTGAGGCTTAACCTTCTCTTCCTGAATTTAGTAACTACAATTACAAAAAAAAAACATTCACTCTTTATTCATAATGCAATGTGTTTTCTTTTATGGTAAACATTAAACTCTGTAGAGACTAAGGCCAACTATTACTTCCCTCCAATAGGGATACATATTTAAGGTGGAAATCATATAAAGTGCAGTTATTTAGGAAGCCACACATTTGTCACAAGCTTGTCAACTTTTGATATTAAATCATCTTATGTACACCATTTTGTGGACTACTGTACATGGCTCCATTTAGCTCCTGCATAAATCATATTTTGCTGCTAATGTCCCTGGCCTTTTAGACTTTTGTTGTACATTGTTTTAACTTAGTACATTTTTATCTTCTATTCTTATTGTTCAGCATTCATTTCATACTTTATTCTATTTACGTATATTATTTTTGCCATTTTCCTACAATGCCTACATTTGCATGTGGGGGAGAAATAAAGATATGTCTTATCTTAAAATATACTAACATAGCTCTGTTCTTCAAGGTATAATCAAATTAGATTTGTACTGCTTCATTAAAACACAAATCAAAACAAAA
This sequence comes from Thalassophryne amazonica, assembly GCF_902500255.1. NCBI lineage: Eukaryota > Metazoa > Chordata > Actinopteri > Batrachoidiformes > Batrachoididae > Thalassophryne > Thalassophryne amazonica. The sequence continues at coordinate 62,359,744 of NC_047114.1, read as the reverse complement.
AACTGAAAACCTGTCAAATGTTAAGCCCCCGTCACACATTGCAAGAATGTGCAGAAACCAGCCCAAAACGGCAAATATTGCCATAATCGGACGAAGTCAGGAGGAAAAGAGGCATGGTCAGCAGTGCCAGAAGGCATCTAGACTACCTCGTCCACACCTGCACAATGGTATCCAAAGCGCATGTAGACAACAGGTAGATGACACAGACTGCTGTCAGACAGCCATAAAAAGCGCTGAAGACTGCCTGATGTCCAAAAGTCTGGATGGCAAACATGGGACCGGAGTGGGAGGGAGGGCTGTGTTCCTCCCTTTGCACAGTCCCTGCTGGTACTGGACATCAGAGTACAACCAATGTATGGACCGAACTCACGCCTTATGTGTCAAAGCTGTCATGGTGTGATCACTCACTCAGTCATGCAATCACATATGCGCTCGTCCTCCACTTCCTAGCGCTACTGACCTCATGTGTGTGTGCGCATGTGCATAGAGTAGGTGCTGGACTGATGACATGATCGCGTGGGTGTGTATGTGTGTTCATAACGGCTGAATGAAACAGCTTTTCCAGGGAACTTTAATTTCTTTTTTGTGTGTGTGTGTTTTGGCTCACTTCAGCAGCACAATGCAACTCTGGACACCTCAATGGTTGGATTATCACATGGCATTTATTTTTGCGTGGTTGATTACAGCACACAGCAGCCAGGTGAGAGGATTTTAACCACAGAATGTAGTCCTGGCCCACGTCCACACTGCGCTGTGAAACACTCCTAGGCCATTGTTGGAGGTGAGATTCATGTTTATTAATGTTGTCACGGCCTGGCACAACAGTTCCATGTCATATCTCCTACAGAGGTAGAAGGTGATCATATATTACAGTGGTGAGATCCATTCAGCTCCGAGCCTGACACATGCAATAACACGTTACTGCGCATGAGACCATGGAGAGGAGCAGCTACCCGTGGTATATACAGATATGATGGAGACAATGGTTCACATCATTTACATCACCCATGGGAGGAATGGACAAATATCTGTAAGGTCTATTGTGGATATTACAGCCTGTTCAGATTTGCAGCGGACATTATTATACGTGGCACGTGCGATCCATCTTGTGGTTCCCTCGTACACGCTCAAATCGTTTCGGATCCTGTTTTTCCGCCATCAGAATATGTAAATTGCGGTCAGATGGTGCTTAGATTGCACATGGGCCGCCATCGGATAGGTCTCCCATCTCAACGGTGCCCAGAGGGTTTTGAACATGTGCAACATACTCGGGGCCGCCGGCCGATCAGGACCAACTGTGTGGACTCTCGCAGATGGCTGTCAGAATGTTTTTGAACTGCAATGCTACACTTTTTGGATGTGGGCCGAATCATCATTCTGATGCCATTCAGCCTCATTCTGGCTATGTGTGACGGGGTATTAGACTACTCTTTATTCCAACAATAAACAGAGCATACAGTAGCACAACAGCTTATAGTCAAAGTCATTGTTAATTTATTTGGCATTCATTGTATGTCTAATAATTTTGTTGACCAATTATTTACTTACTACATTTCCAAATCTGCAGAGCTGTGAAACTGGAAACCAAATGGCTCCAAAGGGGATTCTCTCTAAGTTCAAAGTCTTAACTTGTTTTGTCAGTTATGTAACCTCTGCCAGCATCTCTTCCTCTGTTTGGTAGCTTCTGTCCTGACAGCGGTGCTGTTCTGTGGACTGACTTTCTATTGCAAGTGTTCTTACACTGGAAGTCTGTAGCCAATGTCTCTCACTTTGAGAACCACTCACTCAGTCACTTATCTTCAACTGCTGACTTCAATTAAGGGTCACAGTGGGCTATATACTTACTTTGTTGGTCTCCCCATAGATTCCAGTTACCTGCAATGGAACAGGATGGTTTGAGTGACTTTTAGTGTCCAAAGAGAGAACTTGAACATGTTTCTCATGTTTCTAAGTTCCCACACGGAACTTGCAAGTGAAAACCACAGTGAGACTTTTCAGCTGCACAAGACAGCAGGCTCAGCACTCAGAGCTAATGCTGAAGCCTGGAAAAGGTTGTCTCCCGATATCTGGCACCGATATTGATTGCTATAATACGGTGATACAGCCTGTTTCACTCTGATTTACCACAATTACAGTTACATGCAAAAATACACCCTCTGAGGTTAAGCAATTTAATTCAGTGTGAGCAGCTAGATGTAAATTTGTCTTACTGAACACAAATAAATTGCTGTTGTGCACAAACACCGATCAGTCACTTACAACACTGGGAACCTGGTACATGAAGTGGGCGCTCCTGTTCCTCTTGGTATGAGTACTAGAGCAAAGAAGGACACACCAACAGCAAAAAAAAAACAAAACAAAAAAAAACATCAATGGAAGATTCTGGATGAGTTACTCATAAGCATCAGGCAGTGGAGGAAACACTGAGCTTAATCTTGTAGTGTCTAATTTAGCTATATACGAGGTCTGTTAGAAAAGTATCCAACCTTTTTATTTTTCAAAAACCACATGGATTTGAATCACGTGTGATTGCATCAGCCAAGCTTGAACCTTCGTGCGCATGCATGAGTTTTTTCACGCCTGTCGGTTGCGTCATTCGCCTGTGAGCAGGCTTTGAGTGAGGTGTGGTATACCCCTCTCGTCTATTTTTATTGCGAATAAATGTCTGAACGATTTGGAGCTTTGCTGCATCAATTTTTTTCCAGAAACTGTGAGAGACCTCCAGGTGGACACCGTTCGGAAAATTAATATGGCTTTCAGGGACGATTTTATGGGGATTTCACAGATTAAGGAGTGATCCAGAGGGTTTAAAGACCGCCCACAACTGCTGACAGCGCGGTGCGCTCCCAGCCCCCATCGACAGGCTAACACCCCGCTGGAACAACCAGATCATTTCCAACGTGAAGGCTTTGTTGATCTGGGACCTCGTCTGACTTTCACAAAAAGGCTGAAGATGTGGACATCAGCCCTTTTTCGGTACATTCCACCATTACAGGAGTTTTTTCATGGAAAGAAAAGCGGAGGGATGCGCCACGGAGCCGTTCATTACGCGGGACAAAACCACCTCGGTGTTGGTCTCACAGGACGGCTTAAAGGTGGATTTCAGATGGATTCCGGTTGCTTTTCAGTCGTGTGATTATCTGATTGTGATTGTGCATGAGCTGGGCCTGCCCCAACATGTCCTGGAAGGCTTCATCACGGCGTTGCTTTGCGCCATGCAGCTCCATCGCAACGCGCGGAATTCCTCCGCACGTCTGTCTCAATGTGCCGAAAAAATGCTGATGTCCACTCTTTTCACAATTACTGTGCTAGTCAGACGACATACCGGATCAAGACAGCGTCCAGTTTAGAAATGAACGGCACATTCCACTGTTACAGGAGTTTTTGTCATGGAAAGAGGAGCGGCTCCACCGCGACGCATGGCGCAAAGCAATGCCGTGATGAAGCCTTCCAGGACATGTTGGGGCAGGTCCAGCTCATGCACAATCGGATAATCACACGACTGAAAAGCAACGGAATCCACATCTGAAATCCACCTTTAAGCCGTCCTGTGAGACCAACACCGAGGTGATTTTGTCCCGCGTAATGAACGGCTTCGTGGCGCGTTCCTCCGCTTTTCTTTCCATGAAAAAAACTCCTGTAACGGTGGAATGTACCGAAAAAGTGCTGATGTCCACATCTTCAGCCTTTTTGTGAAAGTCAGACGAGGTCCCGGATCAACAAAGCCTTCATGTTGTATATGATCTGGTTGTTCCAGCGGGGTGTCAGCCTGTCGATGGGGGCTGGGAGCGCGCCGCGCTCTCAGCAGTTGTGGGCGGTCTTTAAACCATCTGGATCACTCCTTAATCTGTGTAATCCCCATAAAATCATCCCTGAAAGCCATATTAATTTTCCGAACGGTGTCCACCTGGAGGTCTCTCACAGTTTCTGGAAAAAAATTGATGCAGCAAAGCTCCAAATCGTTCAGACATTTATTCGCAATAAAAAATAGACAAGAGGGGTGGACCACACCTCACTCAAAGCCTGCTCACAGGCGAATGACGCAACCGACAGGCGTGAAAAAACTCACGCATGTGCACGAAGGTTCAAGCTTAGCTGATGCAATCACACGTGATTCAAATCCATATGGTTTTTGAAAAAAAATAAAAAGGTCGGATACTTGTCTAACAGACCTCGTATTCTCCCATTTAATCATGCTGACATGTTCTTAAAACATAAGTGAATGTTTAAGGTATTTTTAAATAAGGTGCCAGCTTACATCATGGTCCCTCATGGCATTGAGTTGCTCTAGTTTTCTGGCCCAGTACCGTGCCTCATCTTCAGGAATATCTGAAAACAACACAAACACAGCTCCCAATGTATCATTCATGCATGGATTCGTTTAAGCAAAGGCAATAACCTAACCTGTATCATAAAGCACAACATTGAACTTGTCTGGGGTCTTGGTAAGAGGAACTTGTGTAACAGGTTTCACTTTGATACCAAGACTTTGTCAAGATTTTGAATAAACAAGGTTTCAAACTCTGTCTCCTTGTGGCCTCAGTTAAAATCTAAACACACCCATTGCTGAGCTTCTCTGTGGTTAGTTCAGTTGATTAGGGTGCTCTGGGGACGTCCAGAAAATGTGCCGGATCCGAGTGAGGAGTCAAGTGTGAAAGTGTGGGATTGCCCTGAGCCAAGATACTATGAACATGTGGTGAAACAAAGCACCATGCTCCCAGACCTGACTTTTTACTGTTGTATAGTCTCACCTAGAGGCAGCTCAAAGCGTGTGTCAAGCAGCACCAGGTGCAGTGTGGGATCTTTAGTTCCACAGATCTCATTATCAGCCATGATAACCTGAGAGTCCAATGTCAGCCACTCCCCCGGACCTTCCTATGAACACATACCACAGATGACACACAATCCACCCACAGTACTGAGTAACCACAATACTGCTTAAAGTACAAACAATTATATAATGTCTCACAACAATTTTCCTAAAGTTGTAGTTTGTGGCAAACCTCATTTGACTGTCTGATGCTACAGAGAGGAATCCATACGGTGCCCATCATAGTGTCCCAGATTAACCCTTTGTTCCACACCTCTACTGTCAGACCAAGGTCCAAACGGTTAATTTCACTGGAGAAAAACAGACATACAAAGTCATGAAAAATGAACAGAAAATCCTGTTGTGACCTTTGACTCTTACTGGCAGTATTTTATTCACAGCTCAGCAAAACAGTTCCATTGAAGAGAGAACCTTAACAGAATGTAGAGAATTGTTTATAGTCATGTCATGCAGAAGGGAAATGGAATTGTATTTTGGGAATAATTAAACACCATTTGATGAATACTAGTCCATAAATATGCATCCTGCCCAATATAAAACATGTCTCTGTGGGAGAACACTCAAGAGAACTGACCATTCAGCAGTTACAAAACAGCAGGAAAACAGAGTAGAGGGATGTATATATACCGTATACTATGACAATAAAGAAACAGGACTGTGGCAGCCACACTGATGACTTAATGGCAATTGGCTAACTGCTTATATAACGGTGTTGCGCAGTATCTCGCTACTATTCTGCTATTAGTTACTTCTTTCACTATGTGTTTCTTTTTCAGGCTTTAATGTAGCACAATGCTGTTACACTTTGCCATGCAACAGCAGGTGGTACAAACAGTGGTGGGCACAGCTAACCCCAAAATTAGCTTCAATAACAGATAATGAGCTAACTGAAAAGTTATCTTTTACAAAGCTAAACCGATAAATCACCCCAAAATTTATCGGAAGCTACAGATAACGATACGATAACCGATAACTTCCAGTATTGTCTCCGGTACACTTGCAACTACTAACAAGCTGATTTTGAGTTTTAACACCACAATCGCTTCTGGTAGCATCAAAGATGACTACAGACCCAAACAATGAGGCAGCACTTAAGTGTCTTTGTGCACCCTGCCCACTTCTGGAAGCTTCTGTTTACACAGCTTCCAGCAGAGAAGCAGTTGAGAGGAGCAGCGAAGCTCAACTCTCTACTCAATAACAGTGTCGCCGTGAGGCGGAGGTCTTGGAAAATAAAGCAGTGCTGACTTATGGTTTGGTTTATAAATAAAATTTATACTGATAGAATAACTCCATTAATGTCAATTCTGTCATTTGTACAAAGTTAAAATATAACATATATCTTTTAATGTTGAATAATGCACTAATACTGAAGTTTTGTAACAAACACAGACAGACGTCGAAGGGATTATGGGTAAAATGTGCCTCCACTAACACTGATTGGTTAACTCATTCATTCTATGTAAACCAACATGTTAATGTGAGGTGTGTCATGTGTTGGTGTTTACAGATAAATGTGCTTTTGTAAAATATGTAATTTTTTTAATTTGTAAAAAAAGGCATTTAAAAAAAAAAACAAGTTGGAATTAGATAACATCTGATATAACCGGTGTCAAAATAAATAGAACACTGCCATGATCTACTGGTGCCCAGACGCTCAGTACTTAAGCTGGGCTTACACTGTGCGAGTTTTGGCCCATTTTCAGCCGATTTTTCACTCGTGCAAGAATTTTTTGGATCGCGCCGAGTTTCAGCTTAATCGCGTGTCCTGAATCGTGTAGTATACATGGAGTAACGAGCTGCGTTTAACCTCTCATGACCACTTGCTGATCGGCAATCGTATGGTCGGATGAAAATCAAACCTGTTTGATATTCTGGTCAGCCGTCGTGAGGGTATCCAGCTGCTGAAGCAAGCCTCCAACCTCTCTCACTGTGCATGTGCAAACACCGATGCGGAATTGGAGAGATCATAAATAGTGATCATCTCTTTGGGAGAGCGGCTTCTGTTTCTTTCCCCCCCTTTCCTCAACTCATGTAAAGTCTTGTATTGTTTGTTTTTTTTGTTTGTTTGTTAAAACTTTGATGTCTCCCATCAAGAGTTTTTGTAAAAATAAGAAATGTAAATAAAGTTTGAAAAAAAAAAAAGCGTCTGTTTACATTTTCTTCTGGAAACACGAGTCCGACGTGTGGTTTCTGAACGTACAATGTGAGCAGTCAGATGACATCAGAGCATCGGGCCGTATAGTGTGAGAACATAAATCGTGCGCTCTGAACTTTTACACCGTGCGGTTTTGTCGTACAGTTTGAGCTGGAGCCGAGTACAGTGATTGAAAATAGCGTACGGTGTCTGCCCAGCTTTAGGGAGAATACTGCCATGAATACTACTGGCCAGTAGATGGCAGGAGAGACCGTGAAAACTTGCCAAAACAAAATTCCAGATAATCTGTGTCTGCTACATTTAAGATGCGTGGAATTTAATAAACACAAACTGAATTTCAGACATTTTATATATATTACTCTGGAACAAAGATGACAGACAGCGTTTGACATAAGCAGGACTCTAAATAGCAAACAGGAATCGACTGCAATTATTCCAATTGAAAATAATGCAGAAGCAACCTCAGCTTCTTGTGGCATTTTTACATAAAAACAAACACAATAACAACGTCTATAAACCCAGAGAATATATTCACGAGGGTTTTAGGCACAATATACAAAGAGTTTAATGCTGTTGTCCCTGTGGCGCCTGATCAGAGCGTCTCAAATGCATTTCTTCTGTCGTGAATGTACTGAGATACCCATAATGCACCTGGACATAGTATGTCCACACTAAAACCTTCAAAATTAGTGCATTACTTTAAAACTAAAATATATATCTGATATTTTCACTTTAGAAAACTTCAGACGTGATGTTAATTTAAATAACTTGTCCGAAATTAGTTTGGTTAAAAAAGAAATGAGCTTTTTTTTCTTTTCTGTGCCCAGTTCTCCTTTGCCTGCAGAGGATAGAGCGGTGTCTTTTAGACCCAGCTCTCCTCTGTTTACGGAGGATAGAAATGCGCATCTACTACAAAACATTTAACAGGTTGGTACTCAACTGATTTCATAAATGTTTGTAACTATTCAGCTTTGTTTACCACATCTGCAAAAATACGTTAGCGGTCTAAAAATTATCAGACCAAAACTTATCGAAAGATAATTAGTCTGATGATGGTTTTCAAAGTTATCTGAAAAGCTAATCCGATAATGAATTCTTTGACCAGAAGAGAGTGGTCCACCAACATAAGTATATGCCTGAGGGTCAGACATCAATCAGCACTTCTACCAGCAGGTCCTCAATCGCAGCGTTCAGAGCAACAGGTGGGCTCTGTGGAGAGAAAAGCCATGGCTGCTCCACCATGACAACATGCCCGCACACGCTGCACACAGTGTGAGAGAGTTCTTGGCCAACAAACAGATCACAGCTGTCGACCACTCCTTATTCTCCAGATCTCGCACCATGCGACTTCTGCCTCTTGCCCAGGCTGATGACTGCACTTAAAGGAACTCATTTCACTTCTGTAAAAGAGATCAAGGCCACTGTGATGAGCTGAGAGACCTCAAAGGAAAGGACTTTGCCGGGGGTTTCCGTGGGTGGCAGAAGCGAATGCAGAAGTGCATTAACTCTGGGGGGATTACTTTGAAGGGGACAATGAGACAATGGGGGAGGTGATGGTCTAGTGGTTAAGGTGTTGGGCTTGAGACCAGAAGATCCACGGTTCAAATCCCCGCCTGACTGGAAAATCACTAAGGGCCCTTGGGCAAGGTCTTTAATCCCCTATTTCTCCCGGTGTGTAGTGAGCGCCATGTATGGCAGCACCCTGACATCGGGGTGAATGTGAGGCATAATTGTAAAGTGCTTTGAGCATCTGATGCAGATGGAAAAGCGCTATATAAATGCAGTCCATTTAATGAGTAATTTCTATGTAGATTTTGTAATACAACTTTTATGAGACAAGTCTCATTTCTTTTTTGTCACATGAGGGACAACTGATAAGTTTTGAGAGTGACTCAGAAAAAGTAGGGTGTGGTTCACAATCTTTAGCATTCTGAGAAACCATTTCTCGAGAATGCATGAAGTTTTGAGTCACTGGGTGCAGTGTTGAGAAATGTTGAGTTTTCCCTGATGGAGAACCAATAATGGACTACACACGGCTCTTACAGAACACACAGAAGAATGTGAGAGACTGTTGTGTTTTGTTTTTACATAAACATGGCTTAATGACAGCGTCCCGGACAGTGCCATTCAACTTGAACGGCTAGCATGCTACCGAGCAGATAGAAACCTCATCAAAGGAGGTAAAACATGAGGGAGGGGCTCTGTGTTTACATCAGCAATGCCTGGTGTCAGGTTGCTGTTGTGGTTAACAAGCACAGTGGAGCTTATGATCATCAAGTGCCGGCCGTTCTACCAACCAAGGGAATTTACAGCTGTTATGATCGCCACAGTGTACATTCCCCCGATCTCCAATAATAACAGCAGGAGTGAGGCAGTAAATGAACTTTTACATCACATCAGTGAACAGCAGGCAGCCCACCCAGATGCCCTCCTCATCTTGGCCAGGGACTTTAACCACGTAAATCCCAAAACTGTGTTTCCCAAACTACAACAACATACAGACTTTCCCACTCAAGGAAATAACACTCTGGATCACGTCTACTCCTTCCAGAGGAAAACTTACAAGATCCCCCATCTTGGTGCCTCAGACCACATCAGACTGTCATGCAGCATACAGACCACTGGTTAAAGTCACCGAATTGGTTCGAAAAGAGGTACGAGGGTGGCCAGAGGGGTCTGTAGAGGCACTACAGGACTGCTTTGACACCACAGACTGGTAGGTGTTGAAGGAAGCTTCCTCCTACAACTCCAACATCGGCCTTCAGGAGTACATGGACTCCGCCACTGGCTCTACATCACCAAATGCATTGATGATGCAACGCCCCTCAAGACAGTCACTGTTCGAGCCAATCAGAAGCCGTGGCTGGCAGGAGAAGTCTACCAAGTGCCAACCTGTCACGCAGCATCAGAGAGGCTAAAGCCCCTTTCAGACCAGAAGTGTCAGACGTGGCAGTTAACGTGTATGGTTGCGTACGGGCGCTTTTGGGGGCATTAACACCTTCAACGCGGCAAGGGGTGGGGGTTGCTACATCACACTCTGGGTTTTTCCACAACTCAAAAAAGTTGAGCGATCGCCCTCTTGCATTTGCGGCTGTAGAACCACAAAAAAGCTTTAAAAAACAGCAGTAGAATGAGTCTGCCATCACCCTGGTGAGAGAAGCTTTTTTTCAGCTACTTTTTGGAGTGATGCCGAGCCGAGGGAGGACCGATGACTTGGTGGGGTCGATCGAACCGCAACAGCGTGCAGAGCCGCACAGAGCAACCGGAGTTCAGGCTTCATTCTGGGGCAGAGTGACACAGGATGCCTGGATGATGGAGCAGACCGATTCAATCCAAAATTCCTCACTTTTGGATATATACAAACACCCAGTTTGAACAACGGAGCTTAGTTCTGCAGCTTACTCAAGGTGAGAATAATATAAAAATAAAACGTGACTTCCTGCAGAGCCCCATCCTCTTCACCCTGCTGACCTACCACTGCACAACACCAACCTCCTCATCAAGTTCGCAAACAACACAACCGTGGTGAGCACACACCCAACACCCCCTTCTGACCATCAACAGTGCTGCTGTGGAGAGGGTGAGCAGCACCATGTTCCTGGGTGTGCACGTCACAGAGGACCTCTCCTGGACCACCAACACTACATCACTGGCCAAGAAAGCTCACCAACGCCTCCATTTGCTGTGGCGAGTGCCAACAAGGGAGAAGCCGAAGGGACTTAATATTGTGTGGGAGACTGAGAGTAATGGAATTTCCATCCTCAATATGTTTGTGCATGCATTGCAGAACTGAGAAATAAAGTTGACTTGACTTCAACGCCCACCTAAAATAAATTAATTAGTTCCGTGACCCCAACACATTGTAAAAAGCAAAAAATAATGAGTTTTCCCAGCGTTTTTCTGGTGTCTTCCGCATCTGACTTGTGATGATCAACCGTTTGACCTGTGCTCTTACCCCTCGCTCACACTGCCTCCGGTGTTACCGTTGCGGGGTACGGATGCGGGACCCGCAGAGAATCCAAGTCATTAAAAAGATACAAACCTCTGTCAGTGGCCACGGAGCTCTGCGGCTGCAGTTACCGAGACCCTGCGGTGCTGTGGATTTTTCCACAAGAAGTCTATCCTTGTGGGCTCCCGGAGCGCTTCGCATCAAAACAGCGAGGGTAGTCTCTGGACCTGTTCCCTGCAGCTCTGCACAGTAGAGAGGGGAGCGGTGTGAGTGGCCTGCTGCGGCGTTTACCTAGCCCGCATACTCGGTAAGCGCATAGGAGGCAGTGAGAGCAAGGCCTTATTAAAAGACTCTTGTGCAAGAAACAGGAAGTGTGCCAGGTCAATGGCTAGTTTTATACAAGCCCCAGTCACACTGACTAATCAAGGAAACATACTAATAGGAGCTGACAGTACTATCAGTTTGTGTTCATTTTTGTCAAACAAAAGTCCTTTGTACCTCTGCAAAAACAGCTCCTTGTCAGCTGATGTCCGCAAAGTTCAACAAAAGTTTTGTGCGTGTTTAAAACTTTGAGCAGAGTTTGAGCAGGCGGAGAGGTTTTCTGCTGCCTGCACCTTTGTTTGCCATTTTGCACTCTGCTTCTCTTTTTATTTTTCCTGCTGCTGTCTGATGGTTCATTCTCAGCTTCTGACTGATCAAAACAAAATCAAGAGTACAAAGAACTGATGCAGCACAGGAGAGCATTCGCTCTGTGTCTCTCGTTCTCTTCCCAGCCCCAGCCCCCCCCCCCTCCCCCCAGCGAGGAAGTGTGGGTGTGCACAAACAGTGAGGAAACATGATGTCATGCTTTCAGACCACAGCACACTGCTGAAATCCAGGGGATTTGCCAACAAACTGGGAAAATAATTTTGCTCACTGCAGATTCTCCACAGAAATGTGACATCATCTGTCCATTAGCACCCCAACTCCATCGGACACTGACAAATTTGCCAACGGACAAAATATTTAAATACTTTGCTCTATCAGTCAGAATGTGACAGTGTGAGCATATGCAGCGCTTCTGGACACAAACAGAGAAAACTGACTTCATGTGTTGACAGTCAGCAACAGTCTGGATGTTCGACTGTTTTTAGTGAGAGGCCAAGAGGAAAATTATGGATGTTTTATCTTAAGGAGCAGGACAAACTGATTATTTTCTGCAGCATGGACAGCAACAAATGGATTATTTTCTGCAGAGTCACCTGGATTTAAACAGGTAGGAACTTTTGAAGCTTCAATGAAAGCCAGAGCTTTCTGGGTTAATATAACAGTAAATTATTATCCATGTGGTTAATATTGACAACTGACTGTGTACATCATGTCACCTTTTTTTGCTGCTGAGATGAAAAAGCAGTGTAAGCACAGACATCAGCTGACAAAGAAAATATTTAACAAATGGCAAAAGGACAGGACAAAACAGACACAAACGGGTGATTTATTCTTTATTTGTGAAGAAATAAGACTTTTTTTTAATGGGAGGTCCGGCAAATGTAATATTTGGCCAAGTTTGTGCAAACGTCCATCCCCCTTTCAGGTAAAATTTCACGCCGAACGCTCAGGGCACTCAAATGTGCGAAGACGGTGTATATTATATATGTTGTATATGGGAAAAAGGAAAGGAGACTGGTGAATGCACTTGGGGAGGTGCCTGCATTGCATGCCTCGAGGAAGAAAGTGGGAACTTTAATTATGAAATAGGGAGCAGGATTTCCCATCACAGTTGCTACTACTTTTTAGAAAAGTGGCTGTTTGATTCATGGAGACGTATTGAGGTGGTGCTGTTGTTTAACAGCAGTTTGAAGGCAGGGAAGATGCTCTCTGCAGCCTGTTATATAACACAGCTTCTCTGATGCAATGTCACTACAATGCTCAGTGCCTCCAAACATCAAAGACAAGCACATGACTCTGCAGTCAGCTTCAACGCTGCACCCCAAAAGAGTAACGGTTCCTTTACTGCTGCTCCAGTACCACAGAGTAACAAATACACTTGTAAGACTAGGTCATTAATGTTTAAACAGTTCTACCAAATGAAACAAGCCATCAGGCCATTGTCTCAGCAAAAACTAAAAATAATAACTTTTTTAACAGTAACCAGAAAGCAAAAATAGCAGGAGAAAGAAGATGGAGCATGAGGAGAAAGGTAATGAGAAGAGGCGTGGCTGAGCAGATGAAGATCAAGGAGCTTTGGTTAAAGGATGTGACAGGGAGGAGGAAAGAAGAGCTGGTAGAGAGCCAAAGTTGAGAACAAGAAGTGCAGAAGTTCCAAAAGGACCACAAATAAAACAAGGGGGCGTTTTAAAAGGCAGAAATGCAGATGCAGCTCAAAGGATGTGAAACAATAAAGAGCATATGGCACATTAAAAAAGTGAGAGAAATAAAATAAATAACTCAAATGCACTCAGAAAGCTCAAATGTAGAGAGAGATGAAAGATGAAGAAAGACCAAGACTCACAACATGAAGTCTTGCTCCCAACTAGGCAAGTTGCCCCTGACAGAGATGGTCGTACTCTTCACATTTTGCACCTTTAGTGTCACGTAAGTGTTAAACTTCTCTGTCGGGGGAAAAAAGAAAAGAATAATTTTACACCCCTACCTCTTCATGACATGGATAAACCTGTTCCAACAGTATTTTCCATTAGTTTGGCATGGATATGCAACCATAAGGCTACATAACAAAGGCTCTCTGGTTGATTGATCTGTATCTTATTTCTGTCCAGGGTCTTACCTTGGGGTCCATCCAGCTGGGCTTTCTTCACTGTGGGAACACAGACAGAGACATTATCACACACAGAGACACAATGTGTTCACACTTTGGAATACTCCTGCACTTTCTCAGTTTTACAAACACTATGAGAGGATGCTTGTGAGAAATTAAAAATACACTATAAACTTCACAAAATACAGAAAACTAGGGTGACACTCAATAGAGCGTATTCCTCTGCCACTGTGCAACAGACCCTTCAACCGCATACTTTAGGGCCCCTTCACACATAGTGTGACGTTTGGTCGAATACGGCGAAACAGTGCGAAACAGCTTGAATTACGCACACCACGAAACATAGCGCTGACAGGGAGGCGTGCACGATGCTGGTGCGATGGTTCATGCATGCTGGAACACAGTGCCACCAGCTGCACAATGTGTAACCACATCGTGTAGCTGCTGTAAAGAAAACAATAAATTAAAAAATAAGAAAAATACATACATGCTGCGATGGTTCAGTGCATGCGGGAACACAGCAGCTTTTCCCAGCAGCTGCAGAATGTGTGTGTGGTACACACACATCACGCAGCTGAAAAAAAAAATAAAAAAAATAAAAAATACACGTCACCCACGGGATTCGAACCCACGCCTTCCAAAACCTCTGATTGCAAGTTGGAAACTTTACCAGTAAGCTACCATCACTGTCCTGCGATAGATGCTGGAAACTGCCTCATTTCAGGAAGCACATGGATGTATTTAAAAAAAAAAAATAATAAAAATGACACACCATATAAAAACATTGCATTGTATTAAATCCCTCTCATTGAGTGGGCAATACAAATATGATTCGTCTGTTCCTGTGTAGATGACCCATGGTCACTGAAGCACAGGCATGAAATGACATGAATGAGAAGCAGTTTGCTCGTCTCATTCATGTCCACATCTTCTGGTGTGTCTTGCCGACACTCGTGTGTTGTGGACGGCGCACCAAAGGACACCGCGTCATGTGGAACAGTGCTCACGTGGGTGACGTGACAGTCAGACTGGCTGCTGCGTGTTATGTTCCAATGGTCCGTTTGAACCTGGGGGCAGCCTGTCCATGTGCACGTCGTGCGCGTGCTCGCTCGCTGCAGCCCATTGCCATAGTGATACATGTTTTTATTTATATCCACTTGATGACAGCAAACAGACACATGCACGTCACAATGGTCAGTTGTTAGCCCATGTATGTCCAAACACAGTACTGTCCAGCTGGGATTTCCAGAATGACAGATCTCCACAGCCGCTTCTGTCATAGCCACACCTCCTGTCAGTTCAGTGTACATACCAAAGCCACACACGTGGGGCACTTAGACAAATTTCACTGCCAGTACATAGGGCTGTCACAATTATTACAATATTCGTCAATCATGATTATTTTTCATATTCGCGATTACCATGAATTATTTATTTTATCCACAAAGCATAAAACAACTCAGAATCTGACGTCATTGTGCTGCAGCCTCGCTCACTCTGTTTCGCTCTTGTCTTAAGGCAGGACAATAACATGGAGGCTGAGGAGCGATCCGTCCTACCATTTGGATAAGACGGCCGATTAAAACAGTGGCCGTCTTCTTCAAAAGCCATCTAAAATGCGGAGTTTACTGAAGGAGCTGTCGGTGTGTGTGTGTGTGTGTGTGTCACGCAGAGTCAACAGGCTGCAGACTGCGAGGGAGGGGGTGGGGGGAGGGAGATTCCTGAATGCAGGCACGACACGTTACAGTCTGAGAACCATCAAATGCGCAGCGAGCACGGAGCAGAGAGAGGATTTTAACACGAGTGAACATGTTAAAAAAACAAAACCAAAACGTGAAGCTGCTTTTACTTCTCTCTGAACTTTCTCTAAAGGTGTGATTCTGCCGTTACCGTCCTGTTCACACCATGTGCGCATCGTATGCTGAATTTATGAGATCATGAGATGAAATAAACGGTCAAATATCTTTAAAAACATATTTAAAAATGAGAATATATGAATGTACTGAGCAAAAAAAAAAAAAAAAAACCCTGACGTGGAGAAGCTGTGGTGATGTTCAAACGCACAGATCACAAAAAGCATGTGAGAACTCTGAACTTTAACAGCTGTTATTTTCCAAAGGTATTTATTTGTTCAATCTTGAGCTTAATGCAGTGTTTAAGCACAAAACGTGACTGATGAGGAGGAACAATTTCAGAAATGCAACAGAAACAACCACAAATCAGAAAAAGTTGGAACTGTATATAAAATGAAGATAAAAATAAAAATGTTGCACTATTCCCAGTACGTCAGCGTCTCCGGCGGAGAGGAACCAGACCTCCATTACCTGGCATATTGTTTGGCAACGTAAGATCATTAAAAAACAAGATCGAGGAGCTCCGTATAGACGCCAAAGTTTGCTGGGAATACCGGGAAGCTAGTATGTTGTTTTTTTCTGAGACCTGGCTTCATCAAGATATTCCTGACTCTCTTGTTGAACTTGAGGGATTCTCTCTTATCCGAGGGGACAGATCCGAGTTGTCAGGAAAGAGCAGAGGGGGCGGGGTTTGCCTGTTTGTGAATGACAGCTGGTGCAGGCACTATACCGTGAGGGAGACTACGTGTACATCGGACGTAGAATTATTGTGTCTGTCACTGAGGCCTTTCTATCTCCCGAGGGAGTTTGGGAATATAATCATTTGTGTTGTTTATGTTCCACCTAGTGGGAATGCAGTAAGAGCAGCAAGCCTTATAGCTGAATGCATTCATAAACAGTTGCAACGTACACCGGCGGCCCCAGTGTTTGTCTTGGGTGATTTTAATCATTGTAAATTAAAATTATCTCTTCCTGGTTTTCAACAATATGTAAAATGCGAAACGCGTGGAAACAAAGTGTTGGATAAATGCTATGGCAGTGTGAAAAATGCTTACACTGCCAAATCAAAGCCTCCACTTTCAAATTCGGATCACAATATTGTCCAGTTGATCCCGCTTTATAAGACTGCTCTTAAAAGAAGTAAGCCACAAACAAAGACAGTGATTTTATGGGACAAAGACAATATGGAGATACTTAAAGGATCCTTTCTCTGCACTAATTGGGAAATATTTCATGAAATGGAAATAAATGAAGCCACTGAAGCAATAGCAGATTACATTAAATTTTGTGTAGACAGTGTTATGAGTAAGAAAGAAGTTACAGTGTACCCAAATAATAAGCCGTATATAACTAAACAGGTGAAAGAGTGTATTAATAGGAAAAAAATAGCATTTAAGAACAAAGATAGAATGAGTGTGAAAGTGGTACAAAGAGAACTTAATACATTGCTGAAAAAGGCCAGGATATTACACAGGGAAACTATTGAGAAGAACTTTAGCGAATCAGACATTAAAAGGCTGTGGGATAACATCAAGATAATAACAAACATGAATCCAGCTAAAAAGACACTTGCAACAAATGATGATCAAGGAAAAGCAAATGAGTTAAATGATTTTTTTCTGAGGTTTGAAACACAAGATTTTTCTGATGATTGTAAGAATATTCTGGAAAATCTTCCTGTTGATCAAAATACTAGGATTGTAATCGACTCATGGAGAGTTCAATCAATCTTTAAGAAGGTGTCTACAAAAAAATCCACCGGCCCAGACGGCATCTCTGCAATGCTTATAAAAGCATGTGCAGAAGAACTGGCCCTTGCTTGGTGTCCTGTCTTCCAGCAGTCCGTAGACCTTCATACTGTACCAACCCTCTGGAAAAGATCCATTATTGTTCCAATCGCCAAAAAATCGTGCTCACTTGGAAATAATGACTATAGGCCAATAGCTTTAACATCTGTTGTAAGCAAGTGCTTTGAAAAGATTATGCTATTTTTCCTTAAGACGGTTGTTAACCCTGTACTTGATCCATTCCAATTTGCTTATAGGCAGAGTAGAGGCACTGACGATGCCATTAACAGCTTAACCCACTTTTCACTTAAGCACTTGGAAGATCCTACTGCTTATGCACGGATTTTATTGGTTGATTTCAGCTCAGCCTTTAATACATTACAGCCATACCTGTTGTTGTCCAAGTTAAAGGAAATGAATGTTAACCCACTTTTAATCAGATGGTATCATTCCTTTTTAACTAATAGATTACAACAAGTTAGAGTTAATCAAGCTCTTTCGGTACTCAAATCATCAAATACAGGTGTACCACAAGGCTGTGTCAGTTCTCCTGTTCTCTTCACTCTTTATACTAATAATTGTACAAATAACTACTGCAATAACTTTGTTTTTAAATTTTCTGATGATACAGCTATTTTGAGCCTACTGCACAAAGATTCAAGTCCAACAAAGTACTTCCTTGAAGTGAAACACTTTGTGCAGTGGTGTGATGACAACCACTTGGTTTTAAATGTCAATAAAACCAAGGAAATGATTCTGGATCCAAGGACTGTTGGGGACCATACTCCTGTGGTCATACATGGTATTCCCATTGACCAGGTCAACTCATACAAGTACTTGGGGCTGCACATAGACAATACCTTCAGCTGGACTGCACATGTGGACAGTTTGTGCTCCCGATTCCATCAAAGACTTTATTTCCTTCGTAGACTTTGTTTGTATGGAGTCAATCAGAAAATTATGTTGTTGTTTTACCAAGCAGTGTTAGAGAGCCTAGTTAGGTATGGCATGACTGCCTGGTACGGCAAACTTTCTGTACAATTTAAAACGAAACTTAACAGACAAATTGATGATGCAATGAAGATAATCGGAAAGAAACAATATCAGTCCCTCAGTTCACTCTATGAAGAGTCTGTTTTGAAAGCAGCTCAGAGGATACTGATGGATTCAGTTCATGTTCTTCACGCAGAGTACACTCTCCTTCCTTCTGGGAGAAGGTACAGAGTTCCTCGGAGTAGACTGAATAGATTTAAAAATTCATTCGTCCCCATGTCTATTAAATTGTTAAACAATAATGTTTAAAATTGGAATTATGCAATATTTATGGTGTTTCTCCTGACTCCTGTCATGTTAATTTGTTATGGATGTGGTTGTGTTTTTATCTGTATTGTTTGTTTTCTCTTTTCTTGTAAGGCACCTAGCATGAGTCCAAGACAAATTTCCCTGAGGGGACAATAAAGTGTATCGTATCGTATCGTAACATTCTTCCAGAGTTGTGTAATTATACTACGATAGCAGAATATAAAGGGGGAAAAAAGAAAAACAAAGATAGACAATATATTCGTCAATCGCAATTATTTGTCTGACAATTAATCATCTCCAGAAATTCCTAATTGTGACAGCCCTACCAGTACGACAGTGACTGTCTGCAGATTGTTGTCATGCCAAGAATGCGAATGGCCACACATTTTCTAAGTGCCATGCGAGCGGTGTTAGATGTTCATGCGTGTCACCTCTAATTTGGCCGACGAGAGGGTTCGATGGGCTTACACAGCGCACACTCTGTCTGTCAGCCACTGGTGTGCGCAAATAGTTGTAGCAACAGGTGTACAAGACATTGGAAGCAGCTACAAAATTACACGGTTTGCATACAATTCCTGCTTCATGTGCACTTAATGCGCAATTCGACCAAATTCACACCATGTGTGAATGCCCTACCTTCCAATCTTGATAAAAGTGACTAAAATCTATTGACTTCACCCATGACTGACAACATTTATTGGCTTTTGCCTTGGTCCATGTCCTAACTTGATGCCAAGCTTCATAAAATGTTGATATCTTGGTGGCAGACAAACAAAGCAACTATACCAAGCAAAGATGGTTAAAATATAGCTGTAAATGACCATTTTCTATGTTAAACTTTAAATAAGCCAACCAAATAGTCTCTACAATTTCAAGGGAAAAGAAAACAGGATACATATTTCAGAAAAGCATTGTGTCAGATGATTTTTTTTCAACATGCAGCTAAAGCACTGACTTTCTCCCTGCAGTACCTTTTTAAATGTTGTGTGTTGGGGGGGGCGTGGCTGGCTGTTTTGGTGTTCTTTTCTTTTCTTTGCTCTCCAGGTGGCATGAGGGCTGATTTGTCTGTGGAGAAAGTGCTGGCTGAAGAGTCCTCACCCTTATTAGCGTCATGTGGAACACCTGTGGCAGGGGCTCATGTGCGGCCTTGAAGACTTGCAGCTGAAGCAGATAATTGGATGGCGTTCTGCATATAAGTCATGTGTGATTTGAGCAGAACTGCCGGGAACTCGACCTTGTGACGTTCGTTTGTGAGACGCTGAGGACCACGCCTGGGTTTGACATATCGAGCCCGTGAAGCAGGGAAGGGTGAGGACACATGCTGTCAGCACACACTAAAGGTAATTAAGTGATTAAGTAATTGTTGATAGTATCTTGGTGTTTTGTTACACAGTAAACTGAGATTGTGAAGAGAATTGTGTAGCTTGCTTCTCACTGCGGTGGCTTGTTGGATAAGTGATCCTCCACTTGTTGTGAGAGGCTGCTCATTTGTATAAAGTTAAAGAGAAACATTGACCTGAGTGTGTTGCTGATAGCGTGTGTTATGCGAAAGATAGAGTTATATCTGCTGACTCACCTCACCTTCTCTTTGCTCCACAGAGAATCGGTTCGTCATGTCCACCTGGGGGGTGTTTGGCGGTGGTAGTGAGTCCAGGAGCGCTGGGCTTTAATCCTTGCAGGCACTGGAGAACGTGCCACTTATCACTCCACCAGAGGGACGCTTTTTATGTTTTACATTTGTAAGCACAGGTGAAAAATAAATTGTTTCTGTTGGGAACCGCCTTCTGGTTATTTTTACCGCTGGGTTCTGTCAGACGCAGGTCCGCTCCTCAACCCGCGTCGACACATAACAGTAGTTCCCGGCCATTCCATAATGGACCCAGCGGCAGAGGCGGTTCCTTTTGCCGAAAAGGTGCAAGAACACTTGGAGAAAATATGGGAGCAATTACAGCATCTCGCAAATCGAATTGAACAAACAGATGCCCGTGTTACGGAGCTTGCAGCGCAAGCCGTTCCGCTTCCTGCAGCTCCAGCTGTGGCATCATCGATACCGGGGCAGATAACTCCGTCACCCAGGGATTCGGTGTTCGAACCGGTTATTTGTCATCCGGAGCCTTATGCGGGAGACGCCGAAGCTTGTGCTTCGTTTCTGATGCAATGTTCTCTGGTCTTTACTCAGCGACCGGCTTCCTTCTCTTCCGATAGAAGTCGTGTTTCCTATGTAACAAATCTGCTAGGAGGCGACGCCTTAGCTTGGGTCACTGCGTTGTGGAGTGATTGATGGGCTCACTTAATTGTCAATTTTGTATGTGGTTTTAGGTATTTTCTGTTTGGGTTGTTGGGTCGTTTTATTTTGTTGTTTTTATTTCTCTACATCCCTAACCCCAACCTCACTTGCCCCAAGACCGTTTGTCTTGTGGGTTGTGGGGTGGTGCAGGTTGGTCACGCTGAGCATTCTCAGAAGACCTCTGCATCTAGGGGGGGGGGGGGGGTGTTAGAGACGTTTCTTTGGTTTGGTTAGGGCCCGGTTCCACTCCAGCCTCGGTGAGCCTTTGTACCGTTCGTCATTGGTGTTGCCGGGGTGTGGTGCAGCGGAGACTTACCAAAGTCGGAGGGGTGGGCCGATCTGTTGCCGTTCGCCATTTCGGTAGTTCCACCCCTCCCGAGAGGCTGGGGTATGGTCGAGTTGTGGCACTGGACGCATTTCCAGTTCTCTGCTGCGCCTTGGGGTTGGAGCTGGGTTAGTTTTTTCCTGTTCCCTTCTCCGGATTACTATTTTGAGCCGTTTGCCAAGATTGAGCCGCCGGGGGGCTCTGGGAGGGACCTGGGGTCTTTCGGGGTGCTGGGGAGGGTAACGGGATTTATGGTCGTTTATATCCCCCCGGGGTTGTTTTTGGTTGTCCTCCGGGGGTTGATTTTTGATTTCGTTTTGTTTTCCTTCCGGGTTCCACCTCCGGGGTTGATGGGACGGTCCTCTGGGGGGGAGTTGGCTTGGGACCAACCAGCCATGTGTGACCGAGTCTGGGGTTCCGGGGTTGTGGGGTGGGTACCTCCTGGGGTTGATGGTACGGTCCCCTGGGGGGGCGCCGTGTTACTCCATGTACACCTGGGGACCTTTGTTGGGCTTATGGTTTTGGCTGTTCCTCCTGGAACTGGCCATGTCGGCCTTCTGGGGGGGGTTGGGCTGCCGGTCATTCTGGGGGGGTTGTTTGTTATTTTTCTTTTATGCATTTACGTTTGTATTGTGTTTGTGGGACTGTGTTGGGGTTTTGCATTTGGGAGTTTTCTTTTCTTCCCGGGGTTTGATGGGACGGTCCCCTGGGGAGGTTGTTGGGTGGGTTTTTGTGTTTTTGTTTTTTCCTGTGTGAGTGACCTTGTTTCTGGGGGATGTTTTGGGGGCTTTTGTTGATGCCAGCCGGCCTTCCTGCTGCGGTGCCTGTCCTGCTTTCTGACGTGGACCCTGGAGGGAGGTGCTGTTCTCGGGCCTGGTTGGTTCGGTTGCCGGGGGGCTTCCCGTTGATGGGGGGGTACTGTTGTGTGTTGGGGGGGGCGTGGCTGGCTGTTTTGGTGTTCTTTTCTTTTCTTTGCTCTCCAGGTGGCATGAGGGCTGATTTGTCTTTGGAGAAAGTGCTGGCTGAAGAGTCCTCACCCTTATTAGCGTCATGTGGAACACCTGTGGCAGGGGCTCACGTGCGGCCTTGAAGACTTGCAGCTGAAGCAGATAATTGGATGGCGTTCTGCATATAAGTCATGTGTGATTTGAGCAGAACTGCCGGGAACTCGACCTTGTGACGTTCGTTTGTGAGACGCTGAGGACCGCGCCTGGGTTTGACATATCGAGCCCGTGAAGCAGGGAAGGGTGAAGACACATGCTGTCAGCACACGCTAAAGGTAATTAAGTGATTAAGTAATTGTTGATAGTATCTTGGTGTTTTGTTACACAGTAAACTGAGATTGTGAAGAGAATTGTGTAGCTTGCTTCTCACTGCGGTGGCTTGTTGGATAAGTGATCCTCCACTTGTTGTGAGAGGCTGCTCATTTGTATAAAGTTAAAGAGAAACATTGACCTGAGTGTGTTGCTGATAGCGTGTGTTATGCGAAAGATAGAGTTATATCTGCTGACTCACCTCACCTTCTCTTTGCTCCACAGAGAATCGGTTCGTCGTGTCCACCTGGGGGGTGTTTGGCGGTGGTAGTGAGTCCAGGAGCGCCGGGCTTTAATCCTTGCGGGCGCTGGAGAACGTGCCACTTATCACTCCACCAGAGGGACGCTTTTTATGTTTTACATTTGTAAGCACAGGTGAAAAATAAATTGTTTCTGTTGGGAACCGCCTTCTGGTTATTTTTACCGCTGGGTTCTGTCAGACGCAGGTCCGCTCCTCAACCCGCGTCAACACATAACATTAAAGCTAACTTTGATCTAGCTCACACGTGAATTTTTAATGTTCTACAAGCTGCACACACTTGCTCCACAAGATCTCCCACTGCAGGTCAGTGCACAGCATACAGACACACAGTTGGGGGGAAGTCTGTGAATACATGTTCAGAACATTTGTTTAACCTGACCTCTGTCCTTACCCCTCCTTCAGAAGTGCACCATGAATTCTTCAAAACAGCTCTCAACAACTCATTTTTTGCACCCACATCAGACCTGGGCTCGCAGTAACCACTACCAAATCACAAGTTGCCCTGTCTCAGTAAGATACGCATGCACCCACACATACACACAATTCCTTTGGCTCATATATCTTTCATGAATGCACCCAAAAGTGCAAGTTACATCATCGAGACACACCTACCCGAGGACCATGACTCACTCTAATGCACCTGCTGCAATGACCAAAAAAATATAAGGCATCCATTTATATCTCAACATGTAAAGCTCATGTGTGCATCTTTGCCATTGCACAAGCCCTGTCAGTTTGGTTTTCAAACAGCTGTAGAAGAAAACCTTTAACCTTAACTGAATATAAAGAGGAAAAAAAAAATCAGTTAAGTTGAGGAGTAGGAGAAGAGGAAAAAAAGAAGATGAAGAACAAGTACAAAGAAGGAGGGTGAAATTAAGTTTTCTTTTCTGCAGTCCCTTTAATCAGTTTGGCAGTTCCAAACCAGAAAATTACTTCTCGCTGTGTTTCACTGTCAAAATGAGAAAAGCCCTGGAAATGTATTAGTATCAAGTCACTTCCATAAATCAATTATAGTTATAAATGCCTTATATATTGTATTTTCAG
Organism: Thalassophryne amazonica; assembly: GCF_902500255.1. Classification (NCBI taxonomy): domain Eukaryota; kingdom Metazoa; phylum Chordata; class Actinopteri; order Batrachoidiformes; family Batrachoididae; genus Thalassophryne; species Thalassophryne amazonica. Next base: position 62,335,881 of record NC_047114.1, on the reverse strand, counting down.
CAAGGGAAGTCTGAAGTTGAATAATACTACACAAATATAAACAGGGTGAGTGATGAGGAATCTCTGCAAGTGTCAAGACGCTATTTTAATCAGAACTGAATGTAAAGCATGTACTCCACACACAAGAACATCTGTTGTTCACACATACGAGGTCTGTCAATAAAGTATAGGTCCTTTTTATTTTTTTCAAAAACTATATGGATTTCATTCATATGTTTTTACGTCAGACATGCTTGAACCCTCATGTGCATGCGTGAGTTTTTCCACGCCTGTCGGTGACGTCATTCGCCTGTGAGCACGCCTTGTAGGAGGTGTGGTCCAGCCACCTCATCGGAATTCCTTTGTCTGAGAAGTTGCTGAGAGACTGGCGCTTTGTTTGATCAAAATTTTTTCAAAACCTGTGAGGCACATCGAAGTGGACATGGTTCGAAAAATTCAGCTGGTTTTCGTTGAAAATTTTAACGGCTGATGAGAGATTTTGAGGTGATACTGTCGCTTTAAGGACTTCCCACGGAGCGGGACGTCCCGCAGCGCTCCCAGGCGCCGTTGTCAGCCTGTTTCAAGCTGAAAACCTCCAGATTTCAGGCTCTATTGATCCAGGACGTCGTGAGAGAACAGAGAAGTTTCAGAAGAAGTCGGTTTCAGCATTTTATCCGGATATTGCACTGTTAAAGGAGATTTTTTTAATGAAAGACGTGCGAACGGATTGTCGCGGCAGTTCACAGCCGCCGCCACTGGAAAAACAACTCTGTTGGAAGCCTTAAGGACAAGTTGGAACATGCCCAGCTGTTAAACAATTTCTCAGATACTCACTCCACTGAAAGCCATCAAAAGCCGCCTGGATTTTACAAATGGTTATCAACACGGAGGTGTTTTTCCTGTGGCGGAGCGTCGCGGCGGCTGCGAGCCAACGCTGCAATGGCTCCATCCAGAGATGGGTGTGGTGTCTGTTTCTGTAACCCTCCTGTCCTGTGCACCGACAACATTTCCTGTATATTCGTTTTGTGAATTGTTTTGTCACCCCTTTGAGTCTAGTCTGCTTCACGTTTCTTCCTCAGAGGGAGTTTTTCCTTACCACTGTTGCCTGTGAATGAATGAATGGATGAATAATGAATGAATAAATGAATGAATAAGCTTTATTGTCATTGTATAAAGAACACAATGAAATGTCGTTTGGCAACACCCCTGTGCTGCAGCTCCCTCACAGATAAATTACAATATACAATAGACTATCACATATAAAATATATAGTCTGTTAAAAACTCAGTATGAATAAGATAATGAATATTAAATACATATTTTAAAGAATAAAACAGTGGAGGGGATATCCGGTGCAATAATAAAAACAGTGCAGTGTGATCCCCAGTGCGATACAAGTAGTCAATATTCTTCTAAAAGTCTTTTCACAGCCATTGGGAAAAAGCTGTCCCTCAGTCTGTTTGTGTGGGCTCCGACGGGGCTGCCAGATGGGAGGATGGAGAAGAGGGAGTGTCCCGGATGGTAGGGATCATTCGTGATCTTTGTGGCCCGTCTGAGAAGGCGTTTTGAGTAAATCTCAGCCAGGGATGGGAGCAGGCAACCGATGATCCGCTGAGCTGTTTTAATCACTCGCTGAAGCTGTTTCTTCTCAGATGCAGTGCAGCTGGCGTACCACACCGTACATCCATATGTGAGTACGCTCTCGATGGTGCAGCTGTAGAAATTCTTCAACAGAGGCGGAGGCAGCTTGTTCTTTTTCAATGTTCTTAGGAAAAATAGGCGTTGCTGGGCCTTTTTAACCATATGATTGCTATTGGCTGTCCAGCCAACTTCCTCAGAGATGTGTAGTCCTAGGAACTTGAATTCTTGGACACGTTCCACCCGTTCCCCTTTGATCATCAGAGCATGGTGAGGTGTAGCCTGCGCCTTCCGAAAGTCAATTATTATTTCTTTCATTTTCTTGGTATTCAGGTCGAGATGGTTTTCACTGCACCATGTCACCAGTGAATCCACTTCCTCTCTGTAGGGCGTTTCACTGTTGTCACTAATCAGTCCCACGACTGTCGTGTCATCAGCAAATTTGATATCAGAGTTGGTGGCACTGTGAATAGCAACGCAGTCATGGGTGTACAGTGTGTACAAGACGGGGCTTAGTACACACCCTTGTGGCACGCCAGTGTTGATGACAGTGGAAGCGGATGTGGAGTTGCCTATTCTGACATGCTGCTGTCTGTTTGTCAGAAAGTCCTTAATCCATAGGCATAGCGGGGTTCCAAGCTTCAATGCCTGCAGTTTGTTGACAAGCCTACTAGGGCTGATGGAACTGAACGCTGAGCTGAAATCAACAAACAGCATTCGGACATAAGTGTTTGGATTTTCCAAGTGGCTCAGAGCAGAATGAAGCGCAATGGAAACTGCGTCATCTGTGCACCTATTGGACTTGTATGCAAACTGGTGCTTGTCGAGGCCGGGTGGAATCTTGTCCTTGATGTAATTGAGCACCAGCTTTTCCATACACTTCATTATCACTGGTGTCAGAGCCACTGGCCGGTAGTCATTCAGTCCCGAAATGGCAGAGCATTTGGGCACAGGAATGATGCTGGCAATTTTCAGGCAGGCGGGGACTGTGATCTGCTGCAGTGATTGATTAAAAATCTTTGTAAACACGTCAGTCAGTTGGTAAGCACACGACTTCAGCAGCCTCCCTGGCATGTTGTCGGGCCCAGGTGCCTTGCTGATATCGATCTTCCTCAGTACCTGCAGTACCTGGTGCTGCTGGATAACAAGGGGCTGACTGTGAGGTGATGTTGGTGGCGGCATTTTTTATAATCCGTGATGTTTTGGATACCCTTCCACATGAAGCGTGCGTTGCCCTCTATGAAGTTGGCCTCTATGCGCTTCCTGTAGTTTGCCTTGGCAGCCTTAATACCTTGGGTCAGGTCTGCTCTGGCCTGTCTGTATGAGTCTCTGTTCCCTGACCTCAGTGCCATGTCCCGAGCCTGGAGAAGTAATCTGGTCTTTTTACTAAACCAAGGTTTTTGGTTGGGAAAGACCTTCACCACCTTTTTAGCTGTTGCATTGTCCATAGAAAAAGAAATGTATGACAGGACTGAGTCAGTGAAATGCTCAATGTCTATGTGCTCAAAAATGTCCCACTCTGTGTCCTCAAAGCAGTCTTGAAGAGATAGTTTGGTCTCTTCAGTCCAACACTGAATTGTTTTATTCAGCGGTTTAGACCTACAGATGAGTGGTTTGTAGGCTGGTGTCAGTATCAAAGAAAGGTGATCAGAGTGGCCCAGGTGGGGGGAGGGACGGGCTTTATATGCCTCTGGAGAGCTAGTGTAAACCTGGTCTAATGTTTTGCTTTTCCTTGTCCTGATATCCACATTTTTGTAGAACCTGGGGAGCACAGTCTTTAAATTTGTGTGGTTAAAATTCCCAGCCACAATAAAAAAGCTATCTGGGTGTTTGTTCTGCTGTCTGGTTATGCTGTCATACAGCTTGGACATCGCAATTTTAGCATTTGCATGCGGGTGTACATACACAGCGGCTACAAACACTCGGCCGATTTCTCTCGGCAAGTAACAGGGTCTGCATTTTAATAATAAAATCTCTAGGTTGGGGCAGCAGTGCTTCTCAATGACCGTAGTGTCCGCGCACCACTTGTTATGAACGTAGACACACACGGCCCCCCGGTCTTACCGGAGTTTGTTGTGCGGTCCGCCTGGTAGATTGTGCGACCTGCTAACTCCACAGCCTGGTCGGAAATATTTCCATGGAGCCACGTCTCCATCATCACCAAGAGGCAGCTATTCATCGCGTTGTTGGTGTCGCGTAGTTTAATCTCATCCATTTTATTAACCAATGAGCGAACGTTTGCTAAAAAGACGCTAGGAACAGCCGGCTTGTGTGGGTCGGCGGCTAGCCAAGCCCGGCTGCTGGCACGCTTGCCTCGTTTCTGGTGTCTTCCACACCGTCTCGCTGCCTCCGCTCTGTCCGTAGACTCTTCCGCTTCCTTCGGCTTGTGCACTCCTGCCACACGGTCCGCTCTCGGTCCGTCTTCTCAATCTGTCCTTTCATGTCACTGTATGAATGTATGTCTGCGACCATGAGTCATATACAGAGGCACAGAGGGGTCATACTTGTCTTGTCTGCTCAATAAGAGGGATTCAATATTAGAAATTGCAGTGTTTTTTTATGGTGTGTGGTTTTCATTTTTTTTCTCCACAGCAACGGCGTGATGTGGTGCAACATGTTCCAGCTGCTCGCACTGACTGTGAAACCATCGCAGCGGGATCGTTCACGCCTGCCCACACGTGTGTCCCTCCGGTGTCGGCTCAATGCTTTCGGGGTTTGCTCATTCGGGCTGTTTTGCTGTGATTTGCCCTGATTTGTTCTTATTCATGCTATGTGTGAAGGGGCCCTGATGTACGTGGACTCACATTTTCATGGGTAATGTTATGATATTGTTCACAGTGACTACCCTACAGCTGCCAAGTCTGGCTTATGGTACTGTCAGCAAAACAAACTGAAACTGTCAATAACATCTGTTCAGTGCCTTTCTGTTGAAATACTTAACCCTCAAGTGACCGAGTGGGGTCATTTATGACCCCACGTACATATTTTTGTGCACCATTTTTCTGTTTTTAATTGGAAAAAAGTTTCCTACCATGAATTTGTCAATCTATTTGTCCTGCATTTGTTCATAGAATTTTGCAAGGATCGGTCAATCCATGTGGCAAGTATAATGAAAACTTGTGCAGGGTCACTTATGACCCCCCGTGAAGATCTTTGAGATTTTTGACATTATAGTTTCAGGTGGTATTGTAATTTGCAAACTCTAATCATTATTTTACTGTTTTGCAGGGAAGCATGGTCAACAGACCTAGAATAGAAAGATTTACAGCTGCACAAGCATTGAGACTGATTATTGATGTGCAGAGTGTGGATGAAAATAGCTCATGGTTGTCACAAAGGACAATTGATGGGTTCACTGAGATTTGTGTTAAAGTCGTGGCATATTTGCTAGCTACCGATTCTTCTATATTTGTTGCTATAATAATTATCCTTCCATATTCGTTGCTAAAATAGCTTAGTCCCTTGAGGATTAAGGAAAGGGCAGACAACTTTGAGTGAAGAGATGAGTGCCAAAATAGAACTCTTCCAATGAATTCAAATGCATATGCTGTTGCGAATGACATACTGCATTACTGGTAATAGCAAAAGCACTGAATTAGACAACATTTTGGTTCACCTGTGAAGGTATCACAGTAGTTATGGTATCACATTGGGTCGAAATGTGATATAGAAACAAATTTAACAAATCAATTTCCCTTTTGCACCGTAATTGTATATTTTGATCAACTTTCAATGAACCCCAAGTTAGTAGGAAGTATGTCTGAAATGTAACACCCGAGATGTGCTAGGGCCTCAAAAGTCTCAAACACTGGAGCAAGAACTGCTGAGAACTAGAAACTATATTTTGTACGACTGAGCTTCAGCAGTCAAACAAGAAAATATGAGACATGATTCAGGTGGACAGTACTTCATTCCTAGGAATTGTGTATATACACAGATCTGCCTTTGTAAATGCAGACAGAGACACTGCACTTCCTTCTTTAGTATCCAGTTGTAGATCAGGGAGAACATATGATCTGAAAGCAGCTAATATGGTACACCTGCAGAAAAGAAGCCAAGCTTTTCTGAGGTAATCTGTGTCTGAATTCTATTTTGTCAGCAGGTGCTCTGAGGAAATGCAGTCTATTCAAAAGGCACAAGTACTGTGGAAGCCACAAATAGCTCCAGTCAGGAAAGCATGAATGATGGAACAGGGACAAGAAATGGGGCGGTCTGCCAAGACTCGTAGTCTACAATACTGAGATCTGCAGCCAGTGTTTATGAATGAATAACACTCTGGTTCCTAATAACGCCTGATACTGAGAGTGCAATTTGGGACAGTCACAGGATGGCTCTGGAGGGAATGGGTGAGGTTTTGCATCAGTTGACTATGAGGTACTCTGAACCTTCCTTATGACCCTGTGTTGCTATTATTCCTCATGTAAAAACCGTGTCTTTTTGCATCACACTAGACAGTACTTTTTCACTTTTGTAGGTTTTCTGATTTCAATCCATCACAAATCCAGAGCCGTCCAAAATAAAAACATCTGGACCTCAAAAGAACAATTACAGATTATAGAGTTTTCATGGAGCCAGAGACTGCAATTAATTATTGAATGCAATATTGATTTCTCTATTGGTTATTCAAATATGTGACATCACACATTAACTTGCAGTTTAGTTTTCAAGTTAAACAGCATTTCTGAAAGGTTGTCAGAAAGGTGTAGACAAAGGCCCCTGAAGACTTTTTTGTTGTTGTTGTTATTATTGTGTCTGTTTTGTCATCTGACCACCAAGCAATCTCACAAACAGCAAAACTGTCCCCACAGAACCAAATTTATGTAGGAGCTTAGGTCCCAGGCATGAAAATTCACAACAGATTTCCTTGACCATTAAAAACTGTGTTTTATATTCATAACACAGCATGCAAACAACATCTGAAAAGTACAGCATGTGCCTTGAGAGGTGAAACTCAAAGCCATTTTTCAATAAAAATGTCCGAAAAATATATACACATGAATAGGCAGGTTCCAAACTAACAGCATTTTCATGATGCTTCCCTTCTGAAACACCTTTATGATTCATCCAACTTAATTTTGTATTTGCAAATTGTGCTACCATATTATTTGTGCAATATGGCTATTATTACCTGAGCTGAAACAAGCCCTTATTATCTCTGCCAAAGAGATATTTTTGTTCCTTTTTTCTGTCTGACTCTCAGCACGATATCTCAAATATACAGGAATGGATTTCAATGAAATTTGGTAGAGCAGTAGGCACTGGTTAAAAAAAATGTTCATTTTTTTATAACATCTCCCACTGATTTTATTTGACTGATGTTACATTTGTATAGTTACAAAACAGTGTTGCCATCTAAACTTAGACTTGGGTAAAAATAGGATAGACTCAGAAGAACTGCAGAATCTTGGCAGAGTCCCCTCTAGTTTCCATTGCGATTAATTTAACAAATTTATTTAGAAAAGTCAGAAAATTAAAAATATACAAATCATCATTTCCAACAGCCTAATGTTGCATTTTGTCTTTTGTTAACCCAAGGTCAAATAAATAATACAGGTTTTGCAGTGAGAAACAGAGAAAATGGGTACACACTGTATTTGAAAAGCTGGAGCCAAACAGCATTTACTATTTTTTGTTTGATTTCAGTCAGTGAAATAGTTCCCAGCAAGACATCGTGACAATTCCAATGTTTCCCAGGTGGCGACTAATTTTTCAACTTCACTTGAGTTCAGCACGTGACCGCACTGCAGACAGGGGTCACTACATTGTTAGTCCCACGAGAGCAGAAGACTACACAGAAACTGTGTTTCAATATTTCATCTAGTTCCTGAGACATAGTTATTAATGTATTTGATCTTGACCTCAGTCCTATGACCTTGACATAACCTGTCCACTGAGTTTATCCACCAAATTTGACTGAAATTCCTCTTTGAATTTTGAAGGTGTCATCGCAGCCGGACAAACAAAACAGACATACATGGCCCCTTACAATAAACCTCTCTCCTCTTGGCTTGGAGGCAAATTAATCTCCTGTGACTGACTCCTTGAATAATACTTTCAGTTCAAATGAGTTCACTGTGGACGAGGAGCTGGAAGCCGTATGACTTTATGAGTAACGGCAGCAGATGCTTATTCATCACTGAGGTAACAGAGTCCGCGTCAGAGGAGGAGGCGGTGACGCACGGCTCCTGTGGAGGAATAGAGTATTCCCTCACGACTACAGCAGAGCGGAGGAGGCGCGACAGCGGCGGCGGCGCGGTAGACGCCGCGGTAGCGGCAGGGGCTTCCTCCTCCTCCTCCTGTGACCGCCCACGCATGAATGAACACAGACACGCCATCATACCGGGAACTGCGGTTTTCCTCCTCCGTGACTACAAACTCTACATACAGTAACATCACGGCTGCTCGCATCAAATATTATCTTAAAGAGCCACTAAAAACAAACATGTCATGCTCTCTAACAGTTGGCATTAAAAGTATGCTTCTCACAGTGGAGCAGGGATTTATTGACTATTCAGCAAAAAAAAAAAAAAAAACCCAGCTCCGGCTGCGCGTGGACTTTTTCTTTTGCTAACACCTCGCAGCAAGCTAACCCACAGAGCGCACAAACAGGTGTAATAAAGCCTCTTTTGTTGCTGCCTTACCTCCCACACACAGCAGGGACATCTCTGACAGCGCTGTGAGCGTCCCCGGCTGTCCTCTGCTGCTCCGTGACTCCAAAAGCGCGTTTTGTTCCTTTACGCTGACTATTTAAAAAAAAACACAACAACAACAACAAGAGAAAAACCAAACGTCAAAAAAAAATAACGCGAAAACATCGCTACAAAGCCCTCTTCGTGGGAAGCAGGTGCTCTTTTCGCCGGACAGTCGCCGCACTCTCTTCACCTCCTCTGCATTGCCTCAGCAGCTCTCCTCCTCCTCCTCCTCCTCATCCGCTGCGCTGCTCCTCCTGCGCGCGCAGCCATGTTGTTTTCAGCGCCGCGTGCCGCGTAGCAGGCGGTGGGGGCGGAGAGGGGGCGGAGCTACTCCAGACAAACCTGTGACCCGTCTCCATCCTCCATCTGTCAGAGCCCAACGTGAAAGATCATGTTGTAGAGGAAGCTACTCAACAAAAATATAAACGCAACACTTTTGGTTTTGCTCCCATTTTGTATGAGATGAACTCAAAGATTTCAAACTTTTTCCACATACACAATATCACCATTTCCCTCAAATATTGTTCACAAACCAGTCGAAATCTGTGATAGTGAGCACTTCTCCTTTGCTGAGATAATCCATCCCACCTCACAGGTGTGCCATATCAAGATGTTGATTAGACACCATGATTAGTGCACAGGTGTGCCTTAGACTGCCCACAATAAAAGGCCACTCTGAAAGGTGCAGTTTTATCACACAGCACAATGCCACAGATGTCGCAAGATTTGATGGAGCGTGCAATTGGCATGCTGACAGCAGGAATGTCAACCAGAGCTGTTGCTCGTGTATTGAATGTTCATTTCTCTACCATAAGCCGTCTCCAAAGGTGTTTCAGAGAATTTGGCAGTACATCCAACCAGCCTCACAACCGCAGACCACGTGTAACCACACCAGCCCAGGACCTCCACATCCAGCATGTTCACCTCCAAGATCGTCTGAGACCAGCCACTCGGACAGCTGCTGAAACAATCGGTTTGCATAACCAAAGAATTTCTGCACAAATTGTCAGAAACCGTCTCAGGGAAGCTCATCTGCATGCTCGTCGTCCTCATCGGGGTCTCGACCTGACTCCAGTTCATCGTCGTAACCAACTTCAGTGGGCAAATGCTCACATTCGCTGCCGTTTGGCACGTTGGAGAGGTGTTCTCTTCACGGATGATGCGAAGGAGATGTGTTGCACTGCATGAGGCAAATGGTGGTCACACCAGATACTGACTGGTATCCCCCCCAATAAAACAAAACTGCACCTTTCAGAGTGGCCTTTTGTTGTGGGCAGTCTAAGGCACACCTGTGCACTAATCATGGTGTCTAATCAGCATCTTGATATGGCACACCTGTGAGGTGGGATGGATTATCTCAGCAAAGGAGAAGTGCTCACTATCACAGATTTCGACTGGTTTGTGAACAATATTTGAGGGAAATGGTGATATTGTGTATGTGGAAAAAGTTTTAGATCTTTGAGTTCATCTCATACAAAATGGGAGCAAAACCAAAAGTGTTGCGTTTATATTTTTGTTGAGTGAAGACATGCGTATGGTCAACAAATAGAGCATGTTAAGGCCTTCGGATTTCTTGGAAGTTGCGGTCGGAAACACTTTGTTGTGGAGTAGGGAAAGGAAGCTTGGATGGTGAAATGGATGCTGGTCGGGACTGGCGTCTGTGATGAACATAACTCAAAAACAGCTGGAAGGATTTCCTTCAAACTTGATAAGAATATTATTTGAATAGATACAGGGATTAAAATACTACGTCATTACGATGAATTTCCGTGAATTGGGGCTACCTAAAATTTACTACGTACAAACGTTCCAAAATCAATTTTTAGAATAATGTCTTTGGTTTTTTGGGTTTTTTTTTTTTTTTTTTTTTTTTTTGGCAGCGAGTTCGTGTGTCCTGTGCATTCTGCTGTGTGTTTGAGTGTCTCAGCACGGAGCAAACAGTGCGGAGTTTTACAAATATTTTTAAACATTTCTTTAGTTTAAAGGACACGTGATGTAATATGCGCTCATAAAACCTTCTTACCTCTCAGTCAGGTTACTCTTTCCACACAGATACACAAATTCTTGATTGTTACTGCTCAGAGACTGCAAAGCAGGGGCGAATCTAGGCAGAAAGAGGATGTTGTAGGGGGACGTGCCCTCCACAACAACCCTTAATTAAAGGTCCACTTTTGAAGACATTTTTTTATACTACTACTTATAATAATAATAATAATAATAATAATAATAATAATAATAATAATAAGTAATTTTAGCAACTGAAGTGTTTAAATCAGTATTACTCTGGGCCTGTTTTACTATACTTCTGGACTAAGTTTAATTGATGAGCCATATAAATATAAGTTTATTTAATTAAAATTTACTGCGTAACTAAAGCAATATCCTTTTTAAAATATAATATCTAAGCTCTAGCATTACTGTGTCTGTTTGGGGTTCTAGCTTTAAAATCAAGTCAGTTAGGATGAGGAAAGCCCCCCCCAAAAAAAGAAAATGATTACAGCTCTTGTGGTTAATAATCGTATCAAACATGTAGGTTGTGATATCAGTTTTGGTTAAAGGCCAAGAAAACGTGAAAATGTGCAAAATAAAATACAAATGCAACACACATTAAGCAGTACAACTAAATTGGGGGGGGGGGGGGTGCGGAGAGATCAGGTTGAGAAAATAGCCATCAAACTACCCTCCAGAATGCATTCCTGGACATCAAATATCCAGAATTTTCTCCCCTTGCTGACAATGGCGGCTTTAGATTTTAATTGGTATTGAATGAAATGAAAGCTGTAGAAAAGCTGTGCCCTAAATGTGTTTATCCTGAGCTATTAATGTGAAGGTAAAGGCTTTCTATAATATGATGCTGCGTTATAAAAGAGCAGCAATGGTTAGTGAGTGAAATATAATCTTGTTCAGCAGAAGAACAATTTGCTGTTTTCATTACCGTCTCCACCATGTTTTACCTTAATCTCTAGAACATGATTGCAAAAGGGTTTCTATAAAAAGGTAGATGTTGATCATCTTATAATTTTCAGTCAAAAGATTTTTTTTTAAAATTTGCTTTAATCCCTGTGGATATCTACACAGTGAAATCACCAGTATAAAACAGTGTAAACACTGGCAGTGTTAATTTAACACTGGTCATTTTACTGTGTATAGGTCATAAAAGGTTAAGGAACTCGTGGTCCAAATAAACATTTTTATTTATTTATTTATTTATTCATGCATTCATTTTTGTATATCTCAACAACTAAGAAGCCTAATTTGATGATCTTATTTGCAAAATTACATTTTATTATTATTATTATTATTATTATTATTTTATTTATTTATTTTAAATGCACCCCTACTTTTATTTAGTAAATGAGAGAACATTATACATATGGGCAGCTGCAGTCATACATACTGTATATGTTCAGTTTTATGTTATGTGACAAAAAATATTGTCAACATTTTTTGAATTGAACTGAATTCATTTGATTTGACATTCAGGTATTGATTACATGCATATGTTGATACAACTACTAATATATACCACACTAAATATGATCTTCCAGACCTTTGCTTCAAAAAATTTTCTGAACTGGAATGCTTTAAATTTTTGTTGAATACCCCTGTTCTAAAGCATGTGCTGAATAGCAAAATATTTGTGATTGATTGATATGAATGATGCACAGTGGCTTAATGGTTAACACTTTTGCCTCACATCAAGAAGGTCATGAGATCGATTCCCACCTGTGGCCTTTCTGTGTGGAGTTTGCATGTTCTCCCCGTGTTTGAGTGGGGTCCCTCCGGATGCTCCAGCTTCCTCCCACATCCAAAGACAAGCAGATTAGGTGAATAGGTGTTTTTTAGGTGTGCATGTGAATGTGTTTGTCTATATGTGGCACTGTGATAGACTGGCGTCCTGTCCAAGGTGTACCCCGCCTCACACCCTATGACTGCTGGGATAGGCTCCAGCCCCCCACGACCCTTATTTGGTGTAAGTGGCTGAAGGTGAGTGAGTGATATGAAGGACTTCATAAAGAAGTTACACAGAGGTCCTATGAAGAACTCATAAAAAGACCATTACAGACATATGTATATTTACTTGTATATTTACATTCACAGCAGCACAGTGGATTAGTAGTTAGCGCTGTTCCCTCACAGCAACTCAGTAATGCATATGGTATCATGCATAGCACTAGAGTCTTTGTGGGAATTTTAATAACTGCCAGACAATGTGACGAGTTGGTATATTTAGCTACTTATGATACACCAGTAGTAATGGACCCATTTGTATAAAAAAAAGAAGAGATGTCACAGAGAATATAAACAAAAATGGATTGCAGAAAAGCGAGCATGCATATGTAAGCCACCGGTCTATGTGACATTGATGGCGATGCCAGCAATGCTGCTTTAATCACTTTTGCACCATCAAATGTTGAGAGTGAAGACTCTGAATAGTGCACTCATGATGTCTCAGTCAAAAACCATAACATTGCTCACAATGGTATGTCTAGGACCCGTGACAGTGATGAAGCTGATAATGAAACTGTCAACTTTTTGCATTGACAAAACCATCACGACATTGTTTTATTGATCTTTTATTGAATTAGTTCTGTGTTATTCTTTGGTGTCATGGTCTGGTGCTTTGTCGGTGAAGGAGAGAAACAAACTGATGCAGATTGTGAAGTGGTCAGGGAAGCTGATTGGTGAACCACAGCTTAGCCCTGAGTCTCTGTGTAACAAACAGCTACAGAGGATCACTAATTCCATTATAAATGACCATTCACCCTCTACATGGGGAATTCCAGTTTCTTCTCTCTGGTCGGAGGTTTATAGTGCAGAACAAAGTGAGGATGCACTTGATCAGCATGCGCCTTTAACATCTGATTCTGATGATAACATGGAAAAGGATAATAACTTGGACAGTGAAAGTGTAAAAATGAAGCACAGTGCTGTGGACAGTATTAACATTTTAAAGCAAAAACGCCATCTAAATCTACCAGTTTTGGATAATGTCACAAACCCGCGTTCAAATACAAGTGGAAAAAAATAGTCCAGCTGCCTGCCAGTAGATTAATCTGATGTAATTATGTGCACACCCCAGTACATGAATACATTGGGTATAGCCTTTTAGTGCATTATGTCCATGAGCACCAGGTATGGAAGCCCACTATCTACACGTTTGTCGTGTATATCCCTCGACCTTTTCATCTTTCAAACATCTTTGTGTACACTGTCATTATAGTTCAGATGCAGTTCCTTGTCAAGAGCAATAGCTGTCCTTCTGTCTGTTGTTCCATCCATCTGTACGGCAAAACATTTTGCATCCTAAAACTCAAGGATGCAAAACTCCATCAATCCATTTTCTATACCCGCTTACTCCAAGCAAGGGTCACGTGGGGAGAGGAGAGCTTTTGGCTGGAGTCTATGCCAGCAGTCGTAGGGCATGAGGCAGGGTATACCCTGGACAGGACAACAGTCTGTTGTAGGACCACATATAGACAAACAAACACATTCACACCCGTACGTGTAACGGAGGCCTGCAGGTGTTGCTGTGCATATGTAGTTAGTAAGCTTCACTCCCAACAGCTCAAAAGGATTCTCTGGTCACAAGGCCAGAGCCCTGGGTTTTAGTCTTCTAGTTAGAGAGTCCCGTGTCAAGGATCGTGAGTTTGTGTCCTGAGGGGAGCAAATTGCAGAGTGCAGCCACTACATATGCACCCCTACGGACAATTTAAAGTTTCCACTCCACCCAACCTGCATGTCTTTGGATGTGGAAGGAAATCGGAGCACCAGGAGGGAACCCACGCAAACACGGGGAGAACATGCAAACTTCACACAGAAAGGCCAGAGGTGGGAATCAATCCCATGACCTCCTTGCTGTCCTCCTTGCTGTGAGGCAACAGTGCTAACCAGTAAGCCACAGTAAAACTCTCAAAATTGAAATTTTTAAGCATTCATACTGCCTTTCTGACATTTATAATGCCTTTTTATGCACTGAATGTTGGGTTTAAAGTAGGATATGTACCAGAATCCCTGTAATGCTCACAGTGCCTACTAGATGGCGACAAAAGCTGCTAAAATGTCCAGCAAGGTCTCGACAGTTGATTCATTTGAGGAGTTAACTTTTGGCAAAATTAAGGTGGGCTGACAGCCAACAAAATCAGCTTACAGTTGTGTCCATTGCAGTTTTACTTGTATTATTGCTTAATACAAATATTTTCAATCCATTTTCTGCTATAGCCTGCACAGGAGCCGCAAGAGTCCACACAGGGGCAACACCTTGCAGCAGGTGAAGGATGCAAGCTAAATAATGACCATTAAATTTGTTCTTTTTCAGAGCTTAACAATCATTCCATTGAAAATCAGTAATCAAAATTACAAAATGCCTGTTGAAGTAATTAAGGAAGCCGATGGGCTGTGGCAGCTGGATATGAGCATATTCCACAGCAACGGACATTACAGTAATGTTGCTGCAACATCTGATAACATTTTGGTCAATGGCTGGTTGATTGATTTTATTTAGTAAGATCAATGTAAGTACATAATATAATTGTAAATGCATGAACAATGCTGACACCAGAAAATGAAAACACTTATTTCCATTGTGGTCCATCCATGCAAGACAGATGGCGATGTTGTCGCAACGCTTGCAGGAGGGCACAGATTTATGTTTTGTTAGGTTTTGTCACAGTTTCCGTTTGTTGCAACGTTGTGAAAACATAAAATTGTTAGTGAGAGACGCCTTGCGGAAGAAAGTGTAAAGAAAAAAGGAAAACCGATCGTTGTGCCGCCCGCAGTACAAATAACAAACGACAGGAGGGGCAAGAGAGCAGCTAAAACTGCAAAGACTGCTGGAAATGGATAAAGCGAAGAAGTGTGTTGTTTGGGGACGACGTCTAGTTCAAGATGGCTGCTGGAGATAACAGCGGCAGGCCTCCTTGCCTTAATTTCTCGGCTCCTGGTCCTTTGGGAAACAGTCAGCCCAGTAACAGCGTTTTTTCCATGCCAGCGTCTAACGGCGGAGCGGTCGGTTCGTCTGGTGGACCACAGGTAGCCGCGCGGCGTCCCAATCCACAGCTGGGGCCTGGTGGCGGAGACAGCAGCGGTGTTTCTTCCGGAGTTCCGCCGGCGGCGCAGAACTCCCTGCAGCAGCCTGCTGCGGCGGCTACCGCCATGGCCACCCCGGCGTCCAACATGATAGCCACAGCGGCGTCAAACGCGTCCGCGGCATCAGCGCCGACCCCTGCAGCTGCGTCCGTGCTGGTGTACCGAGAACCGGTGTACAACTGGCAGGCAACGAAAAGCACCGTGAAGGAAAGATTCGCTTTCCTGTTCAACAATGAGGTGCTGAGTGACGTTCATTTTTTAGTGGGCAAAGGAATGGGCGTCCAGAGGATACCTGCGCACAGGTAAAGTGCTCGCACTGTGCAGGTGCATCTACAACCCCTGGCTATAATTATGGAATCACCAGCGTCGGAGGATGTTCATTCAGTTGTTTAATTTTGTAGAAAAAAAGCAGATCACAGGCATGACACAAAACTAAAGTCATTTCAAATGGCAACTTTCTGGCTTTAAGAAACACTATAAGAAATCAGGAAAAATAATTGTGGCAGTCAGTAACGGTTACCTTTTTAGACCAAGCAGAGGGAAAAAAATATGGACTCACTCAATTCTGAGGAATAAATTATGGAATCACCCTGTAAATTTTCATCCGCAAAACTAACACCTGCATCAAATCAGATCTGCTCATTAGTCTGCATCTAAAAAGGAGTGATCACACCTGGGAGAGCTGTTGCACCAAGTGGACTGACTTGAATCATGGCTCCAACACGAGAGATGTCAATTGAAACAAAGGAGAGGATTATCAAACTCTTAAAAGAGGGTAAATCATCACGCAATGTTGCAAAAGATGTTGGTTGTTCAGTCAGCTGTGTCTAAACTCTGGACTAAATACAAACAACATGGGAAGGTTGTTAAAGGCAAACATACTGGTAGACCAAGGAAGACATCAAAGCGTCAAGACAGAAAACTTAAAGCAATATGTCTCAAAAATCAAAAATGCACAACAAAACAAATGAGGAACGAATGGGAGGAAACGGGAGTCAACGTCTGTGACCGAACTATAAGAAACCGCCTAAAGGAAATGGGATTTACATACAGAAAAGTTAAACGAAAGCCATCATTAACACCTAAACAGAAAAAAACAAGGTTACAATAGGCTAAGGAAAAGCACTCGTGGACTGTGGATGACTGGATGAAAGTCATATTCAGTGATGAATGTCGAATCTGCATTGGGCAAGGTGATGATGCTGGAACTTTTGTTTGGTGCCGTTCCAATGAGATTTATAAAGATGACTGCCTAAAGAGAACATGTAAATTTCCACAGTCATTGACGATATGGGGCTGCATGTCAGGTAAAGGCACTGGGGAGATGGCTGTCATTATATCATCAATAAATGCACACGTTTACGTTGATATTTTGGTCATTTTTCTTATCCCATCAATTGAAAGTCTGTTTGGGGATGATGAAATCATTTTTCAAGATGATAATGCATCTTGCCATAGAGCAAAAAACTGTGAAAACATTCCTTGCAAAATAGGGTCAATATAGGGTAACATAGGGTCAATGTCATGGCCTGCAAATAGTCCAGATATTAATCCAATTGAAAATCTTTGGTGGAAGTTGAAGAAAATGGTCCATGACAAGGCTCCAACCTGCAAAGCTGATCTGGCAACAGCAATCAGAGAAAGTTGGAGCCAGATTGATGAAGAGTACTGTTTGTCACTCATTAAGTCCATGCCTCAGAGACTGCAAGCTGTTATAAAAGCCAGAGGTGGTGCAACAAAATACTAGTGATGTGTTGGAGCGTTCTTTTGTTTTTCATGATTCCATAATTTTTTCCTCAGAATTGAGTGAGTCCATATTTTTTTCCCTCTGCTTGGTCTAAAAAGTAACCGTTACTGACTGCCACAATTTTTTTTCCTGATTTCTTATAGTGTTTCTTAAAGCCAGAATGTTGCCATTTGAAATGACTTCAGTTTTGTGTCATGTCTGTGATCTGCTTTTTTTTCTACAAAATTAAACAACTGAATGAACATCCTCCGAGGCCGGTGATTCCATAATTTTTGCCAGGGGTTGTAAAAGAAATAGAATATTGTGAAAAATTCAAATGCATATGGCATTTTCAGTTCTGAAATGTCTGACAAAAATACCGAACTCTTCACGATAGTCTGTTTTTTGTGATGCACTTGTAATTGTTGTACTTAGCTGTGCGCACTTAAAAAAAAGGTGATGTTTTTGTTGCTATCGCCAGGTTTGTTCTCGCTGTGGGCAGTGCAGTGTTTGATGCAATGTTTAACGGTGGGATGGCGACCACCTCAACTGAAATAGAGCTTCCAGATGTGGAGCCTGCTGCCTTTCTGGCCCTGCTAAAGTAAGGAGACAGATGATTTGTCTGGTATTGGCAGATTTTTGTCCTCTATTCTTCATCCAGATTTTGCAAGACAACCTTCACAAATACATTTTATGTGTGCTCATTCAGTCAGATGGAAGAGGGCGAAAAAGTAAAACACTTTAATCAGTAAAGCATGCTTACAACTGCAGAAGTGACTGTTGCTTTCACCATAGAATTTAGTCAAAGGCAAACTGTTTTGACTTTAACCTGGAAAGTAGACACCTGGTAACCAGATGACCAGGCCTACCTTGACTGAACCAGGGCTACCTGACTGGGACCAAGTGTGAACCTGGTGACATTTGATATATGGACACTCAAAATTTGTAACTGGGGTGCAAATATTATATGATGGATGGACCTCCCAGAACAAATATTACACTTGAACCCACCCCATGATCAAAGTACCACTACACACCCTTATTAAAAAAAAATATATATATATATTTTCACAACCTTTAAATAACATTAAGGCACAAACAATAGAGTATGTTTATTCATGCCTGCTAATTTAATATTGCCCATTTTTAAACTTATACCGCAATGGAACAATCAAAAAGCAAGTTTAGGGTTAGGGTAGCGTTTTCTGCAGGGCCCCCAGATGTTGTTCTGGGAGTTGCTCCCGTTTGTTGTTCACATCCGCACACATCCATCCACATTAGGATTTGGTACAAGTTTTATGCTGGATGCTCTTCCTGATGCAACTCCAGTTTTACCTGGAGAAACACACAGCCCCTAGTCTTCCAAAGAGGACTCCCAGCCAAGTACTAACCAGGCCCAACCCTGCTTAACTTCTGGGATCTGACAGGATAAGGCTTACATATAGCAGACTGACTGCACCCCTCCTTTCATAGATAAGAATTATAATTTTTGTTTTAATTGTTATTTATACAAAACTATAGCTTGGTATTGAACAAAATAAAGTGACAAATAATCTTTACAGTGGAACTTTGTGACATGACATGCGTCATATTTATTTATTTCACACAAACTTGTGCATGTTCTAGCACTGCTCAAGCATGCTCATCATCAGTGTTGCCAGATACAACTGATGGTTTCCAGCCCAAAAGTTGTTTAGAGGGTTCCAGAAGAAGAAAAATCTTGAACCAAGCTCATCAACTACAAGGTGAATTATGATCATAAAAAATAAAATATTTGCATCAAAAAATAATGGGGGTTAAAAAAAAGACAAAGGTACAAGACTGTGCACATAATTAATAATTAAGAAGGAACTACTCGTTCCATAATGCATTGAAAATCCAACCTTCTCGATCTTCTTCTCAACCTTATGAAGTCATCATAATTTTCATTATCGTTATCATAATTAATAATGGTATAATAATAGTTTTGTATATATTTTGTAGTTTTCTGTTGTGTCTGGGGCAACACAGTGGCTTAGTGGTTAGCAATGTTGCCTCACAGGAAGAAGTTAATGGGATCGATTCCCATGTTTCTGTGTTAGAGTTTGCATGTCCTCCTCGTGTTTGCGTGGATTTCAGCTTCCTTCCACATCCAAAGACATGCAGGTTAGGTGGATTGGAAACTTTAAATTGTCCGTAGGTGTGCGTGCAGGTGTGAATGTGTTTGTTTGTCTATATGTGGCCCTGTCCAGGGTATACCCCTCCTTCACACCTTAATTGGAGCAAGTGGGTATAGAAAATGGTCCTGACTGCAATCACTGTTTGAGTTTACGTTACAACAGTGACATTTGTCACTTGATTCATCATGTGCTCACAAATGTCAAGTCACATACCAAATCTCCTGTGGCAAATATGATAGTTTAGTGAGCAGCAAATTACAGCCACCCATGACAAAAGATGTCAAAACTAACAAAGGGGGCTGGGGGGTTCTGTAAACTCATCTCTAGCTTGATTTGAACTCAGTGCAGAGAAGCATTTACACAAACACTTAAGTGTGTTGCTCTGTACGGTGAACAGCTGAGATGCTTACTTTTGCAGCATTTCCCATATTGGTTCACAGGCTCAAAAAAAAAAAAAAAAAATCCTGGGAACAACGACGTCCGCCAGTCAGAGACATCACAAGTTTAATTTAGGATTTTGGTTAGTGTAGTTCTTTTTCACTGACATCATGGATAAAACACGTTATTTTTTTTTAGGTTGTTATAGACTTGTGGCTTCTGCAGGAGCACATACCATCATTACACAATGTTGTAGTGCTTAGTTAGTCTACTTTGGATGGTTACAACTTTTTAGCACATAATCTAAATCCCTATGAAGAAAATGAATGTGATTTTTAGTTTCAGAACCTTACTGCTGAGCTCTGCCTCGGATAGTTATTGTGACAATAAATCACACCTCAGTGGTTGTGTTTTGTGTCACATGTAAACCATTTCCAGATTCCTGTACTCTGATGAAGTCCAGATTGGGCCTGAAACAGTGATGACTACACTATATACAGCCAAGAAGTATGCAGTGCCAGCCCTGGAGGCTCACTGTGTGGAGTTCCTCAAGAAGAATCTGAGAGCGGACAATGCTTTCATGCTGCTTACACAGGTTAGATTCTTCAAACTATTGTCACATCACAGAATTATGACTTTATTTGCTTTTGAGAAATGCAAAAGTCTACAATAACAGTTTGTGTGGGAAACTGCTGTGCTGAAAAGCTTTATCTCTCTCAAGCAAAAACTAACTAAAAAAAGTTTTGGCAGCATCCCCAATCACACGTTCTGTCCCTTCTCGAATTCCTATTTTACTTTTGTATTCAGTTGTGTATTAGCCTAACTGATAATGGATTTTTTTGGGGGGCAATAGCAGTCCCTATATTAAAGAGTAAAAAATTTACGATACCGATATACATGCTGATCCATCCATCCATTTTCTTCCGCTTTATCCGGAGTCGGGTCGCGGGGGCAGCAGCTGAAGCAAAGCCGCCCAGACCTCCCGATCCACACACACCTCCTCCAGCTCCTCCGGGGAAACACCAAGGCGTTCCCAAACCAGCCGAGAGATGTAGTCCCTCCAGCGTGTCCTGGGTCTTCCCCGGGGTCTCCTCCCAATGGGACATGCCTGGAACACCTCTCCAGCGAGG
The DNA here is from genome assembly GCF_902500255.1 of Thalassophryne amazonica. Classification (NCBI taxonomy): domain Eukaryota; kingdom Metazoa; phylum Chordata; class Actinopteri; order Batrachoidiformes; family Batrachoididae; genus Thalassophryne; species Thalassophryne amazonica. Next base: position 62,315,090 of record NC_047114.1, on the reverse strand, counting down.
CGTCCAGGGGGCATCCAGAAAAGATGCCCGAGCCACCTCAACTGGCTCCTTTCGATGTGGAGGAGCAGCGGCTCGACTCCGAGCTCCTCCCGAGTGGCCAAGCTCCTAACCCTATCTCTAAGGGAGCGCCCAGCCACCCTGCGGGGGAAACTCATCTCGGCCGCTTGTACTCGCGATCTCGTTCTTTCCGTCATGAGCCAAATCTCATGACCATAGGTGAGGATCGGAACGTAGATCGATTGGTAAATCAAGGGCTTTGCCCCCTACTCAGCTCTCTCTTCACCACGACGGTCCAATACAGCAACCGCATCACTGCAGATGCTGCACCGATCCGTCTATCGATTTCACGCTCCATCCGTCCCTCACTCGTGAACAAGACCCCAAGATACTTAAACTCCTCCACTTGAGGCAAGGACACTCCACCGACCTGAAGAGGGCAAAGCACTTTTTTCCGGTCGAGAACCATGGCCTCGGATTTGGAGGTGCTGATTTTCATCCCGGACGCCTCACACTCAGCTGCAAACCGCCCCAGTGCACACTGAAGGTCCTGATTTGATGAAGCCAACAGAACCACATCGTCCGCAAACAGCAGAGACGAGATTCTGTGGTTCCCAAACCAGACCCCCTCTACACCCTGGCTGCGCCTAGAAATTCTGTCCATAAAAATAATGAACAGAACCGGTGACAAAGGGCAGCCCTGGCGGAGGCCAACGTGCACTGGAAACAGGTTTGATTTACTACCGGCAATGCGAACCAAGCTCCTGCTGCAGTCGTACAGGGACCGGATAGCCCTTAGCAAAGGACCCCGTACTCCTGGAGCACCCCCCACAGGGTGCCCCGAGGGACACGGTCGAACGCCTTCTCCAGATCCACAAAACACAGGTGGACTGGTTGGGCGAACTCCCATGAACCCTCGAGCACCCAATGGAGTGTGTAGAGCTGGTCCAGTGTGTCCAGGACGAAAACAACACTGCTCCTCCTGAATCCGAGGTTCGACCATCGGTCGAATTCTCCTCTCCAGTACACTGGAATAGACCTTACTGGGGAGGCTGAGGAGTGTGATCCCCCTATAGTTGGAACACACCCTCCGGTCCCCCTTCTTAAACAGAGGGACCACCACCCCGGTCTGCCAATCCAGAGGCACTGTCCCTGACCGCCACGCGATGTTGCAGAGGCGTGTCAGCCAAGACAGTCCCACAACATCCAGAGACTTAAGGTACTCAGGACCGATTTCATCCACCCCAGGAGCCTTGCCACCGTGGAGCTTTCTAACCACCTCGGTGACTTTGGCCTGGGTAATGGATGAGTCCGCCTCTGAGTCCCCAGTCTCTGCTTCCTCTTCGGAAGACGTGACGATGGGATTGAGGAGATCCTCGAAGTATTCCTTCCACCGCCCGACAACATCCCCAGTCAGGGTCAACAGCTCCCCACCCGCACCATCGACAGTGCTTGTGGAGAGCTGCTTTCGCCTCCCGAGGCGTCGGACAGTTTGCCAGAATTTCTTCGAGGCCGACCGATAGTCCTCCTCCATGGTCTCCCCGAACTCATTCCAGACCCGAGTTTTTGCCTCTGCGACCGCACAGGCTGCGGCACGCTTGGCCTGCCGCTACCTGTCAGCTGCCTCCGGGGTCCCACCTACCAACAAAGACAAGTAGGACTCCTTCTTCAGCTTGACGGCATCCCTTATTTCCGGTGTCTACCACCAGGTTCAGGGATTGCCGCCGCGACAGGCACCAGAGACCTTGTGACCACAGCTACGAGCGGCCGCATCGACAGTGGAGGTGGAGAACATGGTCCACTCGGACTCCATGTCTCCAGCCTCCCCCGGGATCTGGGAGAAGCTCTCCCAGAGGTGGGAGTTGAAGACCTCACTGACAGAGAGTTCTGCCAGTCGTTCCCGGCAGACCCTCACGATATGTTTGGGCCTGCCAGGTCTGACCGGCTTCCTCCCCTCCCAGCGGATCCAACTCACCACCAGGTGGTGATCGGTCAACAGCTCTGCTCCCTCTTCACTCGAGTGTCCGAGACACGTGGCCGAAGGTCAGATGATACGACTACAAAGTCGATCATCGACCTCCGGCTCAGGGTGTCCTGGTGCCACGTGCACTTATGGACACCCTTGTGCTCGAACATGGTATTCGTGATGGACAAACTGTGACTAGCACAGAAGTCCAACAACTGAACACCACTCAGATTCAGATCGGGGAGGCCGTGCTTCCCAATCACCCCCCTCCAGGTCTCACTGTTGTCACCCACGTGGGCATTGAAATCCCCCAGAAGAACAATGGAGTCCCCAGTCAGAGCGCTATCTAGTACCCCTCCCAGGGACTCCAAGAAGGTCGGGTACTCTGCATTGCCGCTCGACCCGTAGGCCGAGACAACAGTGTGAGACCTGTCCCCAACCCGAAGGCATAGGGATGCGACCCTCTCATTCACTGGAGTGAACTCCAACACATGGTGACTGAGCTGGGGAGCAATAAGCAGTGCGACCCCAGCTCTCCGCCTCTCCCCGTGGGCAACACCAGAAAAATGAAGCGTCCAGCCCCTCTCCAGGACTTGGGTACCATACATGCTGATATATATACATAAAAGTGACAGTGATTCCTAACATTTCTTTATCAAACCCATATGACAAAGAAATGTAATTGAGGCTTTAAGCTATATTTTAGTTTAAACGTGAGCTCTATTATAAATAACTGAAAATATAACCAATGTCCAACCAACATTCTACAAATTGTTGTCACTTGGATTGGCAGTCATTATGTCACATTGGACAGCATTTGCATAAAATAAACTTCTTGTCTATTTTGATCCTGCCGAGCTGGTGGCATTGTGACCTCTTGTCTTGTCCTTGTTAAACCTCCACTCTTCATTAAAAATGAATGACAGCCGGTTGCTTTACCTCAGTCCTCTTGTAGATTATCTGACCAAGGGGTAATGTGGGTCCCAGCCATGCTTGACAGCATTGTGAACAATGCCCCCCATGCACCCTCTGCTGGACAAACTATATAATCATACCATTTCCATCAGCCAGTGTTTTTCTGGATTACTTATGGATTCTGGATTGCTCAAAACAAAAGTTTTCATATTGGCAACAATAAGACGATATGTTGGGGCCCCTTCACACATAGTATGATTGAAGCCAACTAGTGCACGAAGCATGCCATTCATGAAAAATCGGAGCCGCCTCTAACGCCTCGTCGCCACAACCATTCGTGCACATCAGTGGCCGAAAGACAGAGAGTGCCCTGTGAATGCCCGTTTGATCCCTCTCTCGGCAGGTGTCGGCCAAATTCCAGGCACTACACACGAACATCCAATACCACTCGTAGAGCAGTTAGGAAATGTGGTGGCTAACGTGCAGTCAGGACGAAAATAGTAAGTAGGCGGCCACTTTCGAGCTGGCCGGGAAATTTGCCTAAGTGCCCCCATGACTGTGGCACCAAGCAACACGTGGAGTCCAAGTGCCTGAGTGTCGGCTCCCCCCTCAACACATGTAGCGTGCGTGTGTTTTGCGCTGCCCCCCCCCCCCCCCCAATACATGAAATGCGGATTATGTATGTACAGATGAGGAGCGGCCAGCCACGTCTGAGCGCGCACAGCGAGCCGCCTCTCAGCTGATCACCGGCCAGAGACTCATCGACACCTGGAAATGACATTCAGATCACCTGCAGTCTGTTTCACCTGGGACAGCCTGCGACGTCCAGGTCCAGAGATCTCAACAGCTGCTGCTGTTGGCAGCCACGCCCCCTGTCTGTTCAGCGCACACACCAAAGTGTCACTCTCTGTTTCTGTGTTATGTGATCATTGTTTTTAGTTATTTTGGCATGTAATTGTGTATGTAATTATTGTAGTAATTGTTTCTATACCTGGATGGACATACTAAAACATAATAAGAGCACACCGCTTCATTCATGTCATTTCATGATTGTATGTCTATGACCATGGGTCATATACAGAGGCACAGAGGGATCATACTTGTATTGTCCACGCAATAAGAGTGATTAAATATTGGAAATTGCGGTGTTTTATATGGTGTGTGGTTGTCATTTTTTTTTCTCCGTAGCAGCAGCGCAATGTGTGCAACACGTTCCAGCTGCTCACATTATGTTCGTGCACACACGTGCACGAAACCATCGCAGTGGGATCATTCACGCCTGCCCCACTGCGTGATCCCTCCCGACGTTGGCTCGATGTTTTTGTGGTTCGCTCATTTGGGCTGTTTCGCTGTGATTTGCCCTGATTCGTACTTATTTGTGCTGTGTGTGAAGGGGCCCGAAATGAAAGCCTAATATTAGCCAATGTTATTGGCCAACCGATATATTGGTCAGGCTCCAGTATTTTGTCCTGTATTCACTCGCGCAGTGGCTAAAACATGAATTCAGCCACACAGACAGCCATCAGCCATGTAGGACTGCTTTTTTGCATTTACGCAATATCTCTAAAATCAGAAAGGTCTTGTCTCAGAGTGATGCTGAAAAACTAATTCATGCATTTATTTCCTCTAGGCTGGACTATTGTAATTCATTATTATCAGGTTGTCCTAAAAGTTCCCTAAAAAGCCTTCAGTTAATTCAAAATGCTGCAGCTAGAGTACTGACGGGGACAAGAAGGAGAGAGCATATCTCACCCATATTGGCCTCTCTTCATTGGCTTCCTGTTAATTCTAGAATAGAATTTAAAATTCTTCTTCTTACTTATAAGGTTTTGAATAATCAGGTCCCATCTTATCTTAGGGACCTCGTAGTACCATATCACCCCAATAGAGCGCTTCGCTCTCAGACTGCAGGCTTACTTGTAGTTCCTAGGGTTTGTAAGAGTAGAATGGGAGGCAGAGCCTTCAGCTTTCAGGCTCCTCTCCTGTGGAACCAGCTCCCAATTCAGATCAGGGAGACAGACACCCTCTCTACTTTTAAGATTAGGCTTAAAACTTTCCTTTTTGCTAAAGCTTATAGTTAGGGCTGGATCAGGTGACCCTGAACCATCCCTTAGTTATGCTGCTATAGACGTAGACTGCTGGGGGGTTCCCATGATGCACTGTTTCTTTCTCTTTTTGCTCTGTATGCACCACTCTGCATTTAATCATTAGTGATCGATCTCTGCTCCCCTCCACAGCATGTCTTTTTCCTCTCCCTCAGCCCCAACCAGTCCCAGCAGAAGACTGCCCCTCCCTGAGCCTGGTTCTGCTGGAGGTTTCTTCCTGTTAAAAGGGAGTTTTTCCTTCCCACTGTAGCCAAGTGCTTGCTCACAGGGGGTCGTTTTGACCGTTGGGGTTTTACATAATTATTGTATGGCCTTGCCTTACAATATAAAGCGCCTTGGGGCAACTGTTTGTTGTGATTTGGCGCTATATAAAAAAATTGATTGATTGATTGATCAGAAGGCAGAAAAGTGCTTCAAAAAATGTTTTTCTGCATTTTTTGTTACAAGCAGGCATCTATGCTAGATCAAGTCCTTATATAGTAAGGTTTCACATCAGGGGCGATGCCAAAAGTAAAAATCATTTTTGGGCCCAAAACCCCCATTTTGGGGTCAAAATTCAATAATGGTTCAATCCTTTTGATATGCATATCAAATTACTCGTCTTGACGAGTAGAGTTCAAAAATATATAGTTTGACCTATTTTTGACATTGCGTTATGTCACAATGACCGAAAATGTGGAAAGGTCAATGCACTTTTCGTGAAGGGTCAAATTCATAAAATCTGTTATGATGGTCCGATTATGACAATTTTGGTGTCTAATTATATGTTTTCTTGCACAAGAAAACCAATAAGACAACTTGCATAGACCATTATGCCAGTCGTAGCTATGAAAATACAATTATGTCAGATAATATGGGTCTGTTGATTAACTTTATCCAACTTCAAAATGGTTATGACATCAAAATTGATCAAAATTGGCCTCTTTTACATCAAGCACATTAATTAAATATAAAAATTGCATAAGTATGTTTTTTGTGAATATAAAGAAAATCAGAATACAAAAGCAAAGAAGACAGACATTTTAGAGTACACTATGGCTAATTTATTAAAATCATTTTTTATGATTCATTGTTTCTATTACACAACATACACTTGATACCTCAAGTATCAGAACCATTCAAAATAAGTTCAATACACCCACTAACATTATTTTTTTGTTATTAGTACCAAATTGACAAATTTTAGTTACCTTAAAGGGGCATTCCATAAAAAAATTAAACTGATTACCACCCATGTTATGGAAAAACATATATTAATATGAGGACTCTGAGGAAGATGTGACTCTCACATCGAAACGTTAGTCCCGTTGAACATTTTTTACTTTCAGCACCTTATTAAATTTTCTGGCACTTATTCCTGTGTTGCACCAGTTATTTTTCTTTTTTAAAAATTAGTCCTACTTGGCTGCACCAGATTTGATTGTGCTATACAGAAGCACGGTGAACTCTTTGTTTTTGATATATTAATATGATTTAGGTAAAACTATGATTTGATGTGATTTGCCATCATTTGAAGTATATTTGGGTGTAAATAGAGGGAAAAAGGGATATGAGGCAAAATGCAAGACTGTAGCCTGTAAGTGCTTTAAGAGTGGTCAGTGTTGCATGGGTGCCTGTGGGTTCCGTGCAGAAGGCTGTTTAATCCCAGGTTGATTGCTTTAAGTAGCTAACACAACAAAACACTTAAAATGCAGTATTTTCAGTTTGGAATTTATATAGAATGTCCTTTGAATGCTTTTATTTGTAACCTAATTTCAGAATTATGCAGTTTTGGATCTACATTTATTACAAGAGAAAAAAGGTACCTCTTGGAACTTTAACAACACAATTTACAGCTCAAGGCTCTGATGCTTGAACTTGCAAATTATAATGTGTAAAGTTAACAATGAATCAGAAAATGTGATTCTAAGAAAACTTATATTTTTTGCCCTAAGATGTCTTGTTTGGTTGTTGTTTGTACCCTTTTTCCTTCTTTTTGATCATTTATCCAGCATCTACTAACCATCCAGCAGGTGGCAAACATGTTTATAGGATATTATGTAGGAATAACAACAAAGTTGGTTTTTCAATCTGGTGCGTCAAAGTTTACCAGGTGAAATGGGATTGGTCGTCATTATGCGTTATTTTAATTTGGTGACAAGGTGATTGCATTTAGTTTGAGTTATTGTCTACATAAACTGGGGAGGATAGATTAACACACTCATCCACATTTTTGCTGTCCAAAAAATAAATAGATAGATAAATAAATAGACATGTAGACTGTTATTAAAATAATACACCATACAAGTGCATATTAGAGTGATATTTTGATGTATGAAGCAAACAGATAAAAATAAAATATTGTTGTATTAAATTACTTTAAAAACAATAGCTATTGCACATAAAACAATGGAATATATTGCACATTTGCAAGTTACACCTGAGTATACATGTCCTTGCCAGCTAATCTCAGGGATTTTTTCTGTGTATGTGGACACCTTGCAAACATGATCACTCAGTAAGAATACATAGTAGACACTTTATACTTATACTATGTACCATCTGGGGTGTTTGGAAAGTAGAATACTACTTCCACTTCTAGGCCTGGCTTTGTGCAGTCCTGGCAGTCTTGCTCAGTAGCACAATTGGTCCAGGTCCCCTCAGATTTATGGAACTTCCAGCACTGGCTTGTTTACAATATATAAGACTCTTGACAATTACACCATTGGTACCCTGTTTTTAAGTGTGCCGTGGACATTTTACTTATTTGCTGTGCTCTTTTGTTTCAGGCACGCTTGTTTGATGAGCCTCAGCTTGCTAGCCTCTGTCTAGAAAACATAGATAAGAACACTGGAGATGCGCTTGCTGCTGAAGGCTTTACAGACATAGATTTGGGTAATGTTGCTGTACTCAGTCTGAATGTTGTTTGTCCCTGTTTACATATTGCTGTCAGGCAATTTTATTTATATATATATATATATATATATATATATATATATATATATATATATATATATATATAATATATGTGTGTGTGTGTGTGTGTGTGTACCACCCCTCAAATTGCAAAACACATACACAGGCTCTTAGAAACACAAAGCAATGGAGGAAAATAAATGAATTCTTGAAAAAAATTACAGAAATATTTTAACATATAATAAATTGCAGTCTATGAACTTTGCAAACATGGGACACCATAACATACTAAGAATGATTTATTGCTGCACTACAAAATGTAGTTTTAATTTTTTTTATTTTTTTAAACTAAGGTTGATTCACTCTGCGGGATCGATTGAGGTTTTTAAATCTTCACTAAAGATGCACCTCTTCTCCCTGGCTTTTAATCAATTTTTAGTGGACTTAATTAATTTCAATTTATTCATTTTATATAGTACCAAATCACAACAGAGTTGCCTCAAGGCGCTTCACACAAAACAATTCAGGTTTCAGAGGTAAAATTAAGAGGATCTGTGGGGGTCGGGGTTATTTGTATTACATATGCTACAGAGATGTTAAACAAGTTGCTTCAGTCAGGAATTCTGCTTAAATCAGGAGAATATCAGTGACAACACTCATGGAATTGTGAGACATTGGCAATATTAAATATAAAATGCATGAAAATGTAAAAGACATACAAACTGGTTTGGCACTATAAAACCCCTTTAATAACCTTATCAAAGATCATTTCATTGTTAAATTTGTCCATTGAACAATAAAATCTGTATGAAAAACTATGAACCAAGCATAAGGTCTTAAACCTGGAGCTCTGTGGCTGCTAATTAACTATCGTTAAAGCTGAATTAGCATCAGAACCCATGTTCATGCACAAAACCCCACATTTGAGGTATAACAATGGCAGTTATTAAAGCAAGTTACTCTGGTATGAACAGTATTTAACAGTATTTCACCTGCATGTGTCACTGACCAGGAGGAAAAATTTGGCTCTTTTAGTCCTCATGTCGGAGAACAACATGAAGTTAATCTGTGTGGTGTAGATGTGCTGATGGTGTTGTACTTTCTTGGTGCTATTTAATATATACACACACACTTCTGGTCTAGTGCTGTTGTGTAAACCGTGCAGCAACAAAAACTGTCCGAATGCACGGACATTAAACCAGTTATTGCTCTCAAAAATCTGCTGTTTCCATCCAAGTTGGTAACGTCAAAAGAAAAAGGATCAAAGTGTGATTGAGATTTTAATCATTAGCAGCACTATGTTCCTCTAATTATTTTGAGCAGTGTATATTTGCCACATTGCATATTTACTGCTCTCTTCCTCAGACACATTGGTGGCAGTGTTGGAGCGGGATACTCTGGGAGTGAGGGAGGTACGTTTGTTTGGAGCTGCAGTGCGTTGGGCTGAGGCAGAAGCACACAGGCAACAGCTGCAACCCACGCCAGAGAACAAACGTAAAGTCCTGGGCAAAGCTCTCACGCTCATCCGCTTTCCGCTCATGACCATTGAGGAGTTTGCTGCAGGTGAATATAGTAAAACTTTCACTCTTGCTTTAAGTTCTTTTTCCTTGACCTGCTCTTGCCATTTCTCCTTTCATCTTTAAAATATATCAACATCTTCTGATGTGTGTTTTCTTGCCTTCAGGCCCAGCCCAGTCCAGCATTCTGACTGATAGAGAAGTGGTGAGTCTTTTTCTCCACTTCACTGTGAACCCAAAGCCACATGTTGATTTCATTGATCGGCCTCGCTGCTGCCTCCGCGGGAAGGAGTGCAGTATTACACGCTTTGGACAGGTGGAAAGTCGCTGGGGCTACAGTGGTACAAGTGACCGGATACGGTAAGAGAAGTATTTAAAAGTTTGGTTATGTTCTATGGAACTGTAATCATGTTTTTAGACAATTGTTTCCCAAGAGTATAAATGGCAAAGAAACACGTGTTGTTCATAAACCAAACACAGCACTCAATAATTAGTAGAGGACAATCCTCTCTTGCTCTGGAGTTTCCCCACCAGGTTTTTTTTTTGTTTGTTTTTGTTTTTTGGGAGTTGTAGTGTTTTGTGCTTAAATTTAGTTTCAGGCAAATTGCAACATATGTTTTTCATAGCTTACACTGTAACGTTTGCAAAGATTAAACTGAACATGCAAGACATGTCATTAATATTTCAGCAAGAAATTATAAAATATCCAACACAGTCCATAATCCTGTGCTTTGCTTCTTCGTATGTCTACTCGTGGTGGCAGGTTTTCTGTAAACCGAAGGATATTCGTGGTTGGCTTTGGCCTTTACGGCTCCATACATGGACCCACAGATTATCAAGTCAACATACAGGTATGATGCTGAACTAGTTTCCTTTCAGCCATTAGAAATTTAGTTTGATCTCAGTGAGTGCACACATGTTGTGGAATGGATTTTGTGCAGTTGTGTCTGGCTTCCTGCAGATAATTCACACAGACAGCAACACCGTGCTGGGCCAGAACGACACAGGCTTCAGCTGTGACGGGTCGGCAAACACCTTCAGAGTTATGTTTAAGGAACCAGTGGAGATATTACCCAATGTCAACTACACTGCCTGTGCCACACTTAAGGTATGTACGGAAGATAATACACATGTAAAAGTACTCTATGGTAATAAAACACACATGTGAATATGCTACTATGAAATGTAAATATACTTTTCGTTAAAATTACTTTCAAGTATTGTTAATGAGAATGAGGTCACCAACAGCAATTTACTTTCACTGTAACTGCAAAAAATAAGTTCATTGTTCTGAAAACAGACAGAAAAAGGACAATTATTGAAGTGGTCATACTGGAAAAAAAAAAAAAAAAAAAAAACTTTTAAAGTGTAATGCACTTGGGATATCATGTCAAAGTAGAGAAGCTTGAATCTTCGACTGGACTGGGTTGCTCGACGCGAGGACGTTTCGCTTCAAATCGCAGAAGCTTCCTCAGCTAAAATTCTTGCTCTGGAAGTCTGACTTCTGTCTGACTCTTGTAGAATCGTCTCTACAAGAGTCAGACAGAAGTCAGACTTCCAGAGCAAGAATTTTAGCTGAGGAAGCTTCTGCGATTTGAAGCGAAACGTCCTCGCGTCGAGCAACCCAGTCCAGTCGAAGATTCAAGCTTCTCTACTATGGAAACCACCTGGACAACTGAGAGCCTACACAGAAACATTTCATGTCAAACATCATCAAAGTCCCATGATTCTGCCCATTATAGTTTCTTGCCATAAGTAAAAAATTTAGGGGTACCGGCTGATAGGCTGCTAACCCTATGTCGTGGCGCGGCGTTGGTTGTAGTCGTCGGCATTGTCGTTCTTCTAGCAATATCTCAGAACTGTCTTATAACTTCTTTATAATTTCGCAAGGGCATAATATGGGTCATTAACATTGTTCCCATCTAAAAATTATATTTGTAGAGTCATTTGTTTGGAAATGGTGGCCATTTTAATGCCGAAAATAGCCATTTTGAGCACTTCAAGGCAGTTTTATCAAAAACTGTCTGATAACTTTTCTTCTAATTTGTCAAGGGCATAATATGGGTTATTGACAGATTTCACGTCGAAAAAGTATAGTCATATATTCGCTAGTTTGGAAATAACGGCTATTTTTATGCAGAAAACGGCCAGTTTGGGTATTAGGCTCAAATTTTCCCCAAAACTGTCCAATAACTTATTTTAATTTAACAAGGGTACAATTTTGGTCATTGACATTGTTCCCATCCCAAAATTATATGCCTAGATTTGTTTGTTTGGAAATGGTGGCCATTTTTATGTCGAAAATGGCCAAATTGCCTTAGACCATGGGTTAAAGTTCTCTGTCACAGCGACGGATTTGCGTCATTTGGAAAATTTAACCACACATACGCGTGCGCACGTGGTGTCATGCGTGTTTTGGGGCCGAAATATGATAGTCTCACTGTCAAAGCAACATCCCATTCTGCACTAATCAAAACAGCAGCAATGTCAGCGTGGACTGTGGAGGAAAGGACTGTGTGAATTTTCACTCCTCTCCGCTCTGTTTACTGCTTGCTATGAGCCACGGTCCTTCTCCTCTCTGTCTTCGTGGGAACATTGGCAGACACTCCCCAAGTAGAGCGAGGCGTGGCTTTGCTTTGAACCAATGAAGCAATGAGCCGACTCTGCTTTGATGGTTTGTCGCTTTATCTTAATTTTCCCCCTCTAAAACCCTAAAGAGCATATAATTTCCATTACGAGATTTGAGTGCAATTCCAAAAAGGTGCTTTCCGTGGTGCGAGTAATTTTTACCCAAATGAAAGATCGTGAAATTTAACGGTAAATTATTCAGAGTATATGCACAACTAATATAAACATAAGATAAAATAAAATGAAATGTGGACTAAGTAATGTAAAACGAGAATTATGTACAACTGGTTAAGTTTAATGACAATTTGTTTCGGTCAAACCACATCTGTGTTTTTACACAAAAAAATAAAATGCTGCAAATTGCACATTTGTGTCTTTTTCATGAAAATAACTTATTAAAGATCACATATTACATTTTAGTCAGGCCTTTAAAATACTTTTGTGGACTCTTGCTGTAATATGTTGTCAGTGGTTGAGATAGTTTCTGTAGGCATCTAAAAATGCTCATAATTGGACGAAACCTGATGGAAATCTCTCAAAATAAAACAAAACATTATTCGAGGTATGTTTTTGACGAGAATATAACATCATAACTTTATTACAAGGTCAAACGTTGATGTTGCGTGATAAAGGCCTTTTAATAATAACTCACTTCAAGAAATAATGGCAAAACTCACATGTAAGTAAAAAAAAAACAAAAAAAAAAAAGATTAATCGATTACTAAAATAATCGTTAGTTACAGCCCCAGTTTGTTTTAGGAGTGAGAGCATTTTACAGATTAAATGTGAATAAGCCAGTTTTGAGTTTCTCAGTGCGCATGCGTTTTCAAAACTGGTGACAGTGTTACTTTTTGCACAGCAGAACAACGTTGTCAGTTCCTTTAGGCCCTAATTTTGTATTTTATGGACTGTACAGCGACACAGCACCCATTTGGTGCATTCACTGGATTAGAACAAATCAAAATACTACAGAAGACAAAGAATTTTTACTTGACAGTTTGAAGTGCGTTTTCTTTGTTTCAGAGGGCTTCATGCCTATTAAAATTCACCAGAATATACAAAATTTGACTTGCTTTTAAAAAAAAAATTTCTGGGGGAGATCCCCCAGACCCCCCAATAATCAATACTGTGTTTTTACTTAACAGTTTGAAGTGAGTTTTCTTTGTTTGAGAGGGCTTCATACCCATTAAAATTCACTAGAATATACAAAATTTGACTTGCTTTAAAAAAAAAAAAAAAAAAAAAAATTCTGGGGGAGAACCCCCAGACCCCCCATAATCAATACTGTGTTTTTACTTAACAGTTTGAAGTGAGTTTTCTTTGTTTCAGAGGGCTTCATACCCATTAAAATTCACCAGAATATACAAAATTTGACTTGCTTTTTTAAAAAAAAATTCTGGGAGAGAACCCCCAGACCCCCCATAATCAATACTGTGTTTTTACTTAGTTTGAAGTGAGTTTTCTTTGTTTCAGAGGGCTTCATACCCATTAAAATTAACCAAAATATACAAAATTTAACTTGCTCTTTTAAAAAAAATTCTGGGGGAGAACCCCCAGACCCCCCATAATCAATACTGTGTTTTTACTTCACAGATTGAAGTGAGTTTTGATTCAGAGGGCTTCATACCCATTAAAATTCACCAGAATACACAAAATTTGACTTGGTCTTTAAAAAAATGTACTGGGGGAGCACCCCCAGACCCCCCCAGAATCAAGACTACACCCCACCCCCACCACCCTTTTATGTACCTTTATGTTCAGGTTTTGCATTCTTTTTATGCTTTGTCTGTCTCTCCTTAGAGGCTATTTAGAATTGATTTGTATGCTGTATAATGTGTTTATTGTATTTATTGAGGGAAAAAAACAGTGTGTGCCCCCACTACGCCACATTTTAGGGAATTGCTGGCATTGATTTTTGCCAGGAAAAAATTTCAGTCAGATGAAAATTTATTGCTTTAACCCATGCCTTAGACTTTAATTGAGCCCGTAACCCACAGGGCCCTTGGCACTCTAGTTTTGTGAATCTTCCCATGTTAAGCCTCTGTGGTATAACTAATGTAAACCCATATCTGGACTCCTGCTTCATTTGTGAGAAACACCCAAAGAGCTGGTCTGCACTCTGAGACACACTCACATAATTGGTAGGAGAGGGAATGCATCCAAACTGCTAGAATATGATTCACCAGTATTAACATCTCACCGTATGTGTTTTGTAGGGTCCAGATTCTCATTATGGCACAAAGGGAATGAGAAAAGTAACACACGAGTCATCATCAACAGGCACAAAGACCTGCTTCACCTTCTGCTATGCAGCTGGTAACAACAACGGCACTTCTGTAGAGGATGGACAGATTCCAGAGGTTATCTTCTACACATAGTCCCTCTGCATCATCCTTCCAGCTCATGTGATAATCCGAAGTCATCATGGGGCCAGAACACGGTGCCAGTCTCTGACATCAAACTGTTTTCTATGTAGAGCACTACTGTTGATACATGGGAAATCAAATGGCCGTCAGGTGATGTTGGCCACTACACTGGGGATAGCTTGTCATTTGAGATGCTGTCTCCTACAGCTTGTTTTATGCTATTTGGTTTTAGTCACATCAGCGTTCTAAACAAATATAACCCAACAATGCAAGGGAAGGACAGAAGAGGAGCCTCTTGGACTCATCACAGTAGTGATGTCACTGCTGTGAATTGAAGGCATGATACAGAGTATTTTACAAGTACTTGCTCTGTCATTCTTTCCTGTACTACACTGCATTAGTGCAAGGAAGTATTGGAAGTGCATAATGTATTGATTTTCTGAGAAATCATTGTCCTCAGCTGTTCAGTGCAGAGTGAGATTTTATGATTCCGCATCAGCTGTAAACTTCATTGAGTCGGAGTTCACTAGCCTTGACAAATTTGGCCCCAAGTTGTAAATCTTAATCACAACTATAGTAAGAAATTCTGTTTCTACATATAGTGTTCTTGCTTGGTAGTTGCCAATACCCCAAATATTTTGCACTACTTAGTCTGGCATGTGTGTTTGTTTGCTGTATGGATGCACGCTGGGATACTTTATTTCTGGCTTTACTTTAAAAAGTGTTGGTGGAAGAGACATTTTCCTTTTGGTGCAAAACAGTCATATGTATGATAAAGTGGCACTTATTAAGATATATATGTACCTTGAAGCTATTGATTAAAGAGTGCAAAAGAGGTTTATTTGGTTTTTCCAGGTCGAGCCTTTTGTCCAGTATGATAAGGGACTTGTGTTTGCAAGAATCTGTCAATGAATTACACAAAAAAGATCATGGATTAAATGTATTTATTCATAGCATCCACTGAACAAAAGTCCAATTCAGGAAGTACGAGCTGTGTAACACTTAATTCTGTGGTTTTTACTGGTCATAACCAATTTCCTTTATGTATTATTGCAGCAGTATCACAGTGCACTATACAGGCCCATCATGGCATGTGTTGGGCAGAAGGTGATGTTGAGAAAAGAAAAACAGAATTGGTAATACAACTGTTTCATGCCAAATTTTTACCCAAAACCCTCGCCCAAGGCACTTGGTGTACTGTAACTGTGAAATGAGGACAATAAGCATACTTGCTTACACCATCTTCTAACAAAAACTGCACCATCATTTAAGTTCCTGACTTAAGTCAAAATTTGAGCAATATAGTTTTAAGCCTGTGCACAGATCTTTTTTTTTTTTTTTTTAAGTGTCCATGGGGTAGGGTTTGGAGATTAATTTGGTTTTAATTCCACAAACTATTCAAAGTTTGTCCAAGTAGTTGTCAAGGGCGGGGATGCCTTCTTTCAGACCTTTACGTTTTCTGGTTTCAGCCACGATCTGGGAGGGTTTGGAAGTGGCATCAAAGGGATCTCCTTGGAGAATCTGCCAGTGATCAAACACACACTGAGGAAAAGCCTGGCCTCCTGTGTTACTGCGCAGGTCAGCTGTAAACCCTGGAGAAAGTATATACACAATTAGTACAGTTTCACGTGCTGGAATTTTCCTGTCTACTAAGAAAAAAGGAATCTTGAAGAAAAAGTTGGCGCCTAATCAAATAGTGACATCAAAGACCACCATTCAAACATGGAACAACACTAAGGAGCACTTGGTATGCTAGAAGTACAACTGATGTGCTTAAGACTGAAATGTTGTAATTTCTGCAACCAATAGATTGTTTTTATTTTTAAAATTCAGCTTCCTTTTCGATTGGTTTGACCAATTATTGTGCACACCTTATTAGGCCATTCTGACCTGAGGGACTGCATATATATATATATATATACATATATATACACACACACATTACTGCACATTTTGTCTAAAGGATGATCAGACACCAATGCTGTAAGAGTACCCTGATGAGCATATCAACATATTCCTCTTATATGACCATTCTAAATATTACATACACATTAGCTTTAGACCTTTTGTAACCTTGACATATGAGCAAAACCAAAAACACTATCCCTCCTGCATTACTGTGTGTGGATGTAAAAATATTTTTAAAAATAGGTTGCTGTTGTAAGATGAAATATTTGTACAATTTGTGTTAGTTCTCAAATTTATTATCGCTCAGAACTCATTAATTTTAAATGCCCACAAAAAAGGCCCCCAATCAAAAAACTGCAGTGTAGCTGGTCACTTGCTGAAAGGTCACAATGTGACGACACTGAGAAGCTTCTAAGTTTGAATGTGAAATGAGTGACGTGTCAATATACTTGTCAAAACATCATTAACCCCATGAATAAATAAAACTTAAAAAAAAAAATTATGAAAACATCTTTTTAGGGAAACATTGCATAATAGGAAGTTCTATCATGATCACATATGGCAGCCAGTTCTTTTATCAGGAGCATTCCCAGCTAAGATTTGAGCTAGCAGTCTTCTGCACAGAAAGTCGGTGCTCTAACCAGAGTATATTATGAACATAAATGAAACCAAAACGGTAGTTCCTGCAGTGACCCCCTTGATCACATTAGCAACAAGAGACAGAAGCAAAGCAACCAGTTGCCATTCAATCCTAATCAGAGTGGGCATTTTATAGTGACAGACAAATGGTCAATATACCACCGGCTAGGCGGGGCCCCTGCGGGACTTCTCTGTGTTCCCAGGGTGAAGAAGTAGTCAGCGGGTCAAAGGGTTTTTTCGTATCGTGCACCCACCCTGTGGAACAGTCTTCCTACGACCGTGAGGCAGTCGGAGTCTGTGGACATTTTTAAGTCAAGACTGAAAACCTATTTTTATTCTCTTTATGAACAGTTTTTACTTTTTTATTATTTTACTTCTGTTTTTAATTTTTTTTTAATTAATTTTTAATTATTTATATTTTATGTTGAATTGTTTTATGTAAGGTGCCTTGAGATGGCTTTTGCTGTGATTTGGCGCATTATAAGCTAATTTAAATTAAGTCTATTATTCAAATGCTGAGCGATGAGACACGACTGCCAATCCAAGTGAAGGTAATGTGACTGACAACATAGTGTACATTGGTTGGTTGCTTGAGAAAAAAAAAAAAAGTCTAACATGGCAATTTACACGCTCCTGGGCAGCTCTATTTCTGTATAAATGTAATATATTTAGCATTTTTTTCCTCTTTTGTCAAAGATTTGTCATAAACACTTTTATATTTCTAATACCTCTGAGGTGATTCCTATGACACATTACCACTAACAAGATGTACGCAAGCTATCAATACATGAGTGTCACCATGACACACTTTCCGGAATCAAATGAGTAGAACTTTGGTTCTGTCAAGCAGTCAAACATGGAGGAAAAGCTTATATAACCCCTGGCAAAAATGATGGAATCACCAGCCTCGGAAGATGTTCATTCAGTTGTTTAATTTTGTAGAAAAAAAGCAGATCACAGACATGACACGAAACTAAAGTCATTTCAAATGGCAACTTTCTGGCTTTAAGAAACACTAAGAAATCAGGAAAAATAATTGTGGCGGTCAGTAACGGTTACTTTTTTAGACCAAGCAGAGGGAAAAAAATATGGAATCACTTAATTCTGAGGAAAAAATTATGGAATCATGAAAAACAAAAGAACACTCCAACACATCACTAGTATTTTGTTGCACCACCTCTGGCAGCTTGCAGTCTCTGAGGCATGGACTTAATGAGTGACAAACAGTACTCTTCATCAATCTGGCTCCAGCTTTCTCTGATTGCTGTTGCCAGATCAGCTTTGCAGGTTGGAGCCTTGTCATGGACCATTTTCTTCAACTTCCACCAAAGATTTTCAATTGGATTAAGATCCGGACTATTTGCAGGCCATGACATTGACCCTATGTGTCTTTTTGCAAGGAATGTTTTCACAGTTTTTGCTCTATGGCAAGATGCATTATCATCTTGAAAAATGATTTCATCATCCCCAAACATCCTTTCAGTTGATGGGATAAGAAAAGTGTCCAAAATATCAACGTAAACTTGTGCATTTATTGATGATGTAATGACAGCCATCTCCCCAGTGCCTTTACCTGACATGCAGCCCCATATCATCAATGACTGGAAATTTACATGTTCTCTTCAGGCAGTCATCTTTATAAATCTCATTGGAACGGCACCAAACAAAAGTTCCAGCATCATCACCTTGCCCAATGCAGATTCGAGATTCATCACTGAATATGACTTTCATCCAGTCATCCACAGTCAACGATTGCTTTTCCTTAGCCCATTGTAACCTTGTTTTTTCTATTTAGGTGTTAATGATGGCTTTCGTTTAGCTTTTCTGTATGTAAATCCCATTTCTTTTAGGCGGTTTCTTATAGTTCAGTCACAGACGTTGACTCCAGTTACCTCCCATTCGTTCCTCATTTGTTTTGTTGTGCATTTTCAGTTTTTGAGACATATTTCTTTAAGTTTTCTGTCTTGACGCTTTGATGTCTTCCTTGGTCTACCAGTATGTTTGCCTTTAACAGCCTTCCCATGTTGTTTGTATTTGGTCCAGAGTTTAGACACAGCTGACTGAACAACCAACATCTTTTGCAACATTGCGTGATGATTTACCCTCTTTTAAGAGTTTGATAATCCTCTCCTTTGTTTCAATTGACATCTCTCGTGTTGGAGCCATGATTCAAGTCAGTCCACTTGGTGCAACAGCTCTCCAAGGTGTGATCACTCCTTTTTAGATGCAGACTAACGAGCAGATCTGATTTGATGCAGGTGTTCGTTTTGGGGATGAAAATTTACAGGGTGATTCCATAATTTATTCCTCAGAATTGAGTGAGTCCAGACTTGAAGTCTATTTTGGCCTGCCTAGGTGGTGGCAGAGTGACTGTTGTCTCTTGCAACTGCAAAACACCCACTCTGAAAATTAATTGCAAGTCGTCGCTTTGCCTGTAGCATGCTATCACTTGTAGCTAATGTGAGCGTAAGGTAACACTTCAATGCACGGAGTTCTGTAAGCATTGGCAGTCGGCAAAACTGCTGACAATAATGTCGGACCTCGCAGATTCAAAAACGACCCCACTAGTGGTGTAATGGATCACGGCTGATCCGTATGGACCGCCCCACGGATTGGCACACAGGTGAACCGTGGATTATTTGAACTTTACATGAATGTGAGTTTTGTGTCACTGTGACTTGTTTTTAAAGTATTAACTGTTTAATTTTAATGCATTTATGAGAAAGTTACATTCAGTGGATGTCAGCGTGTGCACGTCATGAACGCAGCCTGTGAAATCCACTGTGCACCCTGTTGATGTGAAATCCACTGTGCACCCTGTTGACAAATAGATGAAAACTGATTGAATACAGGAAGAATCAGTCCAATTTGTGACTTGTCAGTTAAACTTGAGTCACTCAAAAAAACTGTGTGCATACTCTCTCTTCATCTGCGAGGTGGAGCCAGCAGCCAGGGGATCAACACACAGCATTGTGTATTTTTAAAATGTACCTAGACACACTGCTTCGCTTTAAATACGCAATAAGTCTCTTTCAGATAATCAACAGTGAGCATTTGTTTTACTGTTTGATAGCGCAGAGTCGAACAGCCAGCAAACCCTCTTTCTCTTGTCTGTTCTCCAGCTGCACACATCTGGCAGGCCTCAGGTGCAAGGACGGGCCCACAGAGGATAGAGGTGGGAAAGACACCCCGCCGCCCAACCCCTTAAAGGTCCACTGTTGCAGCCATTTTAAAGACATTTTTTGGACATAGTAATACTACTAATAATAACCAGATTCTACTACTTTGAAAAAATGAGATTATTATTGATGTACTATCTGTAACATTTAATCAAATCAAATCAATTTTATTTATATAGCGCCAAATCACAACAAACAGTTGCCCCAAGGCGCTTTATATTGTAAGGAAAGGCCATACAATAATTACGTAAAAACCCCAACGGTCAAAACGACCCCCTGTGAGCAAGCACTTGGCGACAGTGGGAAGGAAAAACTCCCTTTTAACAGGAAGAAACCTCCAGCAGAACCAGGCTCAGGGAGGGGCAGTCTTCTGCTGGGACTGGTTGGGGCTGAGGGAGAGAACCAGGAAAAAGACATGCTGTGGAAGGGAGCAGAGATCAATCACTAATGATTAAATGCAGAGTGGTGCATACAGAGCAAAAAGAGAAAGAAACACTCAGTGCATCATGGGAACCCCCCAGCAGTCTACGTCTATAGCAGCATAACTAAGGGATGGTTCAGGGTCACCTGATCCAGCCCTAACTATAAGCTTTAGCAAAAAGGAAAGTTTTAAGCCTAATCTTAAAAGTAGAGAGGGTGTCTGTCTCCCTGATCCGAATTGGGAGCTGGTTCCACAGGAGAGGAGCCTGAAAGCTGAAGGCTCTGCCTCCCATTCTACTCTTAAAAACCCTAGGAACTACAAGTAAGCCTGCAGTCTGAGAGCGAAGTGCTCTATTGGGGTGATATGGTACTATGAGGTCCCTAAGATAAGATGGGACCTGATTATTCAAAACCTTATAAGTAAGAAGAAGGATTTCAAATTCTATTCTAGAATTAACAGGAAGCCAATGAAGAGAGGCCAATATGGGTGAAATATGCTCTCTCCTTCTAGTCCCCGTTAGTACTCTAGCTGCAGCATTTTGAATTAACTGAAGGCTTTTCAGGGAACTTTTAGGACAACCTGATAATAATGAATTACAATAGTCCAGCCTAGAGGAAATAAATGCATGAATTTGTTTTTCAGCATCACTCTGAGACAAGACCTTTCTAATTTTAGAGATATTGCGCAAATGCAAAAAAGCAGTCCTACATATTTGCTTAATATGCGCATTGAAGGACATATCCTGATCAAAAATGACTCCAAGACTTTTCACAGTATTACTAGAGGTCAGGGTAATGCCATCCAGAGTAAGGATCTGGTTAGACACCATGTTTCTAAGATTTGTGGGGCCAAGTACAATAACTTCAGTTTTATCTGAGTTTAAAAGCAGGAAATTAGAGGTCATCCATGTTTTTATGTCTGTAAGACAATCCTGCAGTTTAGCTAATTGGTGTGTGTCCTCTGGCTTCATGGATAGATAAAGCTGGGTATCATCTGCGTAACAATGAAAATTTAAGCAATGCTGTCTAATAATACTGCCTAAGGGAAGCATGTATAAAGTGAATAAAATTGGTCCTAGCACAGAACCTTGTGGAACGCCATAATTAACCTTAGTCTGTGAAGAAGACCCCATTTACATGAACAAATTGTAATCTATTAGATAAATATGATTCAAACCACTGCAGCACAGTGCCTTTAATACCTATGGCATGCTCTAATCTCTGTAATAAATTTTTATGGTATCAACAGTATCAAAACCAGCACTGAGGTCTAACAGGACAAGAACAGAGATGAGTCCACTGTCTGAGGCCAAAAGATCATTTGTAACCTTCACTAATGCTGTTTCTGTACTATGATGAATTCTAAAACCTGACTGAAACTCTTCAAATAGACCATTCCTCTGCAGATGATCAGTTAGCTGTTTTACAACTACCCTTTCAAGAATTTTTGAGAGAAAAGGAAGGTTGAGGATTGGCCTATAATTAGTTAAGATAGCTGGGTCAAGTGATGGATTTTTAAGTAATGGTTTAATTACTGCCACCTTAAAAGCCTGTGGTACATAGCCAACTAATAAAGATAGATTGATCATATTTAAGATCGAAGCATTAATTAATGGTAGGGCTTCCTTGAGCAGCCTGGTAGGAATGGGGTCTAATAGACATGTTGATGGTTTGGAGGAAGTAACTAATGAAAATAACTCAGACAGAACAATCGGAGAGAAAGAGTCTAACCAAATACCGGCATCACTGAAAGCAGCCAAAGATAACGATATGTCTTTGGGATGGTTATGAGTAATTTTTCTCTAATAGTTAAAATTTTATTAGCAAAGAAAGTCATGAAGTCATTACTAGTTAAAGTTAAAGGAATACTCAGCTCAATAGAGCTCTGACTCTTTGTCAGCCTGGTTACAGTGCTGAAAAGAAACCTGGGGTTGTTCTTATTTTCTTCAATAAGTGATAAGTAGTAAGATGTCCTAGCTTTACGGAGGGCTTTTTTATAGAGCAACTGTTGTGTGGGCCGCTGAAGAGGAGGTACTGCTGGCCCACCACCACCAGAGGGCACCCTGCCTGGAGTGCGGGCTCCAGGCACAAGAGGGCGCTGCCGCCTCACAGGAGCAGCCGGGGTGACAGCTGTCACTTATCACCCACGACAGCTGTCACCAATCATCTGATCTTCAGTGGTATATCAGCAAGACAACATCTCCACCTCTTTGCAGAGATATCGCTCTACCGAGGAGGTAACGTACTCAGCCGATTTTGTTGTCTTCCTGACAGGAATACCTGTTGCTTTGTTGGACAGCAGATATTTTGTTTCCTTTTTTTCCGACGAGAGGTGGAGGTGGTTTTCCACCATACGTGTTGCTGGGTGCAGACGCACCCACATCTAACTGTTTTTGTTCCTCGCCAGCAGTACCAGATCCGACAAGCGGAGGCAGTGGCCACCTGGGAGTTCGGGACTTGGCGGCTCCAGTATTCCCGGGGTTCGGTGGCGGAGGAAATCGTGTGATTCCGGTTCTGCTTTGGACAGACGTCTTTTATCTTCGAGCCTGCCCACACGACACATTTTTGTGAATTGACTTCATTGACTATTATTGTAATCTGCTGTGTTTGTTGTGCTTATTCACAACAGTAAAGTGTTGTTATTTGACTTCCTCCATTGTCCGTTCATTTGCGCCCCCTGTTGTGGGTCCGTGTTCCTACACTTTCACAACAGCAACAGACTCTTTTTCCAGGCTAAGTGAAGATCTTCTAAATTAGTGAGATGCCATTTCCTCTCCACCTTACGGGTTATCTGCTTTAAGCTGCGAGTTTGTGAGTTATACCACGGAGTCAGGCACTTCTGATTTAAGGCTCTCTTTTTCAGAGGAGCTACAGCATCCAAAGTTGTCCTCAATGAGGATGTAAAACTATTGATGAGGTAATCTATCTCACTCACAGAGTTTAGGTAGCTACTCTGCCCTGTGTTGGTATATGGCATTGGAGAACATAAAGAAGGAATCATATCCTTAAACCTAGTTACAGCGCTTTCTGAAAGACTTCTACTGTAATGAAACTTATTCCCCACTGCTGGGTAGTCCATCAGAGTAAATGTAAATGTTATTAAGAAATGATCAGACAGAAGGGGGTTTTCAGGGAATACTGTTAAGTCTTCAATTTCCATACCATAAGTCAGAACAAGATCTAAGGTATGATTAAAGTGATGGGTGGACTCATTTACATTTTGAGCAAAGCCAATCGAGTCTAACAATAGATTAAATGCAGGTTGAGACTGTCATTCTCAGCATCTGTGTGGATGTTAAAATCGCCCACTATAATTATCTTATCTGAGCTAAGCATTAAGTCAGACAAAAGGTCCGAAAATTCACAGAGAAACTCACGGTAACGACCAGCTGGACGATAGATAACAACAAATAAAACTGGTTTTTGGGACTTCCAATTTGGATGGACAAGACTAAGAGTCAAGCTTTCAAATGAATTAAAGCTCTGTCTGGGTTTTTGATTAATTAATAAGCTGGAGTGGAAGATTGCTGCTAATCCTCCGCCTCGGCCCGTGCTACGAGCGTTCTGGCAGTTAGTGTGACTCGGGGGTGTTGACTCATTTAAACTAACATATTCATCCTGCTGTAACCAGGTTTCTGTAAGGCAGAATAAATCAATATGTTGATCAATTATTATATCATTTACTAACAGGGACTTAGAAGAGAGAGACCTAATGTTTAATAGACCACATTTAACTGTTTTAGTCTGTGGTGCAGTTGAAGGTGCTATGTTATTTTTTTATTTTTGAATTTTTATGCTTAAATAGATTTTTGCTGGTTATTGGTGGTCTGGGAGCAGGCACCGTCTCTACGGGGATGGGGTAATGAGGGGATAGCAGGGGGAGAGAAGCTTCAGAGAGGTGTGTAAGACTACAACTCTGCTTCCTGGTCCCAACCCTGGGTAGTCACGGTTTGGAAGATTTAATAAAATTGGCCAGATTTCTAGAAATGAGAGCTGCTCCATCCAAAGTGGGATGGATGCCGTCTCTCCTAACAAGACCAGGTTTTCCCCAGAAGCTTTGCCAATTATCTATGAAGCCCACCTCATTTTTTGGACACCACTCAGACAGCCAGCAATTCAAGGAGAACATGCGGCTAAACATGTCACTCCCGGTCCGATTGGGGAGGGGCCCAGAGAAAACTACAGAGTCCGACATTGTTTTTGCAAAGTTACACACCGATTTAATGTTAATTTTAGTGACCTCCGATTGGCGTAACCGGGTGTCATTACTGCCGACGTGAATTACAGTCTTACCAAATTTACGCTTAGCCTTAGCCAGCAGTTTCAAATTTCCTTCAATGTCGCCTGCTCTGGCCCCCGGAAGACAACTGACTATGATTGCTGGTGTCGCTAACGTCACATTTCTCAAAACAGAGTCGCCAATAACCAGAGTTTGTTCCTCGGCGGGTGTGTCGCCGAGTGGGGAAAAACGGTTAGAATTTAAGAATAAAGTAATTTTACCTAAAACCCTAAAGCTTCACACACTACATACCTTTATCATACATTGTTTATTAAGTAAAGTAACTCTTAGAATAGTTAGACTAAATGCATATACGACAGTAGAAAACAAGAGCGATCAGGGATTTCTGATGTCCCCAATCCGAATCCGGATCACCTCTAAAATTCAGTGGAGTCTTCCATGTCCGAATATCTGTCTGTTGTGCAAATTTGGTGAGAATCCATGAAACTGCTTTGGTGTAATCTTTCAAAGTCTATATAAAGTGAAATCCTGAGCCAGAATCTGTTTCCAGGTCACCTCCAAAATTCAGTGAAGTCTGCCATGGCCTAATATCGATCTGTGGTGAAAATTTCATCAAAATCCATGCAGTAGTTTTGACATAATCCTGCTAAAAGGCAGACAAATAAAAAAATAAACGGCGATGATTTATTATGTCCTTGGCGGACGTAATAATTTAGAACATTTCATCAAAACAAGCTCTGAGGTAACGATAAATGCATAATATGGAAATTATGTCCATCAATTATAGGTGACTGTAAGCAAATGGTAAGTTGGGAGTTCTGCTGGTCATGTTCAGGTTCAATACACAAGTGTATACAAAATTGATTATGCACAGTCACAAAAAATGGTCCATCTAAGTGGAAATTTTTACAAAATTTCCTTTTCACTTTTGATACTCTGTGTACTTCTTACCCTGTGTGCTGCTGTACAGTGCTGCTGGAACCTCAATTTCCCTGAGGGAGTCTTCCCAAGGGATTAATAAAGTTCTGTCTTATCTAATCTAATATTGCTGCCTCTTATTAAATGTTAGCTGGTTCTAATTACTTGGTTGAAAAACTCTGTCAATGTGTGAATTAGGGCTGCTTTAGTTTATACTATACTAAGACATGGAATGAATATGAGAGGAAATGGTTTTACATACTTTACTCTGTGACACTCACCAAAGGATTCATTGACTGGCATGTATGCTTTCACCACAAACATTGGCGTGCCCACCACCTGACACTCCTCAAACACGTGGCCTCGCTTCCTGTTTAACACGCCATAGATCCCACCGACCACCTGCTCTGGGCACTGCACACACGAGGCAAAGAGGTCAGACATGTAAAGCAGAGGAGCAAACATGTTTCCCCCCCCCCCACTGATTAAATGACAATCCTGAAATGGTTGTCACAAAAAGTACTGAAAAAAAATCCTCAAATCAGTTCTGTAAGACCCTCGTCACACAAAGTAAGAATGAGCAGGAATCAAGCAGAATCATCCGGAATGGGGAAAAAACAAACATCGAGGCGCAGCTGGGAGGGACAGACAGTCGGACAACCATGTACGACTTCTGAACAACCACATAGAATGTGAGCAGAGCCAGTCCAGACTAAGTGGTGTACACCCACACAACTGCAGTCCAAACATTGTTGGATAACAGTACGTAGACACGGACTGCTGTCAGACTGCACCAGAATCATAAATACAGTAAATCGCCCAGACTGCTGGACAGATGCACCCGAATGCTGTCACTCACTCACTCACTCAATCACTCACTCAATGATTTGCTCATCCACTCGCTCCCTCGTGCGCACGGACCTCTGATCAGGACACCAGGATGGACATGTGTGGTACACTGTGCTCACAGACACAGCAGGGCGACAGCAATGTGTCGAGTGCACAGAAGAGCTGTGCTCCGCGCTGACCGTTTGGATCACCGGAGCACCACAGGACACCTCCTGACATGGGATATTTTTATGCCATGGTGGACAAGGCATTGTGGGCCGCTATTGTCAGCAGAGTGCATGGAAGAGCTGTGCTCCGCGCTAACCGGTCAGATCACGTGCGCGAAATGGGATATTTTTATGCCGTGTTGGACGAGGCATTTCTGAGCCGATGTCATCAGCACACAACGCAGCTGGGGAAAGAGGGGCTTTCCTGGCTGCCCTGCACTGTTAAACGCACCTGAGGCTGTACTGGAGGTGAATTCACATGTATATTTATGGTGTCATGGGCTGGCGAAACAATTCCACTGTCATTCCTCCAACAGAGTTAGATGGTGAACATGTCATAATCTGTGTATTACAGGGATGACATCTCATTCAGCTGCGTTGCAGGCACAGCGCCCTCCCTTTTGGCAGGCACAATGATGCATGGACTCGCAGTGACAGACTGTGCTTTCGGTTTGATTGCGCAATGTTCACATCCACTTCACATGATGGATGCGTGCCACATACATGTTGCATATCAATATGTGCTTTGCACTCCCTGAGCGGGATCCAGTGGAGGTGCATGTAGGTGACACAAGCGGGACGTGGACAGCATCTGATGTGCCCAATCCATTTCGGGGTTCCTCCGACCGTGATCACTTCCGAATGCTGTTATGATGCCATACGAATATGTAGACTGCTGTGGGACTGCGCTCAGACTGCAGATAGACTACAAATCGATGGGTGTCCCACCTGGACCACCTGCAAAGCATTCAAAGCAGGCGCGCGAATGGGCCCACCCAAGACTGCTGCCTGATGTTTTCAGACTGCACCTTGACACTTTTTGGATGTGTGTCAATTCACCATTCTGACCCCATTCATGCCATGTGTGACAGCGGTCTAAGCCTGTCACAGGATTTTGTCAGTACTTGGGCTCTAGTTCTTGTATATGCCTGTAGATATGAATGAACAATAAAACTTAACAAGATTTAGCTTTTGCTTAAACTGTATCCTAAAATATTTCTGCAAAACTGTAAAATGTAATGAAATCTAGTCTGTATAAATGTTCTACATATTGATGGATTAGTGACGTGACACTTCAGATCACACTTGACATCAGGATGTTTCTCTACACAAGTGGTTGATTTTACATTTGTTATTTCTGACTGAATTTGGTAGTGGTGGTTTTATGATCTGATGTGTTGTGGAGACGGCATGTGTTGATACACTACCTGTATCTCCACCAGGTAGACAGGTTCCATCAGGCGGGGCTGTGCCGTGAGCTGGCAGGCGTACAACACTCGACGAGCTGTGGGGATAATCTGACCTCCGCCACGGTGGATCGCATCTGCATGAAGTGTCACGTCATGTATGTCAAAGCGAACAGCGCGCATGTTCTCCTCACACAGAACACCCTGAAATATGTAACCGGAGACTGTAACCATATACCCAAGATGATAAAAGTTTGTTCCATGGTCTAAAATACTGCAAATAATCTAAATTTCAAAACTTGTCAGATATGATTGTAACTGGTCTCCATGACAACCTACCTCTTTAGATGCCCACTGGAAACCAGCCACCACGCTGTCCTTGATCTCATTGAGATACTGTACCCCTTTTGTTATGTCTATCAGCAGGTTTGGCCCAGTTCCATCTGGACCAAAGCACCAGATCTTCCTTGCTTCTGTTACTTCCCACTCAAACTTTTCAGCCAGGTAACGTGCACGAGTCTTAAGCTCCTGCCGAGAGGTGACATCCCCTTTGTCGATAGCCTCAGCCAGGCCATCTGGGAAGGGTCGGGCCTTCATATAGAGGCGATTGTGCTTGTTGGGAGACTTGGAAAGACACATCTGGTCTGATTCTTCACTGACCGTCTCTCTGTAAGACACCACTGGGTCGGATTTCTAGAAAGAGACGGAAAAAAAAACTGAGCCTATGGGTGGTGATACAGCTACAGCCAGTGAGAAATAGCTCTTTATACTTGCTTCCTGGCAAGACCATTTTTGTCATTTTCAACCAAGGTTCCACCCCCCCAACCCATTAAACACATTCAAACCAGTAAAAGCCATTTCAAAATGTCTAGCCACATTTACAAACAAGGTTAAGATCTTTAAATTTTCTGTAATTTTTACTGAGACCTCTCTAGCTAATATGTAACTGTACATGCTGTTTAGTTGTGTCCCTCAAAGTTTAGCAGGAGCAGAAACACCTGAGATTTTCCATCCATGCTAATTTGAATGTTCATGAGTTGAACTTTCCACCAACAGTTATTGTGGATTACGGAAATAAATACAAAGTCCCAGAAGCAAAGCCAGAGGAAATACACATCGCAGAGAATCACTATATAATTCAAACGTTCACAGCCAAAATTCAAGTGTGACCACAGCAAAAGCCTCTTCAAACATGCCGTATGTACACTGAAGTTATCATGAATACATGTTGAGTTAACTGAGCCAATGATGATGCAAACAAGCTTTTGGATTCTCTTCTGAGCTTTTAACATTAAATATTTCTTTTGAGTATCATTTGTTCTGCACTTAGGCAGCATTATACTGTATTTGAGAATTCTACTTGTCCGTTATTACTGTGTCACCTTGAGGGGAATGCAGGCATGATCCTCCTCCAGATCCTTAAGGCAGATCTCCAGATGCAACTCTCCTGCTCCAGCTATGATATGCTCTCCAGACTCCTCAATGATACACTGCACCATGGGATCAGATTTAGCCAAGCGCTTTAAGCCCTCTACCAGCTTGGGAAGATCAGCTGGATTCTTGGCCTCCACAGCAACTCTGACTACAGGACTCACGCTGAACTTCATCACCCTCATGTTGTGGGCCTGCACAAAGAGAACCAACAGCCTCAGAGAATTTCTGCTTGTGTGATTCCGTAAACTGATAAATGATTATGAATATCAGCCTGTGTGCAGAGTGCATGCAATATTTCAAAATAACTAACCAATGACTTACTATACCAGGGCTGTGAAATGAAAATTGCAAAATCCGAGGTAAATTTGCAGGGGGTCGAGCCAGGGTCTAAGGCCCGTGGGGCCCCAGAAACCAAATTAATTTTGTATGTAATATATTTTCAGCATCTCCTGGAAGAAAAAATCTCAAAAGAAGTGCATATTTAAATTATCCTAGACTCAACCTTTCATTTGACCTGTCAATGATAATGTTGAAATAACAGAATATGATGTGGAAGTAGGACCTGGAAAGATTTTTCTTTTAATTGTAAACCAAATTATACATTAACTCAGAACAATCCACAGTGTCTTTTTTCCCCATGAAAAAAATCTACATTAATAAAAACCCATTTATATTCTTGTGTAAATTCCTGTAAATCAATTCAAAGCCACAATGTCTTTTTTCCAATGAACGAAAGTGTAGATTAATAATAAAAAAAGTCACATAATCTTGTCTGAAATTCTGACTGAACAGCACAATGTTTATTTTGCAGGGAGAGAAAAATTTTTACAGTGTTTCCTGATGGCACAGTTCACTTTTCCCGTTTATCTTTCAGGTGTGTTGATGAAGCCAGTGACAATTCCACGGAGTCTTGTCATTGTCAAACCTTTTCAAACCGTCTTTCTCGCCATCTTCACTCTGTCTGATGTCGCTCCGTGACACAGACATGCTGCAAAATTCTTCTTTTAAAAACCTGAGAGCTCTAAAAGTTTGCGATGTCCACTACGTTTAGCTTAAGCGTCTTGCATGAGCCACACAGCGTCGCCGCAGCAACCAACCAGTTCCGCTTTACAACAAATGTCGTAACAGCTATGCTTTGAGTGGCTTTTTTCCTCCGCGAAGGTCAACGGATCCGAGAACACAGATTTGTATCTGTAACACACAGATCGGTGTCCGTGGACTTATAAAACTTGCATGATGTAAAAAAAGAAAACGCTTTGCGATAGGCATTTTAAAAACTCTGTGATGATCACAATTACAGAGTACAACACTAACCCCCCCCCACCACCACCACCAATAATGAAATCCGCAGAATTCCTCGGATCTGCAGAGTTTTCACAGCCCTGCTATACTCATATATTTTTGTACAATGTACGAGGTCTATTAGATAATAGAGGTTAGGAGATAAAAGAGGCTGGCATGAGGAGTTTATGCGGACATTCCACTGTTTAAGGACATTTTGTAATGAAAGACGTGCGCGCAAATTCGCCGAGTCATTTCCGTGACGACTCGGCAAATCTGTGTGCGCCACGACAGGAAAAACACCTCCGTGTTGAAAACCATTTGTAAAATTCAGGCGGCTTTTGATGGCTTTCAACAAGTGAGTACCTGAGAAATTGTTTAACAGCTTGGGCATGTTCCAACTTGCCCGTTAAGGTTTCCAACGGAGGTGTTTTTCCTGTCACGACCCCCCGCGGTCAGGTCCGGCCCGACATGCGACTCTGCCCGCACGTTCTTTCATTACAAAATGTCCGTTAACAATGGAATGTCCGAATAAACTCCTCATGCCGACTTCTTCTGAAAGTTCTCTGTTCTCTGACGACTTACTGGGTCAACAGAGCCGGAAATGTGGAAGTTTTTAACTTGAAACGGCGAGACACTGCCGCCTCGAAGCGCAGATCGCCGTCAGGCGCCGTGGGCCGTCCTTACGGCGACACTACCAGACCAAAATCTCTCATCAGCTGTTAAAATGTTTACCGAAAACCAGCTGAATTTATCGAATGGTGTCCACTCAGTTGTGCCTTACAGTTTTGAAAAAATTTTGATCAAACAAAGCAGCAGTCTCTGAGCCATTCCTAAACAATGAAAAAATCGACGAGAGGGTGGGCCACTCCTCACTCAAAGACTGCCCACAGGCGAATGACGTAACCGACAGGCGTGAAAAAACTGTCGCATGCCCACGAGCGTTCAAGCATGTCTGATGTAATCACACGTGATTCAAATCCATATGGTTTTTGAAAAAAATAATAAGGTCTGATACTTTTCTAATAGACCTCATATGTCTTAAAAAGCTTTAGGAGAGAGGAGAGGAAAAAAAATCCATTACGCTACTTGCTCAAACGTGGTTATGGTCCCTGTCTTAACCAGGAACTGGTCTACTCCAACAAGACCCACAATGTTTCCACATGGGACATCCTCGATAGGCTCTACATACCGACCCATCATCAGAATTGTCCTGATGAAGAAAGAGAAGAATGCTTTGCCAGAAATGTAATAAAAACAAATACACAAATTACCAGCCTCCTGTGACCCTTACCTGGAGTGAGTATAGAAAATGAATGTATGAATGAATGAATGAAAAATAAGAACAAAACAAAGAGCGGTATATGCCCCCGCTCATATGTTAAATTTCGTGTATGGTTTTAATTTAAAGGCGACAATTAAGTTGGAAAATTATTCCTATACCAAAAGACTGGTGCTTTGAATACTGTATATCGTGTATTTCTATACTGCAAGATTACCGCTTTACAATTGGAATGTGGTGTATTGACCCCTATTTTCACAAGGAACTACTCCTCCAGCCTCCCACAAGACACCACAGTGAACTGTTTTCAAACAGACATGGTGTTTTTTTTTACTGCATGAAAATAAATATTGAGACAGTGCCCATGGCAGCTTTTTAAGGAACCTTCCTCACGCCTATCCCAATTCACCTAGAAATGGTTCCAATCACATAAAGTGTAACTGCATGGAAATGAAAATCAAGATGGCGCCCACAGAGACCATAATGGATGAAAGATGACCCCCGATTTTTTCAAAGAGCGTTCCTCTAGAGTCTAGGCTATTCCAATTCACCAAGTGTGGAAATGAAATGTGTACAGACGGATGAAAGCATAATGACCTGAACTTCACTAAGCAGGGGCATAATAAGCTCACCTCTGGATGGGTTTGAGGTAGAGGTCCTCTTTTTTGCCAGGACTGAAGTTGGGTCCCATAATGCGCACCTTCTGGCCTGTGGACACGCAACCGGAGAAGACGCGGCCAAAGGCATAGAAGCGACCTTTGTCACTGGTTGGGACCATTTTGGAAATATACATCATGAGAGGAGCCTTGGGATCACAGTTCTTTATGCCTGAGTGGAGAACAGAAAGATCTCTCTGAACTGTCTAAATCTATAAACACATCTGGACACCATGTGTTGTTGTCTGCACAGCTAAAGGCAAAGGTTTACATACACCTTGGTTAAAAACTTTCAAACCAAATCTTCCCTGATTCCATACCTTTTCATTTAACCAAATAATGTCTTAAATCCAGAGCTGCAACTCACAGCTATTGTTTGCTTTTGTGTACAATGCATCCGGAAACTATTCACATCCAGAAGCTATACACAACTATTCACTAATCCAAAATGGATGAAATTCTCAATTTTTTCCCTCAAAATTTGATTCACAACAACTCATAGTGACAACATGAAAAATATTTTTTTTGCAAATTTTTAATAAATTTGCAAATTTATTAAAAATAAAAAACAAATCACATGCATATAATTATTCACACCCTTTGCTCAATACTTTGTTGATGCACCTTTGGCAGCAATTACAACTTCAAGTCTTCTTGAATATGATGTCACAAGCTTGGTGCACCTGTCTTTTGGCAGTTTTGTCCATTCCTCTTTGCAGCACCTCTCAAGCTCCATCAGGTTGGATGGGGACTGTCGGTGCACAGCCATTTTCAGATCTCTCCAGAGATGTTCAATCAGATTCAGGTCTGGGCTCTGGCTGGGCCACTCAAGGACATTCACAGAGTTGTCCTGAAACCACTCCTTTGATATCTTGCCTGTGTGCTTAGGGTCATTGTCCTGCTGAAAGATGAACAGTTGACCCAGTCTGAGGTCAAGAGTGCTCTGGAGCAGGTTTTCTTCCAGGATGTCTCTGTACATTGCTGCATTCATCTTTCCCTCAATCCTGACTAGTCTCCCAGTTCCTGCCACTGAAAAATATCCCCACAGCATGATGCTGCCACCACCATGCTTCACTGTAGGGATGATGCCTAGTGTCCTCCAAAGATGACGCCTGGCATTCACGCCAAAGTGTTCAATCTTTGTCTCATCAGACCAGAGAATTTAGTTTCTCATGGTCTGAGAGTACTTCAGGTGCCTTTTGGCAAACTCCAGGCAGGCTGCCATGTGCCTTTTACTAAGGAGTGGCTTCTGTCTGGCCACTTTACCATACAAGCCCGAATGGTGGATTGCTGCAGAGATGGTTGTCCTTCTGGAAGGTTCTCCTCTCTCCACAGAGGAATGCTGGAGCTCTGACAGAGTGACCATCGGGTTCTTGCTCACCTCCCTGACTAAGGTCCTTCTCCCCCGATCACTCAGTTTAGACGGGCGGCCACCTCTAGGAAGAGTCCTGGTGGATCTGAACTTCTGATGCAGGCCAATGTGCTCATTGGCACCTTCAAAAGAGCAGAAATGTTTCTGTACCCTTCCCCAGATTTGTGCCTTGAGACAATCCTGTCTCAGAGGTCTACAGACAATTTCTTTGACTTCATGCTTAGTTTGTGCTCTGGCATGCACCGAGGTCTACAGACAATTTCTTTGACTTCATGCTTAGTTTGTGCTCTGGCATGCACCGTCAACTGTGGGACCTTATATGTAGACAGGTGTGTACCTTTTCAAATCATGTCCAATCAACTGAGTTTACCCCAGGTGGACTCCAATTAAGCTGTAGAAACATCTCAAGAATGATCAGTGGAAACAGGATGCACCTGAGCTTAATTTTGAGCTTTGTGACAAAGACTGTGAATACTTATGTACGTGTGATTTCTTAGTTTTTTTTTTAATAAATCTGCAACAATCTCAAACTTTTTTCCACATTGTCATTATGGGATACTGTGTGCAGAATTTTGAGGGAAGAAATGAATTTCATACATTTTGGAATAAGGCTGTAACAAAATGTGGCAAAAGTGAAGCACTGTGAATACTTTTTGGATGCAATGTTATGTCTTACTAACCCATGGCAGCCTCATCATCTCCAGGGCCTTCGTAGAGCAGCTCACAACGATACCTCTGTGCTGTGACAGGGGAAGGCAGATGGATGGTGATCATTTGGAGAAGGGCCTCCCCAGCAGGCAGCCAGCGACGCATCACAGCCTTCAGAAGGGGTTTCCCCTCCTTGTCCTTATCTTCTGTGTCCAGTTTGATGCCCAGCTTCTCAATTAGCTTGGCTACTTCTTCCTTCTTGAAATTCATTATCGCATCAAACACCTATGAGCAGAGCAACAGAAGAAAGAATGAACTCTCCCAGTCTAGATGTGTCGTCATCACGGACCTTCATGACAGCATCCAAAGAGATGTACAAAATTAAATGATTTAAAAGTACTCATATGCATCTAAATAAAGAAATTAAAGTAATCATGACACCAATAAACCCTCATCAAAGCCTTCCATAAAATAAACAAAAAAATTCCTGGTGACTGGTACTAGATTTTTTTCACCTTAAAAATTGGATCCAAAACAAGCTGGCTAAAGGTGCGAGGAAATTTTTCACCGTTCGGGCCAGTTGCACTCTTACTGAACTTGCCAGCAGCTGGATCAAAATATCTAGGAGGGGAACCACAAAAAAAGTTTTTAGATATTTCATCACAACACTTACATGTCTTTAACATGTTAATTTTTAAACACTGGCACAATAAATGCTACAAGTAACAGGATGCGGTATCACAGAAAGCCAAGCCCATCCATGGGAAGTACCACTGACCGATAAGGGACGTGGCTGACATTAATGAGTCCAACCAGTGGCTAGAAAAGGTCTCCTTAAAGGACAGTACAGAGGCTCTGATCATAGCAGCACAAGAACAGGTCCTAAAAACCAGATCCATAGAGGCAGGAGTCTACCACAGCTGAGAGGACCCAAGCTGCAGGCTGTGCAAATGTGCCCCAGAGACAGTCCAGCACATAGCAGGATGCAAGATACAAGCTGGGACAGGGTACACTGAGAGAGGCACAACCAAATTCGCTGTTTCGCAGTTGTGAATCTCGTGCCATCTCACAGTCCGTGACTCACGTGAGAGGTCAGTTTCAACAGAGTTTCAATTTAATGCACAGTGTAAACAAACCTTGTGAAGTATGGACAATAAGACAACATCAGGGCAGAGGTGCTACACCTCTTCTAGATAACCCTCTCAACTTGGGAAAACGTGTCATCATCATAATCGCCTGTGAACTCGCTGGATCAACGCCATCCACATCCTCGCTTTGCCATTGTTCACATGCACTGTGAGACACCAGAACTCTGCTGTCACTACGGTGCATTCTGGGAAGCGCAGGGGGCCACCAGGGGGATTATGGGAAACATTAAAGTACCAAACAGCTGGAATAGTGTAAGGAACACCTGTGCTGCATATGGATTACAAATCCCAATGGAAGACACTTTCATAGGTGGTTGAGGTCTCTGTCCAAAAGAGTGCAGTACTAGCAACAGCTAAGAACACATGGGTGATTCTTTAACTACGGGCACTATTGGCCTTGTAAATGTAATTTCCACCACACCATTGCCTTACAATATAAAGCGCCTTGGGGCAACTGTTTGTTGTGATTTGGCACTATATACATCTGCTCTGATGTTACTGTTTATCTCCATAGAAACTACCCACACAACCTTTCATACAAACTTTTTAAAGGGACATTATTGTTGTGGTGGAAATTACGGCAATAGTGTGGGACAACTACATTTCGTTTAAAAAATCACAACAGTTGTATGACATTGAATACCCCAATTATGTTTTGATTATTTTACTGATATTTTATTCAGAGATATTTTAAAACATTAGAAAAAAACGTTTGTTTACTATTCATTTTTATCATTGAAGATCATAAGTCTGGGTGTGAGACAAGCACAAAACGGCAATATTTGCATATAATGATGCTGAAAAAAGGTGAAAAAGTCATCATAGACTACTAGGACAAATTTCTTAAAACACTTTCATTGTAAAGATAACTATAAAAGTGTGAAATTTCCCCTTTTTTCTTTTTTTTTCATAAAATATGATCAAGGGACATAAAAGTGCCCGTAGTCTAAGAATCACCCACATATACCATCCCCTGGGGAAGGTTGGCCCGGGGGGAATATAGGTAGTCTCTCGAGAGTTGAGCAAGACAACTTGTTGTGTCATCAGTTATGAGAACACAAGTGGCTTCATAATCCAAAGGCAGAAGCACAAACACAGTTACAGGTGAGACATGGAACACCAGTTGTAGGGAGAGGGGGCAAGGACAGCTTTGTGGCTTGGTCAGGGCATGCCAGCCTATTCTGTCTGTGGCAACAGCCTCCAGCTGTTTGGAATTGAGATCAGCCCATTTCAGGTACGATTTCAGATTGTCCTTGAGTCTTTTCCAAACTCCAATAATAAAATAATGCATGCCAATAATAAGAAGTACACTACAACAATGCACAAAAATCCAAAATTGATGAGCTGACGATACAGAAAAAAACCCCAAAAAAAAAACAGTACTCCAGTGCGATACTCTGGAAAATAGAATACACACACACATACATACATGCATACATAGAGAGAGGTTTCATTTACTTGTCACCCCATAGTTTCTTCATCATGTCCTCCACTTTCTTACACCGCTCTGCTGGTCCCAACTGAGCATACCCTTTTGCAGCAAACTTCGCAACATACATCTCAGCAAACTGCTTCAATGTAAAAGCCCATCCATGAAGGCCAGAACCAAACCCAACTGTACCAATCACAGGATCAATCTAAAGAAAACAAAAATCCAATTTTTATTCAAACACAGTCATGGACAAATAAAACAGGAGGCAGCAAATGTATTTTAAAAATCTCAGTGTCTGTAGACAACTGAGTGGACTTTTGAGTGCTCCTCACCATTATGTTACCCATTGGTCCTCCGTCTTCCTCTCCATAGGTGGAAATAATAACGTTGACGTTTTCAACTATACGCTGAAAGGTGTGGTAGAGCTCCTCGGGCTCCAGCTGAAGCTCAAGCAAAGCCCGGTCCATCTTGTTCATCATCAGAACAGGCTTGATGCGCTCAGCAATAGCCTGCCGCAGTACAGTCTCAGTCTGGACACACACACCTGACAGAGAAGTAGAATGGGTGACACTAGGTGACAAATATAGTGTGTATGTGATGTAGGACATGTGACGGCATTAAATGCTACTCAATTACCTGAGACACAGTCCACCACCACCAGGGCTCCATCAGTTACCCTGAGGGCAGCAGTAACCTCAGAAGAGAAATCAACATGACCCGGAGAGTCAATCAGGTTGATCAGGAAGCCACTGCCATCTTTACACTGTTTGATAAATGCCAAGTCATTGTCGCTGAGCTCATAGAACAAGGAGATTGCCCTGAATAAGAGCCAAAGAAAGTGACAACACCGGAGATAAGTATTACTGCACTGTATTTCAGATAGGTTGTTGCAATATTTTAGTCACCAAACCTCCTTCAGATTAGGTAAATGTGCTAAATGGAAACTAGCTAGAGTGAAAGGATTTCAATACATTTACCGAGGCCTGAATAAAGCCCCGTGTTTATTACTGGAATTAGCCTCGAACATCCTGAGAGGAATGCAAACTGTATTTACTGCATCTCTAACATTTCTGATGCTAAAGTTTCATCCCCATGAATTGCAATTGTAGTGACAACAGAATAACTAATGTGAATCAACCTAGCAAATACTGCAGTATATGGCAAATAAACTGAGAAAACAACAGCACCAACTGGCATTAAGAAAGTAGAGATGCTGATGAAGCCTGTGTGTAGCAGGATCAAACCAGAAACTGTCTTCAAGTATCTGAATTTATAACTAGGTTGTGTTACTGAATGTAAATGTTTCTGGACAGGGTGTTCCCATTTGTTTCTGGATCTTTTTTAAATTTAGTTTTTTCATCCCGAGACACATGTCCTTATTACTAATAATGAAAATACAGTAGCTTAAAATATACATGAAAATGTCCAAGGTCTTTCAATGTACTAGCTAACCCACAGCTAAAATTATGCACATCAGAGCTGACCAGACAAGAAAAAATGGTCAGAACATGTTGAACACAAAGTATTTAACTGGACCTTGTTAATTTCACCCGGTTCTTACTGTAATACTGTCTCTTATAGAGTACAAACTCAAACTATTTCACACTTTTTAATTTATTCAAAGTCACAGTGAAAAAACAGGCTTGGATTCTGAAGAGCTTCTCTCTCACAGGAGATCCATCCGTTCAGAACCTCGAACAATGGACTAAAACAGTTTTTATAAAGCACAACATGGGCAGGACAAAGACGAGACCTGCAATACACCTAGTGGTGCAACCTGGACACATCTTCAGTGACTCTCCCGAGATCACTGGGTGTTTCGGGTCTTAGTCATACACCCTCACTCGGGCGACCCAGCCGGGGGTGATCAGTCCCCCGACTTGTGTCCAGGTAGCGCACTACGCCACGCCTCCCCCCTCCTCAACCAGAGCCACCGTGAAGCCTTCTCAGCTGCTTCCAAGATGTTCTTGGTGGCTCTTCACCTATGCAGTCCGCAAATCCCAAGGAGTCCAAGGACGCGGTGTAGGGATCTGCCTGCAAAGCCCCTGCAGCCCACCTCAAGTGGCTCGCAGCAGGCATTCCAACCGTTCCTCCGGCACTCAGCCACAAGCTCTGCATATTTTGCTCTCTTCTTCTCCTGGGCTTCCTCCATTCTGTCCTCCCAGGGAACTGTTAGCTCAAGGAGCACCACCTGCCGGCTGGATGTTGACATCAACACCATGTCTGGACGGAGTGTCGTGGCTGCGATGTTGTCCGGGAATCGCAACTGTCTTCCCAGATCGACCAAGAGAGATCGACCAGATCAACCACCTTATCTTGCAAAATCCTTCCCTTATTGGTCCTGTGGGCATTCAAGGGAGGTCCCACCCCCCCTGCCAATAACCCGCATGATAACGGGACATATGATTTATATTGTAACTTGAATCTCTTTGTTCTAAGTGGTAAAAACCAGTTCAACATGCATTTAGACAAATAACAGACTAAAAGTCTATCAAACTAAGAATATAACCATTTAAGTAAAGTAATTACTTCATGTCAAAACAAATAGCAAAGAAAACAAAATAATAGATAAACACACAAATATATCTAACAACCACAACATACATTTTCAATTTAAAACCTTCACTGGATGTACAACAGGGGTCACCAACTCTGCTCCTGGAAATCACCTGCCCCGGATTTTGGTTACATTTTATTGATATGGTCATTCTTACATTTTATGGACATGTACAGTATATCATCAAATTTATCTTCCTTCTCAATTGGAATATTTTTCATATCATTATTTTCTATGTTTTATTTCTAGACTATGATTATTATTATTATTTTCATTTACATTATTGTAACTTGTGGTCTTGCTGGGGAAATTAAATTTTAATATTATTATATATGGAAGTACATAATGATCAATGACAATAAAGGAAAAGAATGAATTTTTCCAACTTTCCTGGCCACACCCACAGCTCATGAAATACTTGGTGGTGAGGTGTGCTCAGCCAGTCAATTGCTGGGAAACACCAAACTTGACTAATTAGTTGTGGTTGTAGCAGGTGATCTCCAGGAGCAGGTTTGGTGAACCCTGTGTGTGTGCATGTATGTGTGTGTGCAGCCCCAAAATCCGTACGTTGATTTGATGGTAATACAGCGCTCTTGTTCATCTTTGCGTGTGTCTGTGAAGCGGGTCTCTCCAGCCCGAGCAGAAGCAATGATTCCCGCCTTGGACACCAGGGAGTCAGTCAGAGTTGACTTTCCGTGATCAACATGGGCAATCACAGACATGTTCCTGATGTTGGACTTCTTGTCCATGATGGCACGGATCTGATCCACAGTGAAGTTCACCTGGGGGAGCACAGGAAGTGGTAGGTGTTACATCCAGCAAAACTGTATTTTGTTTCACACATCGCTCTTTATTTAACTACCATATGATTATCTCTGCAGCAGATACAAGCCAAGTTATAAAAAGAAAGATATGTCTGAAACTGAATCTATAAGCCTGACCAGCCCATGTGAGCAAACACTAACTTTACCATATGTCTTCAGAAAAAGCTACAGATCAGGAATTACTGAGTCATAAATCAGTTGCTGCAGAATGGGCGGAACTTTTCCATCTCACAATCAAATGAACAGCAGACCCAGTCCCACACAGGCCCTGAGGCCCA
Organism: Thalassophryne amazonica; assembly: GCF_902500255.1. Lineage (NCBI taxonomy): Eukaryota > Metazoa > Chordata > Actinopteri > Batrachoidiformes > Batrachoididae > Thalassophryne > Thalassophryne amazonica. Next base: position 62,274,243 of record NC_047114.1, on the reverse strand, counting down.
CTGGGCAGGTGCCTCATCCTTGAGGCATGGAGCTGATGAGTGTCCACGACTACCCCTGGATGACATCCCAGTCCACTGCATAGTGAAGTACTCATTATTTAAATTTATTCTCTGAAAATATTCATAAAGATTATACTCAAATGTATCCAGAGCAAGTAAAACAGTTAAAGTGTTTCCTAAATGAATAAATCTACAATCAGTATAAAATATTATGTCGATATGAATGTGTAAGGTATTCTAAGCACTAAGAAAAACATGGCATCAATTTTAGTTAGGCTGTCAACAAATGTGCACCAAATTAAGCCATTATAACAGGGCTGTAGTTATCAGGTAGTGCTAATCTTCCCTTGTGAAAGGTGTTATTGAATTGCTGCAATATAGCAAATACAAATACATTCCCCATACAAAACTAGCAGTCACTGACCCATGACAGAGCATTACCCTGTGAAATTGAATAAGAAAAGTCACAGAGTGTTAATAGATGAGACGAGATTGCTATTGTGTAACAAGTATGAGGTTTATTAGATAATAAACCGACCCTTTTATTTTTTTTTTAACTATATGGATTTGAATGACGTGCGATTACACCAATCATGCTTGAACCCTCGTGCACATGCGTGAGTTTTTTCACGCGTGTCGGTGACGTCATTTCCCTGTGGGCAGGCCTTGAGTGAGATGTGGTCCCGCCCTCTCGGCTGAATTCCTTAGTTTCACACGCTGCTCGAGACGGCGCGCGTTGCTTTATCAAACTTTTTTCTGGACCTGTGAGGAATATCCGAGTGGACACTATTCGAGAAATTAAGCTGGTTTTCGGTGAAAAGTTTAACGGCTGATGAGAGATTATGGGGTGTTTCTGTCGGTGTAAGGACTTCCCACGGAGCGGGACGTCCTGCAGCACTTCCAGGCACCGTCATCGGCCTGTTTCGACCTGAAAACATCCTAATTTAAGGCTTAATTCACCCAGGATGTCGTGAGAGAACAGAGAAGATTCAGAAGAGGCCGGCATGAGGACTTTATGCGGACATTCCACTGTTTAAGGACATTTTCAATGAAAGACGTGCGCGCAAATTCGCTGCGTCGTTTCCGTGATGACTCGGCAAATCTGTGTGCGCCGCGACAGGAAAAACACCTCCGTGTTGAAAACCATTTGTAAAATTCAGGCGGCTTTTGATGGCTTTCAACAAGTGAGTAACTGAGAAATTGTTTAACAGCTTAGGCATGTTCCAACTTGCCCGTTAAGGTTTCCAACCGAGGTGTTTTTCCTGTCGCGACCCCCCGCGGTCGGGTCCGGCCCAACATGCGACTCTGCCCACACGTTCTTTCATTACAAAATCTCCGTTAACAATGGAATGTCCGAATAAACTCCTCATGCCGACTTCTTCTGAAAGTTCTCTGTTCTCTGACGACTTACTGGGTCAACAGAGCCTGAAATGTGGAAGTTTTTAACTTGAAACGGCGAGACGCTGCCGCCTCGAAGCGCAGATCGCCGTCAGGCGCCGTGGGCCGTCCTTACGGCGACACTACCAGACCAAAATCTCTCATCAGCCGTTAAAATTTTTACCGAAAACCAGCTGAATTTATCGAATGGTGTCCACTCAGTTGTGCCTTACAGTTTTGAAAAAATTTTGATCAAACAAAGCAGCAGTCTCTGAGCCATTCCTAAACAATGAAAAAATCAACGAGAGGGTGGATGACTCCTCACTCAAAGACTGCCCACAGGCGAATGACGTAACCGACAGGCGTGAAAAACTCTCGCATGCCCACTAGGGTTCAAGCATGTCTGATGTAATCACACGTGATTCAAATCCATATGGTTTTTGAAAAAAATAATAAGGTCGGATACTTTTCTAACAGACCTCGTAGATACATGTGCAGGTAGGCAGCACTGACAATACTCTATAGGAATTCAAAATTCTGTACAATTTTGAAAGTCTGAAGTTATCTTATCTGAGAATTTTTGTCCCCTGCCATGAAATAAGGGGAACCACTGAAATGGACTCCGTCTGTGTGTCCGTCCGTCACGTTTTGAGGGCTCTATATTTCCCTCTTACCCCTTGCATACATAGGACACACCCATACTATATTGTACAGAGACAAATGTGACATCCAGGCATACAGTATGACCTTGCTCCAGATGTTCAAGGCCATCCAAGATAATGACCGACAAAGATACCTACCACCTGACACCAGATTGTCACTTTATTTCTCCAAATATCACTTCTACAGCTTACAATTTTATTGAACACCTATAGGAAATCATGCATCCTGACTCCCTTGACCTGACTGCATTTGACCTTGGACCTCAAGGTCAAACATGACAAAGAGTGAAAAAAGGTCCTGTCTGACCCCAGACATGGTTACTTTCACTTTTATCCACACATTTTGGTCTGAAGAAATTTACACATAACAGTACACATGCACTTCAATTTCAGCAGTGATTTGTAGTCTTCAGTGAACTTGCCTCCACCTGTTATATATCATTCCATAGAAACTCATGTTTTCAATGCCCCCAAATATCTGTTAACACTTGCATCTACATATCACATGTACTGTACATATCTGCACAATCGGCCGGGAACCTCAGCCAAGTATAGGTTTGTTTTTTGTTATTGTTGTTATTATTATAAGAAATTAATTATTAAACTCCATACTAAGTACATAATACCTAATATGACTGTTACTAAATAATCATAACAAATCAAGCTAAACTAACTACTCACAGAACACTTTCCTCAATAAAGCTTAGTTACACCCCTGTTATAGTAGGACCGGGGGGAAAAAAGAACTGCAAAATGCTGTGTCCAGATTTTTTTAAATTTATTACTTTTAGCAACTAATTTGGAGAGGGTGGGTGGGGGGGGGGGGGGGGTATAATGTTGAAATATATAGAGAGAAGTGTGGCGGAGGTTAAGTCATCACTGTGCCTGCTGGTGTCCAAGCTATCTCATGCAGTTGACTGGTTTAGACAGAATTCTACCTGGGTGGGGGAGTCATAAAGGAAAGCGTTAGCTATGTTTTGATGTTCTTCTGGCTCTTGCTCAAAATGTTTCTTTCGTTCTTTTTTTTTTTTTTAGCAATTTCTTAAACACTGCGAAGCAGAGGAATGACATTAGGAAATGTTAACATTCTTGCTTTATGCCATCATAAAGCTCTGTAACAGCCAAACTCTAGGTTATTGGTGTTCACAAGGTGATTTGTGATTTGGTGTTTACAATCTACATCAATGTCCACTAAGAGCAAGCATAAACTAGAGAAGAATGATGACATCAAGAACACTGAAAACAGTCTTTGTTTGAGTAACTGCATCAACATTACATTCTTGACTAAATTAAAAGGAAAATAGTATCTCACTGGTGAAAGTAATAAACAATGCCAAAAAGGTTGGTGGTGGCTATCATATTAGCTATAAAATTATTAATGTGTACTGTAGACGCTGTGACTACGTAAATACTGGGGCCTACTCACTAAAATGCTTTCTATTAACTAGCCGCAATACATAATTTACTAAACTTCTGTCCTAGTGAAATATAAACTGTTTTATAAACACAACAATGCAGTTTTCATGTGGCATTCAGCTGGAAAATAATACTGGTTAGCAGTGGTGGGTACAGCTAACCAAAAAGTTAGCTTTGATAACATTAATCAGATAAATGAAAAGTTATCTTTTATGATGATAAACCGATACACTGCTAAAAAATTTAGCTTTATTACAGATAACCGATAACTTTTAGTATTGATTTGGACGCGGCCACATCAGATTACACTGTCAGCATCTGATAAACCAGTTTCACTTTAAGCGCCACAGGGGCTGCTGGGTAAATTCAAGGATCACAAACACAAAGAACACACGAAAAATGAATAAATAAAAAAATAAAACCCCAAACACTGTCATCATCTTTCAAAAGCAGTAAAACACAGTATTAGAAGTCACAGTTTACCTTGGTATTAGATACACCTTCATTTACAAGCTAAAAGCTGCCGCTTTTTTCACATGCTTTGAACCCTGTGACTTAAACAACCGAAATACATCCATTAATGCATTGATTGGCAGAATAAAATACTCATAGTAAATATAAATTCTTACCTGCTAGTTTCAGTGGGATTCATCTGATTAAATAATCCACATAAAGCATCCTTTTTAAAAAAAATCCAAAACAGTGTCTAAACATGAAGAAAAGTCCCTCCCTCTGTTCACACAGCTGCGCCGTGAGAGCTCATCTCCTCCACCTAGTCTTGGCGATTAAATTACAGCCACAAAGAAATAAAATAAAACAATGTTAAAGTTAGTCTGTTTTGTTTTTGTGTTGAGTGGACGGGTCACTGTAACGTCCAAAGTGAACCTGAACTACACTACCCACAATGCTCCCTGCATCGAGCGGCCAATCACTTTTTGCGATTAATGATGACGTCATCAGCAAGTGGCAGGCAGCCAGTCTGCTAAAAACACAATAAACGGACTAAAATGTTTGATTTTAGGGTTTACAAACTTTTTTGACGTTAAACTTTACCAGCAAAAAAATGTTATCGGACTGAAAGTTAATGGAACTAAATTTATTGGAAGATAACTGGTCCGATGATGGTTTTAAAACTTATCTGAAAAGCTAATCCGACAGCAAAAACATTAGCTTCGATAATTATCTGCTATCGGATTAGCTGAACTGTGCCCGCCAATGCTGGTTAGTACCAATGCACTCCCATCACATAATAGTATTGTTGGTTAGCACCCATGTAAGCTTAGCAAATATTTACCTTGGAAATAAGGCTGTCAAGCGTTCTGCTTCTGTGATGTCTTTGCACCATTCACATAAAGGCTTGGAGTCAAACCCAATTCTAATACTGTGTTATGTCAAAGGAACTAGTTTTTCATTATCTATCCAGACTGTTCAGAGATTTAAAGTTCTTCAAATAACACAGTTTTGAATAAATCTGACCTTCAAATGAGACTAAAACCACAATGAGTCAAAATAATTGTGTATGGAGTTTGTTTTTCTTCTTCATGCATCACAACTCCAACTCCCTTGATTGTTTGCCTTGGTCACATAAAGACATTTGCCATCTTAACAATGCCACCAAGTCATAAACCTACTCGCTGAAAAAAAATATTCTGCTTGAAATTGGAAACAAAACTTGCTATTTCTTCAAAAACTGCATATTGTTTTGAGTTAAGAATGTGTAATGATTGGCGTTCTCCCTTACCACTGTTGCTAATTTGCTTATTTATGGGGTAGATAAGGTTTATGCGCATGTGTTGCTGTATAAGTTAATTAAATTGCAACAATACAAAAGCTGACAGGGCTGGATATTGACTTTCAAAACTGTTGTGACAAAGATCAAATTGCTCCAAAAATACTGAGTAGTGAAAATTTCCTTGTCATTCAGTACCAAATTTCAAAAGTGAAACCGTAAATCTCAGCGTCTGTGAGGAAATATCACCACACAGGCATGCTTGTAACAGGATCTGAGAATGCTGGTTATTAGTTGGCTACCGTCATAGACATGTATAAACGAAAAACATTACGCCAAGGAAATTTTTAAAAGTTGTGAAAATAGGGGAGACTGATTGAACGGTCTCCCCTAAAAATCAGTCCACCTTTTGCATCTGTGCATGCATCATTAGCCGCGGTTCACGGATTAAAACCCCGTTTCTGCTTCAAACTGCACTCTAGTCATCATCTATCTCAGCGAGATAACTGAAGCTTTTGTACAACAATCATTTCCACATAAATTCAGCATTATTCATCATCAAAGGCGGCGGAAGCGATCAGAGCACCACGGCTAAATGAGCTGCTAACTGATGTGTTCACTGCGCGTCAGTCATTTCAAAGCATCACGGAATTTCGCCAAGTTTCTGCTTAAAACAGACTTTACAATGATTTAAGAGGTTTTACCTTTATCATCTGAAGGTTAATAATCCCATTAATCCATTTGATTGCTTTGAGTGAAGAGACCCCATCTCAGACGTACTGCTGTGGTCCGAAATGACGCGTGCGCAGATGCAAAAGGCGGACTGATTTTTAGGGGTGGATCGTTCGGTCAACGATACCAGAGAACCTGGTCTTTTATCATCACATTACAATTAATGTATCACATATTTCTGTAGTTCACTTGAGGATAGGGATGCACCGATCCACAATTTTTCCCTTACGGAACAATTCAGTTCATTTTTCGGAAAATCCGTGCTTGGTGACACAGACCATTTGAAATCGAGAGCCGGCGGAAATTTGCCATTACCAAACTCTCGGCTGCGATGCGCGGAAGAAACAACTTGGCTTCAAATCAGAAATGTCCCCCCTCCCCCTCCTCACACGCAGCAGTAAACAGAGCAGAAAGCAGGCAGCACTAGACAGGTTTCACAGATGTGGTTTCTCTCTGGTACCGGATTGGGAAATTCCGATCCACGAATTATGTCGGTATCGGAACCTGATACCGATCCTGGATCGATTCAGCCCCAACCCTACTTAAGGAAGCAAAATATTAATTTCAGCAATTTTGCCTGTGTTCTTAACACGGCTGCACAGGGAACAAAAACAAAAACGCTGCGCCCTCTACTGTTCTGGCAGTGAATTGCATTGCGACGCTCACCAACCCAGATGGAGACTTTGAAAGGTTCACAACTGCGTCAAAGCGGTTACATGGCCACGGAGTTACGGAGTAGCAGAAGCATAAAAAGGCTTTTATTCCCTGGGCCGAGATCCCCGCAGGTTAAACGTAGCAGACACGGAATATATGTTTTAGCATGCATGCAGTCTCGTATAAATTTTATGAAAGGCACACCAATGTACATTTTGGTAGCATAATGTTCATTTGCAATTGTTGTCATGTGGTTTCTTTATGTTGTTTAGACTGCAGCGACTCTCTGGCACACATCTGATTATGGGATATCTCAATAGGGTGAATAAACCTAAATTATCTTAACTGATAATTTTGTTATTTTAGTCTACTAAATGAGAAACTTTCTCGCTGATGTTTGGAGTTGTGTGGAGGTAGTAATACCCTTTGGAATGCTTGAATAATCATGTCAGTCGCACAAAGAAATCAAATAATAGCAAAAACATATTAATTGCGCCCAGAATGTTGGTATATTGGTTGTTGAACTTTCCTAGCATCGAATGTAAAGCCCAGGTCACACGGCACTAACGAAGGACACCGAAGCCAAAACAAAACAAGAAATCGGGACTTAAGTTGACTTCCGGAGACATCGTTTAACCAGCGTCCAGCTTCGATTGGTCAGCCGCTCTGTGGGGCGTCACTACATCCGAATGGTTAGCCGCTCCTGAGGCGTCATAACATCTGATTGGTTAGCCACTCTGTGAGATGTCATAACATCCGATTGGTTAGCCACTCAGTGAGGTGTCATAACATCCGATTGGTTAGTCGCTCCGTGAGGCGTCATAACATTTGAACGGTTAGCCGCTCAGTGAGGCGTCATAACATTTGAACGGTTAGCCGCTCCATGAGGCGTCATAACATTTGAACGGTTAGCCGTTCCGTGAGGTGTCATAACATCTGATCGGTTAGCTGCTCTGTGAGGTGTCATAACATCCAATCAGTTAGCTGCTCAGCAAGGTGTCATAACATCCGATTGGTTAGCTGCTCAGTGAAGTGTCATAACATCGGATCAGTCAGTCACTCTGTGAGGTGTCATAACATCCGATTGGTTAGCCGCTCCGTGAGGTGTCATAACATCCGATTGGTTAGCCGCTCAGTGAGGTGTCATAACATCAGATCAGTCAGTCACTCTGTGAGGCGTCTTAATATCCGATCAGTTAGCCGCTCAGTGAGGTTTCATAACATCCGATTGGTTAGCTGCTCAGCGAGGCGTCATAACATCCGACTGGTTAGCCGCTCAGTGAGGTGTCATAACATCAGATCAGTCAGTCACTCCGTGAGGTGTCATAACATCTGATCGGTTAGCCACTCAGTGAGGTGTCATAACATCCGATTGGTTAGCCGCTCAGTGAGGTGTCATAACATCTGATTGGTTAGCCGCTCAGTGAGGTGTCATAATATCGGATCAGTCAGTCACTCCGTGAGGTGTCATAACATCCAATTGGTTAGCCGCTCCGTGAGGCGTTATAACATTTGAACGGTTAGCCGTTCCGTGAGGTGTCATAACATCTGATCAGTTAGCTGCTCTGTGAGGTGTCATAACATCCGATCAGTTAGCTGCTCAGCAAGGCGTCATAACATCCGATTGGTTAGCTGCTCAGTGAGGTGTCATAACATCGGATCAGTCACTCCGTGAGGTGTCATAACATCCGATTGGTTAGCCGCTCCGTGAGGTGTCATAACATCCGATTGGTTAGCCGCTCAGTGAGGTGTCATAACATCAGATCAGTCAGTCACTCTGTGAGGTGTCTTAATATCCGATCAGTTAGCCGCTCAGTGAGGTGTCATAACATCCGATTGGTTAGCTGCTCAGCGAGGCGTCATAACATCCGACTGGTTAGCCGCTCAGTGAGGTGTCATAACATCAGATCAGTCAGTCACTCCGTGAGGTGTCATAACATCTGATCGGTTAGCCACTCAGTGAGGTGTCATAACATCCGATTGGTTAGCCGCTCAGTGAGGTGTCATAACATCTGATTGGTTAGCCGCTCAGTGAGGTGTCATAATATCGGATCAGTCAGTCACTCTGTGAGGTGCCATAACATCCAATTGGTTAGCCGCTCCGTGAGGCGTTATAACATTTGAACGGTTAGCCGTTCCGTGAGGTGTCATAACATCTGACCAGTTAGCTGCTCTGTGAGGTGTCATAACATCCGATCAGTTAGCTGCTCAGCAAGGCGTCATAACATCCGATTGGTTAGCTGCTCAGTGAGGTGTCATAACATCGGATCAGTCACTCCGTGAGGTGTCATAACATCCGATTGGTTAGCCGCTCCGTGAGGTGTCATAACATCCGATTGGTTAGCCGCTCAGTGAGGTGTCATAACATCAGATCAGTCAGTCACTCTGTGAGGTGTCTTAATATCCGATCAGTTAGCCGCTCAGTGAGGTGTCATAACATCCGATTGGTTAGCTGCTCAGCGAGGCGTCATAACATCCGACTGGTTAGCCGCTCAGTGAGGTGTCATAACATCAGATCAGTCAGTCACTCCGTGAGGTGTCATAACATCTGATCGGTTAGCCACTCAGTGAGGTGTCATAACATCCGATTGGTTAGCCGCTCAGTGAGGTGTCATAACATCTGATTGGTTAGCCGCTCAGTGAGGTGTCATAATATCGGATCAGTCAGTCACTCTGTGAGGTGTCATAACATCCAATTGGTTAGCCGCTCCGTGAGGCGTTATAACATTTGAACGGTTAGCCGTTCCGTGAGGTGTCATAACATCTGACCAGTTAGCTGCTCTGTGAGGTGTCATAACATCCGATCAGTTAGCTGCTCAGCAAGGCGTCATAACATCCGATTGGTTAGCTGCTCAGTGAGGTGTCATAACATCGGATCAGTCACTCCGTGAGGTGTCATAACATCCGATTGGTTAGCCGCTCCGTGAGGTGTCATAACATCTGATTGGTTAGCCGCTCAGTGAGGTGTCATAACATCAGATCAGTCAGTCACTCTATGAGGTGTCATAACATCCGATCGATTAGCCGCTCAGTGAGGTGTCATAACATCAGATCAGTCAGTCACTCTGTGAGGTGTCATAACATCCGATCGGTTAGCCGCTCAGTGAGGTGTCATAACATCAGATCAGTCAGTCACTCTGTGAGGTGTCATAACATCCGATCGGTTAGCCGCTCAGTGAGGTGGAGAGAGCATATCTCACCCATATTGGCCTCTCTTCATTGGCTTCCTGTTAATTCTAGAATAGAATTTAAAATTCTTCTTCTTACTTATAAGGTTTTGAATAATCAGGTCCCATCTTATCTTAGGGACCTCGTAGTACCATATCACCCCAATAGAGCGCTTCGCTCTCAGACTGCAGGCTTACTTGTAGTTCCTAGGGTTTGTAAGAGTAGAATGGGAGGCAGAGCCTTCAGCTTTCAGGCTCCTCTCCTGTGGAACCAGCTCCCAATTCAGATCAGGGAGACAGACACCCTCTCTACTTTTAAGATTAGGCTTAAAACTTTCCTTTTTGCTAAAGCTTATAGTTAGGGCTGGATCAGGTGACCCTGAACCATCCCTTAGTTATGCTGCTATAGACGTAGACTGCTGGGGGGTTCCCATGATGCACTGTTTCTTTCTCTTTTTGCTCTGTATGCACCACTCTGCATTTAATCATTAGTGATCGATCTCTGCTCCCCTCCACAGCATGTCTTTTTCCTGATTCTCTCCCTCAGCCCCAACCAGTCCCAGCAGAAGACTGCCCCTCCCTGAGCCTGGTTCTGCTGGAGGTTTCTTCCTGTTAAAAGGGAGTTTTTCCTTCCCACTGTAGCCAAGTGCTTGCTTACAGGGGGTCGTTTTGACCGTTGGGGTTTTACATAATTATTGTATGGCCTTGCCTTACAATATAAAGCGCCTTGGGGCAACTGTTTGTTGTGATTTGGCGCTATATAAAAAAATTGATTGATTGATTGATTGATTGAGGTGTCATAACATCCGATGGGTTAGCCGCTCAGTGAGGTGTCATAACATCAGATCAGTCAGTCACTCTGTGAGGTGTCATAACATCCGATGGGTTAGCCGCTCAGTGAGGTGTCATAACATCAGATCAGTCAGTCACTCTGTGAGGTGTCATAACATCCGATCGGTTAGCCGCTCAGTGAGGTGTCATAACATCAGATCAGTCAGTCACTCTGTGAGGTGTCATAACATCCGATCGATTAGCCGCTCAGTGAGGTGTCATAACATCAGATCAGTCAGTCACTCTGTGAGGTGTCATAACATCCGATCGGTTAGCCGCTCAGTGAGGTGTCATAACATCAGATCAGTCAGTCACTCTGTGAGGTGTCATAACATCCGATCGGTTAGCCGCTCAGTGAGGTGGAGAGAGCATATCTCACCCATATTGGCCTCTCTTCATTGGCTTCCTGTTAATTCTAGAATAGAATTTAAAATTCTTCTTCTTACTTATAAGGTTTTGAATAATCAGGTCCCATCTTATCTTAGGGACCTCGTAGTACCATATCACCCCAATAGAGCGCTTCGCTCTCAGACTGCAGGCTTACTTGTAGTTCCTAGGGTTTGTAAGAGTAGAATGGGAGGCAGAGCCTTCAGCTTTCAGGCTCCTCTCCTGTGGAACCAGCTCCCAATTCAGATCAGGGAGACAGACACCCTCTCTACTTTTAAGATTAGGCTTAAAACTTTCCTTTTTGCTAAAGCTTATAGTTAGGGCTGGATCAGGTGACCCTGAACCATCCCTTAGTTATGCTGCTATAGACGTAGACTGCTGGGGGGTTCCCATGATGCACTGTTTCTTTCTCTTTTTGCTCTGTATGCACCACTCTGCATTTAATCATTAGTGATCGATCTCTGCTCCCCTCCACAGCATGTCTTTTTCCTGGTTCTCTCCCTCAGCCCCAACCAGTCCCAGCAGAAGACTGCCCCTCCCTGAGCCTGGTTCTGCTGGAGGTTTCTTCCTGTTAAAAGGGAGTTTTTCCTTCCCACTGTAGCCAAGTGCTTGCTTACAGGGGGTCGTTTTGACCGTTGGGGTTTTACATAATTATTGTATGGCCTTGCCTTACAATATAAAGCGCCTTGGGGCAACTGTTTGTTGTGATTTGGCGCTATATAAAAAAATTGATTGATTGATTGATTGATTGAGGTGTCATAACATCCGATCGGTTAGCTGCTCAGTGAGGTGTCATAACATCAGATCAGTCAGTCACTCTGTGAGGTGTCATAACATCCGATCGGTTAGCCGCTCAGTGAGGTGTCATAACATCAGATCAGTCAGTCACTCTGTGAGGTGTCATAACATCCGATCGGTTAGCCGCTCAGTGAGGTGTCATAACATCCGATTGGTTAGCTGCTCAGCGAGGCGTCATAACATCCGATTGGTTAGCCGCTCAGTGAGGTGTCATAACATCAGATCAGTCAGTCACTCCGTGAGGTGTCATAACATCCGATCAACATCCGATCGGTTAGCCACTCAGTGAGGTGTCATAACATCCGATCGGTTAGCTGCTCTGTGAGGTGTCATAACATCCGATTGGTTAGCCGCTCCGTGAGGTGTCACAACATCCAATTGGTTAGCCGCTCAGTGAGGTGTCATAACATCCGATTGTTTAGCCGCTCCATGAGGTGTCATAACATTGGATTGGTTAGCCGCTCCATGAGGCGTCATAACATCTGGTTGGTTGGCCACTCCGTGAGGTGTCATAACATCTGATTGATTAGCCGCTCAGTGAGGTGTCATGACATCGGATCAGTCAGTCACTCCGCGAGGTGTCATAACATCCCATCGTCATAACAAGCTGTTGTTTCTAATGACGCAAAACATGCGAGCGAAAGGCTCAGTAACCAGAAGTTTTGGTTTCAAGATGGTGACACAACTTGAAAAACCCCCATTATACTGTTATAACCAGGCGGAGGTATACGTATTCTGAGTGCTCTTCTAGTTCTAGCATGTTATTGACTTCAGTGGGGCCTTATGTCAGCGGCCGTGTTCTACAAAAAGCTAATAATCCAATCCATTCCCGTCTGAATTTACACGTCCGTATTTGGAAATAAAACACCTTATAATATTTGGGCAGTAACTAAGTCATGGTGTACTAGAGTGATATTACCGGTTTGGCAGCGAACGGCCCAGAACACTGAGCGGGCCACAGCCCTGTTTGTGTCAGAACACTGCGTACGTTCTTATGTCACATTCACAGCCCGTATGTGGTGACATAACCACAGAACATCGACAGATATTAATATTAACAGGCTGCTTTTTTGCGCCCAAACGTTGAACTCCTACATGAAGGTTATACGCTGGAGTAGCTGACGGCGCTCATTTCATATGCGTCAGCCGGCGTGAAGACAAACATGGACACGCGTTAAGTTTAGTAATGACTCACCATTTTGACTGCGGGTCGTGGGTCTTCGCGTGTGAGTGGGTTATTGCTGTGAACACGGCCTCAGAGGTCAGCCCGTCCCGGCGCCGACAGGAAAAAAGACTGTTTCTTCCGTGTGGCTGCCGTATACAGTCTGCGATGCAACTCACACAGTCTACCAGCAGGGGGCGCTTGTGCTCTCTGAGATGACCATGACTCACAGAGCGACGCCACATTAAAAAAGTTGCCGAAGTTTTCCCACCTACAAAGAATAGAGAGGTCTGTAATTTTTCTATCGTAGGTACACATCAACTGCGAGAGACCGAATCTAAAAAAATAAATTCAGAAAATCACACTGTATGATTTTTAAATAATTAATTTGCATTTTATTGCATGAAATAAGTATTTGACCCCCTACCAACCAGCAAGAATTCTGGCTCTCACAGTCCTGTTAGTGTTTCTTTAAGAAGTCCTCCTATTCTGCACTCTTTACCTGTATTATTGCACCTGTTTGAACTCGTTACCTGTATAAAAGGCACCTGTCCACACACTCAATCACACTCCAACCTGTCCACCATGGCCATGACCAAAGAGCTGTCTAAGGACATCAGGGACAAAACTGTAGACCTGCACAAGGTTGGGATGGAATGGACTACAGGATAATATGCAAGCAGGTTGGTGAGAAGACAACAACTGCTGGCATAATTATTAGAAAATGGAAGTAAGACAAGATGACGGTCAGCCTACCTTGATCTGGTGCTTCATGCAAGATGGGTAAGGATGATTCTGAGAAAGTCCAGAACTACACAGGAGGACCTGGTCAGTGACCTGAAAAGAGCTGGGACCACAGTTGCAAAGATGACATTAGTAATGCACCATGCCATCATGGTTTAAAATCCTGCAGGGCACGCAAGGTCTCCCTGCTCAAGCCAGCACATGTCCAGGTCCATCTGAAGTTCACCAGCAACCATCTGGATGATCCCAAAGAGGCATGGGAGAAGGTCAAGTGGTCAGATGAGACCAATATAGAGCTTTTTGGTATCAACTCCGCTTGCCATGTTTGGAGGATGAGAACAACCCCAAGAACACCATCCCAACTGTGGAGCATGGGGTGAAAACATAATTTTTGGGGGTGCTTTTCTGCAAAGGGGACAGGACGACTGCATCGTATTGAAGGGAGGATGGATGGGGTCATGTATCGGGAGATTTTGGCAAACAACCTCTTTTCCTCAGTAAGAGCATTGAAGATGGGTTGTGGCTGGGTCTTCCAGTATGACAATGACTCGAGGCACACAGCCAGGGCAATTAAGGAGTGGCTCTGTAAGAAGTATTTGAAGGTCCTGGAGCGGCCTGGCCAGTCTCCAGACCTGAACTCAATAGAAAATCATTGGAGGGAGCAGAAACTCGAAACCTGTTTGATCTGGAGAAGATCTGTATGGAGGAGTGGACCAAAATCCCTGCTGTAGTGTGCAAACCTGGTCAAGAACTACAGGAAACATCTGGCCTCTGTCATTGCAAACAAAGGTTTCTGTACCAAATATTAAGGTCTGTTTTTCTATTGTATGAAATACTTATTTCATGTAATAAAATGCAAATTAATTATTTAAAAATCATACAATGTGATTTTCTGAATTTTTCTTTTTAGATTCTGTCGCTCACAGTTGAAGTGTGTCTACGATAACAATGACAGACCACCTCAAACTTGCAAAATCGACAGTGGATCAAATACTTATTTGCCTCACTATATATATATACACACACACACACACACACACACACGAGGTCTGTTAGAAAAGTATCCGACCTTTTTATTTTTTTCAAAAACCTCACAGGACATGTTGTGACATGCCCACCTCTTCCACAATTTCTCGGATAGTCACACGACTGAAAAGCCACTGAAAGCTGTCTGAATCTTCCGAATGGTGGAAGAGCTGGGCATCATTTTTCGGAGTCCAGCATGTCCTGTGATAATTCAACACGGAGGCGCTTTTGCTCCGTCGGCAGCTTCGTGCTGAAGCCATCGGCATGAATTTCGCTGCAACTCTTTTCATGGCCAAATCTTCTGTCACAGTGGAATATGCCGAAAAAGTGCTGATGTCTACCTCTTCCGCAATTTCTTGGATAGTCACACGACGGTCCCGCATCACCACAGCGTTCACTTAGGAAATGATCTGGTCATTTCAGCATGTTGATGGCCGACTGGAGTGCGGCGCGCTCTCCACCGTTGTGCGGCCGTCTTTAAACCGGTTGTACCGCTCCTTAATCTGTGTGATGCCCATAGGATCGTCACCGAAAGTCATCTGAATAATCCGAATGGTTTCCACCTGGTT
Source organism: Thalassophryne amazonica (assembly GCF_902500255.1). Lineage (NCBI taxonomy): Eukaryota > Metazoa > Chordata > Actinopteri > Batrachoidiformes > Batrachoididae > Thalassophryne > Thalassophryne amazonica. The sequence goes on along the minus strand of NC_047114.1, from coordinate 62,258,989 downwards.
GTCGCCCAGTTTCTGGCTAAATTTGATGCAGTCGCACTGCTCCAGTTGTTCCGCCATTTTCCTTGCAAAGAAAATCCGACGAGAAACTCCACCCATCCTCACACAAAGGCTGCTTACCAGCAAATGACGCAATCGACAGGCGTGAAAAAATTCATGCATGCGCACGAAGGTTCAAGGTTGGGTCATGCAAGCACACGTGATTCAAATCCATCAGGTTTTTGAAAAAAATAAAAAGGTCGGATACTTTTCTAACAGACCTTGTGTGTATATATATATATATATATATATATATATATATATATATATATATATATATATATATATATATATATATATATATATATATGAGACCAGGGAGGCTATGGGTGTGAAGCTTGATTTCTCATTACTATGTGGTAATTTTAATCATTATAATGTTAGCGGTGTCACGTACATAAGTTGGTATCAGGTGGGGTGGAGGTATTGGATCAGTCGAGATTAACAGCTGGGGAGATTTCTGGTGGATTTTTTGTATCTGTGCATATGAGTGACTATTTATGTATGTATTGTTGGTGTTCTAGCAATATGTTTCTGTAATTCACATTAATATTGGCATAATATATCATATCATACATAGCAAAAATAATTTACATATAAAAACTTAAATTATTTTATGTCATAAAACATTTGATCAATCCATTATTTATTGATTATCGGGGTGTAAGTCTCCAAGATGAGGTTTTTTTTTTTCTTATTTTTTTCCTCAAGTCTGGTGATTCTACTTGGTCCAATGGAATGGGAAAAAAAACAGCACTGGGCTTTTGCTTGCCCTGAAGCATCATGGGATATCAAGGTCCGACAAGTCCTTGGGGAGTCTCCCCATAGACATTATGGTTACATCCATGTCTATGGTTACATCTATTCAGCCTATGTAAGGCCAAAATCTGTCCTGTAGCCACAATGGATCCTGAGCCCTGAGGAAAGTGGAGCCGATGACTGTTCGGGGCCAATGACTCATGCCCAGGATCCTCTCTGTGGTCATCCTGCACCACTGACATTGGCAACACTGAGGGCTTCCAGACAGAACCTGAGGAGGGGCTGCTGCAGCCCTCCTACACATCATTTCCAGCTTTGGACACACAGTGATTCCCTGTGCCGACATCTGTTGTGCACCATCCACTGCAGAAAAAAACAAATGAAATATCATTGCATGTTTCCATTGATCTGGGTAAGATACAATCACATGAATCCTCTTATACTGGCATGCTGTCACTGAGGTCTGGTGGAAAAAATGAAGAGCAGCTAGATTGTTGTGTTTTGTTTGATTCCACAGGCTGGCTGTCAGAAGAGCAGTGTGAAGTTTGTGTCACGACTCACGACCAAACAAAGTGCCACATTTTCCTTGAGTCAAACGGTGACGGTGAAGGATCTGCTCTTATCCAACTTGGGACACAAAGTAAGGAGATAGAACACAGAGAGGAGTGGAACCATTCCAGTGAAAGAATTCAGATTTAATCCTTGTCTACTGGGACATTCAGTGAAAAAGAATTCAGTTGTGTTGAATAATTTAATACAGTAATAACAAAAATATATGAACAAATAACCAAATGGACTCTGAACTGAATCACCAACAAAAACTTGAAAAGTAGATGGTGCACTCAGAGCACCTGCACCTTACATTTTTTAGACAGATTTGTGGAAATTACTGCAAATCCTTGTGATTCACCATAATATATGACTGTGTGACAGCAGTCACAATTTGCAAACTACTCTGTACAACAAACTGCATCAAATAAATGTCATGTGATGTTTTGTTAAACTTGCTTGAGAGTTGATGTAACTGGAATATTCTGCCAGATTTCCCGGCAGGACCTTGTGCTTAGTGAGGATGAGAAGAAGCTTCTGGCTAAAGAAGGTGTGAGTTTACTCAGCAAGCTGCCCCTGACCAAGGTACAAGAACCACATCAACACACTTATGAAGGAGTAGGGCACAAACACAACCATACACATACTCTTTCTTCCTCTGTCATACACCAAAACTTTGTTTTTCTTGCGGACTTTTTGTCATCCCTCTCATGTGCTTTTCATCTGACTGACAAGTTTGAAGAGAAAGTTCTGAAGAAGATCCGTCGGAAAATCCACAACAAGTACTCAGCTCAGGAAAGTCGGAAGAAGAAGAAGGAATCCATTGATAGTCTGGAGGGAAGGTAGGGCTACAGATTTTAACAATTTCACACTAATATTCTCCTGATGACAAAGCACAATTCAGTAAATGCCTTTAATAGTCGTTTAAAAATTTTTTTTTAATTTCTTGTCAACCTAAAACCAATTGTCAAATTCAAAACCTTGCCTTGATTTTAATGGATTTCATTGGTTATTGTTATTATGTAGGCTTTTTATTTACTGTAAATGTAAATTTAAAAATACATAACTTCAATGAAGCGTGAAGTAATTTCAGAATGGTACAAATATTTTCACAGACAGCTTCACACACCAGCAGAGTGATATTAAATATATTTTTGTAAAAATCCCACAGTTCAAAATAAGGATTTTGCCATAGACCCAACATTCATTGAGATAAAATAGTGTTCAGGGTGCATACCCCCCCCCCCCCCCCCCCACACACACACACCCATCAGACCATGCAACATTAGTTCTATTTAAATAATAAATGATAAATGTAATAGATAGTACACCTCATCAAATTTAGTTACAAGTGTAATTTAATGTACCCTGAAATTAATTTAAGAATTACTTAACATGTATATGAATACAGGTACAAACCCTGTCCTGAATGCTTTATTTGTTAAATTTTTAAATGGTTCAACAGAGAATGAACAATGGACCCATAAATAACGCAACTTTTACTTATTTTTTCATTGTTACTTATGTACTTATGTATTGTTTATGAATCAAAATACAGTAATCGACATTATAATACCCAAGTGGCCTCTGTGTATGGCTTCGATCACCAAGGAGAGCTGACATTTGCTGTTTGGTATGTTTATGTATTTTGGGTCAAGGATGAAAGCTGTGAAAAAAGAAAGTTGATGGGACAAATATTTTTTTAAAGAAATTAGGAACATTCTTGCTTGATGTACAAGTTGTACATCAAGCAAGAATGGGAAAGAATTCCACCTTCAAAGCTTCAACAATTAGTGTCCTCAGTTCCCAAATGCTTATTGAGTGTTGTTAGAAGGAAAGGTGATGTAACACAGTGGTAAACATACCACTGTCCCAGCTTTTTTGAAATGTGTTCCAGGCATCCATTTCAAAATGAGCAAATATTTGCACAAAAACAATAAAGTTTATCAGTTTGAACATTAAATATCTTGTCTTTGTGGTGTATTCAATTGAATATAGGTTGAAGAGGATTTGCAAATCATTGTATTCTGTTTTTATTTACATTTCACACAGTGTCCCAACTTCATTGGAAATGGGGTTGTAAAGTCAGTTTTAAGCGGCAACGAGGGCATTTTAGGCAGAAAATGAGGCGATAATCGGTGAGTCGTTACTTACGCTCTGAAATGACGTAGGTGCAGCAACACGTCAGACTCAGATGTGCTCTGATCGCTGCCCCCCGTCTTTTATTATGAATTAATGCTGAATTTATGTGGAAATGATTGTTTGTACAAAAGCTTCAGATATCTGCCGCTGAGATAGATTATGCCTGGAGTGCAGTTATAAGCAGAAACGAGGTGATAATCCGTGAATCGCTGGTGATGCTCAGAAATGACACTGCTGAGCTCCAAAATGATGCATGCACAGTGACGGCAGGGCAGACCGATTTTTAGGGGGGGCCGTTCAGTCTGCAACACCAGGCTTGCATACAGTTGTGTTGTGATGCGTATGGAGTACACTGGAAAATTGCGCAGATTTGGCGTAGTCCGTGTATAAGCTGGTGTGTGATGGTGTATGGTTGCATTTCTAGTCTTGCTTACAGTTGCATATGGTTGCTTACTGTATGCTAACTGCCACGTATGTAGCCCTCGCCACGATTTTTCTGCCTCTCACAGTCCACTCCTACCTACTTTGCATTACTTGGTATTGTGGAAATGCGCTCCGTTCTGGAAACGGTACATGAAAGGCAAATAGCATTCACGTTTCCAGATGCACAGTGGGACAGACTGCTGTCTCCTCAGGGCTTGTAACATCAGATCGCAAAGTTCAGCATCCATTGTTGGCTCCCCCCACAAAAAAGTAGACAATATTGACATTTAAACCCAAAAGCATATTAAACATCCTGTTTCAGCATTCTAAAGAGAGGAAGGCAGAGGGAGAGAGAGAGAGAGAGAGAGAGAGAGAGAGAGAGAGAGAGAGAGAGACAGAGAGAGAGGGAGGGGGAGAGAGAGAGAGAGAGAGCGCAGTGTCTCTTTCGCTCTTTTTTCCCCAAGACTTGCTGTTTCTGTTCTCTGGATTTTGACAGAAATCCAATTTATGAATTGAAAGAATATAAACCATGTTTTCTGATTATCGGATTATATATATATATATTATATACATATAATGAATATGCAATCTTCCAGCACAAATAGGGGAGTTAAATGGTGTTGTTGCTGTGATTCAGTTTCTTAATAATAATAATAATAATGCATTTTATTTATAGTCACCTTTATCAGGTTGTGGATGGCCTTGAATGTTAAATGAATTTTGAATTTGATGCAGAATTTAACTTCATTATTTGTGTCCGATGCTGATCACATTTACACAAAAAATGTTTGATTTTTCTTCGTGAAGCACAAGACTGACAAAGTGAGAAAAGGAGGAGAGATGATTATTATCTTTTGCAGCCTGAGTTAATTTCTTGTTGTTTCTGTTTTGCACTAGGATGTTCTATAGAGCTCACAACCTCAGATTACAGAGAAAGATCCAAGAACTGGAGCAGACCAATAGGTGAAGAAATGACTGCTGTGGAAATGCCATTTACACAGCTCAGCGCCACTCACTGGTTTAGTCCATGTGGTCTCCAGTAGTATGAGTGCTAAAACCTCTTCAACCTTTTATCTAACAGAGGACATGTCCATCCATGTGGCCCTTTCAAGATAAACAAATTTAATATTAGGAATGCAGAAATAAATAATTGTTGAAATGTTGGCATGAAAACCTTTAAAACTAAAACCCTGGTTGAAGTCTGCAGCACTGCTAAAGTGTCTTCTTTTTTATTGTCCCTTTTTTTTTTAAATAACTGGACATCTTGTTTAGACTTCAGGATCTTTAGTCACTCAGTGCTGTGGCAAGTCCAAGCACACTCAGGTTCACACACACATTTTGTAATTTTACTTCTGTAATTTTACTCCTTTGTCAGATGATGTCTGTATCTGATGAGGTGCATTGTACAACATAAATACAACACATAACTGTTCAGGTTGTTCTCATATGAACACGTACCTTTCCTCAAGGAAAAATTTTAGTCTGTATTTCTGTTGTAGTGCTCTGATGGAACAATTAAGACAGCTGCAGGCTTTCCTTCCTAAGAGCTCCAGCAAAACAGCCCAAAGAAGGACCTGCATCCTGGTGAGACAGGCAAACAATCACCACTTTATTAGGCACATTCATCTTGCAGATGTCCCGTTTGCTGATTTCTTTGATTGGTCTGTTGTCTGACTTCTTGGATCAGGTTTTGCTCCTCTTCTTCTCATTCCTGATGTCCTCACATCTTCAGCCACACCAACACAACCCTCTCAACGGCGAGTACACAGAGACTAAAGGTTAGAAGACGGACTTTAGTGTCAGCCCACGGTGGATTTTTTAAATTTTTTTTTTAACAAATTCAAAATTCTAATATCACTTCTTTGCCATCTCAGTGCCGTCTCGCTCCTTGAAGTCAACTGAGGAAGAAGAAGGTATCCTTCCTTCCCGTCCACCATCTCAAAACAGTTGCACTCTTTGTTCAGCACAGTGGAAAAAATGTGGGCCTGGACAAATCCTCAGCCTGCTAACTTCCCATCATCCCACCACCATGATCACAGCCATCGGAATGGCTTTTGATTTCCAAGAGGAACCCCATGAAGACAAATATAGTAAATATAGGCAGCATCCGAGTGAGTTGTTTGGCTGCATGTCCGTGCGTTTCTCACTGTGGTTTTATGGAGTGACCCTCATCTGTTCCTCATGAGGAAATACACTTGTTTCCTTTTACTCCAGAAAAGGGGGAGCTACAGTGGATGAGGTACTGGACATTGTGGGACCTATCTTACAAACCAGCACAAAGTCACTGAAACAGCAGAACTTTCCAGTCGAGGCAGTTATGAACTATATGCCCTGTGCCTGAGTGCAGCACGGTGGTTCAGTGGTTAGCACTCTTGACTCACAGCAAGATAGTCTGGGGTTCAGTTCTGACCAAGGCAGCGTCTCTACATCTGGAGTTGGTCCCTGCGTGCTGTACTGTGGCTGACCACTACTGCTAATGGTTGGATTGTGTCTAACTGTCATCAAGATGGGTTAAATGCAGAGGACACATTTTGTTGTAAATGCCCTCCTTTCTCTTAATTTAAAAATAGAAAAGTAAGTCCCTTTGGTTGCACCCTTGTTTTCACTCTGGGTCACTACATATTGATTTGGAACAAGTTCTACACTGGATGCCACTTCTGACAACTCCACATTAGTGCAGCAGATAACAGAATATTTACAGAGAAATCTTTTATAGATGGAACAGACACCAATTTCAGCACAAATACTCCTCTTTTGAAAAAGCAGATTATCTACTTGATTTTTCAATAGGCGGCCAAGTATGACTTAATGAGGAATTACACAAGGGTCAAAATTTACAAATTCTCCAGTCATATTGGAAAGTATACATTATTCATCTGATCATAAAGACTCCAAAAAGGTATAGTGTGGACCATCTTTGAGTGCAGTGGCTTCTGGACAACTCTGTGAATGTCCTTGAGTGGCCCAATCAGAGCCCAGACCCGAATCTGATTGAACATCTCTAGAGAGATCTGAAAATGTCTGTGAACTGACGCTCCCCATTCAACCTATTGGAGTTTGAGAGGTGCTGCAAAGAGGATTGGGCAAAACTGCCCAAAGATAAGTACACCAAGCTTCTGGCATCATATTCAAGAAGACTTGAGGCTGTAACTGCTTGTAAAAACCTTGTAATTGTTAGAATGACCTAAGCTTTAGGTCACCCCTTTGAGTCTGGTCTGCTTGAGGTTTCTTCCTCAATATCATCAAGACTGGATTAGGAAATTTTGTGTAACATGTTAGCACAAAGAGTAAAAGAATTTCACTCTTCTTTTCCCTTCAGCATAAAATTTATATAACTGAAATTACATTTTTAGTCTTCTCATCATTCTCCAAACATGATTAATGCAACCTTTTGATGTTACTGTGTTGGTCTTGATATTACCTTCAAACTTTGAACAAAAACATTTCACTGTTAACACTTTTTTTTTTTTTTGAAGCGTACACTATGTGTAGTGCACATTGAACATGCACAAGGGACAAAAAACATTACTGTCTCAGCTAAATCACCTCAATCAGGTAGTCTGGTGATGAATCTAAATTCGGTTGTTAGTGTCAGAGAGTCAGGATACACTGTCCTGAAAGACACAGCATGAAGACGTCATGCTCAAATTTCTCTGCAATTAAAGGACATTTCTAAAATATTTGATACTGTAAATTAAAAAAAAAATCCATCGAGTGTAATTTAATCTGCCTTCTACAATTTCCAGTATATTGTAAAACAAAACAAAAATGGTCTGCAGCAGGTTCACAAGCTTTTAACAAATAGGACCCGATCATAACACCTCAGTCTTCATACTTTTTTGCAGTGGTGGGCACAGATAACCAAAAAATTAACTTCGATAACAGATAATCGGAAGTTACAGATAACCGATACATTCCAGTATTGTCTCTGATACATCTGCAACTACTAACAAGCTGAATTTGAGTTTTAACACTACGACCGCTTTTGGAAGCATCAAAAGCAATGTGCTTCTATGTTTGAACAAGCTGCCCCTGCTGGAAACTACACAACTACAGCACAGAAGCACCCTGAGAGCAGCCACAAAGCCAGCTCTCTACCAATCACAATGCTCCGGTCAGGCGGAGGTCTTGAAAAATAAAGTCATACTGACTTATGGTTTTGTGTGAATACTGATAGAATAACTCCATTAATGTCAATTCTGTCATTTGTACAAAGTTAAAATATAACATAAAAAGAAAAATAACTGGTGCAACACAGGAATAAGTGCCAGAAAATTTAATAAGGTGCTGAAAGCAAAAAAATGTTCAACGGGACTAACGTTTCGATGTGAGAGTCACAAAATGTTCAACGGGACTAACGTTTCGATCGAAACGTTAGTCCCGTTGAACATTTTTTTGCTTTCAGCACCTTATTAAATTTTCTGGCACTTATTCCTGTGTTGCACCAGTTATTTTTCTTTTTTACTAATTAGTCCTACTTGGTTGCACCAGATTTGTTTGTGCTGTACAGAAGCACGGTGAACTCTTTGTTTTTGCTTAAAATATAACTATATCTTTTAATGTTGAATAATGCACTAATTCTGAGGTTTTGTAACAAACATAGACAGATCGCAAAGGATTCTGGGTAAAAGTGCCTCTGCTAAACACTGATTGGTTCAGTCATTCATTATGTAAACCAACACATTAATGTGACGTGTCATGTGTTGGTGTTTACAGATAAATGTGCTTTTGTAAAATATTACATTTTTTTTATTTGTAAAAAACGGCATTTTTACAGAGCCCTGGAAGTGTCATCGCAAAATGTTTCTGCATGTGGAGAGAATGTGCGCACGTTTTATTAGTGCCGTGCGCACGTTTTATGATGTGTGCACGTTTTATGATGTTGTAAAACGTGCACTCAATATTGTCTTGACACATAAATGTTGGCTTTACACTGTGCGAGTTTTGGCCCTTTTTCAGATGATTTTTCATTTGTGCGAGAATTTTTTGGACCGAGTTTCAGGTTAATCGCGCGTCCTGCATCGTGTAGTGTACATGGAGTAACAAGCTGCGTTCAACCTCTTACGACCACCTCCTGATTGCCGATCGTATGGTCGAATGAAAATCAAACCTGTTTCATATTATTCTGTATCCTGCTGCTAAAGAGCTACAAGCATCCAACTGCTTGCACTGTGCATGTGCAAACACTGCAGACCTGTCTTGTAATGTTTTTTGTTGTTTTGTTTTTAAACTTAATTTGTAAAAAAAACAAAAAAAACAAAAACATTTGCAAAGCCAAAAAGTTGATTTGACAAACATCTGATATAACCGGGGTCAAAATAAATAGAACACTGCCATCTACTGGTGCCCAGACGCTTAGTACTTAGGGCAAATACTGCCATGAACACTACTGTCCAGTAGATGGCAGAAGAGGCCTTGAAAACTTGCCAAAACAAAATTCCAGATAATCTGTGTCTGCTACATTTAAGATGCATGGAATTTAACAAACGCAAATACAATAACGTCTAATACATTTGTCCTGTCGTGAATGTACTAAGATTACCCTAACCTACCCATAATGCACTGCTGGGCACAGCATGTGCTCACAAAACCTTAAAAATTAGCACATTACTTTAAAACTAAAACATATATCTGATATTTTCACTTATAAAACTTCAGACATGGCAGTAATTTTAAATAACTTGTCCAAAATTAGTTTGGTTAAAATTTGAACCACAAGTTAAAAATGTATGCCTCTGGATGACTTGGGTGATATTGCCAGTGTATCAGTATGGTGTTAAAGAAAATGATTGGTTTTTTTTTGTGACCAGTTCTTCTTTGTCTGCAGAGAAGAACTATACATCTCTTAGGAAACTTTTAACAGGTAGGTCTCAACTGATTTTAAATTTTAAAAACGTTTGCCTCTGAGAAGTTATCAGACGACAATTTATTGGAAGATAATTAGTCCGATAATGCTTTTTGAAGTTATCTAAAAAGATAATCCGATAATGAATACATTATCAGAAAAGGTCACAAAATCAGAAAGGTCTTATCTCAGAGTGATGCTGAAAAACTAAGTCATGCATTTATTTCCTCTAGGCTGGACTATTGTAATTCATTATTATCAGGTTGTCCTAAAAGTTCCCTAAAAAGCCTTCAGTTAATTCAAAATGCTGCAGCTAGAGTACTGACGGGGACTAGAAGGAGAGAGCATATCTCACCCATATTGGCCTCTCTTCATTGGCTTCCTGTTAATTCTAGAATAGAATTTAAAATTCTTCTTCTTACTTATAAGGTTTTGAATAATCAGGTCCCATCTTATCTTAGGGACCTCGTAGTACCATATCACCCCAATAGAGCGCTTCGCTCTCAGACTGCAGGCTTACTTGTAGTTCCTAGGGTTTGTAAGAGTAGAATGGGAGGCAGAGCCTTCAGCTTTCAGGCTCCTCTCCTGTGGAACCAGCTCCCAATTCAGATCAGGGAGACAGACACCCTCTCTACTTTTAAGATTAGGCTTAAAACTTTCCTTTTTCTAAAGCTTATAGTTAGGGCTGGATCAGGTGACCCTGAACCATCCCTTAGTTATGCTGCTATAGACGTAGACTGCTGGGGGGTTCCCATGATGCACTGTTTCTTTCTCTTTTTGCTCTGTATGCACCACTCTGCATTTAATCATTAGTGATCGATCTCTGCTCCCCTCCACAGCATGTCTTTTTCCTGGTTCTCTCCCTCAGCCCCAACCAGTCCCAGCAGAAGACTGCCCCTCCCTGAGCCTGGTTCTGCTGGCGGTTTCTTCCTGTTAAAAGGGTTTTTCCTTCCCACTGTAGCCAAGTGCTTGCTCACAGGGGGTCGTTTTGACCGTTGGGGTTTTACATAATTATTGTATGGCCTTGCCTTACAATATAAAGCGCCTTGGGGCAACTGTTTGTTGTGATTTGGCGCTATATAAAAAAATTTATTGATTGATTGATTATCTTCGATAATTATCTGTAGTGGATTATCGGAAGTGTCCACCACTGCTTTTTTGCCACCACTTTTATGGTTCCAAATAAACAGCTTTGTGTGTGTTCTTTACAAATTCCTTCATATAATTGTAATCTAGATTCTGATCATATTATTTGAGTCCAATTGGTAACTACATGACAAGAGACTAGGAGCCAAATACTCGTACAAAAGATCTGTTAGCAGGAATTTATTGTCAAAACACCCATATAAAAACCCCCACAAAAATAAACCAAACACACAAAAAGCTACTTTATGTCAAATAGTTTTTCTCCTGAGACAAACATTTACTTTCATACGTAGCTGGTTCCAGATTTTTTACTTGTTAAAATGTAATAGTCTATTTTAGACACAATAGAAACGTCACACAACAGAAAACCAAATGTCGTATATCGTTACATTTTTGTCCAGCTCCTCAACAGGTGATCATCACCTCTACTGTCTGCCACCAGATGGAGGGAGAGAAGATGAGACTTCTACATTTTGCTGTCAATGGCGCATTTAAGTATGAACAGAAAACTGTCACAAAAATGCTCTCAAATGTGTACTCAAGTTCAGCTGGTTTAATGTGGAGGACTGGAGGTAATTGTAAAGAGGAAGTTACCCACTGTTTGCATATGAGTTAATATACTATACAACCAGAGTGTTTGTTCAAAAGTAGTAATAGACCCCCCCCCCCCCAAAAAAAACCATACACATAATTACAATCACTGCACTTTAGACACAAAGGGCCACATCTTTGACCTATGCAAAACAGAGCACAGCAAGTGTCACTGAAGGTGTACAACTGGTGCAGTTTTTATGCCAAGTCCCCATATTGTGTACATAGTCAGAGGCATTGTGCTCATTTGTGCGCCCATAAGAATGTTGGTCTGAAAATGAGGAGTGATCAGATGCAGTGATGGAGTATTACTATCTTGAGGCAGCAGAAAGTAACTACATCACAGAACAACCAAACCTGGCTAAAGTCAAGCGCAGGCTGCTTGCTATTTATCCTTTGTGATACTCAGACGTGCCTTACATAAGTGGGTTCATGACACATGTACACCTTGCTTGTACACTCAATGACAATGAATTGAACAAAATCAGTAAATGGAATAAAAGTTAACATTTATGGGAAAACAAGTACTGAGTCACTGTTTCACATCAGGACGCTTTGGTGGCTGCTCTCTGCTGGCTTACTGTGATGCGTTGAACATTCCATAGCCCACCAGAAAACCTCTCACGAGCCTGCTTTCTAAATCATCGTGCACCAGGAGATCTCAGAGGACAATGTGACTTGTTGATTTCACGTTATGCCCAAAACATACCATGTTTTCTAGACTGTATGTCACACTAATGCATTACATGCATTTGTCCAAAAATGCATCATGAAGATAAAAACGACATAAGACACACTGGTCTATAAGTTCTATTTACTTTTGAATCATGCCACCTCATACAACAAGCAGTAAAGTGCATTTAACTGGCACATTAAATATTTATAGTACAAATGCTGCATTAGCAAGCAAAGGCTAATGGGCTAACTAATGTTTTTTTTTTATGAGCCTCAATACTCAACTGCTTCTTGTCGCCATTAAAAAAGACTATCATAGATGAAGTAAACATGCAATATTATACAAATAATGAATGTTTAAGAGTTCAATGGTACAAATATTTTATGAGGTGAAAGCTGGAACATACATTGTCATTTTATATTATACAACCCCTGGCAATAATTATGGAGTCACCGGCCTCGGAGGATGTTCAGTTGTTTAATTTTGTAGAAAAAAAGCAGATCACAGACATGACACAAAACTAAAGTCATTTCAAATGGCAACTTTCTGGCTTTAAGAAACACTATAAAAAAATTGTGAAAAATAATTGTGGCAGTCAGTAACGGTTACTTTTTTAGACCAAGCAGAGGGAAAAAAATATGGACTCACTCAATTCTGAGGAATAAATTATGGAATCACCCTGTAAATTTTCATCCCCAAAACTAACACTTGCATCAAATCAGATCTGCTCGTTAGTCTGCATCTAAAAAGGAGTGATCACACCTTGGAGAGCTGTTGCACCAAGTGGACTGACATGAATCATGGCTCCAACACGAGAGATGTCAATTGAAACAAAGGAGAGGATTATCAAACTCTTAAAAGAGGGTAAATCATCACGCAATGTTGCAAAAGATGTTGGTTGTTCACAGTCAGCTGTGTCTAAACTCTGGACCAAATACAAACAACATGGGAAGGTTGTTAAAGGCAAACATACTGGTAGACCAAGGAAGACATCAAAGCGTCAAGACGGAAAACTTAAAGCAATATGTCTCAAAAATCAAAAATGCACAACAAAACAAATGAGAAATCATTAACACCTAAACAGAAAAAAACAAGGTTACAGTGGGCTAAGGAAAAGCAATCGTGGACTGTGGATGACTGGATGAAAGTCATATTCAGTGATGAATCTCGAATCTGCATTGGGCAAGGTGATAATGCTGGAACTTTTGTTTGGTGCCGTTCCAATGAGGATTATAAAGATGACTGCCTGAAGAGAACATGTAAATTTCCACAGTCATTGATGATATGGGGCTGCTTGTCAGGTAAAGGCACTGGGGAGATGGCTGTCATTACATCATCAATAAATGCACAAGTTTACGTTGATATTTTGGACACTTTTCTTATCCCATCAATTGAAAGGATGTTTGGGGATGATGAAATCATTTTTCAAGATGATAATGCATCTTGCCATAGAGCAAAAACTGTGAAAACATTCCTTGCAAAAAGACACATAGGGTCAATGTCATGGCCTGCAAATAGTCAGGATGTTAATCCAATTGAAAATCTTTGGTGGAAGTTGAAGAAAATGGCCCATGACAAGGCTCCAACCTGCAAAGCTGATCTGGCAACAGCAATCAGAGAAAGTTGGAGCCAGATTGATGAAGAGTACTGTTTGTCACTCATTAAGTCCATGCCTCAGAGACTGCAAGCTGTTATAAAAGCCAGAGGTGGTGCAACAAAATACTAGTGATGTGTTGGAGCGTTCTTTTGTTTTTCATGATTCCATAATTTTTTCCTCAGAATTGAGTGATTCCATATTTTTTTCCCCTCTACTTAGTCTAAAAAAGTAACCGTTACTGACTGCCACAATTTTTTTTCCTTTTTTCTTATAGTATTTCTTAAAGCCAGAAAGTTGCCATTTGAAATGACTTTAGTTTTGTGTCATGTCTGTGATCTGCTTTTTTTCTACAAAATTAAACAACTGAATGAACATCCTCCGAGGCCGGTGATTCCATAATTTTTGCCAGGGGTTGTATTAATTTAGAAACAACAGAAAAGGGACTTACATTTCGGTACCTTCTCAGTGCAGCAAAAAAAAAAATAAATAAATAAACGTCAGAAATTGACATCAACAATCCAACACAAACTTTAAATAGGAGTCCAAAAATCATTCTGACGATGAAGTCCGCCATCAAATTGTTGTCCATCAGCAAAACAAACTTTGCCATGTTTGTTTTAAAGCTAAGCGCTGCCTGGCTTGTTTGAGCGTGCACGCGGTGTGCACTCACACAAGCGGGAAGGCACTTGTGTGTACTACCAAAAAAGCCTATTTCCTCAGTGCAACAACAACAACAAAAATCACGTCAGACAGCTTACAGCGCAGTGGATTTGTTTTGTGTGTGTGTGCATGTGTACGTGTGTGTGTGTGTGTGTGTGTGTGCGCGCGCATAGTGCAATGGTACCAAATGTATGGAACCAAATGGCACTCTAAATGTAATGCAACGCAAATGGGACGAATAATCCATGTCATGTGACATACAAAGCCCCAATCAAATGACAAGGATCCACTCAGCTGTTATATAAAATCAAATATTTTAAAACTTTAATGGAAAAAAATGCAGAAGATACAGCCTTAACTTACCAGCTTAGCCTAGCTGACCTGCTGCTGTAGTTCTTGTTTCATATGGTCCTAATAAGTGGAGTGGCAAGTAGTATGAATGTTATAATTCCCTCTTTTTATTCCAGAGTGTGGTCTTTCAGTTTGAGAGCCTGATTTCTTAAATTTGTAACATTTCTAAGACATAGAACATCACCCTTTTTCAGATCTTCTTGTTTTACAGTGGTTCACATCCAACTTATTGGTCCATTACAGCCACATTTTTTTCTGGCTTGTGAATCACAGTACTTCATTTTGTACATAGGAGCAACATGTCACACATGTAGATGGCACCATTTTGTGACCACAGATGATAAAAGATAACGCAGTATTCTGTGATATATAAATCACAGGACCTCAAAAACTAAAACCTAAAAACAACAACAACAAAACACAACAAACAAACAAACAAAAAAAAACCCTGTGACTTAGAGTCCGGAAAATACTGTACTCATGACTACTTAAGCAAATAAGTCCAACCCCTTTGCACTCTGCATCCTGTTTTCTGCTGAAATTATGTGTCCTCTAAATAGCAAAGTGGAGCTGAGCACACCTCAAATTCAGTTGCAATCTGCACCATGAATCACCAAGATAGGGCCTTTGTTCCTGACAGCTTTAGACAAGAAGCTCCGTCCTCTGAGTAATTATTCAAACCCTCAGCTGTAGGGTTGATTTGTGCCCGTATTGTGAGGTTGTTATAAGAACAATACCTGAGACTATTTTTCTTCATTTATCTTCACTGGAGAGTCTGTTCTCTCTCGCTTCAGCAAAACGTCCTCCTCATCCTTAACAATTTCGCTGTTGGCTTGCTGTGTTGTTCTTTTTCTCTCCTCCTTAATGATGTCCTGTTTCACTTTACCCTTAGCACTGTTCACACGAGGTGGTTTAATGTCTGTGTTGCCGTCAGAGGTGAGTATGGAGGTTTCACAGACTGTTGGCCCCTCCCACTTTGGAATGTCCAGTCCCAGCAGCTCCATTAGCCATTTCATGACTTCATCCACGTAACTATGGATGCGCAGGTCTGCATGTTTGTCCTACAAAACAGAGAATTTGAACTGTGACACTAGATAAGAACCGCTTTTCATTAAGTGGTAAACTCATTCCATCACATACACCAAAACACATACGTTAGTAGTACACCCTTAAATGGCAAATACTTCAAAGTGTCACATCTGAATAACTGTGTTAGTATGAGTACCCTTCATCATCACTTTTACAGGCTGTTTTTAAAAAGACAATTCAGCAAATAAATACAAGAACATTTCCACATTTCCATATGACTGAATATCTCTTGGTGTTCATTTATGTCAATCAGCAATGCATAGAAACAACAGGTGTATGTTCATTTTGTTTGAAGCAGGTTCACTTCAAAAACAGCCATAGTAAACAAAGCAGACAAGTGAGGGAAGCTTCATGGTAGAGTGGCACAAACAGACTTTTCAACTAAAGATGTGAAATTTCAGCTATACGAGGTCTATTAGAAAAGTATCCGACCTTATTATTTTTTAAAAAACCATATGGATTTGAATCACGTGTGATTACATCAGCCAAGCTTGAACCCTCGTGGGCATGCAAGAGTTTTTTCACGCCTGTCGGTGACGTCATTCGCCTGTGAGCACGCCTTGTGGGAGGAGTGGTCCAGCCCCCTCGTCGGAATTCCTTTGTCTGAGAAGTTGCTGAGAGACTGGCGCTGTGCTTCATCAAAATTTTTTCAAAAACTGTGAGGCACATCCGAGTGGATACCATTCGAGAAATTAAGCTGGTTTTCGGTGAAAATTTTAACGGCTGACGAGAGATTTTGGATTGTTTCTATCGCTGTAAGGACTTCCCACGGCGCGGGACGTCGCGCAGCGCTCCGAGGCGACATCGTCATCCTGTTTCAAGCTGAAAACCTCCAAATTTAAGCTTCTGTTGACCCAGGATGTCGTGAGAGAACAGAGAACTTTCAGAAGAGGTCGGAATCAGCAGTTTATCCGGACATTCCACTGTTAAAGGAGATTTTTTTTAATGAAAGACATGCGGACGGATTGGCGCGTCGGCTGCGCAACCACCACAGGAAAAACACCTCCGCTGGAAGCCTTAAGGACAAGTTGGAACATGCCCTGATGTTAAACAATTTCTCAGATACTCACTCAACTGAAAGCCACCAAAAGCCACCTGGATTTTACAAATGGTTATCAACACGGAGGTGTTTCTCCTGTGGCGGGCGCGCCACAGATGTTTTTGTATCCTCCTCCTGACTTGTCTGAAGACAACTGGCTGTAAAAGTGATGATTCAGATTTGTTATATTCAAGGATCTGCATACTTGTACTGACTTTTGTTACACCAAGTTTCTACTTTGGTGCCTATATTTTCAATTTCATCTTTGTTTGTCAACACAGACAAAATACAGTTACATTTACAGTTATGAGGCATGACATTAATGTGCACAGGGTGGAACTCACTTTTCTTCCATGCTATAACAACATTACATAGATGTGACTGGTGGAAGGAGACTCACATGTTTGGTGGGCTGTAAGTTGACTATGACCACTTTTCCACCGTTGCGCTTAGTGAGGAGGGGAAGGTCTCCACTGGGTTTGATCTGCATGGATGTGCCCAGGGTCAATGCCAGGTCTGCTCGTCTGTGCAACAAAATTTAGAAAATGCGTCATTAAATGACATGCACCTGTTTGAGCCACTGTTCCGTTATGCTCACTAATTTTCAATTTCTAGTTCTTTGGAATAATCTATCAAGATACAAGCGCAATGTGCCATCTGATGATTTTCCTGAAACACTGTTCAATGAATTTTTCTGGAATTTGGTACAGATAAACTTTGGGTGATTGTCTGTACACACAGAATACCCTCACCTCCCAGAAATCTTGTACACACAATCGTTGGGGGACTGTATGGTTTTCCTAAGTTGGACTTTCTGATTGAATTCTGGTAATTTGACAACATTTAGCCAGCGTTGGCGTTACTTCAGATTTTTCTAAAAGCAAGCTTAAAAACATGTATAAATATTGAAACAACTTATTTTGCAGGGAAGACCATTAGAAATCATTCCTGTCCAACTAGCTTCTATCAACTGTGACTGATGACATCTTCACTCATAATACACTGGAATAAAACCAAAACTGGAGATCCAATAAAATAAAAACTGAAGCACTGATGTGGACATATGGACGTTTTCCACAATGTTTCACTAAGCAATGAAGCTGAAGTACGTACATCATATCAACTCTGTATGTCAGGACAAATACAGTTTTCCGGATTTTGAAGGCTGATCCACGGGTTGGATTACATTGTGCTTTGGACAAAAAACTTTTTAAAACAACATTCTGAAGGTTCTGTGTAATTATGTCTGACCATCTTCAAATAATACATATTCCATCAATCCCTTTTATTTGCATATAATTTAAGGAAAATACTCATTAATAAAAGCAATATTAAATACTATACTTCATCAGTTTGAATATTATCAATACTTATTATAAAATCTATGCACATCAAATATTTTATAGTTATACTTAGTTTCTCAAGGCCACACCAGCTAAAAATATCATTATGTACACCTCAAAATTTTAAGAGCAAGTGTATTAAAATTCAAAAAGGCCTGTCAGGCTGTGGAGGAAAGTTTGTGGCCTGACCA
This sequence comes from Thalassophryne amazonica, assembly GCF_902500255.1. Lineage (NCBI taxonomy): Eukaryota > Metazoa > Chordata > Actinopteri > Batrachoidiformes > Batrachoididae > Thalassophryne > Thalassophryne amazonica. The sequence goes on along the minus strand of NC_047114.1, from coordinate 62,240,552 downwards.
CAGGTCCAACAAGACAAGTCTAAGGAAAACAGCTTAAATCATATTGTTCCTCCCCACCTTATTTACACAATGACATAGAGGCTTGTTAACCCCCAAAACGTTTTGCTGAAAAAAATATCTCCCAAAACGTGAATGCAGGTCTTGCAAAAAAAAAAAAAAAGTATGTGTATATATATATATATCTGTGATTCTTTGTAACATCTTACATATTATAATTCTCTTTCACCATCAAGGCAGAGAAAAGCAGAGACTAGTGGCAATTTCCAGTTACATCACTCTTCAGTTTTCATTCCAGCTTCTTTTTGATTCTTTTGAACTAGCCAGCCCTCAAAGAGACACCATTATACTATAGTTTACTTGAGAACTGAATAAGGTGCAGCAACAGGAAATTAAAAATAATGGAAAATGAATGGCAATCTAGTTGGCATTCACGGTATTAAAATAAATATTACAGTAAAAAAAAGATATCTAGCAACAGTTGTTCTGGTTTTTCCCATTTATGTTCATGAAACATAAATAAATAAATAAATTATATATATATATATATATATATATATATATATATATAAAAATTAAAAAGGTAAAAACAAAAAAACTGACAAGTACCCTGTGGATTCTGGAAGCACAGCTGAAAGGACAGAGCTGCATTCATGGGCAATGAATCAACAGGACATTTTTAAACAAAGAGATTCTGAGTCCTCATTCTGTGTCTCACCTGCTGGCATCATCTGCTTTGTTCAGGTCTTTGTCGGGAAGCGCATCCTCCCAGTCCAGGATGGTGCTGATCAGCCTCCCTCTGTTTGGTGAGCGCGTGCACGCACGCACGCACGTGCACACACACACACACACACACACACACACACACACACACACACACACACCAATAATATGTATTTTCAATACCAATGCAACTTTTTGACGAATGAATTACATGTACAGTGCTTCTGGAAAGTATTCACAGCTCTTCACTTTCTTCCACATTTTGTTATGTTACAGCCTTATTCCAAAATGGATTAAATTCATTTTTTCTTCAAAAATACCCCATAATGACAATGACAATTTTTTTTTTTTTTTGCAAATTTGTTAAAAATGAAAGAAAAAAAATTAAGAAAGCTACAAATTGAGCTCAGGTGCATCCTGTTTTAAACTGATCATCCTTGAGATGTTTCTAAAGCTTAATTGGAGTCCACCTGGGGTAAATTTAGTTGACTGAACATGATTTGGAAAGGCATACACCTACCTACATATAAGGTCCCACAGTTGACAGTGCATAACAGAGCACAAACCAAGCATGAAGTCAAAGGAATTGTCTGCAGACACAATGAGTTGCAAGACATGGTTGCCTCGAGTTACAAATCTGGGGAAGGGTACAGAAACATTTCTGCTGCTTTGAAGGTCCCAATGAGCACAGTGGCCTCCATCATCTGTAAATGGAAGAAGTTCGGATCCACCAGGACTCTTCCTAGAGCTGGCTGCCCGTGATGTCAGGCAAGCTCGTTAGAAAACTTATATGCGTGTTCAAAAATTTGAGCAGTGATCAGGCAGAGAGATTTCCCACTACCTGCAAGTTTGTTTGCTGTTTTGTCCTCTGCTTGTCTTTTATTTTTCCTGCGGCTGTCTGACGGTTCATTCTGGGCTTCTGATTGGCCAAAGCTCCAGCACAAGCAGAGAAAGGAACTCTTTCTCCTCATCTCTCTCTCTCAGCAAGGAGCATATTTATCTATAAAGCTCCAGAGAAAACTGATAATTTGCCAATGGAAAAAATACTTAAATATTTAACTAATCCTTTTACTGCATCAGTCAGTGTGACATAGCCTTAAGATAAAACTAAAGCAATTCAGGGTTACTTTTGTTACATATGTCACACATGTCAAAAATCCTCAGTGTCCATGTTATGTTCTTTTTATAGCAGGAAAATTACTGTGAGCAGTTATACAATTATGAGACTTTGAGATTGTTTTATATCCAACCTCAAACACGTAAAAATTTAAAACATAGATCAAACTAATTTTGTACCTTATTTGATCAAGATTGTAATATAACGTATTTTCATTTTTGCATCTGCTACCTGAAAGTTAACCCCAAAAAACCTCCATGAATCATTTAATTTAAAACTGTTAAATAAATATTTTAAACATTTAACTTAGAATTAATGCAAAGAATGTCATGTAAATGAACTGGTGCTTGTTAACTTTGTTGCTCCTGTCACCTTACTTCATTCACAGCTCTGACAGCTTTTTTTTTACTCAACAGTTTAAGAAGACTTCACAGGAATATTTTACTTACAGTTTTATGTGTTTAACAAATAAGCACTGTGATAGCGAGGCCTGTGTATGTTTGCAGTTCATGCACAGAATCACATTTTACTCCATCTTTCCATGACGGTTTATCATCATATTGTATTTAAATCACAGCCTTTAACCACAATTTTATAATGGTGCAGGCTCCTGATGTATTTAATCATGGAACCCTGGAGTAAAGCATCAAATATTCATATTCCTGAAAATGGAAGCAGCAAAATTTGTGAGTTATATACACTCCTGAATAATCACATCATACTCCAATTATCTCAGGTGTAGGTACCACACAGAAGATTAATTCAAATGCGTGCATCCAAGAATGCATTACCTGCAGGCTCTGAGACCCCTGGAGCGGACAACATCGCAGTAACGTCCTGTTGGTTTCAACCCCATCACGCCGATCACCTTGTCTCTCACATATTGCCTGGAAAGCCAAGACAGTGAAAATCACCTCATTAATATTTAATTTACAGTTGCAGTAAGATCCAATACAAACCTGTTCACAAATGCTTAGACATGACAGGTGGGGATGAACATTTAGTGGTCACTTTATTAGGTCTACCTGCCAAAATGCACGTGCACTGAATGTTTAGTGTGCAAGCCACTGAGGTAAAATGAAGATCAGACATATTACCTCATTTGCCTTTAACTGTGACACAGTTATAAAAAATAACATTCAACATGAACGATGACCAAGGCATCATAACTTTAACTAGGAATTTTGACTCTACAATAAACTGTAGAGATGAGCAGTGATTGAACTTAACATCACAAATGAAAAAATGAGTTGACAAAACCACTAATCCTATACAGAAAATACATCTCTAATATATTGGTAATGGCTTCACTGTTGTAATTGCCACTTTAGCAAAAATGCCAAACTTCAACTGTTTCATCTTCTAAAATGTTATGTTTGGTCATTACGCTTTATATCACTGTATTTGAATATCTTTGAGCTTTTTCTGCTCAGAAAAACATGCAATATTTGCCAACTGTGTCAGTATTATCTACTGACTGAACACATAATGAACAAGAGCAATCACAGATTTCTAACATCCGCCAACATATATGGAGACTTCCATGCCATAATGTCTATCTGTGGTGCAAATTTGGTGAGAATCTGTGAATTAGTTTTGGTGTAATCCTTCAAAGCCTATATGAAGTGAAATCGTGATCCAGGATTCGGATCACCTCCAAAATTTAATGGAGTCTTCCATGCCCTAATATCTGTCTGTGGTGCAAATGTGGTGCAATCCGTGAAGTAGTTTTGACATAATCCTTCAAAGCGTATATAAAGTGAAATCTTGATCAAGAATCCGGATTCGGATCTGGATCACCTCAAAAATTTAATGGAGTCTTTCATGGCCTAATATTTACAACCCCAATTCCAATGAAGTTGGGACGTTGTGTAAAATGTAAATAAAAACAGAATACAATGATCTGCAAATCCTCTTCAACCTATATTCAATTGAATACACCACAAAGACAAGATATTTAATGTTTAAACTTATAAACTTTATTGTTTAAAAGTTATTGTGCAGTTATTTATTGTGCAAATATTTGCTTATTTTGAAATGGATGCCTGCAACACGTTTCAAAAAAGCTGTTTACCACTGTGTTACATCACCTTACCTTCTAACAACACTCAATAAGCGTTTGGGAACTGAGGACACTAATTGTTGAAGCTCTGTAGGTGAAATCTTTTTCATTCTTGCTTGATGTACGACTTCAGTTGTTCAATAGTCTGGGGTCTACGTTGTATTTTGCGCTTCATGATGCGCCACAGATTTTCAATGGGCGACAGGTCTGGACTGCAGGCAGGCCAGTCTACTACCCACACTCTTTTACTACGAAGCCACGCTGTTGTAACAGATGCAGAATGTGGCTTGGCATTGTCTTACTGAAATAAGCAGGGACGTCCCTGAAAAAGAAGTTGCTTGGATGGCAGCATGTGTTGCTCCAAACCCTGGATGTACCTTTCAGCATTGATGGTGCCATCACAGATGTGTAAGCTGCCCATGCCATGGGCACTAACACACCCCCATACCATCACAGATGCTGGCTTTTGAACTTTGCGCTGGTAACAAGCTGGATGGTCTTTTTCCTCTTTTGTCTGGAGGACATGACGTCCGTGATTTCCAAAAACAATTTGAAATGTGGGCTCAACAGACCACAGCACACTTTTCCACTTTGCGTCTGTCCATGTCAAATGAGCTCAGGCCCAGAAAAGGTGGCAGCGTTTCTGGATGTTGTTGATGTATGGCTTTCACTTTGCATGGTAGAGTTTTAACTTGCACTTGTAGATGTAGTGGCGAACTGTGTTAACTGACAATGGTTTTCTGAAGTTTTCCTGAGCCCACGTGGTAAGATCCTTTACACAATGATGTCTGTTTTTAATGCAGTGCCGCCTATAATGTTGGTTTTCGGCCTTGTTGGTTATGTGTAGAAAATTCTCCAGATTCTCTGAATGTTATGATTATATTATGGACTGTAGATGAAGGAATCCCTAAATTCCTTGCAAATGAATGTTGCGAAACATTGTTCTTAAACTGTTGGACTATTTTTTCATGCAGTTGTTCACAAAGTGATGATCCTTGCCCCATCTTTGCTTGTGAACAGCTTAGCCTTTTGGTGATGCTCCTTTTATACCCAATCATGACACTCACCTGTTTCCAATTACCCTGTTCACCTGTGGAATGGTCCAAATAGGTGTTCTTTGAGCATTGATCAACTTTCCCAGTCTTTTGTCACCCCTGTTCCAGCTTTTTTGAAATGTGTTGCAGGCATCCATTTCAAAATGAGCAAATATTTACACAAAAAACAAAAACGTCTATCAGTTTGAAGATTAAATATCTTGTCTTTGTGGTGTATTCAATTGAATATAGGTTGAAGAAGATTTGCAAATCATTGTATTCTGTTTTTATTTACATTTCACACAACGTCCCAACTTCATTGGAATTAGGGTTGTATCCGAGGTGAAAATATGGTGAGAATCTATGAAGTAGTTTTTACGTAATCCTTCAAAGGTTTATGCGGTCCCACGGAAAAGGCACGTTATGAGGAATGAAAGAAAAAAAAAAACACTACTGTGTGAATTAAACGGCAGACTTTTCTCTTTTCTTGCCCGCAACAGACAACAGTCCCTGTTCATCATGATTGACATCTTTAAATGTCTTTGACAGAGGTTGATGAATAAATTATGGACCTACTTCTAAATCAGAACCAGCAGGTCCACAATCAATGTAGATAAACGATCATTTTCACACCCTCGGAAACAGCGCAACAGCCCAGCTGCATCGTTATTTTTTCAGGGATGCTGTTCCAACACTGTGGGAATTAAAATGAGAATTGATTCAAAATCAATCTTTTCAACTTAGCACTACTTGTGCGTGCTAAAAACTATGCACAACAGAAAACACAGGGCGAAGCGCTTTTCTGACAAGATCTCTACATCGCTTTCTTCTTGAGAAAAGATTCCCTCCATATTTTCTGCTACATATTTACTTTTTACATGCACAAGCGCCAATTATGTACACACCTGTTTATTTATTGCCTCTTTTTCTCCTTCCTGACCAATCACAATGAAAAAATTGTTTCCACTTACAGAAATGACACTGACTGCATCTTAGTGTTTTTTTATTTTATTATTTAAATGTTATTTGTGCAGCTGCGCATCTGGTCTTACACTGTGGTGCATTACCCAAAATTTCTGGCTGATGTACCTGGCATTTTGTAATCGATCAGGATTGCTCATTAAAATGGCCACTAAGCAAATGTCACTGACTGAGATTATCAAAAAGAAAACTGAAAGGTTTGAGGAACTGGGTTTTTTGGAAACAAGTGTGTGTGTGTGTGTGTGTGTGTGTGTGTGTGTGTGTGTGTGTGTACGCTCACATACCTTCCACATTTCTCACATTCCTCAACAAACATGTTTCCATGGAGCTCTGAGAGCAGATCCCTAATAAAGTGAGATGTAGAAAAAGGCAACAAAATCACACAGATGACAGTCACTGAAATTACACAGTTAAATGCTTCTACAAAACTTTATACCATCCTTCCTTCTGAGCCACACTCTGAAATATAAATAGATTCCTTTCTAAATTGCATCTTCTGAGTGCACAGGTTTGTGCCTTCCGTCTCAGTTCAGCCTTTCTTTCAATTATATCTTTGGTGAACTTGCATTAAAATAGATAAAATAAAATAAGACAAAAAAAAAATCTAACATTAGGTGGAGAGAGAACTAAGAAAAAGGAAAGTAAATCCTGTGGGTCAAAAGTCACTCACTCATCTTCAACCACTTATCCAGGATCGGGTTGCGAGGGCAACAGCTCCAGCAGGGGACCCAAGACTTCCCTTTCCTGGGCCACATTGACCATCTCTGACTAGGGGATCCCGAGGCATTCCCAGGCCAGTGTGGAGATATAATCTCCCCACCTAGTCCTGGGTATTCCCCGGGGTATCCTTCCAGATGGACATGGCTGGAACACCTCCCTAGGGAGGTGCCCTGGGGGCATCCTTACCAGATGCCTGAACCACCTCAGCTGGCTCCTTTCAACACGCAGGAGCAGTGGCTCTACTCCAAGCTCCCCACAGATGACCAAGCTTCTCACCCTATCTCTAAGTGAGACACTAGCCACCCTCCTGAGGAAGCCCATTTTGGCCGCTTGTACTGGCGATCTAATTTTTTCAGTCATGACCCAACCCTCATGACCATAGGTAAGAGTAGGAACAAAGATTGACCAGTAGATCGAGAGCTTCGCCTTTTGGCTCAGCTCCCTTTTCGTCACAACAGTACGGTAGAGCGAATGCAATACTGCCCCTGCTGCACCGATTCTCCGGCCAATCTCACGTTCCATTGTCCCCGCACTTGTGAACAAGACCTCGAGGTACTTGAACTTCTTCACTTGGGTCAAGGCCGTATTCCCTCCCCGGAGTAGGCAATCCATCGGTTTCCTGCTGAGAACCATGGCCTCAGATTTAGAGGTGCTAATCCTCATCCCAGCCGCTTCATACTCAGCTGTGAACTGATCCAGTGAGTGTTGGAGGTCACAGGCTGAAGAAGCCAACAGGACCACATCATCTGCAAACACCAAACTGGAAACCCTTCTCCCCCCAATTATGTCTCAATATCCTGTCCATGAATATCACAAACACTATTGGCAACAAGGCGCAGCCCTGGTGGAAGCCAACCCCCACCGGAAACAAGTCAGACTTACTGCCAAGCACTCTAACACAGCTGTCGCTTTGTGCGTACAAAGATTGGATGGCCCTGAGAAGGGACCCCCTCATGCTATACTCCCGCAGCACCTCCCACAGTATCTCCCGGGGTACCTGATTATACGCCTTCTCCAAGTCCACAAAACACAGTTTTTGGGTCAAAATGAAATATCTATATTGTGTAAGCACTCAATATATGGGCCCAGGGGCTCGTTGGTGCTCGTGTTTATTCTCAGATTCTGTAGTGTAAAGCACAAATGCCTAATTATCACCCCTTGGAAACATCAGACAAGAATTATTTTCCTTCACACACATCTTCATATGAGGTGCTGCCATTATGCAAAAGTTTATCAAATCCACTGACCAGTTAAGGAAGAGTGGAATGTACAATACTCATGGACAGACAGCCAAAAAGACCTCAACTTTTATTTGTGTGTCTGTGTGTATGGGGTCCATAATAAAATTAAAGACAAAGTTGTAGAGATGTGCATCAATAAGTTCAAATTAAAATTAGGAATAAAACAGGACATAACCCACAAGATTCTAAACCCAGTGTTATGGTGTTAAAATGGATGCATGTGTTGGACAAAGATGAAGTAATTGGATCTGTTGTTTCTTATTGATATCCCTTTATTTCTTGCATAAAAAAGAAAGAAAAAAGAAAGAATAAAATAAACAAATGTTCACAGTAAAAGCTTCAAAGGTCACTTTCCCTGTCAGAAAACACATGAAGTGGGCTGTTACCAGAGAAAAGACTATGAATGCATGAATTTATGCAAACACTTGATTTCTGTGAATCATTACTTTTTTCTGGACCAAACCAGCCAATCACCAAAAAAAAACAAACAAACAAAAAAAAAAAACCCTCCCAGATCAACAGAACACCGCTAATGCCCAGACCTGCTGACAATGTATTTTGATGATTTTGGATCATATCTTGTAAGATCATGCACATTTCAATGCAACATTAACATTACAATTTATCCGTGAAATAATACATCCATTAATGTCCCCCAGTATTGACGATTTAAACTGCTTTACATCCATGTGTCTATAAATATCTTACCTTGGGAACCCTGAACGGACATGCAGGCCATCCACATTCTGGCTAATGAGGTATTTGAGGTATCCAGCCCTTTGCAATCCTAAAAGGGCCCTGTGAGTTAAACTGGGCCGGGCATCTTCAAATGTCGTTTCAAAGTGAGGTGTCTCACCCTTTTCTTCTAATGTCCATACACCTTTTGGGCCCCTGAAAGGAAAATGCTCATAAATACACAGACTCCAAAATATGTAATCATTACTGGAGAGACTGTAGTGCAGTGGGCAGTTTGGAGGCAGTATTAATTAATGCTACTACTACTAAAAACAACAACAAGATACTTTTTTAATTGATTAGCTGAGTTAAGGCTCTCTCTCTCTCTCTCTCTCTCTATAACCCATCTTTGCACAGTCACACAATCACTAGAAGCATAAATAGTACATGGACATGTCTTCATTACAACACATACTGAGCATTACCATTGTGATGAACTTCTACTAAGTCTGGTACTTTTACAGCTTTGTGCCAGACGTTGTTGCATCCCAACAGAGAATAAACGTCCTCAACAAAATCAAACATATATATATATATATATATATATATATATATACACACTGCGATTTTGCAAGTTCTCCCACTTAGAAATCATGGAGGGGTCTGAAATTTTCATCTTAGATGCATGTCCACTGTGAGAGACAAAAAAAAAAAAAAAAAAAATCCGGAAATCACAATGTATGATTTTTTAATAATTTATTTGTATGTTACTGCTGCAAATAAGTATTTGAACACCTGTGAAAATCAATGTTAATATTTGGTACAGTAGCCTTTGTTTGCAATTACAGAGGTCAAACATTTCCTGTAGTTTTTCACCAGGTTTGCACACACTGCAGCAGGGATTTTGGTCCACTCCTCCATACAGATCTTCTCTAGATCTTTCAGGTTTGGAGTTTCAGCTCCCTCCAAAGATTTTCTATTAAGTTCAGGTCTGGAGACTGGCCAGGCCACTCCAGGACCTTGAAATGCTTCTTATGGAGCCCCTCCTTAGTTGCCCTGGCTGTGTGTTTGGGGTCATTGTCATGTTGGAAGACCCAGCCATGACCCATTTTCAATGCTCTTACTGAGGGAAGGAGGTTGTTTGCCAAAATCTCGCAATACATGACCCATCCATCCTCCCTTCAATACGGTGCAGTCGTCCTGTCCCCTTTGCAGAAGAGCACCCCCAGAGTATGATGTTTCCACCCCCATGCTTCACGGTTGGGAAGGTTTTCTTGGGGTTGTTCTCATCCTCTAAACATGGTAAGTGGAGTTGATTCCAAAAAGCTCTAATCTGGTCTCATCTGACCACATGACCTTCTCCCATGCCTCCTCTGGATCATCCAGATGGTCACTGGTGAACTTCAAACAGGCCTGGACATGTGCTGGCTTGAGCAGGGGGACCTTGCTGCCCTGCAGGATTTTAAACCATGACAGCATCATGTGTTACTAATGTAATCTTTGTGACTGTGGTCCCAGCTCTCTTCAGGTCATTGACCAAGTCCTCCTGTGTTGTTCTGAGCTTTCTCAGAATCATCCTTACCCCACAAAGTGAGATCTTGCATGGAATCCCATACCGGGGGAGATTGACAGTCATCTTGTGTTTCTTCCACTTTCTAATAAATAATCATAACAGCTGTTGTCGTCTACCAAGCTGCTTGCCTGTTGTCCTGTAGTCCATCCCAGCTCTTTGGTCTTGGCTATGGTGGACAGGTTGGAGTGTGATTGATTGAGCGTGTGAACAGGTGTCTTTTATACAGGTAACAAGTTCAAACAGGTGTAATTAATACAGGTAAAGAGAGCAGAATAAGAGGGCTTCTTAAAGAAACATTTACAGGTCTGTGTGAGCCAGAATTCTTGCTGGTTGGTAGGGATTCAAATACTTATTTGCAGCAGTAAGATACAATTATTAAAAAAAAAAAAAAATCATACATTGTGATTTCCGGATTATTTTTTTTTTAGATTATGTCTCTCGCAGTGGACATGCACCTAAAATGAAAATTTCAGCCCCCTCCATGATTTCTAAGTGGGAGAACTTGCAAAACCACAGGGTGTTCAGATAGTTATTTTCCTCACTGTATATATATATATATATATATATATATATATATATATGAATCCCCATAAGGTGACAGGTTCAAGAAACTCAATATAAAATAGAAGAGATCTCTGTCTCCTTATCTGAATTTGTACCAACATTTAATAAGCTCTGCCTTGGCCCAAGGTGGACTTATCCACTAATATCCCCGTCACACATAGCCAGAATCACGCAGAATGGCGTCAGAATGACAAATCGGCGCACAACCGAAAAGTGTTGGGTTTCAGTTCCAAAATGTTCTGACAGCCATCTGTGAGAGTCCACACAGCTGGTCAAAATTGGTCAGCGGCCCTGAGTGTGATGCACATGCTCAAAATCCTCCAGGCACTGTTGAGATGGGACACCTATCCAACAGCGGTCCACGTGCAATCTGAGAACCATCTGACTGCAATTTACATATTCTGATGGCGGAAAAACAGGATCTGAAATGTTATGAGCGCATACGAGGGAACCTCGAGATGGCTTTGGTATGGCAAAGCCTGTCAGTATGACCTGCACGTGCCACGTATAATAATATTTGCCGTGTCGGGCTGGTTCCTGCACATTCTTGCTGTGTGTGACAGGGCTTTAAATTTCATTGAAATCTATTCATGTCTCACAGCTATCCAGCTATCTCCCTAACTCACGGTACAAAAAAAAAAAAGTTATTCCAGCTTTTGTATAAATTTTCATAAAAGACGTAAGTCTGACAGCCACTTTCTTGACTGAAGTTGTTGTTATGCTAATAAACACATATAACCCCCCACCTGAGATCAACTTTCACAAGAATCTGTTGGTACACTGAATTCTTTTTTTATTTTAATTATTGAAAAGTTAATACTTATGTTCCTTTATCTACATCTAACTCAAATTTTAATGATGTTGTTTGTTGTAAGATAGGCGAGACACTCAGTAAGTTTCATGAAAATCTGATCAATTATCAAACTCCGTTATTAAAAGTGTTTCTGTTTCCTGGGTATGCCCTTATAGCAGATTTAATGGCATTTAGCTAGTGTTACACTGAAATCTTTCCTCTATGTTTGTGAGTAATATGCTCACCCTGCCTAAGGACAAGGTTAGTGTCACTGTGAACAACATCATGAATGTCAAGCTTTTTGACGCATCCCTTTAACTTCTAAAACTTTAGATGAGCGTTTTTTTCCACAGAGGGGAAAAAAAAAGAAAAAATCATGTATAGGTGTCATGGCTTTGCATTTGTGCTGGCAAGTGTTGTGTGGGCCACCACCAGAGGGCGCCCTGCCTGAAGTGCGGGCTTCAGGCACGAGAGGGCGCCGGAGCAACCGGGAGTGGCAGCTGGCAGTCATCACCAGCACCAGCTGTCACTCATCATCACCACAACCACATCTCCATAAAAGCCAGGCAGCATCTTCACCTCACTGCCGAGAAATCGTCTACCAATCAGGTAAACACTCAGTTGTTGTTTTGTGCCGTACAACATTCTGAACATTTGCAGGCGTACCTGTTTGACTGGTCAGCAGCTGGAAGCTGGGAGGAGACGACGTTCTTCACTCCTCGGATAAGTAGTCTTTCAGGCTCTGCACGTTTTTGTTCCTGTGTGACTGTACTTAAGAGGTGGAGGTGTTTCCCACCCTTTCTGACTGTTTGCTGGGTGTTGACGCACCCACCATCACCTGTCTGTTCTTCCTGCCAGCAGTACCCGATCTGACAGCCGGAGGCAGTGGCCACCTGGGGACCCAGCGCTTGGTGGCTCCGGGGTGCTTCAGATCTGGTGGCAGTGGAAAGCGTGTGGGATCCGGCTCTTTTCTGGACGGGCGTCTTCTATCCTCGAGCCTGCCCACACGTCACCGTAAATTATTGACTGTTGATCTCAATTGTGTTGTCTGTTGCCCTGTTGTGCACATTCACAACATTAAATGGTTATATTTTGGCTTATTCCATTGTCCGTTCATTTGCACCCCCTGTTGTGGGTCCGTGTACCTACACTTTCACAACAGGATTTCTCGGCCAGCATCATGGATCCGAGGGGCGTCAACCATCGCTTGAACCGCCAATGGAAACACAGGGTGCACAGGCGTCGGCAGGAGACGTGTTAGGTGAACTGCACCACATCTTAACCGCCTTCACTGTTCGGTTGGACTTGGTAACCGAGCAGAACGTTATACTTTACCGGAGGATGGAGGCTCTCACCAGCCAGGTGGAAGCACGCACTCAGGGTGCTGCTGCAGCACCTCCTCCTGCTGACCGAGCACTGAATACAGACATTCCAGTGGTGATTCAACGAACCCCCCCCCCATCCCCTGAAGCATACATAAGCCCTCCGGAACCATACGGAGGTTGTGTCGAGAGGTGCGCAGACTTCTTAATGCAGTGTTCGCTCGTCTTTGCACAGCGTCCCATTATGTACGCGTCAGATGCCAGCCGGGTGGCTTATGTTATTAATTTGCTTCGAGGAGAGGCACGCGCCTGGGCTACGGCGCTCTGGGAGCAGAATTCACGGCTCCTAACAACATATACTGGGTTTGTGAGGGAGTTTAAACAGGTGTTTGATCATCCCAATAGAGGCGAAACCGCTTCGACCGTGCTGCTGTCAATGAGACAGGGATGTCGGAGTGCAGCCGAGTATGCAGTCGACTTCCGCATCGCGGCTGCGAGGTCTGGCTGGAATAACGTTGCACTCCGCGCCGCCTTCGTAAACAGACTGTCTCTGGTCCTGAAGGAGCACCTGCTGGCTAAGGATGAGCTGCGGGATTTTGACGGGCTTGTCGACCTGGTCATACGGTTAGACAGCCGGTTAAAAGAACACTGTCGGGAGCGGGGCGAAGGGCCTGGCCGGGTGCGAGCCGTCCCTCTTCCTTCCGGGACTGAAAGGGTGCCGCCGTCCCCACGCTCCACAGTCGGAGAGCTCCGTGGGGCAACAGCTCCCCCTGCTGACGAAGCTATGGACACGAGCAGGGCTAAAGTAAAATCACATGACAGACAACGGAGGCTGGCTCGCGGAGAATGTTTTTTCTGTGGCTCGAATGAGCACATACAAAGAAACTGCCCCAAGCAGTAAAACTTCAACGCCCGCCCTTAGAGACTGGGTTAAGGGTGGGCCATAACATCCACGCGGGGAAAGCCCGTAGATCCGAACGCATCCCCGTGACGATCCTTTGTGGGGATCTTACCCTTCACGCTCCAGCACTGGTGGACACGGGGTCTGAAGGGAATCTGCTGGACAGCAGATGGGCCAGGGAGGTAGGGCTCCCTCTAGTGGCTCTACCTTCACCATTGAAGGTACGGGCACTAGATGGCACCCTTCTCCCATTAATCACACACCAGACACCACCCGTGACATTGGTGGTGTCTGTGAATCACAGGGAGGAGATTGTGTTCTATGTAACACCTTCTACCTCCCGAGTGATTTTGGGATTTCCATGGATGATTAAGCACAATCCCTGGATTGATTGGCCGTCTGGGGTAGTGACGCAGTGGAGCGACACCTGCCACCGGGAATGTTTAGGATCCTCGGTTCCACCCGGTGTGACAGCTAATGAGGAGGTTAAAGTCCCCCCCAATCTGTCGGCGGTGCCGGAGGAGTACCATGATCTTGCTGACGTCTTCAGCAAAGATCTGGCACTCACTCTTTCCCCGCACCGTCCGTATGATTGTGCCATTGATTTGATCCCGGCGCTGAGTACCCGTCCAGCAGGTTGTACAATCTCTCTTGTCCTGAGCGCGAATCAATGGAGACCTACATCCGGAACTCCTTAGCTGCCGGGTTGACCGGAACTCCACCTCCCCGATGGGTGCAGGTTTCTTTTTCGTGGGCAAAAAGGACGGCGGACTCCGTCCATGCATTGACTACAGAGGGCTGAACGAAGTCACAGTTCGCAATCGATACCCGCTGCCTCTGCTAGATTCTGTGTTCACGCCCTTGCATGGAGCCCAAATCTTCACCAAACTAGATCTTAGGAATGCGTACCACCTGGTTGGGATCCGGAAGGGAGACGAGTGGAAGACGGCATTTAACACCCCATTAGGTCACTTTGAGTACCTGGTCATGCCGTTCGGCCTCACCAATGCGCCCACGACATTCCAAGCGTTGGTTAATGACATCTTGCGGGACTTCCTGCACCGGTTCGTCTTCGTATACCTGGACGATATCCTCATCTTCTCCCCGGATCCTGAGACTCGTGTGCAGCATGTACGTAAGGTCCTGCAGCGGTTGTTGGAGAACCGGCTGTTTGTGAAGGGCGAGAAGTGCGAGTTCCACCGTACTTCTTTGTCCTTCCTGGGGTTCATCATCTCCTCCAACTCCGTCGCACCTGATCCGGCCAAGGTAGCGGCGGTGAGAGATTGGCCCCAACTGACAAGCCGTAGGAAATTGCAACAGTTCCTCGGTTTTGCAAATTTCTACCGGAGGTTCATAAAGGGCTATAGCCAGGTAGTTAGCCCCCTGATGGCCCTAACCTCCACTAAAGTCCCCTTCACCTGGTCGGATTGGTGTGAAGCCACGTTTAAGGAGTTGAAACGTCGGTTCTCGTCTGCACCCGTTCTGGTGCACCCCGATCCCAATCGCCAGTTTGTAGTCGAAGTGGATGCCTCTGACTCAGGGATAGGAGCTGTGCTGTCCCAGAGCGGGGAGTCCGATAAGGTTCTCCATCCTTGTGCCTATTTTTCCCGTAGGTTGACCCAAGCAGAGCGGAACTACGACGTCGGCAATCGGGAACTCCTTGCGGTGAAAGAGGCTCTTGAGGAGTGGAGACACCTGTTAGAGGGAGTGACGGTGCCCTTCGCGGTTTTCACCGACCATCGGAACCTGGAGTACATCCGGACCGCCAGGCGTCTGAACCCCAGGCAAGCCCGCTGGTCACTGTTCTTCGGGCGTTTTTGACTTCCGGATCACCTACCCTGTCCCGGGTCCACGAAGAGGAGGTCAAGGTCAAGCTGTCAGATCCACTGGAACCCATCATCCCCGAGTCCACTATCGTGGCCGCCCTCACCTGGGACGTGGAGAAGACCGTCCGGGAGGCCCTGGCACGGAACCCGGACCCGCGGACCGGCCCAAAGAACAGACTTTATGTCCCACCAGAAGCCAGAGCTGCAGTCCTGGACTTCTGTCACGGATCCAAGCTCTCCTGTCATCCCGGGGTGCGAAGAACCGTGGCAGTGGTCCGGCAGCGCTTCTGGTGGGTGTCTATGAAAGCTGACGTCCTGGAGTACGTCCAGGCCTGCACCACCTGCGCCAGGGGAAAGGCTGACCACCAACGGGCACAGGGACTCCTCCAGCCGTTACCTGTGCCTCACCGCCCCTGGTCCCATATCGGCCTGGACTTCGTCACGGGCCTCCCGCCGTCCCAGGGCATGACCACCATCTTCACGATAGTGGACCGGTTCTCCAAGGCGGTCCACTTCGTGGCCCTCCCGAAGCTCCAGACGGCCCAGGAGACTGTAGACCTCCTGGTCCACCACGTCGTACGTCTGCATGGGATTCCATCCGACGTCGTCTCTGACCGTGGTCCCCGGTTCTCCTCGCAAGTCCGGAGGAGTTTCTGTAGGGAACTGGGGGCCACCGTGAGCCTCTCGTCCGGGTACCATCCCCAGACAAACGGACAGGTAGAGCGGGTCAACCAGGAATTGGAGCAGGCCCTTCGCTGCGTGACCTCAGCGCACCCGACGACCTGGAGCAACCATCTGGCCTGGATCGAGTACGCACACAACAGCCAAGTTTCATTTGCCACCGGCCTCTCCTGGTTTGAAGTATGTTTGGGGTACCAGCCCCCATTGTTTCCGCTTGTGGAGGGAGAGGTCGGGGTGCCCTCAGTCCAGGCCCATCTGAGGAGGTGCCGTCGGGTGTGGCGCTCTGCCCGCTCTGCCCTGCTCAAAGCCCAGACAAGGGCCAAGGCCCATGCAGACCGCCGGCGATCCCCGGCCCCTGCATACCAGCCCGGGTAGGAGGTTTGGCTGTCAACGAAGGACATTCCATTGCAGGTGGAGTCACAAAAACTAAAAGACCGGTACATCAGCCCCTTCTCCATCCTCAAGGTCCTCAGCCTGGCGGCAGTGAAGCTGAAGCTGCCAGCTTCACTGCGGATTCACCCGGTTTTCCACGTCTCCCGGATCAAGCTGTACCACACCTCTTCCCTCTGCACTCCCGGACCGGCGCCGCCTCCTGTCCGGATCATCGATGGAGAGCCGGCCTGGACAGTGCGTAGGCCCCTGGACGTCCGTCGACGGGGCCGGGGTTTCCAGTATCTGGTGGACTGGGAGGGTTATGGACCCGAAGAACGCTCCTGGGTGAAGAGGAGCTTCATCCTGGACCCGGCCCTCCTGGCCGATTTCTACCGCCGGCATCCGGACAAACCTGGTCGGGCGCCAGGAGGCGCCCGTTGAGGGGGGGGGGGGGGTCCTGTTGTGTGGGCTGCTGAAGAGGAGGTACTGCTGGCCCACCACCAGAGGGCGCCCTGCCTGAAGTGTGGGCTTCAGGCACGAGAGGGCGCCGGAGCAACCGGGAGTGGCAGCTGGCAGTCATCACCAGCACCAGCTGTCACTCATCATCACCACAACCACATCTCCATAAAAGCCGGGCAGCATCTTCACCTCGCTGCCGAGAAATCGTCTACCAATCAGGTAAACACTCAGTCGTTTTGTGCCGTACAACATTCTGAACATTTGCAAGGCGTACCTGTTTGACTGGTCAGCAGCTGGAAGCTGGGAAGAGACGACGTTCTTCGCTCCTTGGATAAGTAGTCTTTCAGGCTCTGCACGTTTTTGTTCCTGTGTGACTGTGCTTAAGAGGTGGAGGTGTTTCCCACCCTTTCTGTTTGCTGGGTGTTCACGCACCCACCATCACCTGTCTGTTCTTCCTGCCAGCAGTACCCGATCTGACAGCCGGAGGCAGTGGCCACCTGGGGACCCAGCGCTTGGTGGCTCCGGGGTGCTTCAGATCCGGTGGCAGTGGAAAGCGTGTGGGATCCGGCTCTTTTCTGGACGGGCGTCTTCTATCCTCGAGCCTGCCCACACGTCACCGTGAATTATTGACTATTGATCTCAATTGTGTTGTCTGTTGCCCTGTTGTGCACATTCACAACATTAAATGGTTATATTTTGGCTTATTCCATTGTCCGCTCATTTGCGCCCCCTGTTGTGGGTCCGTGTACCTACACTTTCACAACAGGCAAGATTTGTATGTGTGAGATACAACAATATGTGACAAAGAAACATGGAATTATTTTGGTGATTTACCTGAAGTCAGGGATGCCTGCAGAGGTGCTGATTCCTGCCCCACTGTGGACAACCATGTACTGTGATTCCTTTACCAACTGAGCTAGTGCCTCAACCTTCATCTTCAGTTCTTCTGGACAATCAAATGCCTGCCACACATCACACCACAATATGTTCAAGATTAATCTAAGAATGAAAGTACAGTCACAGAACAGAACCTCTCCAACTATAAATCTAAGAGAATTTGAAAGTAAAGAGCTGAATGGGTGCTTTTACGCAATATTTTATTTAAGCAAAGTGTGAGTCAAGTCAAGGCCGCCCAAATCTGCTCCTGGAGGGCACCTGCCCTGCATGTTTTCATGTCTAACTGCTCTACTCACTACAAATTATTTGATTCCTGTGTTTCCCAGTGCTTCATTGGCTGAGGACACTTGTCAGAGTTGATTGGCTGTAGGTGGAGCAGGGACGGAAAAACATGTGAGGCACATGGCAACCAGGAACAGATTTGGGCAGATCTGTATTAGATGAATGTCAACAGACAGGAACCACAGCTGGAAGTGTCAACTAACATAGATAAAAAAAACAAACAAACAAACAAACAAAAAAAAACACAACAAAAAAACTGTGTCATTGAAATAATACACATTGGTAACACCAAAATGAATGCATGAGACCAGCATCATTTCATATGTCAATCATGCAATTGTGGCTACTTTCAGAAAGTGTATGCTCAAAATCATTGCATAACTGGTACCACTGAGAAGCAACATAGCATCAGGCAGCTTCACTTTGCTCGAGTGCTGAGTCAACCAGATATTTAGCCAAAGGTTTCTCTTTTTTTTTTTAATTCATCATGTGGATAAAGCCAAGGGGACTCCACACAGTCAGGCCCACAAGCATTTGGACACTGACAAATTTGGTAGTCTTGTCAAGTATGTAAGTTCCTTCTGCCTATAACTTTTCCCCCAACTCTGAGTTGCCACAGTAGATCCGAGATGGATATGCTTGTTGATTTAGAAATCTTCTCAGGATTTTATTAAAAACCAAGATGTGAAATTTCAGCTAAAACACATGGAGACTCAAACCTAATCTATTTTTTTTTTTTTTTGTATGAAAACTCCTTTGTGCCACTCCATGAAACTACAGAACTGCAACAGACACAGGTTACACAACAGTTTCTCCAAAAAGCCTCAAAAACGTATAATTCCATCAGAAATGTCATGAAATGACTTGGTGTCTTCCCTTAATTACTTCTCATTGCATTCAGGTTTTGAGAACTGCCTCCTCCAGACAGATTCACCATACAGCACAACATTGTTTGTAGCTCTTACTGACTGATACAAATGAAGTAAAAAGTATATTTAGTAACTTGCAAATAGTAATGTATCATCCCGACTTGTCTAAAGAAAACTGGCTGTAAAAGTATTTGTATTTACAATAATCCTTATATTTAGATTGTCCGATTATAGTACTTACGGGCTCTGCAAATCGACTATGTATACAAATGGCCATAATTCCTAAATGTTTAATACAGTATGCTGAATATCTACACTACAAGCATATCTTTATTATTTTTTTTTTTACTTTAACTCCAACTTTGGTGGCAACATTACAAAAACTGTCACTGTCAAAAGACATATGGACCTGACCATCATCTGGCTGCGACAGACAGATGGTTTCTTTTGTGGAAGAGAGATCACTGGTCTGGATGTGGCAACATGAAAAAACAGCCTATGTTGCCAAACCTGACTCGATCCGAAAGAACAGTCGATTACCAACAAAGTAGTTACATACACATTACGTAAATAGCATTTTACGTCTTAACACATGACTGGGCTCTTGCTGCTATGAAGTTCGAGGATCACAATGTTAATAAGCGTCCCATTTTGAAAGCTTTTTTTTGTGAAGCAGACTTCATATATTTTTTAATGTAACTTCACTGCCCAAATATTTTTTTCTTTCTTCTACTGGTATTAAAATATCTTTATGTCGGGTTAGTACTAATGCCTTTCACCACTGCATTAAACAAATTATCCACTCTTTTAAAGGGCTAAAAGTAGTTAACAAAGCTAATGCTAACTAGCTCGCTCGTCTTTTACCTCAGGGAGTCCGCAAACTCCTTTGTTTGCGTACGGCGACAGCCCAGCAGCATAATTCACAGACATGGCTGATGTTAACAGCTTAAAAACGGTTAATTTGATTTATTTTTAGTCTCACAGATGATAAATTATGATCCCCATAGATCAGTGTTTGTCGGTTTTACACACTGACTGCCTCGTCGTGTTTTCGTGACGTCATCCTAAGCGACAGCCTGTGCTGCGTTCAAAGAAATGGAGGGTTAAAAGCAGTCTAGTTAAAACTAAAAACAACTTATGTGTGCAGTTCCCATCATAAATGGTCAAACGAAGAACTACCATATTCACATAATTCCATCTAATGTTGCAGTCGTAATTTAATTCTGCCCAGCAACATTTCACTCATTTCCAACAACAAAGCAAGGGCTTCCCCGCAGGATCCTAAAGGCACCAGAAGGCCCATGGCCTTTTCTGTCTCACTAGGCTCCAGTTCCCAACGAACAAATAATTACAATTAAAATGACCCCCCAAAAATAGGACATTTGTCAATCCTCAGGTGCACATGTATCTATTAAAATTTCTGAGTGAAATAGTTGTATTTATGAACTTACTGATTGAAATTATGCAGACCCACTCACTTAAGAGGTGCAGGTTGACTCTATTACACCTTAATTGCTTTAACTGCAATGTAATAGGTTGTACTTTTATTGCAACCACCCCCTCCCCCCAAAAAAATCAATTTAGTCTTAGTTTGATAAGTAACTATGAATATGACTTCCGTTTGAGCAGTGTGTATACAGATCTTGAACATACTGGGCTTAAATTCTGACCTTCGCTGTGACCTTTACTGATTTTTCTCAAACTCATCACTTTGTCCTTGGCTGACCGACCTTCAAACATTGTACCAGCTCAGTCAAAAATGGTTGCAACAATTAACATTTCACATTTACCAATCTGTGGGGTGTGTGCTGTTAAAACACTCACCCTCACACACTAACACATTCAGATATTGTAACATTACTATGCAAAAGGTAGGTGTAGTGCCCAAGTGGTTAATACACTTGATTTTAGTGTGGAAGGTTCCCAGTTCAAACCCCACCCCCACATTTCTTCATGTAATGTGGAGTTGCATCAGGGTATAAAACTTGTGCCAAATCAACATGCAGATCCACTTTGGATCTGTTGTGGTGACCCCGAGTGAAAACAAGGGAACAGCCGAAGGGACTTGCTATGTAAACTGCAATGTAAGAGGATATCCTGCTACAGAAACTGTAGATCCTCAAACCAATTGTTGAACATTTCAAGTGAGATTATTCCATCTTGAGAAAACCTGGCCATAGCAAACAGTGATTTGAACTGCACCTTGACCTTGAACCAGTGATTCATGCTGCACTGAGGCAGTGTTGCACACAAATCAGGTCAAAACAATTATATCACACAAGGATGGACACAGCACCAAAAATGCTTCCCATGCGCCATCAGTGCACATGGTGCTAATAAATTAATTTTGTATTGAAATTTATGCATTTATAACACACTGATGTGGTCAAACTTTGCATATATTTTTAGATGCTTTAAAAGGAAAATCTTCATATTCTGCGGAGTACCACGATTACATTTTGAAGGATGAACGAGTTTTTTCCTCCCCAGGGGAAATGGATGGGATGGATTCTTTCAAAACTGTTCCAGTCATCACAAGTAGGTGCAGCCCATATCAAAAGAAGGATCATCTACAGATGTATATGAACTAAGCATACAGCTTTGAAGAAAATGGATTTTCAAGCTTTTTCTCCAAAAACATAATACAAGCACAAAAATGAACTCTGCACCAGGTACTACAAACACTGAGTGTATATACCATCATTCTTGTCCAAGCTTTATTTTTCAGTTTTAAATAGCAGAAAAAGTAGAGAGAAGAAAAATGTGATCATCCGTACAGTGAAATGCGCATATCAGTAATTGCTGAACCAACTTAAAGAGTACAACAGTTGCTCATTTTAATTTAATCATATGTAATTAATGATCCTGAGAAATTCAGCATTAAGTCCAATTGGAGTAAACGAAACAATCAATATGCTGATGCAAAATACACACAAAGGGACACACATACTCGTACACTCTAAAAATGATGTCAAAACCTGTCCACTCTCCACTAGCACAAAAAAATAGCAACAAAAACTAAAACACCACCTCCTTTTGTTTTTCCACTTTCAGGGATGAAAACCGAGTCATACTGCAAAAAGAGTTTTCTGAAATACTTTTTCTAGCTTTTGCCAGTCTATCGCATCACAATCACTATCAGCCAAAGATTTCAGGCATTTATGCTCATCAAAACAAAGTGACTAAAATAAAATGTGGAAAAGCGTAAACAGCAAACAGACAACACGATAAAGACTACTGTCACAAAATGTTTCGGGCTTTCTTTTACACTGTGTTACATCTTTGGCTCCATCAGGTGTCTCGGAGAAAGAACCTGAGGAGAAATACAATTCTGATCAGTAATTAGTTCTGCCCCCTGAAAAACTTTGTATCTGAGCTACTTCACATAATAGAACCCCATACTTAAAATGACAGATAAACACAGCCAACAGTAACCAGAACACAGCAAAGATCAAATTCCTATTACCAGAAGTCTTCTTATAATGCTCTGACCCACTCCAGATAGGGAATTCTTAATGACCTCCACAGTCAAGTCTGTAGTTATCACAGAAGTGGACATGGGTCAAGATGTCGGTGAAGTCCACCGCAAAGAGACAAAAAGCTTCTGAGATGCTCTGGCATGCACAAGAACTTTAAAAACTTTGTCCCTTCACAACTGAGGTCTGTTCCCATCGAAGCAAGAACTAGAAATTATTCAGCACATCAGTGTTGGCAGTTAAGTGAAGTCCACATTCTTCTGTCAGTCACAGAGACAGACAACTGCTGACTAATGGCTGTGCAAAATTAGGGAAATAAAGATATGAAAGACAGAGACTGAAGAAAATGTGTAAGAGTTTGCACCAGTGCAAATGAGCTGTTGTTGACAGTGGTATTAACCCCCCACTAGCAAATGTAGGGGGTGCATCCTCAGAATACGACTGGGTTTGTGTCAAGATAAGGTTTCATGTGATAATAATGAAAGCAGCTTGCAAAACTGAAGAAACTGGTGATCTATTTATTTATTTTGTGCTGGTGCAAGTCTTAACATGTCAGACGCGCCCTCAGAGCGGTGCATTGTTTTCAGCCACTGAAATGAATTCAGAGAAATGAATTCAAATATCTGTTTTCATTGGTTTAACGTGGGAGGCCTCAAATCTTTCTTGGTTTTAGACCTAGAATTTCTTGCAACCCTAAAGACAATGGGCAACATGTTTCAGCAAATATAAGTGTGCTGTCAAGATGCACGTCACGACTCTTCATTGCCCGAGTCATCTTCATCATAGCAACAGTCGCCGTCCCCGCCCTCCAGGTCCTCATCGTCATAGTAATAGTCATAGAAGAGGTCTGAGCCTTCATCGGGAGCTGGGGCACGTGTGCGGACGCAGTACTCAGCCAGCGTGGTGGGAACCTTTACGCCATCACGTTCAGCCTCTGCCTTGGTGGCCAAAACCTGTTTCCTGAAGGAGATGTGAAATTATTTAGTCAGTCACTTAAAATTGTCCCTCTCTCAAACACATACATTTGGGCAAATGAACATGCAAGAATTTACCCCCTGATTAATTGACCTCAGTTTGTAGATAGGTCTCCTGCTGTTGTGTCTCTTTACCTGATGATTTCTACATATTCCCGGTCCTTGCCTTTGCTGTCTCTCCATTTACGGTACATGACAGAAGCATCCACATTGGCAGGTGAGAAAGTGTTTGGTTCGTTCAGCAGTGAGATTACACTCAGCAAAATGGTCCTGGAGGGTGAGTATATATGACAAATTACACACTGTCAAAATTATTCTATGAAAGACTCCAACTTGGCTATTCTCATTATAATGAAAGACCATCAATTCTAATAGTGATAATATACTTTCAAAATTAAAATGGCTTTCAAAGATTTAGACAAATGTATTTAAACACAACATTAGTTGTCATCATATCCTGAAATAAATAACTAATAGATTGTGGATATTGATAAATGGCACCTTCAACATCTGTGGCATGTCCACTCATGAGAGACAGAATCATGGACACAAGTCCAACTTTGATGCATGGCATAGTTTCACAACAAATAAACAAGGGATATGCTGATGCTCCAACAGTGTCTTTAATTAGAAGATAATTGTCCCTAGTGTTATTGCGAGCACAGGATGTAGAAGAGAGAAGTCAGTGGCTTAGACGTGTATTAAAATAAACCAAGGTGATAAAAGTAAAATCGGAGTGAAAGTTCATGGGCCAGGCAAGTTTTTGGTACCACTTAAGGTACCCAAACAACTATAATCCAACCTCAAAACACAATGGCCTGTACAAAATAATTTTGGTCCATAGGAAAATGTGGTATTGGATCACTCCAAACTCCCCCAAAAACAAAGAGTTGGGTGTGGCGTTCTTCGCACACCGATTCTTTCAGGAAGCGCCACTTTTCAAAGCAGGCCTTCCTCCCAACCAAACACAATTTCCTAAATGATTGCTTTAATATGTTTTCTAATTTTCATTTTGTAATGTTTTATGTTTGACTGTGTCTAAAATGATTTGCATGGCTGTTTTGCCCAGAACACTCTTGGAAGATCTTTTTTGTTTTGTTTTTTTATTTCTATGAGTCTTTTACTCCTAATTAAATAGCAGACAAATAAACTAAACTGCTTTTTTCCATTGAGTGTCAGCATAGTGTGTTGCTGTACCATTTGATTAATATGGGTGTCGGGAACACTTAACAGTAGCCAGAATATATATATATATATATATATGTGTGTATATGTGTATTTTACGCTAACAAGGGTGGCAATCACAATATCTTGAATGTCACTGTGACCTTGAAATTGACCCCAAGTTCACCGCAATTAACAGGTGTCAGGGGATCACCCAAGTACACACTTATGCTAAATATGAATGAAATTGATCAACTGGCGCTTGAGATATCGCGTGAACAAATGAAAATGAACCGACAGACAAGCTAATCGCTATATCCCCCTGTATTTCATACTGGGGAATAACAAGACCGGTAAACAAAGCAAAAAGAGATAATCTTTTAATGTCATTCACACAGATATAGATAAGAACAGTTTCTTCCCCTCTGCCGTTAGACTCATGAACTCCTCATAACTCAGTCACCTTAAGCTTAACTCTGTCACTTTATCATTTTATCACGGGTCACTTTAGAAAGTGTACTTTGGTTTTTAATTGCACTCCTCCCACTGCACTGTTTTTTCTGTTGCACACAGCCTTTCATATTTCTTTTTTTTATCTTATATTTTATCTTATTTTGACACATGTTATATTTTATCTTAGCATTTTATCTCTTCTTAATGTTGCACCATTGTACTGAAGCAAATTCCTAGTCTGTGAATCCTGTTCACTGGCAATGGCAATAAACTTCTTCTGATTCTGAGATATAAAACATGCATCTCATTTCCATTTTGTAACAGGTGTACGTGAGCTCATTCATTATTGAAATGAAAGATTTAGTGACAGAGTAATGTCAACTTTTGCAGTCACCAACCAAAAATGCAGTCATAAATGCCAACTCTGTCAAGCTAGTAACTTTATCAGAAAGCTGCCACTCATCTCTATGGTAACGTTTTTGAAGCTGAAGTCTGTGTTACTGTGTTAGTGGACTGTACTGCGTTGTCACGTTTCTAAAAATTTTGCTCCATACATGTAACGGTGGTGGACAAATGTTAGAAATACCTTTAAATATACGTAAAACCAGTACAACACCGCTGCAAAATAACCAGCCCAACACAACCAAACAGCATTCTTAAACTTCTGATGTACCCTGTTCTCCCATCAGAGGGCCCAAGGCTCTCTATGCAAAATTCTGACTGAAGAATTTACATACTAGCCATGCACGAGCATGGCCAATATCATGTACATCGGAATGCCAATTTCAATAAAATGCCTAATTTCATCACAAATAAAAACTATATCACAAATAACTCACCTGATTTTGTCCATTTTTCATTCATTAAATGCATTTCATGTAATTTTACTGAATTTCTGGTGGGCTTAAGTTTAACCAACTTTCTTCAAAAAAGGGGGTGGCCTGGTGCTTGGCCCTGAGCCCTGTCTTACTCACTCATCTTCAACTGCTTACTCCAATTAAGGGTCACAGGGGGCTGGAGCTATCCCAGCAGTCATAAGGTGTGAGGCAAGGTACAACATGAACAAGACGCCAGTCTGTCGCAGGGCCACATATAGACAAGCAAACACATTCACACCCGCACGCACCCCTACAGACAATTTTAAAGTTACCAGTCCACCTAACCTGCATGCCGTTGGAAGTGGGAGGAAGGGAACCCATGCAGGCATGGGAAGAACATGCAAACTCCACACTCAGGCCACAGGTTGGAATCAATCTCATGACCTTCTTGCTGTGAGGCAACAATGCTAACCACTACACCATCATGCTGCCACTAAATTTTGTCTGTGAAGGAATATTATCAATGTTCACTTGTGGTGGGTTTTTTTTCTGTAGTGATGGGATATCTTGATATGGACTGCTAAGCAAATTATTTTGTGGTGCTGTGACAAATCCACAATAAAACACTACGATTACATTTGTTAGGTATTTCTTTTCTTCTTCTTATTTAAAACACTCAGTACAAGTACAGTTTCTGCAATTTCACTGAACAAGATAGCAAAATGCTGCCCAAAACCAGATCATGACATACATCATGCTAGACACAAAACGTGGATTAAGTGTTGGCCCTCAGTGCCATCTGGAGATGCTTGATTGATGGCAAATAGCAGATGATATAAGTATGAATCAACCGAAATGAAGGAGTGCTCAGAGGTAGCGAGAGGAGGATGTATGAAGGACAGGAAGTAAAAGTAAACTTACCGAACATTTTGAGTGGGATTCCATCTCTCTGAAGGCAGCTCTCCACTCTGAGGGTCATCTACTGGAGGGTGCAAAATAGATATGCAGACATCTCCATTCTAAGACAAAAAAACAAACAAACAAAAAACAGAATGCACTCAATTTAGGCAAATGTTCATGTCTGATGGAGTTTGTGAACCGGGGCAGTCTTTTTTTTCCCCATTAAACTCTCAAATGTGACTGTCATTTCTGGAAGGGCACTGCACACTTACAGGGTTCCATGGCTTGTGTGTGCCACGACACCCCTAATAATGTGTGTGTGTGTATATATATATAGATATATATTGCACAACTTATACTATAGGATCAGGAAATAAAGGCTTCAACGCTTTACCTCATAAATGTTGGGGTGCCACATCTTTGTGAGAAATCTGAAGGCAGGTGGGGAATATGGGTAGTCTATGGGGAACTTGA
This sequence comes from Thalassophryne amazonica, assembly GCF_902500255.1. Taxonomy (NCBI): domain Eukaryota; kingdom Metazoa; phylum Chordata; class Actinopteri; order Batrachoidiformes; family Batrachoididae; genus Thalassophryne; species Thalassophryne amazonica. The sequence continues at coordinate 62,213,204 of NC_047114.1, read as the reverse complement.
TCCGAGCCTAGGACAAAAATCAGGTCAGAATGCGCTGACATTACTTACAGGTTTGTCTGTCACTGATTTCACATCCTCCGCTTACCTTAAAATATCCCCCTTCATAATGAGTGTTTGGGGGTCCGAAGATAGCTACTTCCCAGTTGTACAAATCTGCCTCATCCACCAGTGTAATCTTAAATCCTTCAACAGGCTCCTCTTGAAGGCTCTTCATTTCCAACATGAGTGCTTTCTGAGAACTGGCTACATGTGTGGGGTCGTGCTGCGCCATAATGAACTTGATAAATGTTTTCTCCAACACCGCAGTTAACCTCGCTGCCTGAAGAACAATTCGTGTTTTCGATGCTCGTAGACAAAAAACAAAAACAACAACAAAAAAAAAAACAGGCCAAATCAGCCAAGCTACGTACAAATCAAACCAAGACTGGCACGAGTCGACCAATTATTTACCAACGCCAGTACTCAGAAGGGGTGATCTAATAAAATTCATTGTGGCAGAGCAGGTCTGAGAGGTTTAGATGTTAGCCGTGGTCAGAAAGCTGCGGATACAAGACGTAAATCTACTGGAAGCTGCTGCTAATATTAGCTAGCTATCGCCTGAAGCCGTTTGTGCACGAAACCGTAACTCATTTGTTTAAGTCCCTGTTGCTCACCCTCTAGAACGAGATTATAAAAAGAAAGCAAATACAGAACGAAGCGTTACCAAAACAAACCGTGATATCGGCTGAGAAGAGAAGAAATATTACTAAAAGCAGCCCCCTTCTCTCAAAACTGAGAATAACGCCTAGTGGTTTGTGGGATTTGTAGTCCTATTTTTATACATTAAACGCTGCTTGTTTCCTTACAGCAGCAAAATAATCACATAAGGCATACTATACACAAATTTGTCATTCTATTAAATAATTTCAATGAAATTAATCGATGTGCGGCTGGTATGTTTGAATTTTTTCCCCCAAAAGTAGATTTAAAACTGCAACTACTTGGAATCTAACCTCAAGAAAACGCGAATGTTGTTTGTCATTTCAATGAACTTTTTACTCTTTCATTCGATTACTATTTTAACATATCACTGTGAAGATAATTCAAGTGTACACAGGACATATGATATAAAAACTATTTCTGCGCTTTTGCTAAACCTTCGTGACGTCATTGATCTACGCGAGCGTTTTGGCAAGCCCCTTCATGAGACAGTTCAGGTGCCTGAATAATTTTTGGATATGCGTTTGCATTTTGTTTTGTATTTTTATTTTTATTTTCAAGTACGTGACGTAAGCACGCATGTATATACAATGAATGCATAATATTATACGCACTAGAAACGTAAACAAACAAAAAGGGATAGGTGGCTTTAAAATTACGACATATTTGTGTGACGCAGCAGAGTTAGGGCTCTGGGTGAAAAGAAAAAGAGTTCGCGACTTCTTGTGTTTTAACAGTTAAGCGTAAAGATATTCTTTAAGTTTTGTACAGTCAGTATTCGTTACCAACACATCAGTATTGATAAGGGGCCTGTGATGAGTTCGAAGTCACGTCGGCGGAGTCGCTCCAAGTCGAGAAGTCGGAGCCGAGGCCGACAGAACCGATCTAGAGTCAACGATTCAACGGCGGAGAGGAGAGGCCGCAGCCGGTCTGTGGATGAAAAACGAAGCGGTCGGAGATGCTCCAGTAGCTCAGACTTCAGCGACGGCTCTACCGGCCGACGGAGGAAGCAGCACCAGAGGCGTTCGACATCCAGGAGCGACCCAGAGAGTGACAGAGGACGGAGGAGTCGTCCGTCATCCAGGTAACTAGCTGATCGCTAACTGTTACTATGCTGAATATTATTTTTGATTGATTCATTGATTGAGCTTATTTCGTAAAGTCAATATAAACACACGGATGACACAAAGCGTAAACGCTTATTTCTATAACATTGAGGAGCTAGACTGAACATGATGTACATATTGCAAATACATTAGAATCTCATTAATTCATGTAAGTAGCAATAAATGTATAGTGTGTATGTATGTATATATATATATATATATATATATATATATATATATATATATATATATATATATATAGTTTACACTGGGATACCAATAAAATAAGTATGAATTGAACAGAGAATTTAATAAGATATTAATAAATGAATAAATTAAAATAAACAGCAACTGTATCTTTGTAGAAGTGTAGACAACAAGAAATTTAGATTTAGATAATATCGAGATTCGGACAGGAAAATAATGGACTAGAAGATAAGCTAGTCTCTTGGAGTAGAAATCACATTAAAAACAAATAAAAGGGTTGAGTTTCTGTAATTAAAAGCATCATCAAAATCACCATCATCGTAGGAGCCATACTAAAACGAAGTATATATTTTGCCGGATAGGGCAAACACGCACCTAGCGATATTTGAGCAGATCTCCTCGCTGATTGGCTAGTTCAAATGACGTCATTGTAGAGGGTATTTCAACATGGCGTGGCGGCATCCTCAGCATTGAGTGTTGCGGCGCCCTCGGTATTGAGTATTGGTGCTAATTTTTCATCTTTAAATGCCGTTTTGGGTGCCATAAAGCCATTTGAATCGGAACAGAAAATCACCTACTGGCGGAGGGATTCTTTGCTGTTTTGGGTGCCATGAAGTCGTTTGAATCTGAACAGAAAATCACCTACTTCCGGATGGATTCTCGGACACTAAAAGCAGCTCAAAAACGTGGCATAGCTGTGCCTGAAATAATTTCCACCACCGCAGCCGAAATGATCTCCATCGGCGCTTTTAGCCAGGCGGTGGAAATAGCTCGAGGGATTCTCGCACGCTAAAAGCAGCTCAAAAACGTGGCATAGCCATGCCTGAAATTACTTCCACCAAGTGTCGAAAATTATTTCCACTGTGTGGTGAAAATTATTTCCACTGCCGTGCCCAAAAATATGTCCACCGGCGCTTTTCGCCATGCGGTGGAAATAATTTCGGGCACGGTGGAAATAATTTTTGCAGTCTTGGTACCTGCAAATTCAAGACAGAATAAAAACAAAAATAAAACGTGTGTTTATCCTGTTTTTTCTCTGTCAGTGTCATGTCTGCAAAACCTTCTATCAGTCCACCCCTGAAAATAGTGAATGGTAAAGTATGCCAATTTTCAGTAATGAAAATCACCAATATTGAGCTACTATCATGAATGTGAAATAAGGAGATCTTAAACTCCGATCGCCTCTAAGTTCCCGCCCGACCGCGGCCGTTCTGTTGTGAATAAATTTAGACAGCAGACAAAACGGCGCAACCCGCCATTTTGCCAGTGCCGCCTACGCAAAATATCGTCCTGTTCAACTTTGCCGAGGGCGCCGCCATGTTGAAATAAACTCTACTATGATGTCATTTGAACTAGCCAATCAGTGAGGAGATCCGGTAAAATATCGCTAGGTGCGTGTTTGCCGTATCAGGCAATATATAACCTGCCATACTAAAATACAAAATGGACCAAAACGGGAGAAGAACAAGAAGAGAAGAGGTTCATTATTTAACATCGGTAGCAAAAGAAAGCCCTTTGTCACCAGCTTGTTTCCAGAAGGGCCCATGGCACGTGTCTCTCATTTCTCCCCAGCACATCTGTTCAAGGTGCCAGTTGGGAGCTTGGGTGCAATCGGGAATCGCAAACTCGGATCGCTGGCATCCTAGTCCAACTTGCAAACCATTAATAATCTCGTCCTCGTATTTTCGTTATATTAGAGTTGAATGTTGCGGGCATGTAGTCCACTGTTTTGTGCAGGGCTTTGAACCAGAATTTTTTCCAAACTGAAAATTGGGGCAGCATTTTAACATTTCCGGTTTTGGGTTCCACCCCAAAATTGACATTCCTGAACCGGTTAGAACAAAAGATATTGGTCCAAAACCAGTTAATAAAGTTCCATGGTAGCTGTGGGACACTGAAAACACTGTATATGCTGACCTGTATGTGGCGCTGTAATGCTCCCACGAAAAATGGAGAAGACAGTAGAACGTACTGTAGCAGGCAGCAGAAGTTGATCACTTGAAACAGACTTATCGTGTATTTAAAGCAAAGCAGTGTGTTTCGTCTTAAGACATGGCGCTGTGTTTTTCTTCGCTTCACAGAGAAGCCTGTGGTACCAATGTAATGGACTGAGGGCTAACCCACTGCTGTCCATTGATTGGCTCAGAAGCAAAAGCTTCAGTCCTCGCATGACCGTTTGTACAGTTTGATTGTTTAAAATTTTGAAACCCTTCACACACTGAATAAAAATAAAGTCTTAATCTGACCTGTTACGTCATTTCAATCAGATTCATCATCACAGCCTGAAGAGAAGATGTTATTGTGTTGGAAGACGACATTTAGGAAGCACTTTAATTCCTTATTGTGGAAATATACTAAAGAAATACAGCTTTTTTTTTTTTTTAAGAAGTCCCTCAATGTTTGTCTGCTTCAGATGAGTTTCTCAGCCTGAACTACGAGAGAACTCCAGCACTTTGTCCCGTCAGCAAAAAAAAGAAGTTATTTTAAAAGCTGAAATATATTCACGCCAGCGTTCAGCCATCTGATGCATCTTCAGCATTCTGCTTGCAATGAAAATAAATCCCATTTGATCCATGAGACAAAAAAAAGCATAATAATTACCTGAATAAATGTAGTATTTTTAAATAAGTCCCTCGATGTTTGTCTGCTCCAGGAGCATTTCTCAGCTTAAAATAAAAAACACGGGATGACAGCGATTTGTCCCACCAACGACAACCAAAATATACGACAGGTGGAAGTGAACCTCACCGGGTCTTCTTCTTCTGTCGAGTTTATTGGCGGTTTGCAAATCAGCCGGTGCATTACTGCCACCAACTGTTTGGGTGTGGAGCATTAATGGAGTCTGACGTCCTCACCAGGTCATTGTAAATGGAAATCTTTTCAAGAATGAAAAATAAGGGTATTAACCAGTTACCATTATTTTAAATAAATGGTTTTGTTCTGGACCATAAAAGAATATAAAGTTTCCGGTTCAGAACCATAGTTCTATAGTTTTATAAATCTTGTTGTTTGTTTTAGTTCTGATGCTGATGATCCCAAAGAGAGAAGACAGGAAAAGAAGAGCCAGAAAGGACTGAGGGGAAGGTCCCAGTCCAGCTCAGATTCCGGGAGCAGTGAGAGAGAAGGAAGACGATGGAGAAGTCCTCACCAGGGAAGTCCACTGAGAGACAGATGGAGGAGGGAGCGAGAGAAGTGCAGGAGCAACAGTAGGTCCCAGTCAAGAAAAGGAACCCAAGAGCGAAGGAAGAGGAATGAAAGCAGCGAGGAGCGAGAGAGGGATGAGGGAAGCAGAAAGGCTGATGACAGAGGGAGGCAACGCTCCAGTTCACCCGATTCCTCGAGTAACTCAGATTCTGATCAGGAAAAGTGTGCCACCAAAGAAAAGGAGGAGAGGCAAAAGCAGAAGGAGGTGATGAAGGCTCTGGAGACCCCAGAAGAGAAGCGGGCTAGACGATTGTTAAAGAAGGAGGCAAAGGAGAAGAAAAGGAGAGAGAAGATGGGCTGGAGTGAGGAGTACATGGGATACACAAATGCAGATAATCCCTTCGGCGATAACAATTTATTAGGTACCTTCAAATGGCAGAAGGTGAGTTATATAGAGCAGTTTCAGAAGGCCTTTTGAACATTTGCTTGTTGTAGAATGTTTAGAAATTTGCTGCCAAAAGTTGTATTTCATGCAGGATTCTTCTTTATTGTATTTTATCCTCCCAGGCACTGGATAAAAAAGGCATTGGACATCTTGGAGAAAAAGAGCTTAAAGAAAGGAACAAACTTATTCAGGAAGAGAACCGCAGAGAGCTGCAGAAGGTAGGAGCTGATGGATATGTTTTGGCAGAGAAAGCAATGCCAGATACGTATGTACATCTTGTACAACCCCTGGCAAAAATTATGGAATCACCGGCCTCGGAGGGTGTTCATTCAGTTGTTTAATTTTGTAGAAAAAAAGCAGATCACAGACATGACACAAAACTAAAGTCATTTCAAATGGCAACTTTCTGGCTTTAAGAAACACTATAAGAAATCAGGAAAAATAATTGTGGCAGTCAGTAACGGTTACTTTTTTAGACCAAGCAGAGGAAAAAAATATGGACTCACTCAATTCTGAGGAAAAAATTATGGAATCATGAAAAACAAAAGAACGCTCCAACACATCACTAGTATTTTGTTGCACCACCTCTGGCTTTTATAACAGCTTGCAGTCTCTGAGGCATGGACTTAATGATTGACAAACAGTACTCTTCATCAATCTGGCTCCAACTTTCTCTGATTGCTGTTGCCAGATCAGCTTTGCAGGTTGGAGCCTTGTCATGGACCATTTTCTTCAACTTCCACCAAAGATTTTCAATTGGATTAAGATCCGGACTATTTGCAGGCCATGACATTGACCCTATGTGTCTTTTTGCAAGGAATGTTTTCACAGTTCTTGCTCTATGGCAAGATGCATTATCATCTTGAAAAATGATTTCATCATCCCCAAACATCCTTTCAATTGATGGGATAAGAAAAGTGTCCAAAATATCAACGTAAACCTGTGCATTTATTGATGATGTAATGACAGCCATCTCCCCAGTGCCTTTACCTGACATGCAGCCCCATATCATCAATGACTGTGGAAATTTACATGTTCTCTTCAGGCAGTCATCTTTATAAATCTCATTGGAACGGCACCAAACAAAAGTTCCAGCATCATCACCTTGCCCAATGCAGATTCCAGATTCATCACTGAATATGACTTTCATCCAGTCATCCACAGTCCACGATTGCTTTTCCTTAGCCCATTGTAACCTTGTTTTTTTCTGTTTAGGTGTTAATGATGGCTTTCGTTTAGCTTTTCTGTATGTAAATCCCATTTCCTTTAGGCGGTTTCTTACAGTTCGGTCACAGACGTTGACTCCAGTTTCCTCCCATTCGTTCCTCATTTGTTTTGTTGTGCATTTTTGATTTTTGAGACATATTGCTTTAAGTTTTCTGTCTTGACGCTTTGATGTCTTCCTTGGTCTACCAGTATGTTTGCTTTAACAACCTTCCCATGTTGTTTGTATTTGGTCCAGAGTTTAGACACAGCTGACTGTGAACAACCAACATCTTTTGCAACATTGCGTGATGATTTACCCTCTTTTAAGAGTTTGATAATCCTCTCCTTTGTTTCAATTGACATCTCTCGTGTTGGAGCCATGATTCATGTCAGTCCACTTGGTGCAACAGCTCTCCAAGGTGTGATCACTCCTTTTTAGATGCAGACTAACGAGCAGATCTGATTTGATGCAAGTGTTAGTTTTGGGGATGAAAATTTACAGGGTGATTCCATAATTTATTCCTCAGAATTGAGTGAGTCCATATTTTTTTTCCCTCTGCTTGGTCTAAAAAAGTAACCGTTACTGACTGCCACAATTATTTTTCCTGATTTCTTACAGTGTTTCTTAAAGCCAGAAAGTTGCCATTTGAAATGACTTTAGTTTTGTGTCATGTCTGTGATCTGCTTTTTTTTCTACAAAATTAAACAACTGAATGAACATCCTTCAAGGCCGGTGATTCCATAATTATTGCCAGGGGTTGTAAATTCACAAGCATCAACCAGTGTTTTAGCTTCTGGGAATGTAGTATTATTTGGAAGAGCATATTTATTTATTTATTTTATTTATTAGTCCTTGTTTCCCACAAGCATTTATTCTGTGTTTCATGTGTAAATCATGGTAAAATGTATTCAAAGTCTAAATGCCAAATAAAATGTTGTAACAGGTAAAACAGCTGCGTCTGGAGAGGGAGCGAGAGAAAGCCATGAGGGAGACGGAGCTGGAGATGCTGCAGAGAGAGAAGGAGGCGGAGCATTTTAAGACCTGGGCTGAACAGGAAGACAACTTTCATCTGCAGCAAGCGAAATTACGGTTAGTGTGTTTTACCCAGTGTCTGTGTAGTTGATTGAGTTTGATTACATGGTGGACATATTTCAAGATTAAGTTTGTTCTTGTATCAGAGGAGGGATTAGCTAATTTTGGTGTGCATTTTTTTTCCTTCTGTTCACTTTCTTTAAAAATATAATTTTGGTTTATTATGTCCCTGACCAAAAGCACAACGATGTAAAGTAGTAGCCAAAGAATTAAATCTGCCCATCAGTTCAGAGATTGTTTTTGATCTGTACAATATTACAGAAAATACTAAACTGATTTTTTTTTTCTTCAGAGTTGGTGTATATCATCTGTGCCACTAATAGAGATGCAGTGCAAAATTTAACTTAATTTTATAATTTTTTTGGCAGTTTTTACATTTTTCAAATTTTGACCTCGAGAATTTTTTTGTTAAATTTGTCTATTTATAAAAATTGTGCAGATGCTACCTTTCAAATTATGCTCCAAATACATTTCAAAGTTTCAAATAATTTTTTAAATTTTTTTTTAAATGTAAGAATTTTTAATATTCATTTGTCTGTCTGGTTTTATGAGCGTTATTCAAGCAGTTCATTTACAGTTAAGTTCACGTAGTCAATGCTGCTGTAACCAACCAATTTTATTTTAATTTTATTATGAGTAGGGGGGCAAAGCTCTTGATTTACCGATCGATCTATGTTCAGATCCTCACTTCGGTCATGAGATTTGGCTCATCGAGATCGCGAGTACAAACAGTCGAGATGAGTTTCCTCCGCAGGGTGGCTGGGCGCTCCCTTAGAGATAGGGTGAGGAGCTCGGTCACTCGGGAGGAGCTCGGAGTCGAGCCGCTGCTCCTCCATGTCGAAAGAAACCAGTTGAGGTGGCTCGGGCATGTTTTCCGGATGCTCCCTGGACGTCTCGCTGGAGAGGTGTTCCGGGCACGTCCCATTGGGAGGAGGCATATATATATATATATATATATATATATATATATATATATTATATGGGGGTATTAGTTAGCATCATTTACTTTTCTGCTTGTCTCTAATGTCTTTAACATTCTTGTTATGATGTCAAAAATGGCCTATAAGATCCACGCACATTTCATGGTTGGCGTTTTAAAAGCTCTTCTTGTCCAACGGTTCTCAAGTTCCACCTGGGCTTTACAATTTTCACATCTCCGTGCTCTGCCACAAGCTGATTAGCTGTGATTGACTGTGCAGCCAATCACAGCTAATCAGCTGGACAAGAAGTGGAAAATGTGTAGGTCATGTGGTACTTGAGGATTAGGCTGAAAACCATTGTTCTTGTCTTTGTACCTCTGTCCTAGTTACGTTAGTGAAGGTTTGCTGTTTGTTCATTGCTGTTTTCATAATTCCAGTTCTTCCAGCATTCCTTAACACTGCAGACTATACAATGTGTCTTTTATGTTTAGGTCTAAGATTCGAATCCGTGATGGTCGTGCCAAACCCATTGACCTTCTAGCGAAGTACATTAGTGCTGAAGATGATGATTTTGCTGTGGAGATGCATGAACCCTATACGTTTTTGAACGGACTAACAGTCACAGATATGGATGACCTTCTGGAAGACATAAAGGTGTGTGTGTGTGAGAGAGACTTTGCTACATTTATAATAGTCCTGTAGCACAAGCGCAGAATATTATTTAAAGAGGACCATTTTTGTGAAGGAGTTTCACATATAAACATAATTATTTCTTCTTTTCTTTGTTGTCAGCAAGTTTTGCATTAGGACAGTTGCATCCTCTTTGACACCTATAAATATGAACTCTGATAAAATGGATGTCCAAGTTGATTTTTTAGGAATACTATCAAACCAGTTATTTGGTGACCAGTCTTTTGAAAGTGATATTTATATTATAACCACATTTTATTTCATGCTGTAGTCTGTGGATTACCCCAAATAAGCTTGCAGATAATGTTTGTTGTCTTTATCAATTAATCAGTTTGTCAATTTCATAATTAAAAGCCATTCATCTGTGGATTCTCAGAAAATTGCATGAAACTCATTGTTGAAAGTCATTGTTCAACCAACAGCTGAAAGCCTGAATAATAGTGAATATAAAGCAGGTCGGGGTGGGGGGCACTGCTTATATGCGTGGTCATCTGTTCATTACCCTCACTAACTGGACAATAAACAGTGCACAGCCATGTTTGTGTTGTATCAGTGAAACTTAAAATTAATCACTTCACTATAAGTGATTGCACATCCTCATCATAGAGACTCACCTTGGCTAATAGCATGGAAATGGTATTTAGAAGGCTTCTACTGTAATCAACTTGTAGCTCCTGGTAGCACACAGCCAAACAATTCTCTGCAGTATACGATTTACTAGCTGTAAACAGAAACGAGATTTCAACATGTACTGCACTATACCGGGGTGCTGTCCGGGTGCAGGTCTTGTCCATAGCAACAAACTAAACTATAATATATCAGCAGTTACCTCCTGTTTTCCAGTGCTTTCTGTAGTAAATAGAAGTCCTATACTAACTCTAAACAGAGGGAACGATCCCTCTGTTCCCATGGAAGGGAGGTGGGCATTGAACTCTAAATACCCTTGTGGGACATGATGTGCATTGAGGGAAAGTTGGATCCCTGTATCCCTGGGGGATGGTACTGAACTAGCAGGTGACTACAGACAAAATTGGCAAGGATTTACCGGAATATGCCTTTTTTTTTCCTTCATTAATAATCCCTGTGTCTCAAAATAGTTGGCACTTATGGCTCTCAGTGGGTTAAGCATTGAAGTGTAGTTGAAGGTGCTACACTGGTTTCCTTTCTGTTCCTATTTCCTTCCTGAACTACTAAATTTTACTTATGCAAAATTACCGCGACCATAAAGTTTACTTGTTGCTGCAGGTGTGTGTTTTTAATAAACTAAAATTTACTGTATGTACTGTTATTGCCCTGGCAGGTGTACATGGAGTTAGAGCAAGGCAAAAATGTAGATTTTTGGAGAGACATGACCACCATCACGGAAGATGAGATCAGCAAACTGAGAAAACTGGAGGCCTCTGGGAAAGGAGCAGGTACACAGTATTTTTTCCATTGCCTGTAAAAAGTACAGAAACTCTTGGTCCTTGATGCTCATCGAAGAGATTAACTTTTCGCTGCTGTTTGTCAGCAGGACATCTCAGGAGAATGTAAATGGATTTCCGTGAAATTTAGTGGAGGGTAGGCCTTAAGATGGGGAAGACTTGAATAATTTTTGGTGTGGTTCAATACACAGGATTGGAGCCTTTAAGCTTTGCTTTGTGGGCTTTACAGAATCAAAAATTAGCAATCAGTCAAACAAACAGATAGATAGATAGATAGATACTTTATTCATCCCCTATAAGGGGAAATTCATCTGTCCGAGAGCATACATACATACACAATTCATCCATACAATAAAATACCAATAAATAAGACAAATATAAAAACATATGGAAGTAAAACTACATTAACAAGAAGCGTTAAACAATCTCATGGCGGCCGGGACAAATGATCTTCTATACCTCTCAGTCCTGCATCTCATGGAGAGGAATCTGTCACTGCGGTTGCTTTTCTGAGCAACCACAGTGTCGTGTAGAGGATGAGATTTGTTGTTAATAACAATTCATAATACACCTCAACCTACACTCCACCAGACGGCCTCTGTGGGTGAACTGAGTGATTACAATTAAAAATAAGTATTGGAGATCAGGATAAATGATCTGGATCAACCCTTTGATCCTGAGCTTTGGTCTTGACCCTTACACAGAACTTTGAACCTGATTCCTTTCACTCACTCACTCACTCACTACTATTAAATACATCAAGATGCTTCTCGGTGTCACTGCCTTCAGTTACTACCTTGTGACTGCAGCTTTCCACTGGGAGGTGTCACTAGGTGGCATCTATCCTCCATCAGACTTTTCAACCCAGAACCACAGTGCCCTCAAGTTGGTGGCTCGGCAGCGACGGCCAGTCACTGCCCATCTTTTCCCGGCTTCCAGCTCATCTTGTCTGTTCCAGAACCAGCAAGAGGCTCTCTCTGCTGCTTCCCACAAACTGAGCTTCAGACTTCCTTCCTCTCCTTAATATTCCCAGAGCTGTAAGAGTCGTCCAAAAGACTGGCCTGGAATACCCCTGTAGCCAATAGCGCTTCACTTTTTCCACATTTTGTTATGTGACAGCCTTATTCCAAAATGGAGTAAATTCTTTTTTTTTCCCCTCAATATTCTGCTCATGACACCCCATAATGACAACATGAAAAAAGTTGTTTTTTTTCCCCCAGATTTATCTGGGGGAAAAAAAAAATCATGTGTACGCAAGTATTCACACCCTTTGCACAATACTTTGTTGATGCACCTTTGGCAGCAATTACAGCCTCAAGTCTTCTTGAATATGATGCCACAACCTTGGCGCACCACTTTTCCCCATTCCTCCTTTCAACACCTATCAAGCTACATCAGGTTAGTTGGGGAGCATCTGTACACAGCCATTTTCAGATCTTTCCAGAGATGTTCAATCAGATTCGAGTCTGGGCTCTGTCTGGGCCACTCAAGGACATTCACAGAGTTGTCCTGAAGCCACTCCTTTGATATCTTGGCTGTGTGCTTAGGGTCATTGTCCGGCTGAAAGATGAACCGTCGCCTCGGTCTGAGGTCAAGAGTGCACTGAAGCAGGTTTTCATCCAGGATACCTCTGTACATTGCTGCATTCATCTTTCCCTCAATCCTGCCTAGTCTTCCAGTTTCTGCCGCTGAAAAACATTCACAGCATAACAACACAGCATGATGGATCAGGCAGGGGCAGTGATGGCTTGTAACCCAGCGGCTGTGAAGGCGGATGAAGGCCGCAGCAGAACTTCACATCCCGATCATCTGGGATTTCCCAGCCATCGGACCAGGCTGATGATCTGTCAAGGACTGTGTGTTTGTTGGCATTCAACAACATTCCAACATTAAACAAACCCATGCACAGGTGTTTCTAGGTAGACCCTGGATGTAGATTTACTACATGTCAAGACAGGGCCTGCTTGGTCATCTCTTCATCCACTATACTGCCTGGGAATTGATCAAAGAGATGATCTTCCTCTCCACCAACAGACTGTCATGACGACTTGGTCCAGATAATGACCTTCGATCCAGATCTACACAGCAGTTTACTTTTTCCTTATGCAGAGTCTAACTCGCCACTAAATTTCATTGAGATATTGTGCTAAAACACAAATGGCAGTGACAGAGGTAAAAGTTAATGCTTTTATATGAAAACGTGGGTTTGAACTCTTACCAGAGTGAACACAAACAAAGTGTTAGAAAATACTCCCCCCCCCCAAAAAAAAATAAAACCTCTGGTCGTTTTGCTTCTCAGATCATCGGCGTGAAGGCATCAATACGGCTGTGAGCACTGATGTCCAGACAGTATTCAAAGGAAAGACATACAGCCAACTGCAGGCACTACATCTGAATATTGAGGCAAAGATTCGGGCAGGTGGATCCAATCTGGATATTGGTTACTGGGAAAGTCTGCTGCAGCAAGTCAAAGTCTACATGGCAAGAGCCAGGTGCAAAAGTTTGAACATTCCATGTCTATGCACGAATAACTCAAGTGAAGAATTTTAATGCCACTATCATCAGTAATGACCTCAACTGTGTTTGAGTTGATTAATTTGAGTTGCCTGAAATTGTTTAAATTAAATTTAAAAAATTCTCAGGTTGAGAGAGCGTCACCAAGATGTCCTGCGTCAGAAGCTGTTTAAGTTGAAACGGGAACAAGGAGTGGAGAGCGAACCTCTATTCCCCATCGTTAAGGAGGAGCCGAGGAGTGAGGAAGATGAGTGAGTCATAGCAAAACTCTGCACATCCTCGTGATAAGCCACTGGCACCCGGTGGTGACATATCATTCGGTTTAGGATTATTCATGAATTCTTTTGTATGACAGCAGGGGCAGCACAAGACAGCAAAGTGGGGAGAGTGCTGCAGAAGGAAGTGGGCAGGACGCAGAGGCAGGATCGTCCTCATCTGTAGTGGGAAACACAAATCAAGGTGATGATCGAGAAGAACAGGGAGACAAGGCAGAGGATGGAGAAAAGAGTGAGGTAGTGGAGGCAGTGCTGACAGAGGAGGATCTGATCCAGCAGAGCCAGGCAGAGTATGATTCTGGTCGCTACAGTCCAACGCTCCTAGCAGCGAATGAGCTGCCATTGGACACACACACAGTCACGCCTGAAGAGGACATGCACAGGCTGCAGCTAGCCCGCAGACAGCTGCAGGTCACAGGTACGAAACCACACATATGTGTAATGCTTCAAAGTTGGGAGGGTATTTAAAAAGAAATTATACCATAAGTAGCAGGAGAGAATATGTAGTTAGGTCAATAAGTACTTAGTTTTTCCAGAGTACAAGTCAAGTATTTATTTTCTTTTAACAATTTTGGAACATCATGTGACTTGTATACAGAAAAATCACAAGTTCCCAAATGAAAGAGCTGATTTAAAAAAAAAAAATCAAATTGGACTCACATTTTTCTTGTATAGTGTTTCCCTATAGGCGGAGAATCTGTGTCCATCTAATATCTTTTGTCCATACCATAACAAATAACATCCGATATATTGTCCAGCACGCTTATTAGTCCATCCTGCTTATGTTATTGAAAAGTCCCTATATTAAGAAACAGCACAGGCTGTAGTGTGCACATGTGCTACGCTGATGTCCTGTCTGTTGTTAAACACACTCCCAGGGAAATGCTGTGTGTAAGTTCCACATATAGAAAAAAGGTGCAACTTACGTGACTTGGACAGTGAGACAGTTTTTTGAATTTTGCCATCTACACTGTCACAAAAGAGTTGAAACCATCAAGATGTGCTTGTTAACTGCTCTGGATCGCTAAGCAGCTGACGCTAAATCCAGTTGAGCATGACCCTCACAAATACCTTTGCCCAGCAAAGAGGGCAGTGTAATAACCTTTTTGTTACAATCTAGGAGGTCACCTTTTGCTTTCCAGAGAAGGACAAGTTCTTTCTTCCTGTGTGTTTGGATAATACCTGCCTCCCAAATGCAAGTAGAGATTGCAACACCAAGCGCAATCTGCTTCACCTGTCTGAAGGAGTTCAGCTCCAGTACTGCAGATCCCCTCAAATGTTTCACCACCTTTGCAAACTCACTTTGATTTTGTGGTTTGCAGCTGACTGGATCAGCCACCAGAACCCTGGCATTGGAAATGTCTAACAGCCTTATACAGATATTTAAAGTAGCTGGACCAATGGGACACTACAGTAGATTCAGCTGTTAGGACCATGTCCTCACTTGCCCCAATGAGAGACAATGTGAAAAGTTTGGTGGAATGCAATGCTTCCATTCCTCTGTAAGCAGGCCCAGGATCACAAGACCACAGATGGTCTGTCACTTACTCACAGATGCCTCCTTATTGCTCCTCTATGCCATCACAGCCTGTCAGTTTCTGCTCCCTGTTGAGCCCAGAATTTGCACCAAATCATGTACGGGGACTCCTAGTGGATAGTCAGAATGGCCTCTGAAACACTTCGTCCTTTTTGATTCCAGTGCATTCTGCGGCAGCTTTCAGGGTTTTGTTGCAGAAGAATTCCCACATTCCATTCGGGCCGTCTGCAGGGATTAAAGTTCTCTGTTGCTACAACGGATTTCCATCAATTGGGCTGCCAAAAGTCAGAATTTGCAATCAATCAATCAATTTTTTTATATAGCGCCAAATCACAACAAACAGTTGCCCCAAGGCACTTTATATTGTAAGGCAAGGCCATACAATAATTATGTAAAACCCCAACGGTCAAAACGACCCCCTGTGAGCAAGCACTTGGCTACAGTGGGAAGGAAAAACTCCCTTTTAACAGGAAGAAACCTCCAGCAGAACCAGGCTCAGGGAGGGGCAGTCTTCTGCTGGGACTGGTTGGGGCTGAGGGAGAGAACCAGGAAAAAGACATGCTGTGGAGGGCTTAATGACGGTGTCTTTAAGCAAAATCAAGGCTGGATGCAAGGTATAAAATTTACCGCATTCAAAACATTCAAATTTTTTAGAATAACGTCTCTGTTTAGTTTTTTTTTTTTTTTTTCCCCTCCTGGCAGCGAGTCCCTGTGTCCTCCTGCATTCTGCAATAACGTTTTGCGCTTAATGATGATGTTATCAGAAAGCGACAGCTGCAAAGACACAACAGACTGACTAAAATGTTAGATTTTTCGGTTTACAAATGTTTTTGACCGTTAAACTTTGCTCATTTTACCAGCAAAAAAAAAATGTTAGTGGACTGAAAGTTATCGGAACTAAATTTATCGGAAGATAATTGGTCCATTGATGGTATTAAAAATTATCTGAAAAGCTACAATCCCTGGCAAAAATTATGGAATCACCAGCCTCGGAGGATGTTCATTCAGTTGTTTAATTTTGTAGAAAACAAGCAGATCACAGACATGACACAAAACTAAAGTCATTTCAAATGGCAACTTTCTGGCTTTAAGAAACACTATAAGAAATCAGGAAAAATAATTGTGGCAGTCAGTAACGGTTACTTTTTTAGACCAAGCAGAGGGAAAAAAATATGGACTCACTCAATTCTGAGGCATAAATTATGGAATCACCCTGTAAATTTTCATCCCCAAAACTAACACCTGCATCAAATCAAATCTGCTCATTAGTCTGCATCTAAAAAGGAGTGATCACACCTTGGAGAGCTGTTGCACCAAGTGGACTAACATGAATCATGGTTCCAACACGAGAGATGTCAGTTGAAACAAAGGAGAGGATTATCAAACTCTTAAAAGAGGGTAAATCATCACGCAATCTTGCAAAAGATGTTGGTTGTTCACAGTCAGCTGTGTCTAAACTCTGGACCAAATACAAACAACATGGGAAGGTTGTTAAAGGCAAACATACTGGTAGACCAAGGAAGACATCAAAGCGTCAAGACAGAAAACTTAAAGCAATATGTCTCAAAAATCAAAAATGCACAACAAAACAAATGAGGAACAAATAGGAGGAAACTGGAGTCAACGTCTGTGACCGAACTGTAAGAAACCGCCTAAAGGAAATGGGATTTACATACAGAAAAGCTAAACGAAAGCCATCATTAACACCTAAACAGAAAAAAACAAGGTTACAATGGGCTAAGGAAAACCAATCGTGGACTGTGGATGACTGGATGAAAGTCATATTCAGTGATGAATCTCGAATCTGCATTGGGCAAGGTGATGATGCTGGAACTTTTGTTTGGTGCCATTCCAATGAGATTTATAAAGATGACTGCATGAAGAGAACATGTAAATTTCCACAGTCATTGATGATATGGGGCTGCATGTCAGGTAAAGGCACTGGGGAGATGGCTGTCATTACATCATCAATAAATGCACAAGTTTACATTGATATTTTGGACACTTTTCTTATCCCATCAATTGAAAGGATGTTTGGGGATGATGAAATCATTTTTCAAGATGATAATGCATCTTGCCATAGAGCAAAAACTGTGAAAACATTCCTTGCAAAAAGACACATAGGGTCAATGTCATGGCCTGCAAATAGTCTGGATCTTAATCCAATTGAAAATCTTTGGTGGAAGTTGAAGAAAATGGTCCATGACAAGACTCCAACCTGCAAAGCTGATCTGGCAACAGCAGTCAGAGAAAGTTGGAGCCAGATTGATGAAGAGTACTGTTTGTCACTCATTAAGTCCATGCCTCAGAGACTGCAAGCTGTTATAAAAGCCAGAGGTGGTGCAACAAAATACTAGTGATGTGTTGGAGCGTTCTTTTGTTTTTCATGATTCCATAATTTTTTCCTCAGAATTGAGTGATTCCATATTTTTTTTTTTCCCACTGCTTGGGCCGGTGATTCCATAATTATTGCCAGGGGTTGTAATCTGCTAGCAACAACATTAGCGTCAATAATTATCGGTTATTGGATTAGCTGAACTGTGCCCACCACTGCATCTGTTTCCCTCTGACTCACTGTTCTGTTGTTGAACTGTTCTGTGTGTTGTCAGGTGATGCAAATGAGAGTGCAGAAGATGCTTTTGTACGACGGGCCAAGGAGGGAATGGGCAACGATGAGGCCCAGTTCAGCGTGGAGATTCCTGTCACAGGGAAGATGTACCTGTGGGCAGACAAGTACCGTCCCAGGAAACCCCGTTTCTTCAACAGGGTTCACACCGGCTTTGAGTGGAACAAATACAACCAAACTCATTATGACTTTGACAACCCTCCACCCAAAATTGTGCAGGGATACAAATTCAATATTTTCTACCCGGACTTGATTGACAAGCGTTCCACCCCACAGTATTTCCTTGAGCCAAGTCCCGACAACAAGGATTTTGGAATTCTAAGGTTCCACGCAGGGCCTCCATACGAGGACATTGCTTTCAAAATAGTGAACAGGGAGTGGGAGTACTCGCACCGACACGGCTTTCGCTGTCAATTTGCAAATGGTATATTCCAGCTGTGGTTCCACTTTAAGAGGTATCGCTATCGGCGATAAAGGCCATATGCCACAAGGAACTAAAACTTCCATCAAAGGACCACTCGGGATGTTTGATCTCAACATGTGAGATGGGCACACACACACACACGTTACTGACGAACCCCCAAAAGCTCAAGCTAAACAGAAGTTGGAAATATTTTTATTCCTTTCAGCTGTATTTGATTTGTCTGAGCACTTGTAGCTGTTAATGTACTTCGTGTTGATTCTGACATATGAATATTTGCTTTGAGATATTTGGTAACTATTGAAAATGGCCTGGTTATGAACTCGTTATTGATGTTTAAATCAAACCTTTGCTTTTCTACTGCCTGCCCTTTTGATTTGTGAACATGGCTGGCTGCTGTACTTTTCTTATTACCCTCACGATTCAGTTTGTTTTTGTAAAGTTTCCTAAAATACTGAAAGTGTTTTATGTAATCTCTCAGACATTTAAATTTCCAGGATTAGCTCCTTTATTTAGAGCCACCTCAAGATTAAAATGGTTGCTCTTTTCGAGCAGGATCAGAAGGCGTGTGGAGGTTTTGTCAATCAAAAATAGATTATCACCCAGTTCAGGGGCATCCAGTCTGCTCTTCATAAGTGCTGGCTATCTGTAGTCAAAAAATTATAATAACAGTTGCGGTAAGTAACTTCTCCATCTCTGTGGGCACATCAGCCACACGTGTCCTTTCTCATTAAAAAAAAAAATGCTTTGAGAATGTGTTGTTGCACTTCCAATCAAACTAAAGAGTTTACTTTGGTGAGAATATAAATCAGAGCAACCAGAAGATAGAGGCCTGTAAGATCCATCGCTTGATTATGGGAACATGAATGTTCATCAGTGCAATGATAATATTTTCCTGAATTAAAACATGGAATGTTTCATTCAATGAGGCAAAACATTCAATCTTTGAACAAATGAAAATATTCTTTCCATGGCACGAATGGAAAACGTTATTTGTGTCATATTACACCTAAACCGGTCCATGTCATTTGATATTTTATTTAAAATTGTTTCTTCTCTGAACAGGAAACCAAAAGCAGCGGGGCAGACGCGGCTTTGTGTCCGCACAGAGCTTCACTGTCGGGCAGACGAGCCGCCGGCACACTGCTAACAGCAAAAACCACTGAGGGCAGATGTGGGATGCTTGAAAGCAGACTTGCACTTTCTGCAGTCCAGAATACTGGATTTAGCTTCCTCATATCACAGACATGTTTTTACAAAAAGGTAGTGGAGTCATTCAAGGAGTGGAAAGGTATGGAACCAAAATCCATGAAGAATGGGATCAATCACACAACGGAATATTTTTCTATACAATGGGACAAATAATCGGTGCCACGAGACACAATCCACAAATCAAATGACAAAGATCTATAATGAATTATATCATGAATAGTGGCTGCACTGTTTTTAAATGTAACAATACCTTAAAGTGCTTAAAGGGGAGGTGATAGTCTAGTGGCTAAGGTGTTGGACTGAGTCCAGAAGATCATGGGT
The DNA here is from genome assembly GCF_902500255.1 of Thalassophryne amazonica. Lineage (NCBI taxonomy): Eukaryota > Metazoa > Chordata > Actinopteri > Batrachoidiformes > Batrachoididae > Thalassophryne > Thalassophryne amazonica. The sequence goes on along the minus strand of NC_047114.1, from coordinate 62,193,364 downwards.
TCAAATCCCCACCTGACTGGAAAATCATTAAGGGCCCTTGGGCAAGGCCTTTAATCCCCTATTGCTCCCGGTGTGTAGTGAGCACCTTGTATGGCAGCACCCTGACATTGGGGTGAATGTGAGGCATAATTGTAAAGCGCTTTGAGCGTCTGATTCAGATGGAAAAGTGCTATATAAATGCAGTCCATTTACCATTTAGTGCTCAACACCTTGTTGCAGCCGTCATTCATGATATATGAAGTTCTAAGGCAGTCAAATAATGGTCATGTTAAAGTTCTGTTTATGGGTGATTCTTTAACTACGGGCACTATTGGCCTTGTAAATGTAATTTCCACCACACCATTGCCTTACAATATAAAGCGCCTTGGGGCAACTGTTTGTTGTGATTTGGCGCTATATACATGTGCTCTGATGTCACTGTTTATCTCCATAGAAACTACCCAAACTTTCATACAAACTGTTTAAAGGGACATTACAGTGTTGTGGTGGAAATTACGGCAAACTACATTTTGTTAAAAAAAAATCACAACAGTTGTATGACATTGAATACCCCAATTATGTTTTGATTATTTTACTGATATTTTATTCAGATATTTTAAAACATTAGAAAAAATGTTTCTTTACCATTCATTTTTATCATTGAAGATCAAAAGTCTGGGTGTGGGACAAGCACAAAATGGCAATATTTGCATATAATGATGCTGAAAAAAGGTGAAAAAGTCATAGACTACTAGATCAAATTTCTTAACACACTTTAATTGTAAAGATAACTATAAAAGTGTGAAATTTCCCCTTTTTTCTTTTTCATACAATATGATCAAAGGACATAAGTGCCCGTAGTCTAAGAATCACCCTTATTTAAGATGCAGCAGAAAAAGAGGAAAAAACAGTTTGGAACTGTGTCACATAATTGTCCAGGCTGCAACAGGTGAGGTGACTGGTTGGTAAATCAAACAAAAGACCATAAACTGCCTTGAGGAGAGCAACAGAAGGGATGAGCAGAGATCAGACAGGTCAATATACAATAAACAAAGAAACCAGACGTATCAAAATTATTTATTTTATAGATATTGAAATAATTTCAAGCAATTCTGAGATGGAAAAAAAAGTATATTAAAATGACAATGTCCATTTAAGTATTTAAATCAGGGAGTTGCCTCAAATTTAATCTTTAAAAGACAACGAAGACAACAGGCCTCTATGGCTGTAGGTACAGAGCAGATAAAACAGGTGACAGAAAGCAAAAAGGTGAAGAGTTTCAGTCAGGCTGGTGATCTCCAGACAGGAGCAGCCCACAGTGACAATCCTTCAGTGGACAAACTCAGAGACGCTGTCAAGGTCGTACCAGGTGGGTATGTGTTCTGTGAAATCAAGAGATCTGAAGTTCTAACGAGTAGTTGTAGAGTCCACAAATCAGGCAGAATATACAAAAGTATGAAAACAGTCCAATCTTTCTCCAAGAGGCTGAGGTGTACAGAGTATTTAGAGTGTCCATGGATGCTGATTGAGATCATCTGTCAGAGGTTGTGCAACAGTTATTTAAGAGAGGTGGTAGAAATGGACACAAGAAAGAAACTACACAACAGAGTATCAGAACAGTCAGGTTGGTTGATGTAGAGGGAGGAGGACAAGGGGGATTTGTCCTGGTGGTCCGAGTAGGAATTGCAGAACTTCCAGTCGCAGCAGTCATAGAAAATTGTATAAAGGACTTCATGCCACATGTAATTATGAATCTTTCCACACTTGTCTTTGTCAACACAGCCCAAACCCTTCATGATGGTGTGCTTCCCATAGCGAACGTAGGCCTTGTAGCATGTCTTATTGGCAAGATACTCAGTGGGGACAATCAGAGGTGTCCTCTCCTTTTCTACGATAGAGCTGTAGCGACACAGCAGCTTGTCAGAAAGGGCCGAGGGGAGGCGAAGGTAGACGCACAACAGCGCAGCGACACAAACTGGAACATCTTCAACCTGGTAGGAAGCAGAACAACTTACATTTAATCAGCATTACTGAGTGAAGACATCAAACACACATAGACCAGAAAAATAGACACAACTGGCTGAAGTCCAACACAATTATTCAAGATTAATTTAGTATATATTTTAAAATATATATATATATATATTTACAAGATATGCTGCTTACCTCTTAACAACCTGCCAGTGTGGGGCTCAAATGAGGCAGATTCAGTTGACACAGCCTTTATATCCTGATTCAAAAGGGCTCACGCATCATCAAGTGACTCCATGAGTCAGAGTAGCTGCTTTATGACATCACAACATGTAACTGAAGATGGCTGCTTTAACAGATCTCAATGATGTGAATATTTTAAAATATGAAAAATAGCTGATCACATTAACTGTAATATGACACACTTTAATCATCCCTGGGGCAAATGAAGCTAAAAGAAAACAATGTAGGAATCAAAACTGAATATTAGCGTCATCACAACTGACAAGTTTATCGGATCTGCTGTATTTAGCAAACTCCTCACTGACCCATTGATCATTTCTTCACAAGTTTTGTGCAAAATCCATTCATATTTTAAATTTTTAGAACTGTATTTTACATTGTTTGACACCAGTTGGTTTCCTGGACTTTGAATTTAACACAAACATTCAACTGCCAACAGTAACAAAATGTCCATGGAAATGTCTCTCTCTCACACACACTTCCCATGTTTACTTCTTTTTTCATGACATTAGTGACTGCACTGAGAAATGACCTATTTTATAATAGCCAAGCGGCCTCTGTGTGTGCGTACATGCGTATGTATGTATGCATGTATGGCTTCGATCACGGAGAAACTGAGGAGAGCTGATATTTGCCTTTTGGTATGCTATTTGGGTCAAGGATGAATGCTGTGAAAACGTAAAGTTGATAGGTTGTAATATTTTTGGGGAAATTAGCCATATTAGCTAACAACAGTGAACAATGGACATTGTGCTACAATGCACCATGGGAGTTTGGGGTTTTAAATGTTATTGTGATTCATTTTAGTTCAAGTGTTGTTACCGTTATTGATTTTTTTTTGTAGTTGAATTTGTTTACGTAGTCAGTTAAGTGTCATGTTGCCATAAAAGCACCTGTTTGTGGCAGAATGCAGAAAAGACAAAAAGCTCTGTGTGCGTACATGTGTATAACTTTGATCACAGGCAAACTGGAGAGCTGACATTTGCCGTTTTGCATGCTTATGTATTCTGGGTCAAGGATGAATGCAGCCAAAATGGAATGTTGATGGGATTAAACTACGGATATTAGCTAGGAACACTGAACAATGAATGTTGATAGTTACATTCTGAACTAACATGCCATTGTGGCAGAGGGTGGTAAATCATCTATATATTAAAAGCGTGTGTGCATGATTTTATTTAGTAAGTTCAATGGAAGTACATAATATAATTATAAATACATTAAAAATACATGGATGACGGAAGAAATTGAAAACTTATTTCCATTGTGGTCCATTTAAAAAATCAAATGACAAAATAGAAGTAAACATAAAATAATAATACCGATAATAATAAAAGTGTGTACATAACAAGAACCTAAACAATTTATAAACATATTAAGACCATAAATTAGCAATAAAAAATATGACATAATTATAAGGAAATAAGAGTTTAGTTCTAAAAACTGTTGAGGTCTAAGGTCAAAGGTTCTAAAAACATTCTGGACTCACACACCATTCCAACTCATTATAGAAACTTTGCATAATTTATTACCACCCTTTAAAATGTCAGCTACCTATTTTACAAACACTACTCAATCTAGAGCCGAGGGATCCCCACAGGAAACATGCTAGTTGTAATAATTATATTTCATGACTGTTATTATAACATTGACCACATCAAGCATCCAATATTGCAATAATGTGCACAGTTGTAATATTTCACATAAGTGACTTATTACAACAGTGACTGCATTGAGCAACCACTTCTGCTGTAATGGTCACTAATGTATTACTACTCACTGAACATAATTACTACAACAGCGCACATTATGATATATAATAGAGGTCACTAGTAAGGATCCCTTGAAAAGTGTTCATATTAATTAGTTCTTTCAAATTTATCACTCGAACACAATATTAAGGTAACAGAATTTCAAAATGAACGATGAGATGGACTAAAACAGTGAGGTAAGTAGCCACTGACACATACACAACCCCTGGCAAAAATTATCACTGGCCTTGGAGGATGTTCATTCAGTTGTTTAATTTTGTAGAAAAAAAGATCACAGACATGACACAAAACTAAAGTCATTTCAAATGGCAACTTTCTGGCTTTAAGAAACACTTTAAGAAATCAAGAAAAAAAATTGCGGCAGTCAGTAACGGTTACTTTTTTTTTAGACCAAGCAGAGGGAAAAAAATATGGACTCACTCAATTCTGAGGAATAAATTATGGAATCACCCTGTAAATTTTCATCCCCAAAACTAACACCTGCATCAAATCAGATCTGCTCGTTAGTCTGCATCTAAAAAGGAGTGATCACACCTTGGAGAGCTGTTGCACCAAGTGGACTGACATGAATCATGGCTCCAACACGAGAGATGTCAATTGAAACAAAGGAGAGGATTATCAAACTCTTAAAAGAGGGTAAATCATCACGCAATGTTGCAAAAGATGTTGGTTGTTCAGTCAGCTGTCTAAACTCTGGACCAAATACAAACAACATGGGAAGGTTGTTAAAGGCAACATACTGGTAGACCAAGGAAGACATCAAAGCGTCAAGACAGAAAACTTAAAGCAATATGTCTCAAAAATTGAAAATGCACAACAAAACAAATGAGGAACGAATGGGAGGAAACTGGAGTCAACATCTGTGACCGAACTGTAAGAAACTGCCTAAAGAAAATGGGATTTACATACAGAAAAGCTAAACGAAAGCCATCATTAACACCTAAACAGAAAAAAAAAACAAGGTTACAATGGGCTAAGGAAAAGCAATCGTGGACTGTGGATGACTGGATGAAAGTCATATTCAGTGATGAATCTCGAATCTGCATTGGGCAAGGTGATGATGCTGGAACTTTTGTTTGGTGCCGTTCCAATGAGATTTATAAAGATGACTGCCTGAAGAGAATATGTAAATTTCCACAGTCACTGATGATATGGGGCTGCATGTCAGATAAAGGCACTGGGGAGATGGCTGTCATTACATCATCAATAAATGCACAAGTTTACATTGATATTTTGGACACTTTTCTTATCCCATCAATTGAAAGGATGTGAGGAAAGATGCATCTTGCCATAGAGCAAAAACTGTGAAAACATTTCTTGTAAAAAGACACATAGGGTCAATGTCATGGGCTGCAAATAGTCCGGATCTTAATCCAATTGAAAATCATTGGTGGAAGTTGAAGAAAATGGTCCATGACAAGGCTCCAACCTGCAAAGCTGATCTGGCAACAGCAATCAGAGAAAGTTGGAGCCAGATTGATGAAGAGTACTGTTTGTCACTCATTAAGTCCATGCCTCAGAGACTGTAAGCTGTTATAAAAGCCAGAGGTGGTGCAACAAAATACTAGTGATGTGTTGGAACGTTCTTTTGTTTTTCATGATTCCATCATTTTTTCCTCAGAATTGCGTGATTCCATATTTTTTTCCCTCTGCTTGGTCTAAAAAAGTAACAGTTACTGACTGCCACAATTATTTTTCCTGATTTCTTATAGTGTTTCTTAAAGCCAGAAAGTTGCCATTTGAAATGACTTTAGTTTTGTGTCATGTCTGTGATCTGCTTTTTTTCTACAAAATTAAACAACTGAATGAACATCCTCCGAGGCCGGTGATTCCATAATTTTTGCCAGGGGTTGTATTAGTTGCTGTTATTACAATAGTGGTTTCTTGACGCAGTTACTATTGTAATAACATCTAAAATACATAGTGAGGTTTTGGGGGTTAGAGGGGTGACCTGTACATGCCTCTATGAGAATGGCCTTTATTTTGGTAAGGGTTAGGGTTAACCTAATCCTAACTCCTGATCAAAACTTTCATAGGCCCTTTCAAACTACTAACATAATAATTATTACAATAGACTGTTATGACAATAGTGATTTTGGTGATTGTGATGGACAACAATCATTACACTGCTTTTTATTGTTTTACTTATGTAGTCTTGAAACTATACATTCAAAAGCCATTTTATTGTGTTTGTTGCAAGCTGCCACTGGGAGATATGCATCTGCTTGGGATGGAATAGTAAGGTTTCATTTTATAACACTTCAAACATGTGGAAAAACTTTCACTATTCAAAAAGAGACCATCCTCAAGGATAGAATTGACAGAAGTACAGCGGAACTAACTCAAAACTGCAAACAATTTCCACATCTGTGCTTCAGACATTCTTGGCAAGTCCGGTCTCGTTGAGAATCGGCTAGATGTGCAAGCTACTGGCATACCAAGTAGAAAAGTTTTACTACAGTTCCACAAAGTCTTTGTAGCATCTGGGAGTGAAATAGGTCAATTTCAGTAACTTCCCCCTGTAGAATAATACAAATAAAACTGACGTATTATGAGCCAGTGAGAAGTAAAGTTGGCTCTCCAACCTGACGGACATGCTGAGATATTGGCCTTTTAAAGTTCAGGGAAAAGACACATACAAAAAAAAAAAAAATTACAATGTGAGAATTTTTTAGGAACTATAAAATATATGAATTATATCCAAAAAATATTTGGAATATTATTATTCATTAGCTTAAAAAAAAAAGTTCATTTTTTTGTGGGTTAGTCCTCTTTACGGCTCACCAGCTCATATCTGAATATTTGGATTAGGCACAGTTAGTGAAAAATAGTCACTCACTCTAGAAAATAAAGTAGTAAAGTAAAACAGGAGCTCAAATGTATCAATCAGTTGCATTAAAAAAAGTAGTTTCATAGAACTTGACAATCTCAACTTGGAATTTACTGCATTAGAAATGTAGCATTAAACCAAACACTTTTTAGTCATTTGTTTTGATTACACTAGAACAAAAAGTCATTTTTAGTCATCATATTTGATGAGTAATTTAGAAAAAGTACTGTGCTTATGATTTTTAAATCTCTGACTCCTCATCCACACTCTGCAGAGACTTTAAGATAACTTTCACAGAATCGTTGTGCTGCTCGTCGTTGTTAGATTCCGCCTCACTGCTGGTGTAGTTGTTCTTGGTGCTGCTGTCGGCTCTTCCAGGCGTCAGGGGCTTTTGCTCCGTGTGCTGGTGCGTTGCGCTGGAGCTGAGTTGTGGTTGTTCTTGTTTCTTACGTCTACAGGACAGGGGTAAGTGGCCTTTGTAAAGGTTCCAGCCTAAAAGAGCAGCAAGAAGAATCACAAGGACCGCCACTGCCGCCTGTAGTCCAGACACAGAGGGACCCCCTGTCTGGGGCTCAGGGCTCGTTATGTGATTTCTGCTGCGGGTGTCCACTGGAATGATGCTGACTTGGTACTCGACCACAGCTGTGGTGTACTCATTTGCTCTGGAGTGCTCTACAGATAAACAGCGATATAAACCGCCGTCTGAGTCCGAGGCGTTGAGAATAAGCAGTCCGTCAGGTAGAAGCTGCAGGTGAGCTGAATTGACAACAGGGACGGTGTCCCGCTGCCAGATGGGTTTTGCAAGGTTGGAAGGATTCGGGCAGTGTAGCTTATGTCTGCTGCCTTGCCAGATGGACTGATTGACAAATTTCACATTGTCTGAAAACAAAAAGATTTTCATCTATACATTTTCATTGCGACAACTTGATCAGATAACTGAGATAATGTATTTGTGTAGAATTAAAAAAAAAAAAAAAAAAAAAAAAGCTCAGAGGTTCAAATTCTTCTCATATACAACCCCTGGCAAAAAATTATGGAATCACCGGCCTCGGAGGATGTTCATTCAGTTGTTTAATTTTGTAGAAAAAAAAGCAGATCACACACATGACACAAAACTAAAGTCATTTCAAATGGCAACTTTCTGGCTTTAAGAAACACTATAAGAAATCAAGAAAAAAAGATTGTGGCAGTCAGTAACGGTTACTTTTTTAGACCAAGCAGAGGAAAAAAAATATGGAATCACTCAATTCTGAGGAAAAAATTATGGAATCACACTGTAAATTTTCATCCCCAAAACTAACACCTGCATCATATCAGATCTGCTCGTTAGTCTGCATCTAAAAAGGAGTGAACACACCTTGGAGAGCTGTTGCACCAAGTGGACTGACATGAATCATGGCTCCAACACGAGAGATGTCAATTGAAACAAAAGAGAGGATTATCAAACTCATAAAAGAGAGTAAATCATCATGCAATGTTGCAAAAGATGTTGGTTGTTCACAGTCAGCTGTGTCTAAACTCTGGACCAAATACAAACAACATGGAAAGGTTGTTAAAGGCAAACATACTGGTAGACCAAGGAAGACATCAAAGCGTCAAGACAGAAAACTTAAAGCAATATGTCTCAAAAATCGAAAAATGTACAACAAAACAAATGAGGAACGAATGGGAGGAAACTGGAGTCAACGTCTGTGACCGAACTGTAAGAAACCACCTAAAGGAAATGGGATTTACATACAGAAAAGCTAAACGAAAGGCATCATTAACACCTAAACAGAAAAAAACAAGGTTACAATGGGCTAAGGAAAAGCAATTGTGGACTGTGGATGACTGGATGAAAGTCGTATTCAGTGATGAATCTCGAATCTGCATTGGGCAAGGTGATGATGCTGGAACTTTTGTTTGGTGCCTTTCCAATGAGATTTATAAAGATGACTGCCTGAAGAGAACATGTAAATTTCCACAGTCATTGATGATGCCATAGAGCAAAAACTGTGAAAACATTCCTTGCAAAAAGACACATAGGGTCAATGTCATGGCCTGCAAATAGTCTGGATCTTAATCCAATTGAAAATCTTTGGTGGAAGTTGAAGAAAATGGTCCATGACAAGACTCCAACCTGCAAAGCTGATCATCAATAAATGCACAAGTTTATGTTGATATTTTGGACAATTGAAAGGATGTTTGGGGATGATGAAATCATTTTTCAAGATGATAATGCATCTTGCCATAGCGCAAAAACTGCAAAAACATTCCTTGCAAAAAGACACATAGGGTCAATGTCAATGAGCAGATCTGATTTGATGCAGGTGTTAATTTGGGGGATGAAAATTTACAGGGTGATTCCATAATTTTTTCCTCAGAATTGAGTGATTCCATATTTTTTTCCTCTGCTTGGTCTAAAAAAGTAACCGTTACTGACTGCCACAATCTTTTTTTTCTTGATTTCTTATAGTGTTTCTTAAAGCCAGAAAGTTGCCATTTGAAATGACTTTAGTTTTGTGTCATGTCTGTGATCTGCTTTTTTTCTACAAAATTAAACAACTGAATGAACATCCTCTGAGGCCGGTGATTCCATAATTTTTGCCAGGGGTTGTAGATGCTGCACACAGTATGCAAATGTGCAATATTCCAAGTGACAAGGCTTGTGCACGACTCTCCCATCCTGGTGCACATACACATATATTTGTTGCACGAAGTTCAACAAGTGGAAATATTCTGGAACTGGACAAAGCACTGTATCGTAATTCTGCTATTGTGCAAGATGTCTGTAGGTGCACAAAGCCATGACCAAGCAGCGAAAGTATTGTTCAAATTTTTAAACATTTCATGTATTTCAATAAAATTAAACCCCAATGACTACTATTATCCTAAAACAAAGTCATTTCAGATAAAGTCATATATGCAGGGTTTGCTTGCTGAGACATCAGGTTTAGAGCCTTGTTACGACACCAGAAGCGCACAGCGCCCTTCCAGAAACTGTGGTCCATTTTATGTCAACTTAAGTAGGTGTCAGTGTCCACACATCCACCATACCACAAAACCAACCTGGGTACTGGATGGCAACCATCCAGACAGACAATCGGCTTATCCCCACCCCTGGAAAGTATTCATGTATCTGCTGCATCCTGTTGAACCGTGAGCGTCCCCTTGGCCTTTTCCAGCTGCTGGGTCCTCAACATTGAGGCACCTACATGCTGGATCATATGCAGAGAAACTCGCCAAATGTTTGACACAAAGTAATTCTAGTGGTACCCAAGTTGCCTCTGCAAAGACCTAATGCCAAAGACATCCAGCTGTCCCCTTAGGTCAGGTTCAGGTGTGCCTAAAAGTCTTACGTTTCTCTCGACTGTGTAGGACATATACACCTTGGACAAACAGAGGCCTTGCATTAAAGTGTGCACTAAATAATGTGGGTCACTGTACTCACCAGAATCTGGGCACAGAGAGGCATCTCCATGTAGCACACTCTGGATGAGCTGACTGGAGCAGAAGAGGAACATTTAATATAAATATCACTCGGGGTTCCAAACCCTGCTCCTGGAGAGCACCTGCCCTGTGGGTTTTCGTAGTCCCTGCTCCAGGCACTGCTAACTAACCAAATTAGGTCTGCTCGAGAGCTAGGAAACACCAGACTTGACTAAAGAGCTGTGATTACAGCAGGCAGACGCGGAGAACATGCAGGGCAGCTTTCCCTCCAAGGAACAGGGTTGGTAACCCCTGCAATAAGTCACAGAATGGGATACACTATAACATCATCACAATGTGCTGATAGTTTCCTACCTTTGTGCATCAGAAAGAGCAGCACATTTTTCCGTTTGTGTGTCCCAGCCGCAGTACGGGTCTCTGGCTAGAACACAGTCCACACAAGATAGGGACCGCCCACAGGTGGACAGTGGAATCTGCACTGCTCCATGGTTTGATCCTGCATAGATGTGTCTCTGTACACACACACACACAGACATGCCTTAATGTGGCATACTGTGCATCAGATTTGGCTCTGCTGTGTACATAGTTGTGTTAATTTAAATTAAAACTTGAAGGTGTACTGTAAGAGCGCACACCTCCATTCAAATAATAAGCAGCCTTCATGATGTTTGCAAATTGCCAAAGGAAGGTGAAGATTTTTGTGGCATTGTAAAGTGAGGATGCTACAAACTGAAATAAAAGAAAAACTTATACAATGACAATTAAAATAACTAAAAATGAAGAGGCTTAATTATGAGACATATCTGGGTTACATCACAATTTCCTCAACTCTTTATTGACCAAAGAATCGTCTCTTCATAAAACTTGATTTTGAGTTTTGGTGTCCCTAAACAGATAAATATGACTGATAACCCTCTTCATTACTGTGACTATATTAGCACTTTGCTTTACCGTGCGATTAGAGAACTGCAGAATCTTGACTGGATCCGGGTGCTCGAAGAGCTGTACTTCCTCAATAATAAACATTTCTCCATCGTAGTTCACAGCTTTCAGCAAGGTACCTTCCTCTGTTTAAAACAGACATTTTGTGTAATCATCTGTCACAGTAAAGTTAGCCTTAAGCCCAGGTTACACATAGACGGTTTTGTCGGCGGGTAGTACGTAGACCGAAGTTCGCGGTAGTTCCGGCTGTTTTCGCGGTGGAAAGGGGCAGAGCATTTCGCCGGCGTTTTGAGCGCCATATTAGCCGCAAATACGTGAATAAAACGCCGCTAAATCTGCCGAATAAAGCAGAGTTTTGACGCCGTAGCATCCGGCACACGTCAGGCAACGGGGGTTAATACTCAGTTCTATCCTTTACGATCGCAGGTTAAGACGCGCGTGAGAATGGCGGTGTTCTGCTGCAGCCAATAATGCCCTGTGTACCGCTGGATTTATCCAGGCAAATCCTGCGTTACTCCAGGAACTTTTGCTTATAGGCACCGCCCCCAGAGTATAATAGGCTAAAGCAGCTGTCAGTGCAGGGGGAGGGAGTGACAGGGAGCTCATCTCTCAGCCTTTTCTTTTCTCTCCTTTTTCCCCTCCTCAACGTGTTGCTCGTTTCCACCACAGGGCTACCCTCTGCTTCTGAACCAGACCTCTTGGTAAGTCCTTGCCGCTGCCAATTTTATTTTAGGAGGTATACTGGAGCTTTTCTGCAAAAATATCTGGAACTGGCCGCAAGTGAGAGACCTGCATGCAGCGTGCTAGAGTTTTTATACTGACCGCCGCCTATCGGCCGTTTGGAACGCCGTTAACCAGGAGGTGGAACAGCGTACTGTCCGCTAGCGCCGCCGTTTTGTCTGCCTCTGTCGCCGGTTAAAACGCCTTTGAGGACGCCGATGTGGGCTCTATCGCCGTTTTACATGCCGTTGGTTAGGGATACAACGCCGGCCGGCAATTACGGCGGTGTAAACTGCGGCACTACAGGAAGGGGCGGGATGACACAGCGATTAAAAAGTATCAAACGCCGTTGTTCGCGTTGTCTCCGTCATCAGGCCACTTCTCCGGGAGCGCTCCTGGAATTATTCAACATGTTGAATAATTTTTTCGACGATTCCCGGTGAAGCCGGAACCAAACCACGCCCCCGTGCGCCGGTGTTAACTACGGCGTTTGATCCCTAAAACGGCCCGGAGGGGGCAAAATCTCTGCCGGGACGCTTCCGGGAGAGTTTACTGTCTATGTGTAAACGGGGCTTTAGACAGTAAGTGGGTGTATGTCCTTCTGACAATCCTGCACGTACACACCTGTACCTATGAACATCACGCGGTATTTCCGCCCATCTGCGGCCTCCACTTGGTCAGCTATGATGCGTGTAAATCGAGCTCCTCTCCACACCAGATCGGCCTTTCCTCCTATTGGCTGAATAGTCTGGTCCATGAGAGGCTTGTCTCTAATAAATTGAAGGGTCTGGTCTGGGAGGTCTGACGTCTGACTTATGCCTGCTTCACGAGCTTCATTGTCGATACACTGAAGAAGTGACGAGAGAAGAAACATGGGAAGGGGAACTCAGGAGTCATTAGGAAAAGACAGTCTTCCTAAACATTCATTTGTCATCTGCTGCTAAGAAGTGGCCCTACTCAAAGTCCCTCCTGGACAATCAAGCTTCTCACCCTCTCAAGGAGTGTAAGCCCAAATACCGAAGAGAGGAAACTCATTTCCACTGCTTAAAATGATGCCTCATATTCACCCATTGATGCCAGGGTGCTGCCATGCAAGGCACTCACCAAACACCAGGAGCAACTTGGGGATTAAGGACCTTGCCCAAAACCCTTAGTGATTTTTCATTCTGGCTGGGGTTTGAACCAAGGGTCCTCTGGTCTCAAGCCCACCACTTAACCACTAGACCATCACCTCCCTGCTTGTTTCCGCAACACACCTGTCTACATATGACGTCCCACAGTTGACAGTGCATGTCAGAGCACAAACCAAGCATGAAGTCAAAGGACTCCGAGACATGATTGTCTCGAGACACAAATCTGGGGAAGGTACAGAAACATTTCTGTTGCTTTGAAGGTCCTAATGAGCACAGTACTCTCCATCATCTGTAAATAGAAGCAGTTCAGATCCACCAGGAGTCTTCCTAGAGCTTGCCACATGTCTAAACTGAGCAATCATGGGAGAAGGACCTTAGTCAGGGAGGTGACCAAGAACTGGGTGGTCACTCTGTCAGAGCTCCAGGATTCCTCTGTGGAGAAAGAACCTTCCAGAAGGACAACCATCTCTGCAACAATCCATGAATCAGGCCTGTATGCTATCATGTTTGGAAGAAACAAGGCACCATCCCTACAGTGAAGCATGGTGGTGGCAGCATCATGCTGTGAGGATGTTTTTCAGCGACAGGAACTGGGAGACGAGTCAGGATTGAGGGAAAGATGAATGCAGCAATGTACAGAGACATCCTAGATGAAAACCTGCCCCAGAGCACTCTCGACCTCAGACTGGGGCGATGGTTCATCTTTCAGCAGAACAATGACCCTAAGCACACAGCGAAGATGTCAAAGGAGTGGCTTCAGGGAAGATCTGAAAATGGCTGTACAATGACGCTCTGCATCTAACCTGATGGAGCTTGAGATGTGCTGCAAAGAGGAATGGGGCAAAAAACAAACAAAAAACCCCCACCCTTTTCCATGTTGTCATTATGGGGTTCTGTGAGTAGAATTTTCAGGGAAAAATGAATTTACTCCATGTTAGAATAAGGCTCTAACATAACAAAATGTAGAAAAAGTGAAGCACTGTGAATGCTTTCTGCATGCACTGTATATGCTCGCTCACACACACACACACACACACACACACACATCATACTGGCCCACCCATTTAAAAGTATGCCTCTGAGAGTTAATTTTGTAATGAATACCGATCAATGCTTAATATTAATGAGCAGACTCACAGCTCCAGGACGAGGGACGGGGACTTCTCCACTATACATCACCCATTTAACAAAGGAAGTTTCTACATGTACTGGGGTTTTGTAATTCCCCTCTCTGAACACTGTGCTGATGTCTGAGGCACGGTACGAACACACTGCAGACAGATCGGATGTGTCACTGAAACACAATGAAGGAAAAAAAAAAGTCAAGTGTGTGCCAAAGTTTATGTGTTACAAAACACCAAATCTCACCCCTACAGACACACAAACAAATCTGTTAAAACATACGACTGTGGTGTGAAGATGGCAAAGAACAGGCAGTCCTTCCAACGCTGCTGGGGCCCACACCAGCGGTAAACATCCTGGATAACATGTGGCAGCTGAGAGTGCAGCACAGGACAGTCTATTCTGGCCTTCAGAAAGGACGTCCATTTCTTTTGCAAGGTCCTCAAGCCTCCAATATCCCCCTGTTAAACACAAGTGTCTTCATATATATCACAGGTAAAGGAAAAAAATGTGCAGCTAATCAAGAGTTAGCAAAGAGGCCAGAGTGATGGAAATGAAATGAGGAAGGCCTGTCAATATATTATTTTTTAAACACAAGTGTCTTCATATATATCACAGGTAAAGGAAAAAATGTGCAGCTAATCAAGAGTTAGCAAAGAGGCCAGAGTGATGGAAATGAAATGAGGAAGGCCTGTCAATATATTTTTTTACTGATATCGTGTGAGCATTTTTGATATATTTGATATGATCAATCACAACAGTGCTCGGTTAGCATAAACTACTGTAACCGTGACATTATTGGGAAAATAAATTCACTTTGTCACTAAATAAGAGCACAGCTCCCACAGAAACCTGTGATACTTTGTTCTTATTGTAGTTACTGAGCTTTGATTTCAGCAGATAGTGATGAGTTTTGTGAGGGTGGACGGGCTTAGGATGTTCCCAACATGCTGAGTTTTGTGGAGGGTAGACTAAATCCTCAGTCATTTCAGTTTGAAAAACATGATGCTACCGAACAACTTGGTAGAACTGGCTTGTAGTCAGAGGGTGTTCAGACGAGTTGCCAACTTCGTCTACTTTTGCTGAGATTTTCATACTGGTGCTCATAAGGGGTCCATACCCGATCACGTTATTATTGAAGTACTGGTATAAGATAGTCTGTGCACCGGTAATCCAGATCTTGCATCTATATATTAAAAGCCAAGTGGCCTCTGTGTACATGTATGCGTGTGTATAACTTCGATTACAGAGAAACTGGGGACAGCTGACATTTGCCATTTGGTATGCTTATGTATTTTGGGGCAAGGATGAATGGCGCGAAAAAAAAAAAGTTGATATCCAATATTTCTGGAGAAATTAGGGATATTAGATAACAACAGTAAGCCAGGAACCTATGATGTGAAGCACTATCTTTTTTTTTTTTAAATAATGTCTCAGCTCAGGCATTACTGGATCTGTTTGGGGTTCTTGCTTTAAAATCAGGTCAGTTAGGTTTCAGGAAGCCATAAATATTGAACATGATTACAGCTCTTGGGGTGAGTTATCTTAATTTGGGATAAAAGCAAAGATAAGGTAAAAATGTGCAAAAGAAAATATTGATACAACATATTAAGCAGTACAACTAAATTGGGGGGGAATTGGGAGTGAGCAAATAGTTATCAAAAATACCCCTCCAGAACGCATCCTGGGACATCAGGAAACCAAGCATTTCTGGGGGCCATTACAGGAGGGGGTTTGTGGGCCTCGGCACAAAAGTTCACCAAAAACAGAACCCCCCCCCCTCAGATCCTGGGTACAGGCCTATAGGAACCATAAGTATTTCCGACCTTGCAGACACGGGCCACACGAGACACCACGGATTTGTCGAAACAGTCGTACTCCACAGCTGTCTCACTGAAGAAAATGTACACCTTGTCATCGTCTCCCCGATTGCTGTGCTTACTCTCTTCCATTAAGGCCATGGAAACAAAATTGGGCTCTGGAATAGGAAGAGGAGAGAGACTTGAATACACAAGATTTCACTGTATAAACACAAACCCTAGCCGTAGAACACACCATCAGATCTTACCAAACAGCCAGGTGCTCTTGAACTCGGTGCGTACAGACACAGGAGAACTGCGCATCACAACAGGTTCAGAGCCCAGGAAATTCACTGAGGTGGCTGAGTATAGGTCATTATCTGGCAAGGCAGCAAATACAGAGACATTACATTAATATTCATCGCCACTTCCTTATACCATCTTGTAATAGCTACTTACCAACCATGAGGGAGGCATATCTCTGAAAGGGATCAAATGGACACTTTCCTTTCCCGTCCTCTGGTTTTTTCTCAAGTATCAGCTTTCCATCCTCAAATGACTATACACAGAAACAGTGATATTCATTCAGAAAATTCTCAGATTTTAAACCTAAATGTGTTCTTCTTGACTAAATTAGGATGAAATAAAGTGTTGAATTGGACTCACCATATGATCACACTCTGGATCGAAAGCATTAGTTCCACACACGTACATTCTGTTGTCTTTCAACTTCTGCAGGATCCTTATATAGTTCTTGCATTCAGTCTGTGAAATGTCATGTAAAATGCAAAGACTAAATATGTTGCATATACGTCTTGTTTTAATTCAGTGTAGTGAATTTTCCATCCTTTTAAGGAGGGTCGGTGTGTTGTGCACGCAAAGGAGCATGGACGAAACCGTTGCAGACGATATCGTTCACGCTTGCCCGACCGTGTATCCCTCCCGACGTCTTGGTTCGATGTTTTCGGGGTTCGCTCATTTGGGCTGTTTCGCTCTGATTCCTACTTATTCGTGCTATCTGTGAACGGGCCTTTAGACTTGACCATATTCATCTGTTGTATTTATTCAGGCTTGAGACTTGCACCCATTTTGGATGTTGTACTCTCTAGTGACTCTCCAAAATATGACAATTATGCAATCAGGTAAAAACAACAACAACAACAACAACAAAAAAAAACAAGATTAAACTGACCCACCTCAGGATTTTTTCCTTTGCCTTGACATGCATCTTGTTGATTTCGTGTCACTTCCCATTTCACCTAAACAACGGATAATAAATATTAATTACAAACATTCAAAATTTTTCTGTAGTTCTGAACTTTAAGAAACTAGCATGGTGGCCAAGCAGTTAGTGTGCTTTCCAGAGCAGAAGGTTCCCGATCCAAGACCTCCCGTGCCCAGTCTCCATGTAACGTGGCTTTGTGCCAGGAACAGCATCTAACATAAAACTAATGCCAAATCAACATGCAGATCCATATTTGCAGTAATGATCCCAAATGAAAAAGGGAGACGCTAAAATAAGTTACTTTTGACGTTTAAGAAGTTCAAACTACTTTAAGATGTGTGAAACATTTCCAATGAGTGAATGAAAGATCTGCAGTAGGATGGAATCCATGTATAAAGCAGCACTTCAAATACACTAAAATATATGTGAACTGGAGGTACAACTTAAAAATCAGCAACATTTAATAAAGCTGCTTGGCTTTGCTTGGTTTAGTATTGTCTGATATCAAGTACTGTGAGAGATGGGCAATTCAGGTACAACTCTTTGGTGCCGGATTCCCTTTTAAGGTTCCCTGACACTTGCATGACTTTGATTCACGCACGTATATGCAGTTTGCCATGCAGGAAGGTAAACTTGTCTCAAACTCACTGTAAACTGCTGTAAACTGTGCACGGCTTTGTGCAAACAAAATTTTTGAAATGTTCAAAATCTCCATCACGCATTAATAACGTGAACATTAAGCAAACGAGATGTAAAATCTATCATAAAATGTAGTTTTACATATGCCCACAAGAAGGAATGAACATGCAACTGATTTATCAAGCCATTACAATATAAAACATGACATATTTACCTTTTAGACAATTCCAAATATGTTCTCCACCTCATGCAGCGGACGAGAGAGTGAGGAAAAAAAAAGGTCCAGCTGAAACGGTCCTGTGTGATTCCGGAAATGATTAGAGATGTTTTCAACAGCCAACTCTGACAGAAAATGATTAATCCACCAGGAAATAATTATTTTATATAAGCAGCACCCAGCGCACTAAAGTGCAGCGTCCAGTGGAACAAACTCTGGCATCCAGCTGGAAACACAGTGGGGGGGGGGGGGGGGGGGGGGTGTTGTCATGACGAAGTGCGTGCAAGTGCGCGGATCAAAGTTGTGCAAGTGTCAGGGCACCATTACACTAACCATAATAATGACTCACTTTGGGTTGAAAATCATGTCAATGTCTACTTCATGTCCCTATAAATTTATTTTAAAATAATAGCTAAAAGAGTTCAACTGTTATTCACAATGTTATATTTTGAGCGGTTCAACAGCTTATTCACACAATGTTGATGACCTCATTAAACAACAGCATACAAGATTCCAGAAATGGATAATTACTTTTAAATGCTGCCAAATGCCAAGGGATAATTTGTGCCCTGTGGATATATGCAAGGGTCAGCCCATAGAATTTCCCAAGTGTTTAAAAGCAGAGTGATAAAGCAAAGACCTCTTCATACATAAATCAGGTTCCTCCACAGTAAGTATTTCCAAAACCTTCAAGGTACCCCAAGCAGGTGTGCAATCTACTGTACAAAA
Source organism: Thalassophryne amazonica (assembly GCF_902500255.1). NCBI lineage: Eukaryota > Metazoa > Chordata > Actinopteri > Batrachoidiformes > Batrachoididae > Thalassophryne > Thalassophryne amazonica. The sequence continues at coordinate 62,174,614 of NC_047114.1, read as the reverse complement.
ATATAAGAATTTTGGGAACATACAGATTTTACAGTACACTGTTCAGAAGGAGGACCAAATTAACACTCAGTGATGAACTAATGTTGCTACAGAGAGTCCAGCAGAAACCCAGGATCACAACTAAGAAAGCAATGAAGGGGATAGAGGTATCAGCCAAATATTAAAAGAGCTCTCTATCACTTCATCTATAAACATATCAACGAAGGATGAAGTCATTACTCAAAAAAAATCAAAAATTAAAAAAAAAAGGCTAGGCCTTTGTTCTGGTGATCAACTACAAAGTTGATCACCAACTTGCACTTGGGTGAATGTTTTTACATTAAATGGATTGCCCATAATTCTACCAACTCCATCTGGCAGTTGGTGGGAGACTGGTGTTGATAACAAAATGACTTTTAAAAACATAATTGAATACAACACTGTTTTGCTATAAACTGCTGGAGAAAACCAAAAAGAAACTGTGGAATTGTTATTTTCACCTAAAAAAAGGACACATTTAAAATAAAACATGATCACAGATGTCAAATTTTAATTCATTCATGATTCAAAATGTTTAATTCAAGTTTCCAAAATTGACAAAAGTACACTTACTGAAGCAAGTTTCTTTGAGATGTCATTGAGGTCAAGTGCATAAAGTGCCTCCCTGGCACCGAGCACAAGCAGGCCCAAGTCTTCATTCAGCAACATGGTGGAGTAGTTGAACACACCCTCCTCATGAAACAGATGAGCATTTTCCGCTGTGGACAGAATTAGACATATCAACTCAGCTGTGAGTAAACGGTGATTAAGCTTTGTTGTTCTGCACAAACTGCCCTTTAGCATTGCCACATTGTTGGTCAAGGTTAAAATAAACAGGCAAACCCAAATGTGATAGGACTCACAGTGGTAGGGCACAGTTTTGCGGGGGATACAGTCTAGAGGTGAGTCCTTGTCCAGCATGAAGACCATGGGCAGCAACCAAAAAACAGTAAGGATCAAGAGCTGATGCATGGCTCCTTTGTTTCAACTGAAGTTTTATTGTCCTTATAACAGTCAGGCATGTACTGGTAAAGGCAATAAGTGGCATCTATGATGTGATGAAGTCTGCACTGATTGGTAGGCACTGGTCCCTTTAGTGGCCTCATGCAGCAGGTTGTTCATGGTGAGCTGGATGGCACTGATCTAAGAGACAAAGAGGAGGAGAACTAAAAGAGAGAAATTCAACAATCTAAACTGATCCACAAAAATGAAGAACTGACAGACCACAAGCTATTTCATCAAAAGCAAAGAAATGAAGTAGTAAGATGAGATAAACATTTTTCACTCCTAAAAGGAAACAATGTAACAACAAAGGTAAAGCGACAGAAAGAAAAAGCAGAGCGAGCGAAAGTCACCACGGCAGTAATTCTGTCAGTGCCATAGTGATGTTAATGCAGAGCTGTGAAAGGCATTCAGCAGGGTGCAGGGATGTCAACTTCAGCCCTCCTGCAGGACCAAACACAGCCGCACAATAAGAGATTCACTGGGGAATCGAAAGTCGGTCCCAGACTCTGGAACACTCTGCCCCTACATGTCCGATCTGCTCCCACTGTGGAGTGTTTTAAGTCCCGTCTTAAGGCCCATTTTTATTCCTTGGCTTTTAACACCGCGAGTTGTACGGTCCTTGTGTCTTATTTTATTTTACTGAAATTTATTTTTTTTATCATGGCTTTATCTATTTATGTATTATTTTATCTTATCTATTTTATTGTTATTATTATTATTATTATTGCTATTTTCCGTGTCTATGCTTTTGTTGTGCAGCACTTTGGAGACTCGGGTCTGTTTAAATGTGCTTTATAAATAAAGTGGATTGGATTGAAACTAAAACCTGATGCAGAGGACTCTGCTACAAAAACACATCTGCTGCAAGAGCAGTTTCACACTTGGACAGGAAACATGTTGATCTGTCTCACCGTTTTACCCAGTGTCTGAAATCATCAGTTTACACAACTCTGCCAACAGAACATCAAAAACCCTCCTCTATGTGCACCGTTAGCAGCTGTTTTTTGTTTAATTTCTCAAGTATGAGTACTAAAACCTGCAGAGTGGGTGTGTCCTTCTTTTAGAAAGAGGCGTGTCATGCTTCCCTGATGAGCCACAACATGTCAGAGAAGGCAGGCCAAATAAGATGCTTCACATATTTAACCCCGAGGGCCAAAGTTGGCTTCATTCAACACCCATCTGCATGCACATACACACATGCACTCTCCACCTTGGTTTTCACGTTGATGGATTAATGAACAAATCCAAGATGACACTAAATTCTGTCACCTGAGTGAAACTATTGTTGTTTCAGCTAACTGACAAGTGCAAAATGCTTTTTCTGCAAAGGTATGTTTGAAATAAATGCTAAAAAGAAATGTGCAACAATTACAGAATACTGTGACAGAAACAAAGAAGCATGGATGCATTTTTAGGCAACAGGCAGAAACAAATTATGAACTTTTTGAAAACCATTTTAACTTATTTACAATATTTACAGCTAGAGCATGTTCACCAAGCTGGGCATCAAAATGTAACAGCAACAGTGAAAAAAAAAATCTTCAAAACAAGTGGAACATGTATTTGTTTTTAAGTATGGACCACTAGGATCTTGAGAATGTAGTTTTTTTTTTTTAAACAATATTCTCTGAATAAAATCCTGGTCGCTCTTTTGCATGAAAAGGCCCAAAACTGGAATATTTTGCCAAAATAATGATCCCTGCTCCACAAATGTGTCAAAAGACACATTTCCAAATAGGTATGGAGCTATGCTAACTTCCTGCACAGTTTCATTGATGCCAGTTGTTGCACCATGCATCAGTGTGGTAAACAATGTGTTAAGTTTGAATTTTTTTAAACAGGTCCATTATTTCACTTGCTGTAAAAACAAAAAAACTGTGTTTGAAACATGCCTTCTGTAGTGCCCAAGCCTCATGCAAGATGTTTTGCTGCAAGGGGTATAGTTTTATGTAGCGAATGTGTTGAAATATCTGTGATGGACGGACACTGTGGGACAATGTGCATGTGACAGACAGACACTGTGGGACATATAGACCATCAAAAATATAACAAGGACTTACATATAATGTTTTCTATGCATAGAGCACTGAAATGCAAATGATATTAAAGCCGTTGTCCATTTGAATTAAGCGTGCCACAATTAATTTCCTTTTTTGTTTACTTTTCAAAGACGCTTGCATTTTCTAATCTGGTCTGTCAATATCGCAAATCCTATTTAGCCAAGTTGCCAATACAAACATAAATTAAAGGGCAAGGTTTTATAGGAGTAATTTACTAAAAGTAAACAAAAGCCTGATTTTACATGGAATGGACCATGGCTTTAAGGATTTACATGCAATTGAAAAGGCTGTATTAAAGGGACACTCCACTCATATTAAAATAGCAGTTTCTAAAAGATAAAGATCATATCAACCTTGAAATACAGTTTCTGACAATTACTGAAATTTATTTTTTGAGAATTTTTCAAATAAAGTTTCCTCCAGTTGCCTGTGCTATGACATCACATGTGCTCTTAACACACTGTTGAATGTAAACATGTATAGAGATATCAGTAAAACTCCTTACAAAATCTCAAAAATAGGCTAATGACTAATATTCATAAATAAGAGCAAGAAATATAATTTGCTACTTTCTGATGTCACATTATAATTTAAGTGTAAGATTTTCAGGTGTTTTACTGCAGTATCTATTCATGTATGCACACCAGGCTGCGCAAATTCAGCACTTGTGACTTCATACATGTAGCACAGTTTTTTAAAAATCATAAAAATTAAGCTAATCTATTGCAAATCTTGTTTTTATTTAATATGTCACTATTTCAATATATAATCTCTTATTTTAGGGGTTAACATTGATGAGCAAAGTGTCCCTTTAAGCATCCAAACATACCTTGAAATGAAAACAAATTGACAAGATATTAACGAGTTATTTAGTGGAAACTAAAATCAAGATGGCTGCCATGGGGGCATCTTGATTATTGGAGCATGCCACAAATCTATATGAACATACTTAACATACTAACATACTTTTAGTACCCTGAGAAAATGAAAACAAAAGGACCAGGCATTTTTAAGATTTATAAGGCAGAAAATAAAATCAATATGGCCACCATGCATGTAGTAGCCATCTTGATTTATCAGAGTGGGATGTGAATTTAAAGGGAAATCATAGCAGGATGTGCATAAAAAGGAATCATCCTAAAACCAACCTCAGCACACCCTAGAATAATTGACACATGCATTTTTTTACTTATCAAAAGTCAAATTTGACAAACAGCTTTTGAAAGAATGTGAACTGATGGAAAATCAGGAAACTCATGGTGACTCAACTTCAGAAAGCTTTATAGAGGAGGGCTATATCTGTACAGTTCAAGATTTATCTCCAATATCATTAAAAAGAACAAAATCAATGAGCCTTAAGAGATCTGTCATCATGCAAAAAGTAAATCCAATTTGTGAAAAAATGCACAAATATCTGTTGTAAACACTGTGACTATGCAAAAATTATGCATACAAATGATACCTTTTCCATACAAATAATGTACAGTACCAAAGGAAAAAATGCCCCACAGTGTGTTTGTCCGTCACATGTGTGACGGACGGACATTTTGTGAGACGGAAATGGTTCATTAGTTGTGGGGATTTGGCCACTTGAATTTTTTTTTTTTTATGGATTTCATTATAGAGTATGCTTGTGGGTAGGTATTCATCACACTTAGGTCAACATTTTTTATCTTCCCACAGTGAGGAGCAACATGTAGCGTTATGGACGGATACTGTGGGACAGAAAAAATATGCCCAAAATAAAAGGATTACAGTATCAAATTCCAAAAATCTAATGAAAAGTTGTTATTTTTGTCAACTCTTATCAACCAATAGGTGTTCTAGGTACTTCCACAAGTTTTAACATGTTTTTTTATCCACTAAATGCAAGGTGAATTGTGTGTACGGTAAATTTAGGTATTTTTGCATTATGCTTCAGTGAAGAAAAACAGGACAGACCAGCTCTAATTGCCCCAAAGTATTACATGTGATATATCAATGGAAACTACAACCCCTGGCAAAAATTATGGAATCACCGGCCTCGGAGGATGTTCATTCAGTTCTTTAATTTTGTAGAAAAAAAAAAGCAGATCACAGACATGACACAAAACTAAAGTCATTTCAAATGGCAACTTTCTGGCTTTAAGAAACACTATAAGAAATCAGGAAAAAAAAACTGTGGCAGTCAGTAACGGTTACTTTTTTAGACCAAGCAGAGGAAAAAAATATGGAATCACTCAATTCTGAGGAAAAAATTATGGAATCATGAAAAACAAAAGAACGCTCCAACACATCACTAGCATTTTGTTGCACCACCTCTGGCTTTTATAACAGCTTGCAGTCTCTGAGGCATGGACTTAATGAGTGACAAACAGTACTCTTCATCAATCTGTGGCTCCAATTTTCTCAGATTGCTGTTGCCAGATCAGCTTTGCAGGTTGGAGCCTGGTCATGGACCATTTTCTTCAACTTCCACCAAAGATTGGATTAAGATCCGGACTATTTGCAGGCCATGACATTGACCCTATGTGTCTTTTTGCAAGGAATGTTTTCACAGTTTTTGCTCTATGGCAAGATGCATTATCATCTTGAAAAATGATTTCATCATCCCCAAACATCCTTTCACTTGATGGGATAAGAAAAGTGTCCAAAATATCAACGTAAACTTGTGCATTTATTGATGATGTAATGACAACCATCTCCCCAGTGCCTTTACCTGACATGCAGCCCCATATCATCAATGACTGCGGAAATTTACATGTTCTCTTCAGGCAGTCATCTTTATAAATCTCATTGGAACGGCACCAAACAAAAGTTCCAGCATCATCACCTTGCCCAATGCAGATTCGAGATTCATCACTGAATATGACTTTCATCCAGTCATCCACAGTCGATTGCTTTTCCCTAGCCCATTGTAACCTTGTTTTTTTCTGTTTAGGTGTTAATGATGACTTTCGTTTAGCTTTTCTGTATGTAAATCCCATTTCCTTTAGGCGGTTTCTTACAGTTCGGTCACAGACGTTGACTCCAGTTTCCTTCCATTCGTTCCTCATTTGTTTTGTTGTGCATTTTCGATTTTTGAGACATACTGCTTTAAGTTTGCTGTCTTGATGCTTTGATGTCTTCCTTGGTCTACCAGTATGTTTGCCTTTAACAACCTTCCCATGTTGTTTGTATTTGGTCCAGAGTTTAGACACAGCTGACTGTGAACAACCAACATCTTTTGCAACATTGCATGATGATTTACCCTCTTTTAAGAGTTTGATAATCCTCTCCTTTGTTTCAATTGACATCTCTCGTGTTGGAGCCATAATTCATGTCAGTCCACTTGGTGCAACAGCTCTCCAAGGTGTGATCACTCCTTTTTAGATGCAGACTGACGAGCAGATCTGATTTGATGCAGGTGTTAGTTTTGGGAATGAAAATTTACAGGGTGATTCCATAATTTATTCCTCAGAACTGAGTGAGTCCATATTTTTTTCCCTCTGCTTGGTCTAAAAAAGTAACCGTTACTGACTGCCACAATTTTTTTTTCTTGATTTCTTATAGTGTTTCTTAAAGCCAGAAAGTTGTCATTTGAAATGACTTTAGTTTTGTGTCATGTCTGTGATCTGCTTTTTTTGTACAAAATTAAACAACTGAATGAACATCCTCCGAGGCCGGTGATTCCATAATTAGTGCCAGGGGTTGTAGAAACAATAAGGATGCTGCAAATATGTTTCCTAATGATTAATATGTGTATATCTTATTTCCAGCTGAATTTACATTATATCAAAGATGTTACATTATTTTGGAAAAAACATATTTTTGGGTCAATTAATACTCACTGTGGGACTACTAGAAATGGTTGTCCTTCTAGAAGGTTATCCTCTCTCCACAGAGGAATGTTGTAGCTCTGACAGAGTGACCATTGGGTTCTTGGTCACCTCCCTGACTAAGGCCCTTCTCCTCCGTTTGTTCAGTTTAGAGACACGACCAGCTTCAGGAAGAGTCCTGTTGGATCCAAACTTCTTACATTTATGGCTGATGGCGGCCAGTGCACTCATTGGGACCTTTAAAGCAGCAGAAATGTTTCTGTACCCTTCCCCAGATTTGTGTCTCGAGACAATCCTGTCTTGGAGGTCTACAGACAATTCCTTTGACTTCATGCTTGTTTTGTGCTCTGATATGCACTGTCAACTGTGGGACCTTATATGTAGACAGGTGTATGCCTTTCCAAATCATGTCCAATCAACTGAATTTACCCCAGGTGGACTCCAATTAAACTGAGGAAACATCTTAAGGATGATCAGTTAGTGGGGCGGCATAGCAAAACAACTGTTCATTTTGTGATAAAAGCATGGAATTTGGCACACATATTCTAAATTAAGTAATGTTTATTTTCAGATATGGAGCCATCCTGGAGCTGACCTCTAATGAGCTACAGGGATCAATATAAGAATTACACAGGGGTCACAATTTAAAAATGCTCCAATCATGCTGAAAACTATACCACATTATTTGTCTGATCACAACTATTCCAAAAAGGTATTGTTTGGACCATCTATGACTGAATGTTCTGAAGTTACGTGGTAAAAACAGCAAAAATGGTGACAAAGATCAGTTTCAGTTTGTACAGGGGTCAAAAGTTAAAGCTGCTCCAATTTTGGTAAAAAAAGTGATGCAAATTATTGGATGAAATAAGAGGATTAATAAAGGGAATAGCTTTGACTGTTGAATGCTAGGTCTCCAAAGTAAAGGTCAAACAAGGTCGACATCCACTGGATTCTATGACGTATGACATGTTACCCCATAACATGATAACTAAGCATGACAGATGATCAATCAATCAATTTCAATCAATTTTATTTATATAGCGCCAAATCACAAACAGTTGCCCCAAGGCGCTTTATATTGTAAGGCAAGGCCATACAATAATTACGTAAAAACCCCAACGGTCAAAACGACCCCCTGTGAGCAAGCACTTGGCGACAGTGGGAAGGAAAAACTCCCTTTTAACAGGAAGAAACCTCCAGCAGAACCAGGCTCAGGGAGGGGCAGTCTTCTGCTGGGACTGGTTGGGGCTGAGGGAGAGAACCAGGAAAAAGACATGCTGTGGAGGGGAGCAGAGATCAATCACTAATGATTAAATGCAGAGTGGTGCATACAGAGCAAAAAGAGAAAGAAACACTCAGTGCATCATGGGAACCCCCCAGCAGTCTAAGTCTATAGCAGCATAACTAAGGGAAGGTTCAGGGTCACCTGATCCAGCCCTAACTATAAGCTTTAGCAAAAAGGAAAGTTTTAAGCCTAATCTTAAAAGTAGAGAGGGTGTCTGTCTCCCTGATCCGAATTGGGAGCTGGTTCCACAGGAGAGGAGCCTGAAAGCTGAAGGCTCTGCCTCCCATTCTACTCTTACAAACCCTAGGAACTACAAGTAAGCCTGCAGTCTGAGAGCGAAGCGGGTTGCCATAAAATTGCCATTGGGGTGATATGGTACTATGAGGTCCCTAAGATAAGATGGGACCTGATTATTCAAAACCTTATAAGTAAGAAGAAGAATTTTAAATTCTATTCTAGAATTAACAGGAAGCCAATGAAGAGAGGCCAATATGGGTGAGATATGCTCTCTCCTTCTAGTCCCCGCTAGTACTCTAGCTGCAGCATTTTGAATTAACTGAAGGCTTTTCAGGGAACTTTTAGGACAACCTGATAATAATGAATTACAATAGTCCAGCCTAGAGGAAATAAATGCATGAATTAGTTTTTCAGCATCACTCTGAGACAAGACCTTTCTAATTTTAGAGATATTGCGTAAATGCAAAAAAGCAGTCCTACATATTTGTTTAATATGGGCTTTGAATGACATATCCTGATCAAAAATGACTCCAAGATTTCTCACAGTATTACTAGAGGTCAGGGTAATGCCATCCAGAGTAAGGATCTGGTTAGACACCATGTTTCTAAGATTTGTGGGGCCAAGTACACATGTACACACATGATGAAAACTATTCCTTTTTAAAATGCTATTAACACTACAGGGGGGCATCACACTACTCAGCCTCCCTGGTAAAGTCTACTCCAGGGTGATGGAAAGGAGGGTTCGGCCGATAGTCAAACCTCTGATTGAAGAGGAACAATGCAGGTTCCGTCCTGGTCGTGGAACAACTCTTTACTCTCACAAGGATCCTGGAGGGTGCCTGGGAGTATGCCCACCCAGTCTACGTGTGTTTTGTGGACTTGGAGAAGGCGTATGATGATCGGGTACCCCGAGAGGTACTGTGGGAGGTGCTGCGGGAGTATGGAGTGAGGGGGTCCCTTCTCAGGGCCATCCTATCTCTGCACTCGCAAAGTGAGAGCTGTGTTCGGGTGCTCGGCAGTAAGTTGGACTCGTTTCCAGTGGAGGTTGGCCTCTGCCAGGGCTGCGCCTTGTCACCAATCCTGTTTGTGATATTCATGGACAGGATATCGAGGCATAGTCGGGGGGAGGAGGGTTATGACCAAAAGAACTAGATCGTGGATACAAGCCGCCGAAATGGGCTTCCTCAGGAGGGTGGCTCGTGTCTCCCTTAGGGATAGGGTGAGACGTTCCGTCAACCGTGGGGAGCTTGGAGTAGAGTCGCTGCTCCTTCGCATTGAAAGGATCCAGCTGAGGTGGTTTGGGCATCTGGTAACGATGCCCCCAGGCGCCTCCCCTAGGGAGGTGTTCCAGGCACGTCCATCTGGGAGGAGACCCCAGTGAAGACCCAGGACTAGGTGGAGAGATTATATCTCCACAATGGCCTGGGAACGCCTCGGGATCCCACAGTCAGAGGTGGTCAATGTGGCACGGGAAAGGGAAATCTGGGTCCCCTGCTGGAGCTGTTGCCCCCGCGACCCAAACCAGGAAAAGCGGTTGAAGATGATGATGATAAATGAGTGTTTCATTTTATATTTTAACAAGAAATGAATGGATCATTAAAAATGTCCATGAAATCAAAGCCCCACCCCTATTATGCACAATTTTAAAACATTCACAATCACTAGTCAAATTCATATGTTAGAAATTTTATTTATTTAGGTTTATCTGAATAGGGACAAGTATGTTCCATGAGTTATGTTACATACAACATTTTAGCAAACGCTAATTCGCAATGTCCGTCCCTAGATGGCTCTTGCATGAAACAAAAACAACAACAAACAAAACAAAACAAAAAACATAAACACAATAAAAGACATTACAAAACAAAGTTAATAAGCGGTCAGTTCTGATCACAACATTAAAGGCAATCACATATTCTGATGTGATTACAAGTTGAGATGACTCAATTAAAAAAATATATCATGAGGTTTATGTCATATTAAGAAATCTTACTTTACAATCACTGCAGTCATTGTTAAACCATCTGTTGCATTTATAATAAACATTTGTATTTACTTAAAGTGTCTGTTTTTCTTGTTGAAATGAGATATGAATAATCTACTGGACTTAAAAATGTACACATTTCCATGCTATTTTACTTGTCAAAAAATAAATGTCCAAGGTTCCTTATGTTAAACAAGAAATCATCTAATCTGAAATAACAAGTAAGTTATGGTTACAGATGATTTCGAAAAAAAATCTTTTTTTTTCTATTTTAATTGCAAGTGTTCTAAAGTTTTTACAGTAATCAGAAATTAATTTTGAGGTAAAAGAAAAACTAAGGATTTTCATCAGAAAACTGCTTGTATAAATGAGCAGTTCTGTGACACGTTTCTGCCACTGATCTGTATATAACACAGTGTTTTATACAGATCAGTGGGTTCTGCAGTGTAGTCTTCTGTGTTTTGGTCTTATGCCTCATTTCTATTGGACAGCGCAGCGCTACATAACAGCACACAACAGCAAAAGTTGGATTGGGTTGAACTTTGACCGTGGCAGCTTGACAAGTGGCAACGCGCACTCCTGGCGAGGCATCACTTCAGCTTGGTTTTGGACACAACGCATCAAAGACACAAAGCCTCTCACTGAAAATAATGCTTTTTAGACCGATCTGCGACGCTTCTAACACCGTCAACGCTTCCGGTGTAAAAGGCCCATAAGGTTTCAGACAAGTTTGATGGTGGGCTCAGATTTGTTACCATTTTCTCTTATATTCCTGTTATGTGTGTGACTGTCTTGAACCAAGTGGCTGAAATTTGTTTTAGTGTACACATGGTGCAAAATTGTAACCATGTGTGTTTTAGCATTTAATTAATTTATTTTTTAAGGTTGCACATTAGAAATGACAGGTCACAGACCAAAATATATGTGCATATGAGTAACAACTGGTATGATTTTTTTTCCAGTCACTACTGTGTGAATGTAGCAGAGATTTATCAAGTTTTCAAGAAACTACTTTCAGAAATAGATAAATAAATACATCTGGAATACTATCACATCAACAAGAGAAAAAAAAAAGGTGACTAAGCCAGGTGACTAAGCCAGTTGAGGTGCGTGATAGCTGTGACATTAACACCTCACTTTATCAGGTTCCATCATTGCTACTATGACACACCCCAGGATGTAAACATAAAACTTCTGATCGAAGAGGAAACAGTGTGTTTTCATGTAATAGCTTACATATTTGCTATGCTTATGAATACTACTGTGTGAAAGCAAACTAAACCAAAGAAATAGTCCAACTGTAACTGAGTCCAACATTGTAACTGATCCCTGGTCTGGAGCTAAAGGAACTAACTATAAATACAGGACTGCAACTAATTATTATGGCAATAAATTAATCCATCTGTATTTTTATTATTATTCGATTAATCTAACATTTTTTTATTAGTTTAATTAATTTCTGATTAGTCAATTATCCTTTGCTTCATTTACCAGTAAATCATAACCATAAATCCTACCAATAACTTTCAATCTTGCATTCAAATATTCTGTCATTAAACAAAAAGTTATTTTACAAATTTAAAAAAGAACTACTGACATCTAAAGGATATGAAGTGCCAAAATTAATAAGACAGTCGTGGAAAAAAATATGAAAGCCTTACATACAAAAAGAAAATCAAATCAAAACATTTCAAAGGACTGCAACTCAATTATCTTTATTACCAATTAATGTTATTTTCTGGATTAATCCATTAGTTTCCTGGTCCATACACTGTCATAAAATGATGAAAAATATCATCAGTGTTTCGCAAAGCCCAAGATGGCATTGTCCATAACCTAAAGATATTGTGTTTATTGTCACTTGGACATAAAAAAAAAAAGACTCAAAATGATTAATAAAACACCTAAATAATTAGCAATTATCGTTTAAGCTTTACATAAGTGCAAAAAGCAACTTATGGAAAAGGTTAGTGGGGGAACGCGTCCCCTCTGGCCCCCCTCGTTCCATCGCCTATGCTCACTGCTGTAATTTAGAGCGATAAGAAAGTAAGGAAACGTTTATTATCACGTTAAACAATTCATACTGATAATATGCAGTCTAATGAACGCAAAATTCACAAAAAATTCACTCAATAAGCTACGTTAACGTTAAGCACTCACCTGCAGACACGCCCAAAAAGCGTTCCACTTGCAATAAAATAAAATTAAATAAAAGCCACCACCTGTTGAAGGTTTAAATGTAAACCAAAGCGATTAACACTTTTAGCACATTTGTAAACGCATTTCAAGATAAACCCACGGCGTCGTTAGCAAATTTTAACCCACCTTAATGATTAGTGAAACTTTCATTCCACTTCCTTAATCCGTAGAAGGACACTTTGACTTCTCAAAAGCCAGAATTAAAGCGTCTGCGGCTGTGAGGGAAAAAAAAAAAAGCCAAAACAATGTAATGAAAAAAGCACTCGGTGGTCCTCCGTGACTGCTCGGACTCCGACCAGAACAACTGTCCGCATGCGGCCTCGCGAGCGCTTCTTCAACCCAAGTGGTGCCGCGCGCGGATTCCCTGTGCCATAGTTTGAAACTGGTCGCTAGAGGGCACTGTAAACACAGAGTTTTACTCACGCTCACGAGCGCCACCAGCTTATTTTATGGCAAGCGAAAAGTGGACACTCTCGTTTTGGGCGAACTACTGTGGTAGTATGCGCCGGCGGCCGACGTGCTTGATGAATTCCTGCTCAAAAAGTAGTTCCCAAACAATGCTGTATTTGCGATGACAGTGCGTTTACATGGGTAACAAAAAGATCAAGAGTATATTCGGCACAAGAACTTGTGTATCTCGTGTGTTTTTGCGCCTAAATCATCGTAAGTCAATATAGTCACTTCAGCGCTGGGTCAAGCGAAAGTAGTCCGGCGAGTTATCCCACAATGCCAAAATAGCAGAGATGTCGCTGAGCAGGGTGGGTTTTACTCCTTAAATAACAAAAGCCCTTTTTTTTAAACAAAAAATACGCAGTCACATTGAAATTCTTAAAGTATTGAGTTTTTCGTATGTTTATTCATGATTTCTAACTGTCTCATGATTAAGATAACTCGTCCGCTTCTTTGATGCAGTTATATTTGGAAAATTCCACATAAGTACTTGTCATAATTATGTTGAAGTTATCCTGTTTAACTCTACAATTTGAATTGTAATACCAGAAGACGCTCAAAAAAAACCCCAAAATTCATTATCCTCCTGCACACCAAATTTTGTCAACACACAATACCCATAATGAGAATGTGACTTTTTTTTATGATTTTTGCAATTAAAAAAAAAGAAGAAAAAAAAAAAAAAAGAAATCACATTTATATAAGTATTTACAGCCTTTGCCATGAAGCTCAAAATTGAGCACAGGTGCATCCTGTTTCCATTGATCATCCTTGAGATGTTTCTACAGCTTAATTGAAGTCCACCTGGGGAAAATTCAGTTGACTGGACATGATTTGGAAAGACACACACCTGTCTGCATACGAGGTCTGTTAGAAAAGTATCTGACCTTTTTATTTTTTTCAAAAACCTGATGGATTTGAATCACGTGTGCTTGCATGAGCCAACCTTGAACCTTAGAGCGCATGCGTGATTTTTTTCATGCCTGTCGGTTGCGTCATTTGCTTGTAAGCAGCCGCTGTGTGAGGATGGGTGTAGTCGCTCGTCGTTTTTTCTTTGCAAGGAAATGGCGGAACAACTGGAGCAGCGCGACTTCATCAAATTTTGCCAACCATTTGGATTATTCAGACGGCTTTCAGTGACGATCCTCCGGGCATCACACAGATTAAGGAGTGGTACAACTGGTTTAAAGACGTCCGCACATCGGTGGAGAGTGCGCCGAGCTCCGATCAGCATCAACACGCTGAAACGACCGGATCATTTCCAAAGTGAACGCTGTGGAGATGTGGGACCGTCGTGTGATTATCCGAGAAATTGCGGAAGAGGTGGATATCGGCACTTTTTCGGCACATTCCACTGTGAAAGAAGATTTTGCCATGAAAAGAGTGGCGGTGAAATTCATCAACACAAAACTGATGGCGCAGCAACAGCGCCTCCGTGATGAAGCCTCACAGGACATGTTGTGGCATGCTCACCTCGTCCACAATTTCTCGGATAGTCACACGACTGAAAAGCCACCAAAAGCTGTCTGAATCTTCCGAATGATGCAAGAGCTGGGCATGTCAGGGCATGTCCTGTGAGGCTTCATCACGGAGGCGCTGTTGCTGGACCATCAGCTTTGTGCCGATGAATTTCGCTGCCACTCTTTTCATGGCAAAATCTTCTTTCACAGTGGAATGTGCCGAAAAAGTGCTGATGTCCACCTCTTCCGCAATTTCTCGGATAATCACACGACAGTCCCGCATCACCACAGTGTGCACTTTGGAAATGATCCGGTCGTTTCAGCGTGTTGATGCCGATCGGAGCGCGGCTCGCTCTCCACCATTGTGCGGACGTCTTTAAACCGGTTGTACCACTCCTTAATCTGTGTGATGCCCGGAGGATCGTCACTGAAAGCCGTCTGAATAATCCGAATGGTTTCCACCTGGCTGTGGCCCAGTTTCTGGCAAAATTTGATGCAGTCGCGCTGCTCCAGTTGTTCCGCCATTTCCTTGCAAAGAAAAAACGACAAGAGACTACACCCATCTTCACACAAAGGCTGCTTACAAGCAAATGATGCAACCGACAGCCGTGAAAAAAATCATCCATGCGCACGAAGGTTCAAGGTTGGCTCATGCAAGCACACATGATTCAAATCCACCAGGTTTTTGAAAAAAATAAAAAGGTACGATACTTTTCTAACAGACCTCGTATAAGGTCTCACAGTTAACAGTGCATGTCAGAGCACAAACCAAGCATGAAGTCAATGGAATTGTCTGTAGACCTCCGACAGGATTGTCTCAAGGCACAAATCTGGGGAAGGATGCAGAAACATTTCTGCTTCCTTCAAGGTACCAATGAGCACAGTGTCATCCGTAGAGCTGACCGCCCATCTAAACTGAGTGATCGGGGTAGAAGGCCTTAGTCAGGCAGGTGACCAAGAACCGGGTTGTCACTCTGTCAGGGCTCTGTGGAGAGAGAACCTTCCATAAGGACTGTCATCTCTGTAGCAATCCACCAATCAGACCTATATGGTAGAGTGGCCAGATGAAAGCCACTCCTTAGTAAAAGGCACATGGCAGCCCACCTGGAGTTTGCCAAAAGTCTTACAAAGGACACTCAGACCATGAGAAGCAAAATTCTCTGGTCTGATTGAGACAAAGATTGAACTCTTCGGTGTGAATGGCAGGTGTCATGTTTGGAGAAAACCAGGCACTGCTCATCACCTAATGCCATCCCTACAGTGAAGCATGGTGGTGGCAGCATCATGCTGTGGGATGTTTTTCAGCAGCAGGAACCGGGAGAGTCAGGACTGAGAGAAAGATGAATGCAGCAATGTACAGAGACATCCTGGATAAAAATCTGCTCCAGAGCACTCTTAACCTCAGACTGGGACGACGGTTCATCTTTCAGCAGGACATCAAGAATACTTGATGTAATTTCTGCCAAAGGTGCATCAACAAAGTATTGAGCAAAGGCTTTGAATACTTATATACACCACTCACTCATCTTCAACTGCTTATCTGGGATTGGGTCGTGGGGGCAACAGCTCCAGCAGGGTTCACCAGACTTCCCTTTCCCGGGCCAAACTGACCACCTCTGACTAGTGGATCCTGAGGCATTCCCAGACCGGTGTGGAGATGTAATGTCTCCACCTAATGCTGGGTCTTTTCCGGGGTCTCCTCCCAGATGCTCGAACCACCTCAGCTGGCTCCTTTCAACACGAAGGAGCAGTGACTCTACTCTGAGCTCCCCACAGATGACCAAGGTTCTCACCCTGTCTCTAAGGGAGACACCAGCCACCCTCCTGAGGAAGCTCATTTCGGCTCCTTGTACCCACGATCTAGTTCTTTCGGTCATGACCTAAACCTTATGATCATAGGTGAGAGTAGGAATGAAGATTGACCAGTAGATTGAGAGCTTTGCCTTTTGGCTCAGCTCCCTTTTTGTCACAACAGTTCGGTACAGCGAATGCAATACCGCCCCTGCTGCGCCGATTCTCTGGCCAGTCTCATGCTCCATTGTCCCCTCGCTCTTGAACAAGACTCAGAGGTACTTGAACTCCTTCACTTGGGGCAAGACCACATTCCCTACATGTGGGGCAAGTCACATGTACATGGTTTTATTATGGGGTGTTGTGTGTAGAATTTTTAGGGAAAAAAATGAATTTACTCCACTTTGGAATAAGGCTGTAACATAACTAAATGTGGATAAAGTGAATTGCTGTGAATACTTTCTTTATGCACTGTATTTGTTGTGATGTACCAAACATCCTTCTGGATTGCAGTTCCACAATACACTCCAAAACTGAATCATGCATTTCCTGGAACATTACTTATCTGCTCACCAAATTTAATTGAAATCAGTTCATTACTTTTTACCCCCCGGTATGAAATTCGGGGGACATTGCAATCAGTGTGTCAGTCTGTCTGTCCGTTTTCGCTTGTTAGCACGATATCTCAAGAACTAGTTGACCAATTTCATTCATATTTAAGATAAGGGTGTACTTGGCTAATCCCCCAACACCAGTCAATTATGGTGACCTTGAGGTAAATTAATACGGTATAAGGAAAAAAAAAAGTGGTTGTGTCTTTGGCAGCCAACCAGAGACTTTCAAAAAGGAAACTGCCAACCTCATTTCACAGTACGGGCAACTTCAAAACCACACGTTTGTAGCGACAGAGAGAAAAAAAATTGTTTTAGCTACATTCATACAAAATCCTTTCTGTAGGATTGTGAGGACTTATTTTAGTTTTAGAACTTAATTGTTGCAAAACTTTTAGAAAATAACATACTTCTGATTTCATAAATTGCTGTGCAGAAATGGTCTCATCACTGCTCCTAATTTCCGTTATCTCTCCAGTATCCACTAACTCTCCAGCAGGTGACAGTGTTCAGCAGATGAGTGGCAGGTCTACATATTACATAACATCAGAATAGCCTTTATTTGCCAAGTATTTTCAAAGAATACAAGGAATTTGACTCCAGGTTGAACTGTACTCTCTCACTAAATAATTCACAACAAAAATGTGCAAATAAAATGTGTACAAAGGAGAACCAGATTGAAGTTGTATATGAAACAGTGAGTTTTTTGGCAGGTTAAATTGTTCATCAGTATGATGGCCTGTGGTAAGAAACTGCTTCTGTGTCTGGTTGTTTTGACGTACAGAGCTCTGTAATGTTGACCAGAGGGGAGGAGTTTAAACACTGTGTGAGGGGTCTGCAGAAATGTTACCAGCTTGTTTCCTCGTCCTGGAATGGTATAAGTCCTGGATGGAGGACAGGCTGGCTCTGATGATTTTTTTTCTGCAGACTTGAGTTTGTTGAAGTCTGTGCCTGTCATGTTTGGAGGCAGAGGGAACCTAAACAGAGATGGGAGATGCACAGGACAGACTGGATGATGGATGTATAAAAGATGATGATCAGGCTGAACTTCCTGAGCTGTCTGAGGAAGTACATTCTCTGTTGTGCCTTTTTTTCCTGATGGAGTCTATGTCTGGTGCATTAAAGTTCTCCACATTTTAAAATCAGTTTATAAAATTCCCGTAAAACAAATTAAATGTAAACTGGAGTTGTTAAATAGTATTTACTGTTTGTGAGTCATGTTGAGCTGCAGGTGCTGGACTCATTCATTTATCTGTTCCCTCACCACATTTTATAGGGTGCCTTGACTGAAGCCTAGGAATTATAATAAATAATTCTATACCAGTTGCAGGAGCGCCCCCCCCCCCCCCCAAAATGTAATAGCCAGATATGAAAAGGATACAAACGACTTGGTGAGTAACGCCAATATTTGCTTTGTTTTGTGTGTTAATCTGACTGCAGGATTGAGCAGATAAAGTGTATCGACACCATTTATTTGGAAAACAGTCCACTAGAGGGTACCCTAGGACTCAAATACAGTACAGTGACTTTGACTTTAAACACGGGTCAGTCATAGCACCAAACAGTAGCACATACACAATATCAGAAAAGTAGTAAACACTTTGAAATAAACACCAGTAAGTTGCATCATAAATAAACAACAGCAGTTCCACTGAATGAGCAAACGGCACATGAATGCTTACAGCAGTGGTTCTGTCAGTTTCTTACCAACTACACCTCAGAAGTATTCAGCTGATGTTGAAGTCCCGCATATGGAGGTGATTTAGTAGAATATCGAGCTGGAACACGAGTGTCTTTGGGTCATTCGGTAGTTTGCCGTTTCTTCTGGAGCAGCAAGTACGTAGTCAACTTGGACACAAAAACATCACATCCCTTTGCTGGTTCAGGACGTGTCTGTGGTTCTCTCTTCGGCTGTACAGTTTTGTTTTTGGAGAAATGCATTCAGGAGACTTGTTTATGACACCTTTTTTCCTCTCCTCTCAGAGGCAAATTGTAAACTGAATGAAGCTCTCCTGCCTTAATCAGTGAGGAAAAGAATCACTTTGAGGTGCTGTGTGTCTCTAATCAGGTGCTCAACTAAACAGTGTTTCACTTAAATCCAAAGATTACACACCAAAACCTAAAGAACCAAACTGAGAACACCCTTGCGCTCCCATAACCAAAAGTGTCGGCGCTTGTAGCCACATTTTTCACCTTGAAGGCACGGGATGGATCTCCAGCTGCAGTGAGTAAAAGGTTGGCACTGTAGATTTGGCTGTGCTTTGATAAAAAATTAGTCCTCATGATGGGAGTCACTCCTGACTGGCTCGTCTCTTCTCCAGCTTCATCTTGAGCTCCTCGTTGAGTGCTGCAGAGCAAGAGGTCAAACAGCACAAACAGAAGAGGTGACAAAGGACATCTGAAGTGACATGGAGAAAATGAGTTTGAACATCATCTACTCACTCTGCGTGAGAGGAGAAGGGGAGAGAATGAGTCGTCTCATCGGGTTGGTGGGCGATGACGGCACCGGTGAGGTTAGGATACGGCGGTCTGGGACAGGGGACCTGGAGAGGGAGTTACTGGCCCATCGATCTGCACCACAGTTAAAAAAAAAAAAATAGTGACCACTATTGTCATCCAACTGTGCCTGTTTGCACGCAGCTCGGTTAAAAGAGAGAAACCTTGTTTGGGAGGCAAGAGAGGAGCCTTCTGCAGGGGGCTGGACGGGGCAGTATGGAGGATCCTTTCCCCATTTTCATCATTGGCGGAAACGTATGCTGAAAATACAGAGATTAACATAAGCAATCTCATTGTTTCATACAATAGAAGAGCACAGAAATACAAAATACAGGCTCATGAGGGTGTGTACTGCACGGCCGGCTCACTGATGTTCTCCTCATAAGGCTCCTCTAGGAGGAAAGGCTGCAGCGTCCCAGCTGTCTTCTCTACCAGGGCATCAATTACTTCATGAAGTGTGGCACAGGGAATCTGCATCACAGCAATTGGAAGTATTAGAAGTTTGCACTACTGCTTTTACTTCTATACAGTATACAATTACTCCAACAATATGCAGTTTATCTTCAAAGTGAGTAGTGACTGGAGTGGACATCAATGAGAATATTGGCGAAGGGAACGGAGGTGATGAGTAGATATAGTGTCTAAGAGGAATTTGGTAGGACAGATGGTGGTGGATTTGGGAAATTGATAGAAAATGGTGTGGTGAACATGTTAAGTGCACACAGGTGGACTATGTGTTATGCAGGAAATACAGCCTGAAATAAAGTGGAGATTGTGAAACAGTGACTTTGGATGTGAATAACAGGAAGAGTGTGGGCTCCAAGAAAGGTCTGATGGTCAAAGTGGAAGGAGGAAGATGTGAAATTCATGGAGGATGGGAGACAGGTGCAGGGTGGTGGTAAAGAGATACATACTGGATGAATGGATATCTACAATAGAAGTGGTGAAGAAGATAGTTAGAAATGGACTGGATGCAACATCAGTAGAGAGGAAGGAAGAGAAGTTAGTACAAGGATGAAGAGATTATAAAAAATAATTAGGATAGCCAGATTAAAGTAGCCAGGAATACAAGGAGATGAGGATTAATGTTGAGAGAGATGGCAAAAGCAAAGGAAAAGACATACATTTAGGTGTATGGCAAGTCGAACAATAAGGAATGAGAACGTTATATATCAGTTCAGGGAAGAGGAAACTGATTGTGCAGTAGGTGCAGACTGAAATCGGCCAACAAGTGAGGAGAGCTGATAATGTAGAGGTGGTACTTTGAGGAGCTGATGAATGAACAAAAGAGGGAGTGAAGGTTGGCTGATGTGGAGAGCCTGAATCAGAAATTGTTTTGGATTAGTAAGGACTAATGAAATAAGGACAGTTATGAAGAATAGAAAGGTAGCTGATCTTGATTACGTATAAGTGGAGTCATGGAAAGGTTTAAAGAGAAATTCTTTGGACCCGAGGAAGACACTTTAATGTAGACCTGGGTTTGAATCCTGCTTGTGCTACCTGTTTGTGTCCTTCTCAGCCCAACCAGCTGTAAAAATGGATACCAGCTTTGGCTGGGGAAGTACAGTAGTGTTCAGAATAATAGTGCTATGTGACTAAAAAGATTATTCCAGGTTTTGAGTATATTCCTTATTGTTACATGGGAAAACAAGGTACCAGTAGATTCAGTAGATTTTCACAAATCCAACAAGACCAAGCATTCATGATATGCACACTCTTAAGGCTATGAAATTGGGCTATTAGTAAAAAAAAAAAAGTAGAAAAGGGGGTGTTCACAATAACAGTAGTGTGGCATTCAGTCAGTGAGTTCGTCAATTTTGTGGAACAAACAGGTGTGAATCAGGTGTCCCCTATTTAAGGATGAAGCCAGCACCTGTTGAACATGCTTTTCTCTTTGAAAGCCTGAGGAAAATGGGACGTTCAAGACATTGTTCAGAAGAACAGCGTAGTTTGATTAAAAAGTTGATTGGAGATGGGAAAACGTATACGCAGGTGCAAAAAATTATAGGCTGTTCATCTACAATGATCTCCAATGCTTTAAAATGGACAAAAAAAAAAAAAAAAAAAAACAGACGCGTGGAAGAAAACGGAAAACAACCACCAAAATGGATAGAAGAATAACCAGAATGGCAAAAGCTCACCCATTGATCAGCTCCAGGATGATCAAAGACAGTCTGGAGTTACCTGTAAGTGCTGTGACAGTTAGAAGACGCCTGTGTGAAGCTAATTTATTTGCAAGAATCCCCCGCAAAGTCCCTCTGTTAAATAAAAGACGTGCAGAAGAGGTTACAATTTGCCAAAGAACATCAACTGGCCTAAAGAGAAATGGAGAAATATTTTGTGGACTGGTGAGAGTAAAATTGTTCTTTTTGGGTCCAAGGGCCGCAGACAGTTTGTGAGACGACCCCCAAACTCTGAATTCATGAGAACCTACTGGTACCTATGTAACAATAAGAAATATACTCAAAACCTGGATTAATCTTTTTAGTCCCATAGCACTACTATTATTCTGAACACTACTATAAATGTGAGGCATCACTGTGCATTTTGAGCATCTCCTAGTTGGAAAAGAGCCTTCTTTGATGTGTAGTGAGATGTTGGGGTCCACTGTGGGGGTGGGTGGGGGAAGGGTTCCCAGCCAGTCCGACGTGACATCTGGATGTATCCTTCCTGAATGACAAAGATCCTGCATTGATGTACACACCAGTCCATTTACAGTATATGCACTTTGTTTCTCTGGAACTCTGATCTACACCTCATTTTTATGTTTTCATTGTCCTGCCACTGTGCACAATGAGCTATAGTTGATTGTTCAGTAGAGCATTTCCAGTGCACTCGCTTCCAAAACAGAAAAGTTCCCGGTTCAAGGCCACCTGTGCCATTTTTGATGTAATGTGGAATTATACCAAGAAGGGGTTGCAAAGTAAAACATCATGAAGGTCTACAGGGGAGGCGATGGTCTTGTGGTTAAATGTTGGGCTTCAGACCAGAGGATTCTCAGGTCAAATCCCAGCCTGACCGGAAAATCACTAAGGACCCTTGGGCAATGTCCTCCAAGTTGCTCCTGGTGTGCAGTGAGCACCTTGCATGGCAGCACCCTGGCATTGGCGTGCGAGTGTGTTTGTGTGAATGTAAAGTGCTTTGAGCATATGATACAGATGGAAAAGCGCTATATAAATGCAGTCCATTTACCACTTACATCAGCTCTGCTGTGTCAACCCTGAGCAAAACTAGAGAAGCTGAAAGAACTTACTAGTTTCCTGTTGTAAGTAACTTCATATTCTGTCAATCTTGTGTAGTGCCTTTGATTCCGTCTTGATGGAATGTCTAACTTGCCTAGTCTGTCCCCACAGTTCATCACCATTTTTAGTCTGACTAAAGCTTGACTACGAAGTCTGTCTTCCTTAGTACTGCTTCATAAATCTGGGCCCTGGTACTTCCTGTCTTACTGTATGGTTTGGAGACTTGGACACTAACCAGTAGTCGAGGCAATGACTGTCAAATTAATGCATACTAAGATTTCAATTTTCAGTTTATTTCAACTTATTTTCATTTATATAGCACCAAATCACAACAAGGTTGCCTGAAGGTGCTTCACACAAGTAAGGTCGAACCTTACCAACCCCTAGAGCAGGGGTGGCCAAGTTCGGTCGTCGAGAGCCACATTCCTGACACTCTTAGTTGTCTCCCTGCTCCAACACACCTGAATTCAATGAAAGACTCGTTAGCAGACTTTTAACGAGCCTTTCATTGGATTCAGGTGTATTGGAGCAGGGAGACAACTAAGAGTGTCAGGAATGTGGCTCTGGAGGCCCAAACTTGGCCACCCCTGCCCTAGAGTAATAGTGGCTAGGAAAAACTCCCTCTGAGGAAGAAATCTCAAGCAGACCAGACTCAAATGGGTGACCCTCTGCTTGAGCCATGCTACAGACACAAATTACAAAACAATTCACAAAACGAATATACAGGAAATGTTGCCGGTGCACAGACAGTTTCTGGAACAGATACCACACCCATCTCTGGATGGAGCCACACCTTAAATAGAAAGGAAAAAGAAAGAAAGGAAAAAAAAAAAAGCAGAATCAAGCATTAGAAAGACAACAAATATAGTGTAATTTGTCAGCATTAAGCAGCAAGAAAAACAGAAGAAATACTAAGGTGATCGCCGGCCACTAGCCCTAAGCTTCACTAAAAGACCCAGAATTTAGATAAAGTTGAGGCTGCGGCACACTCTGTTCACTAATAAAATTAATTAAAAGAGTAAAAAGCATAGTAACATACTATGCCAGTATGCTAGCCATACAAAAAGAAAAATAAGTGCGTCTCAAGTCTGGACTTGAAAGTCTCTACAGAATCTGACTTTTTTTTTTGACGCAGGGAGATTCAGATGAGGAGATTCACTTGCCCCATGAGGACATCAGGTATGACATTTTGGCTATGATCCAGCACGTAGGTGTCTCAGTGCCGAGGACTCCAGCAACTGGAAATAACCCACCTTCCATTTCACTTTGGCAGATGGATGGTTACTTTTAAGCCATGTGGTTGGACCAGTTGTATTATGCACTTGCTTTTGGTCTTGTTCCGTCATGTGGTACAGTCAGGTCCATAACTATTTGGGCAGCAACACAGTTTTATAAACTTTGCCTCTGCACATCACCACAATGAAGCTGAGAAGAAATGATCCACCTGCATGTTTGCTAAAGAAGAATGTAAAATTCATTGCGGAATTACAGCCACTTCTATAGAGTGCCTTCATTTTCAGAGGACACAAGCAAGTGGACAAACTAAATATCAGGACTAATGTTAATACAAATAAATTTTACAGTCCGTTTGCTGTAAACAAGTTAGGGGATGGATACCTGAACATTTTCAAGTCAGTAAATATATTGTGGACTTAATTTACACCTATCATGTTGACATACAAACAGTATGGTACTGTATGGTAAATCTGTCTAGAGAATACAGTTCTTAAAAACTGAGTGACTATGCAAGAAGACTCGTAAGGGAGGCCACTGAGACACACATGACAACTCTGAAGTTATTGATTTCTTGTGGGTGTGACTGGAGAAACTGCACAGTGTAATTTTTGTCTGCTGCATCATTAGTTGTACAATTTCATGGTGTAGTGGGGCAGAGAAGGGTTTCTTAAATTGAGGACATACAGAAGACAGAAATTTCAGCTACAGTTCACTCAAAGGCATGCAGGGCACACATGCCTATGTTTGATCGGTTTTCTTATTTGAAAATCTGTCTCTCTTGCACTCCACTATGACAATAGGGAACACTTGTATTATCTTCAGTTTTCCAATCACAATCTTGGTGGCTTCCCTCACTGGTCTCCTTCTTGGACAGTTTGGTAACAATCCAGCCACCCAAACCTGACTACTCCATGAGTGCAGGAGCACTCGCTATTTTAGGAACATGTGGGCTGGACATGAAAACACCAACTATGGAGGTTGGAAACTAGCAATAATGCACATACTGCACTATGGGCTGCTTTGGGTGAATTGTAGGGCCTGTAATTTTAATGGCTACAAATGTGAAGCAGATTTTATACAAAACATAAAGAGAACTTTGTAATTCCAAGATGGTGTCCGCAGGCAGGATGCACTTACTGGATTTTCGACATCAATGATGTAACCACCTTGGTCCCTCTGAGTGACACGATAATGTCTAAACACTGACCTAAAGCATAGGAGAGACACAGGATGGTTTGCTGTGACTGATGCCTGACCATGCAGCTGGATGTTGTGCAGCAGCCCTACCCGTTGAGGTCCTGTCGTGTTGTGACGGCCAATGAGCATCCGTCTCTGCCTGGACGCAGCAACATGTTGCCGCAGTCTGGATGTCTCTCCAGGAGGACTTCAGCTTCTGTCCGAGAGACAGGTCGGAAACACCTGCAAGCCAGAAACATAAGGGTGTAACACAAGCATGCAACACAAGCGCTGATTAGACCAAGTCCAACTCACGGTGGGATCTCTCCTACTAAGGGTACAGACAGAGGTGACGGGGGAGCACGCATAGGAGTGCGAGTTCTTCGCCTGGATCTTTCTTTGTCCACCACCTCCTTCAGCATCTGCAGCTGGCCTGGCAGCAATGTGAGGCATGACGGCACGTTCAGCTGCGAAGCAGAAACGTGTGATAGGATGGCAAAGTAATAAGCAGTCTGCTACAGCAATGCAGATATGGACAAAATATTTACGTCGATAACTGAGTAGAGGAACCCCTTCCACAGTTCCCTCGACTCCAAGCTGGGTGCCTAAAAAACAAAAGCACAATTGCATTTTGACTCCTCGCAGAAACAGTGCAGTCTTTGTGTGTGCACTGAGTGACATTACTGAGAGTTTAGTTTCTCCATCCTTCATGCGAAGGATGAGCCTGGCTGCCTCCAGGTTCCTGTCTCTGCTGCAGTCATCCTTCAGGGACACAAACCCACTAAGGTCCAGCTTTTCCACATACTGGAAGACAACACATACGTGCACATTTCAGCATCAATGTACAGCATAAAATAATAATAATGATAAAAAAAACCTGACTTACATGACTGTCCTTAGCATTGTTGAAGAAATACAAAGCATTCCCACACAAGCAGGTCCACAGACGCCTGGAAGCCTGTCACAAATGAGACAGGAAAAAGGGGATTCTGTGTGCCGATGTGTAATGGCTATCCCATACTTTTGTGTCCCAAGAGATACGAGCCACAGCTGCTGCCAATCTGCAACTCTGCACCTGAACCACGCTCAAAGGACATGACAAACCTGCCTTTTCCATCACCCCACGCGTGCAAAACAATCCTTTAGGAGGATTCTCTTTACTGTCACATGCACTCTGCACGCAGTCAAATCTAAGTGCACAATCAAGCGGTTTTCCCACACAAATCGCCACCAGCAGCGGAGATCGCCTCGCCCATTCATCCACGAGGAAGTGTCAGTTTCCACACCACGCGCACAACACGGCTCACGATCGCCTACCTTTTCTTTCGCTCCCCGCTTCTCCAGGTAGCCTTCGTAATAGCAAGGCGGGAGCTGCGCCCGGGCTCCGCCCGGCCCCGAGCGCTGCCTGACGGGTGCAGCCGCCATGAGTGTCGCTGGCTGGACACCGAGCGAGGACAAAGGGCCGCTGAGTGATTCGGAGAGTGACACGCCTTCCCAGATGAGACCGAGCACTGTGGCAACCAGACAACAGCTGTCTGATGAAGCCTGCTGTGGTTTGGGGATTAAAATTATGGTTGGGTAATGAATGGCCAAAGCACGATTTCTTTTTTTAAAAGAGCATGGATGAATGAGGCGGAGTGTATTAACTCTATTATTGAGATAAGCCTACACCCATACATAAATATCAAACAACACCGTGAGCCAAATTTTAGTTATTTATTTAAAGAAGCAAATGACATTCTCTTTACACAATAAAAATACAATATAGAGATTACATTTAATACAGAGGTAACTTGTATGAACAGAAGATAAACCCCACCAAAGGTAAAGCACATAAATAGTGTCTTTAATGAAACATGCCAAAGTAGTAACACAATAATACATAAAGCTTTTACGTCACATAATGCTTAATTCACCACTTTTGCAAAATTGAGACATTTGTGTGGGTTTTGTTATAACACCACCCAGAGAATGCAGTGTATTTTTTTGAAAATCCACAGTGCCCCCCCCCCATTGATCTTTGCCCTTTGATCCACAACATTAATGAATGTTAGAACTGCTTAATAGTTCAAGCTGAGCCCCTCAAGCTCCAGGCTTTTTTTTTAGTGTAATGAGGCACATTAACACACACCTGAACCACACATTTATTCAGCACAGACAAGCCCCGTAACACAACATGAATAGAAGGAGGGACATGCAAACATAAAGCGACGAGGCCCGTACAACGCTAACGATGAAGAAACTATCCCAGGGAAGGACCAGAAGACTGATCTCCAGAGGGATTGAGACAGGGCACATAATGAGAGCCCGGGCTTGCAGGGGCAGGTGCTGAATTAAGACCAGTGGGGGAGGGCATAATCCACTGCTGTGTGCCCCTCTCTGGTGAAAAGACCTGTCTGTTCCACTCCAAGTGTGAATAGAAACAGTGGAGATGATCGAGGCAGGAGGCGGTCAAACAAGAGAATCACGACAGAAAGATAAAGTTGGCATTTTAGTGAAGAGCATAAACTCTCACAGTTCGTAATCGCTTTACGGTAGTCTTAAATGAAACTGATGCCAGCCATCTCCCAACTATTGTGTGCGGCGCTTCCTCATTATAAATATTCTGCACACAAAAACAGCACTTTTTGTCAGTCTGGGTAGTTTCACACTGAAAACAGAAGCAGGTACAACAATGCCCAAAACCCATCATTAATTTCCATGCTCAAAATTGTAGGTTTGGGCACCAAAGCCAAGCCAATGGCAACACGGAGGAGGATAACATTCCATCCTGAAAATTCAATGACAAACTGTTGTAAAGTCCACAAGATGTGAGCTACACTGCCAGCAGTATCAGCAGAGCCTGAGAAAATAAGCTTATGGCTTAACGCAAGGGCTTTCTCCCCTCCTTAATTTCTGCAGGGGTGGGGCACTGGAGTGTCTACATAATGTTTAATATTTTATTTTATCCTTAATGGAATGTTGTAGATAGGATGGAGGCCAGTCTCCAAAATTTCCAATTTGTGACACACTGCATGCTCCTGCAGTCTGGGAATTAACTGCTCAGCCTTTCTTTGGTGTCAGGTCTAAAAAGTTGAGGATAAAGCACAATGCATTGGAATAGCCGAAAATACACACACACACACACACACACACACACACACACACACATACATAGATATATATATACACATACACACACACATATATATAAACAATCACATACAGCTGAGCATCTCCTGTAATAAAGTGGGCAAGAAAAAAAAAAAAAACTAATGGAAAACTTCTGAATGCCATCAAATCATGTCCAAAACAAAATCACAAGCTTTTTTTTTTTTTAGACTAAATGTAGCCTCAATATTTTGCATAAAAGACACCAAAAACCTAAGTCAACCTATAACATGAAGATTTGGGGAAAGCAAACTGATGTCCAGGAATAGTGTCACACAAACCAAGCCATCCATGAGCCAACAGTGATTCCACCACCAGATGGGAGTAGAGGATAGCCTCAAACAGCAACACAAGTCAGCCAGTCCTCCATGTTGGCTTGAAGGACTCCATGATGATGACGACTGTACTACAGCTCTAAGGCACAGAGGTACTTTACAAACACAGCCGTGTCTGTTTGTGGAGTACAAATACCAACAATACATAAAAACGAAAATGGTATCTCATACTTAAACTCAAGAATAAGAGGGGAAAAAGTTACACGTTAGTGTTCATGTAAACTTTCTGGCAGGTGTTATTCTTTTTTGAGGATTTCTTCTTCAGCCCCAGCGACAAGTATGGTGTGCAAAGTGCAGAGGTGCATAAAAAAAAAAAAAAAAAAAAAAAATCAATGGAATGGGGAATCAGAGAATATTAACTGCACCAAAACATTGCACCAACATTTTTCTTACTGAAAGTCCAATCTTAATCTAAATAGAAAATACCTTGCTATCTTTGAATAACTTCTACATTAATGTTTAGATCCCTGTATTGAGAAGATTTTCCTTTGATCACAATAATATTTAAAAAGCCAGCTATTGATTGTTGAGGATAAGGCTCCATCATCCCTTCCATCCTCTCCACGCCATCAGTCCACTTTATCCATTTTCAGTACTGCAAAGGTACGATCACTTCAACATAGTTGTTGGGGAAGTATCCAGATCTGCCATGAAGCATTCCCTCATACCAATTCTCGTCAATTTGACTGACCAAGGTGATTATTTCACCCTCGCTGAAGCCCAGCTCGCCATCGTTCTCTGGCTCAAAGTCATACAGGGCTTTACAGCACGGCTCTCCTGGAGAAAGATTCACACAAAACCACAATCAGATGGAGAGAGAGAAGGAACAAATTCAGCCATCATGGGAACAGGGTGTTAATACTGAGATGGAATTGTCCCTGAAAGGTTAGTACAGTCCTGGCCATTATAACTGCACAACATGAACTTTAACTACAGAACATAAAATATATTCAGAAACAAATGCAAATGAACCAGTTATGCATATGTAAAATCAGAATACCAAATGTCCAAATTTAGTGAACAACAATGAAACATTTTCATAAAGAGAATAAAATATACATGGCCATTAAGAATGTACAGTAAATCACTTTTAGATCCAATTTCTTTTGATAGAAATGTTCATCTGTTATTTGACCTAAGAGTTGATGTGTTTTAAGCTAAGTGCCATGTCACACCTTGACGATTTAGTCAGCCCATGCTGACATACAAAAAATATGCCAAATCCGCTGGATACGTTGGATAATTTATGCAACTGTCACACCACTCACAATTCAGCCAGAGTATGCCGACGTACAAAAAATATGCCAAATAAAATTAAGTTATGCAGCTGTCACACCTTTGACGATTTAACCAAAATCAGGACGCTTTATGTGGATAATGTTTTCGTCAGGCTGTGATGATGAATCTGACTGAAACAAACAGGCAAGATTAAGACTATATTTACTCCATGTGTGAATGGTTTCAATATTTGTAACAGTCTGAATTGTTTGGATAACAACTGCAGCCTTCAGCAAATCAATGGACGTATTTCAACTTATGAATAACTTACAAGAAATGTGTCAACAATCGCATAACTTACCTACAACTTATGTCCCGCATATGCGGAACGTATGAGTCATACGCTGGCATCTGTCAAAAATATTGTGCATGCTCAAAATTTTTGGTGTAATCGCCGTATATCAGTGTGCTTCAAAATGCTAACTTATTAGATGTACGCCAGTGTATGCCAGCATTTTTAATACAGTCGGCATACGCTCAATAACGCTGGACATTTTACAAAATATTATGATTATATGAAATTGGTTAATTTGCATTTTTTGCTGAATATGTTTTAAATTTGTTATTTATAATACAGGCGTGCCAATAATTATGGCCAGGACAGTATAATGATGTTGCCAGTTCATGTTCCAGTAAGGCTGCTGAAGCACTTTGGAACATGGGAGAAATTAGGAGTTACTCAACCTGTAGAAGGTTAAAATTGGTTATTGGTGTAGTTCTAAAGACACACAATCCTTCTGAAGCTCAAGATCAATGTTATATGACCACAGTCAGATTTTGGGGCTTGGAATTGCACGTTTAGCTTGTATTTTCTGAACACTGGTAAACAAGAAAATAAAACGCAGCACCTCTACACTTTAATAACAGCGTGACATCAACAATGCAGTTTGACATCTTGAGGCTCAGAAGCATATCATTCAATACACAGGCAGGGATGGGAATTGAGTAAAGTTTGATTAAGATTAATCTCATTATCAATTCTGATTACTGGTCCTGTTCCTTAAAGATTCATCATTTTTCTGTGTGGAAAAATGTAGATCTACAGATGCAGAGTTTGGCATCATGATGTCATGTCTGCATGAGTTTTTGAAAAGCCAAACTCAGAAAAACATGGTGGCATTGATAAAAACAAATCAATAACGTCTGATGCATGCAATACCATTGGACTGAAAAATCTGCAACTAGTTCTCGATTCCCATCCTTACACAAAGGCTGACAGTGAAAAACATACAATTCAGCAAACTGGAACAGTGGCTAAGACACAGAGTATTAAAATGATGTCATTTTGCTAATAGCATGGATTAAAATAGCACAGCCACTATAAAAATGGAAAGATGGGGAGGATTTTGCTGACCAGTATGCCTCAACAGCAGTGATCAAACAGTCTGGCAGTTTCATTTCACTGCTCATTGTGGTGACCCAAATACTGAAGACAATGGACCCAACAAAACACCTTTCTGCCATGTTAGTGCAACATGTTCCCATCACATAGTGAGCATGTCTCTTCCACACAAATGTGCAAATGAATGAGTACAATTAGTGCCTCGAATTCTAACAGACTAACTTTATCTGTCTCACTCACGCGGTTTGCTCTTGAATGACGACCTTTTGAAGGACGGACCTGGATATTTTACTGGTGCTGGTTAATTTAACAAAAGGAAAGATACATCAGTCCTAAAAATGAGTCTGATTTACATGACATCTTGAGAGTCAATCCTGCATTCAAATGCTTTGAGTGCACTTAATGCAGCTCTTGCACAAAATACAGAAAAATGTTTACCAGGACTGGAAACTGGAGAACTTATTGGAGCTGGCGAGGGTCCCCCATTAGCATTAACTGGCTCTCCAAAGTCGAAGGCTGGTCGAGGTTTGGGTGTATATTCACGCTTGGGGCGAGCTTGGGCTTCACTCACCCTGTAAACAGTTATAACAAAAACATCTGTCTGAGGCCACAGGTAACAAATTATGAATTATAAAAGTACATTATTGTCAATACCATAAAATTGCTACAAAAATACCCTTTTAGGCAGGGGGTTAGCATGATTCATTTCCCACATGCAATGAGAGAATCGTCACATCACAATTAAGTTTTGTCACAGAACAAAAGTAAATCATTTTGAGCTGTTCATTAAAATAAAAAGTTTAAAAGTTGAGACAGTTACTGTTCTCTTCAGAACCTTGTAACATTACGTTTTTGAAGAAATAAATTTAAAGTTTTTCCTGACAATTCTGAACAGCAGGTGCTCACAAAGTTTATCAATAGGCCTTGTACTGACATTTATCCCCATTTTTAAATTCATGATGGAGTGTCACAGGTTAATTACAAGTAATGGCTACACCTATCACTGTTAACTGTACAATAAGGTCATCAGAGCCCTTTTTTGCTAGTTGTGAAGAGAACTGACATGATTTTTTTAATGAAGTCTACATCTATTCAAGTTTCCTTGGTGTCCAATGTTAAATGAAAGAACTTAGCGATATATTTTAATAAGATTGTAATATTCACATTCCATACTTTATCATCTTTCAGTTGGTCAAAAACTATCTCAAGGAGGCAATCCTATGTGCACAACCCAAGTGTGCCATTTACAGATCTGGAAGCCTAGACTGGAGTTAAGAAACCTGAATATAAACTTGCACAAACAAAGTAAAACAATTAGCTTTACAACACACACTTAAACACATCATGCAAGTGTGTTTATTGTCTGTATAATTCAATAATTTATATTGCACTAAATCACAACTTAAGTTGCCCCAAGACGCTTTCCAAAATTAAGGTCTAACCTTACCCATATAAGCACAGTGGCAACGGTGATACGGTGATGTGCTCGTATTTACAGGCGTATCCTATGCTCTGGTTAAACAAACTTGTTTACAAACTGATGTTTCAACGGTCCGGTCACGGATGAGCTAGCTAGAACAACCTCAAAGGGCCAAAATTCAATTGCATAAGATGAGAAGGCATACCTGCTTTACTGTACAACATATCTGACCCACGGTGAATTGAGTTTGACACAAAACACAATGAAATTTATTTAGGGGATATATGAGGGGTTAAAATACAATTAAATATTTCCAGGTGACAGAAGAGGGCGAGCCTGAGCGGATTTGAACCAAGCTCCCACCAGGAAAAGAAAGAAGAAGAAGAAAAAAAAAAGAATAAAAAGAAAGCACTCAGCAAAAATGCAGAAAATGAAAGTACTCAAGGTCTTGTTAACAATAGGTTTTACAGATACATACTTTCAGACCTGTGAAGATCACCACATAATCCCTCATTATGAACGAGACAATATGAGCTCACATACAAAATGCATGGAATGGTCCACAGACAGCCACAGTGCTGACCTTCCTCTGAGTCTGTCAGAAAGCTCCTCCAGGATCTGTGAGGCCTGCCTGTGGTACTGCAGCAATGACTCCACAAAAGAAGACAGCTGACTCACCTGCTCCACCTACGTACACCCAAATACACACAAGAGCTTTTTTAAAATGAAAGCAAACACTTAAGACCAGTCATGCTCCTTCAGTAATCTGGTTTTACTGTGTTTGCTGCCCTCTGCCACCCTTTTTCCATTCATCATAATTCCACTGTTGTCACAACAAACTTGTCACACTAAAACCTTTCCAATAATTCAGTAGCATGGGTATGAAATGCTAATTGCCACACCAAACAGGTTTGACAAGTTATTAGTCAACCATCACAGACGAGATTTTTGAGATTCTGAGAACAACTTCTCAAGATAAAATGTTAACGTTTTCAGAGTTTCTCTTCAAATACCTGCTGATGGGTTGAGCATGCAATAGAATCATAGCTTTCATAGAATCATAGCTTTCATATACAGGCATGAGAAAGATGACATTTAAAAGTAGAAATTCAACAAAAGTTAGTTCAAGTATGCATGGATTTAAAACAAACCATGCAAATCACTTTTAAAGTCAGTTTGTGTGTGTGTTTTTTTAAATACATGTCATGGATTCTGCAGAAGAAGATAAATATAGTTTGTTCCACTGGCTACTCACATCTGTTTCCAGTAGGTTGTGCATAGAGCTCTCAGCCAGTTCTTTGGACTCATGAAATTTCTCCAGGGCCTGCCTGATCTCTTCATCCTGGATTTTACCTTGACGTCTCTTTTTATAATCATAATCCAGACGGCGACCTTCCAGCTTCTTGAGGTGGTACTAATACAGAAAAACAGTTTGGATTCAAAATATTACAAAAAACATTATTATATGACCAAAGTATTTATCAAAATTTAAGAACTTCACTTTGTGGGATTCAAACATTTACGTCATTTAACTGTAATGATTTCTTTAAACAAGTTGAGGTAACACAATCATCAGCCCAACTTACACATACAGAAGCACTCTGCTGTTTTAATTCTACCTGAATGTCTTTGACGTCTTTCTCCACAACCGCCTGCAATGGGTCAATAACGTTTTGCTTGACATCAATATCTAGAGAGTCCTTGATCTCAGCCATCCTCTTCATTGACTCGCCTACATCTACTAGAGCACCACCTGCCGTATACACATGAAACATACATGCCAGTATTAGGAAACTTGGGTCTTACAGTGCATCTAAAGCTTTCACAGCGCTTCACTTTTTCTACATTTTGTTAAGTTACAGCCTTATTCCAAAATGGATGAAATTCATTTTTTCCCCACAAACTTCTACACACAATACCTCATAATGACAATGTGAAAAATGTGTGTATACAACCCCACTTCCAATGAAGTTGGGATGTTGTGAAAAATGTAAATAAAAACAGAATACAATGATTAGCAACATTTAAATGCAACCAGTTTGAAGGGAAAAAACGAATTTACTCCATTTTGGAATAAGGCTGTAACATAAAATATGGAAAAAATGAAGTGCTGTGAATACTTTCCAGTTGCACTATAATACAGCAGAAGTAAAATCATTGGCTCTATGTATGATGGCAAAAACATGAAAGAAAAAAATATTCCACATAACTCCATAGCAGTCTATTCTGTAAAATATATAGCCCTGAACACATACTGCATTTTCTGAGTTATAAATTGCAGCTGTTAAAGAACAACTCATGAGGGGAGAGGGGGAGCATATGTGGTGCTACCACTTCATGCAGCAAGAAGCAAAATTAATTTAATCTGCACATTATTTATTTGTAACACAAACACCATGTTAAGGAGCACAAGCTAATTAATGTTACTGTACCGGGCACAAAACACATAGTGGTTGTTTTGCTTGCCGAACAGACAACCATGTGTGAGGCAAACAATGAAAAATAATTAAATTAAATATTTAAAAACTTGTCTCATTATTTATTCATTTATAACACAGTGTTGACCAGCAGATGCTAACAAGCTAATTAATGTGATTTTAACAAACAGAAAACATTAGTAAACTACTTCTTTTTGCCACTGAACAGGCAATCATACATGCATAAACATTTGCATTTTGTAAAACATAACAGACTTAGGGAA
This sequence comes from Thalassophryne amazonica, assembly GCF_902500255.1. Taxonomy (NCBI): domain Eukaryota; kingdom Metazoa; phylum Chordata; class Actinopteri; order Batrachoidiformes; family Batrachoididae; genus Thalassophryne; species Thalassophryne amazonica. The sequence goes on along the minus strand of NC_047114.1, from coordinate 62,139,338 downwards.
AATCACTTTAAAATAAGGATCTTTACTTGATGAAAGATGTACACCTCACCAACTTAAAAGTAATTAGGTGGACTTACTGGGGTTTGCATTTGAACTCTTTGTACACAGTCAAAGAGTGTGAATCAAATTACCTCATTTATTATACAGGAGCAGCTTGTCACATGTACACAGACTGTGCCATCATGTTGCCGTAGATGATAGTATTTTTTTTTCATGTACAAGGTGCACCAGAGTGCAAGTTGAAGGATCTCCCAAACTTGGGGAGGGGAAAAAAGAAACAAACAAACAAACTAACAAACAAACAAACCGTGATTTATAATACAATAATATTGTACTCGTTTAAAGTAGTTTTCAATGCAAGCTTGTTTTTTTCTTCTTTTTTTTTTGCACTTCAGACCCTTTTTCCATCAAGCTTTTGCTTTGGCGTATTTGTCTGACTCACTTCTATGCTGAAACACTTGAGTGTTTCCACTAAGCTTAAGCGTATGCTTCGAAGTCAGAACCTGTGTCGCTGACTGAACAGTCCCCCCTCAAAATCCGTCCACACTGCCTTCACTGTGCATGCATCATTAGCCGCAGTTCGATGATCACCTTGTTTCAGCTTAAAACTGCACTTCAGTCTTCATCTATCTCAGCGATATTTGAAGCTTTTGTACAACAATCATTTCCACATAAATTCAGCATTATTTCATCATAAAAGACGGAGGAAGCGATCAGAGCACCACAGCTACATAAGCTGCTAGCTGATGCATTCACTGCGTGTTGGTCATTTCAAAGCATCACAGAGTATCGCCTCGTTTCTGCTTAAAACGACCTTGTTTCTACTTAAAACTGACTTTAGAATGATTTTAGAGGTTTTACCTTGTCATCTGATGGTTAATAATCCCATTAATCCATCTGACTGCTTTGGGTGAAGAGACTCAGTCTCAGACAAGCGGCTGAGCTCAGAAATGATGCATGGGCAGCAGAGGCAGGGAGGACCCTTTTTTAGGGGTGGACCGTTCGGTGTGCTACAGCAGATGCAACTGACGCATCTGCAGGGAATTATAATCTTGATGGATGCCTTTTCTGTGCTGTGACGCCATCCATGTCACATAGAAAGCAAAAGTCTATGGGCCTGTTCATCAAGAGTATAGCAGTAGTAAGCTATTCCTGTGCTCAGCATGTGGCAGAACGTTTGTTTATCCTGCAGAAAAATAAGCAATACATTAAACACAGGAAAGCTAATTCAAGCTACACAGAAACGAGCAATGCTGTACGATAAAACCGAACGGGACCACATCGACTGTGATGTTCATCCTCCACCTCTTCTATCTCAAATTCCCCTTTTGTCAGCCATGCTGCACCCAAGAGTTGATCAAGCAATTTTAGTTCGTTATGTGAAATTTCAGGCTCAAAAACCGAGAAAGCATAATCTTGGTGTCAACATTTAAATGCAAAATGAAATACCGACATTAATGCTGATGCTGTCGCCAAAGCTTGGTGGAAATGGGGTCTTCATCTTTTAAAATATACACAACTAGTCTGTTTCAATTATTTCACCTTTTAATGATTTACTAAACATATATGATTACATCCCTCTTCCAAGATACAGCCCATCTTCTCACCAGCTGTTCTTACCAAAGTTTGTGTTTTCACCCATTTCCCGTCCATACTTAGTCATGCATTCCCCCAGGAGGCCTTCAGGCTGGGGGTAGCCAGGACTATTCACCTGCCCACGGATTTTGGACACAGTATTGAGCATGGACAATTTAGCTCTCGTTGTTGGGTTCGGCTGGAGGTACTCTGAGGTCTTAGAAATGACTTCCACCACTGCTTTACTGGTGACATCTGCTCTCTGTGGAAAAACAGCAAGAGAGAGAAATTAACCACTAGCCAGACACGCAAACGTGGGTGTCTCTCTACAGGTGCAATACAACTTAAAACATGTTGCATTACATGAACTATGGATGTGCTTAAAATGTCTAATTTTACCCTCTCCAGGTCTCTGAAGTCCTCATCAAATTTGGTTCCTTCAGAAGCACCAACTTTTTCACTCACCAACTACATATGAAGACAGAATAATCCAGCATTTACAATTATGACACATTATGTCATAAAGATTTTCTGTGCTTTCGACATAATTATGACATCAATTTGGTTAAATTGCAAATTGACAAAATCATAGTTTTTCATTATTTATATTGATACTGCAGAGTTTTAAGCTTTCTGTCAGTTTTTGCTTAAAAATCTACAGAGGTTGGAGGCAAGACTAAACTAAACACTGGGTCTCCACTCATGTGCAGGAACAACCAAAAGCATGCAGGTTTTCATGGCAGCCAAAGACTCCACTGGCTGATTTCAGTGACTAACATCACTGAGTAGAGGTGAAACGTTCATCAGTAAAAACCAGCTGATAAGACTTCAGCTGCTGTGAAGGCCCAATGGCTGCTGGGACAGGCTCCAGCCTCCCATGACCTTTAACTGGAATAAGCAGGTATAGACAATGAATGATGTCAACATATATTGTGACAGAGTGATGCAAAGTGTTGTTTACGTTCCAAATTTTGTTTTCCAAAACCTGGTCAAAAAACTATTCTGTTCCAAGCGGTGTCCACTTTTTCAGAAGTGGATAAACCTCTAAAGGTCTGCCTGAGTAAATGGGTACTGTGTGGACTTGACATTCCTCACACTACAGAAAGCCTTGGTTCCACTGGCATTCCACAGTGGGTTCTCCATTTCCATAAGGTCAGCATGTTCACTGCAGTTCCTGACAGGCACACCCATGCATAGCTCTAACAAAAACTACAACTTATTCTTAATGCATGTCCTCACATTCTGCTCTTCTCACAAAGAGCAATAAAGTCCAGTTTGGCAGATTAAACAAGTCGTTACCTCTGTCAAAGATGTCATAATTACATTAGTCACTATTGGCTGGTTGGAGGGTTAATGATTTTGTTGTTGTCAGGATCGCTCATACATTTATGGATTAATTTTCATGAAAGTTGAGGAGGATGATTGACGCACAGGCCATGAAAGAACACATACGATTTTTGTGCAGGTTTCACTTTTTTCAATTTTGCAAGACAGGCATTTTATGTTATTGTCTCATGAAACAATGCATGGAGCCTAAAATGTATATATTTTAAAAAATTCTAACAACAATCCTACACATGTACAATTTTAATGTCTATAAAAAAAACAGTGAAAATTAAAGCCAGGAACTATGGGCAGTTAACAGTCTTTACTGACTGAAAGGTTGCAATATTGTTTGGAATATTGCAACAAGCCCTTCAGCTGGTTTGTCGCACTTTACACACATTGTACTGTACAAGTTCCTCTCTAGGTGCTGTGCATTTTCACTTTGTTCAATTTGATGCAGCTGTTATCATTACAAAGGACATTAAACTTTGATCAGATGTAACAATCATCTGCTAGACCTGAAATACTGTATTTTCTGTTGTGTGTTTTTTGTTTGTTTTTTTTTACTAGTTTGAGAGGTCCTGCAAATTATCCTCAGGAAAATACAATAATTAGTCAATCAGTTGCAGAAAAAAAATGAGTCAACTGCTGTGATGGCATTTGCTGACACACACACAAAAAGAGTTTGACTATAGGCTAAGTCCTAAGTCACTGTAAACTGGTCACTGTGGACTATATCATTTGAAGTAGACAAAAGGAGTTTTTTAAATACATATTTTTGTGAAATAATATTAATGCTTTATATATATATATATATATATATATATATATATATATATACACACACATACATATACATACACACACACACAAGGTCTGTTAGAAAAGTATCCGACCTTTCAAAAACCTGGTGGATTTGAATCACGTGTGCTTGCATGAGCCAACCTTGAACCTTCGTGCGCATGCGTGATTTTTTTCCACGCCTGTCGGTTGCGTCATTTGCTTGTAAGCAGCCTTTGTGTGAGGATGGGTGGAGTCGCTCGTCGTTTTTTCTTTGCAAGGAATTGGCGGAACTACCGGAGCAGCGCGACTGCATCAAATTTTGCCAGAAACTGGGCGACAGCCAGGTGGAAACCATTCGGATTATTCAGACGGTTTTCGGCGACGATGCTATGGGCATCACACAGATTAAGGAATGGTACAACCGGTTTAAAGACTGACGCACAACGGTGGAGAGCGCGCTGCGCTCCAGTCGGCCATCAACATGCTGAAATGACCAGATCATTTCCAAAGTGAACACTGTGATGTGGGACCGTCGTGTGACTATCCGAGAAATTGCGGAAGAGGTGGACATCAGCACTTTTGCTGCGCCATCACCTTCGTGCAAATGAATTTCACTGCAACTGTTTTCATGGCAAAATCTTCAGTCACAGTGGAATGTGCCAAAAGTCATTTCCTTTGGCTTCTCAACCAAGTAATATTTTAGTCATTATTAAATATATAAATGTTTATATACATGTGCCATAAACAAGACAGCACCCCCACACCCCATCCTCATTTTGAGCCAGGAAAAACCCTGAGGGGTTTATTTTGTCACTTCTTCCACTGAGAAAACAAATAATAATAAAAAAAAAACAAACAAAAAAAACCCTGGATTATAAACTCATCTGGGAACATAAGCAGGATTCCATGAGCTGTACTTACAGACACACCCACTGAATAAGGAGCCGTCTGTCCTGTCACTGGTATATGATACAGGGCTCTCCCTAAGTAATGGAATAACGGCATAGTGCTATCATGCACATTTTCAAATTTAGGGTGTTCCCTCTCAGTTTTCTCTGGTAATTTTGCTTAAATTCATTGAAATTTGTCCATTTGCATCCGCGTTGCATCATTTTCCTCAACGGCCATTATTTTCCTGTAAAATCTCATAAAGTGGCATCATAGCATCATAGACCCATTTCTCTAACCTCAGCCCCAACCGTAACAAGAACAAAAAAAGTTTTTTTTTTTTTTTTAATAATGAATTTTTCTCATTGAGCACAACGCAGTCTCTCGCTCATCACAGATGATAGCAGAATGCTGAAGAGACAGAGAATGGCTGTGATAAATGCTGATGTTAGCAAAGGGACCTCTGTGACACTTTCAGCTTTTAAAATAATTTTTTTCCCTTCTTCTTAAGGGTAGGTTGAGAAACGCACCCAGAGCAGACAACCACCGAGGGCAGTTTCCACAACAAGAAATTAGAGCATTTCTACATTGTCCTCTAAAACAAAGGCGTCTCATGTAGATAACAGCTTTTGGCAAGCTGTGATGATAAATCCGACTGAAAGGACGCAACAGGTCAGATGAAAGGGCTTCATTTTACTCAACGTGCCACTTTGTAAAATTCTAGCTTCTGCTGCTACACTGATTAGTTCCTTACACCAGTTATGCAAATGCTCCACAGGGTTCTCCCCAGAAATTTTTAGTATCACGCTGCTGTTGGTAACTATCATCGGAAGCGGCATGCAACGCTTCCACTCGGGGTCCTATCCGACCCCGTGTCCTGAAGTCCTAAGACAAAGTAAAATTTTTTTAGTACTGTTTCTGGTCTGATTCTGTGCTTAATTGTTGATTAGTGACATTAATTTAAACTGTTTGTATTCCACTGACACACTGTATAGATGTTACAAATGTGTAATAAACATATTTGAAAGGAAAAAAAAGAATGTACAGAAAGACAATTGAAAATGTGGGAGAAAACGTAAAAGTTTGAATTCCCAAGTCACAATATCATCAGGCTGGAAGCATTCACTTTAAAGTGTGAAATTCTCACATTGTCCTTGTGATTCAGATTTTGACACCCCTCTACAATTGTTAAAAAATAAAATAAATAACTTGGCAAGGGCCAAAGGCCCAAAGCCCCTGCCGAGGGGTCTGGGGCCTCAACCTCCAATCTGATAGATCCCACAGCAGACGGTGTCAATCGAGGCGGTTGTGCAAAGGCCTTGGCCTCCATGACGCTCTGCGCCGGTATGCCCACCTCCTGGGACGGACTGGAGGTCGCAGCACCCCGCACATCGGGATGTTTTTCTGGCTGCTCCTCCTCAGCTACATGGGCTGTGGTCACCGCCAAGAGGAAACAAAAAAATGCAGAGACTGTCCTCTCATCATCAGGCTTTGTGTAACGCTTGCATTTTGTCATTTTTTTGTATCATCTGGATGTAAATAGGATAAAATAAAGAGCTGAAGTTCTTTATGTGAAATTCATTCATTCATTCATCTTCTACTGCTTAGTCCAATTAAGGGTCGCTGGGGCTGGAGCCTATCCCAGCAGTCATAGAGCGCGAGGCGGGGTACACCGAGGACAGGACGCCAGTCTGTCGCAGGGCCACAAATAGACAAACACAGACACACCCACACACACACACCTACGGACAACTTTAAAGATTCCAATCCACCTAACCTGCATGTCTTTGGATGTGGGAGGAAACCGGAAAACCCGGAGAAAACCCACGCAAACATGGGGAGAACATGCAAACTCCACATAGAAAGGCCACGGGAATTGAACCCACGACCTTCTCGCTGTGAGGCACAGTGCTAACCACTAAGCCACCGTGCTGCCCCTCTTTATGTGAAATTTCCCCGCAAAATTGGGTTCGCGGCTTTGCGCACGGTCAGATTCCCACCAAGTCTCACGCTAAAACACGGCAAGATGATGCCACAGTATAGCAGACTATGGTGGCAGTATAATGGCACTGCGCTGTAATTCCATTATCTGGGGAGAACCCTGCTCCACGTAGTCTTCTTTGTTTTTTCTTGGGAGCATTACAGCTCCACATACACGCCTAGCATATATACTACAGCGTTTTCGGTAGATATTTCTTGAAATAGCCCTGTGTTTACACAACACTTTTTGAAAACGACAAAAAAATTGTATCCGTTTCCTCGTGGACAAGGCCTTAGTTTGTAATTTTAGATGAGATGTAAAGTTAAAGTTCCAGGAAATGGCTTCCACTGGTATTTGAAAATGGCAAAATGCTCCCCTAATGTGACCTCTAGCACCATCATGCCTAGGGCAGTCACAATTATTACAATATTTGCCAATCGCGATTATTTTTCATATTCGCGAATATTTTTCATAATCGCGATTACCGTGAATTACTTATTTTATCCACAAAGTTGCATAAAACGACTCAGAATCTGACGTCATCGTGTTGCAGCAGCCGCACGCAGCATCGCTGCCTCACTCACTCCGTTTCCCTCTCGTCTTGGTCGGATGGTTAGTGAGGCTTGGATAATAACACGGAGCGTGAGGAGGTTCTGGTTCCAAAGCCATGTACCACGGCACCGCTGTGGATGCATTTCGGTTTTAAGTAGGGCTGCCACGACTAGTCGACTAGTCACGACTACGTTGACGATTGAAATCGTTAACAACTAATTTAGTAGTTGACGAGTCATTTATTTTATTTAAGTCTTTGTTTTTCTTCTCAATTCATAGTTTTAGGCAGCCGTCCCGCCGTCATTTGGACGTTCGGCTGATTAAAACAGTGGCCGTCTTATTCAAAGCCATTTAAAATGGGTAGTTTACCGAAGGAGCTGTGTGTGTGTGTATGCGCGCGGAGAGTAAACTCGCTACAGAGTGCGAGGGAGAGAGCAGGTGAGGGAGTGAGATTCCTGAACGGAGGCACAAGACGTTACGCTCTGCTGTGAACCATCAGTGCACTTAAGACAGCGAGCGCGGAGCAAAGAGAGGATTTTAACCTGAGTGAACATGTTAAAAAAAACAAAAAAAAAAAACAAACAAACCTTGGAGCTGCCTTTACTCTCTGTACTTTCTCTACACGTGTGGTTCTGGTGCCACCGACCTGTTCACACCATGTGCGCGTCGTATACTGAATTTATGAGATCACGAGATGAAATATCCTTAAAAAATGAGAATATATAAATGAACTGAGCAAAATTTACACACACACGGGTTTTAAAAAACCCTGCTGTGGAGAAGCTGTGCAGAGGCACAGATCACAAAAAGCTGAACTTTAACAGCTGTTTATTTTCCAAAGGTATGTATTTGTTCAATCTTGAGCTTAATGTAGTGTTCAAGCACAAAACGTAACTGATGAGAAAAAAAGGACGACTTCATCACAGTAAAATGAACTGGAGTCAGAATAAAAATACAAGCTGCTGATTTGTTATTTTTCAAAGTTATTAAGCTGTAGCTATATGTTTTAATTATTTCAAAGTGAGTTGCCTCTTATTGTATTCTGATTTATTTATACAAACAAACAAACAAACAAAAAAAAACATGGGGAGTCTAATCAGCCTGCATTGTTTTAAGTTTATTCGCCCTACTGATGTATCCCATAATCCCCTGCGTGCCAGAGAGCCGCTGCAGTCAAACAACATATAGAGAATCAACACAATGACAGTTGTAAATGAATATTATACTACAAAAGTCATTTTTTTTATGCTTTTCGTCACGTTAATAAAGAGACTGCTGCATGATACCCTGAAAACTTGCTAAAACAATTATAACAAATAATCCGTGTCCGTTACGTTTAATCTGTGTGGAATTTAATAAACTCAAACCAAATTTCAGACATACCGGTATTATATATATTAGTCTGGAACAAAGAGGACAAACAGTGTTGTAAAGAACAATAACCAAGACGTTAAAGAGCAAACTTCACTTTCCCCCAGAACGACATGAACAGGAAGCGAGCGTAGCTCACAGCAGCTCCCATTGAAAATAACGGAGAGACAGCCTGTGATTCGCGCATGTTTACATAAAACAAACGCAACAACGTCTATAAACCCACAGAATATATTCACGAGAGTTTTAGGCACAATATAAAAATAGTTTTAAGTTGCGATGTTAATGGTGTTGTCTGTGTGCAGCGGTTAAAGTGCAGCGTGATCAGAGCATCTCAATGCAGTTCTCAATGTTACTGAGATCTCGCAGCGCGGCAACCTATCCAAGGTTTTGCGGGATTTGAAACGTCAATAGGGCGAATATCAGTTTATCTGCACATGCCCAGGTGTTTTTCCTTCTTTATAAGTGTTTGGTGTTTGCTCCACAAAGTTTTAAAACACAATATAAAATGTTCACACTGTTCTTTAAAGCAGTTCTGTAATTTCAGAAATGCAACAGAAACAACCACAAATCATAAAAGTTGGGACTATATGTAAAATAAAGATAAAAATAAAAATGTTGCACTATTCCCAGTTTCTCCACTCACAGAAGCCAAACGTTCTTCCAGAGTTGTGTAATCATACTACGATAGTAGAATATAAAGAAGGGAAAAAAGAAGAAAAATAGACAATATAATCGTCAATCGCAATTATTTGCCTGACAATCGTCTCCAGAAATTCCTAATCGTGACAGCCCTAATCATGCCCTACATTTCTGGGGAGAGCCCCGTTATATGTTGTTTGGCCAAAGCAAAGACATGCTTAATGTCAGGTCTCATCAAAACATAACCCGCTGGTGTCATATTCTGTTAGTTGTACTGTTAGCCGAGTCTAAGCAAACTGTTACAGTTCAGTCACAAGACAGACATACAATATGCTGCAGCATATCCCTCTCAGTGGAGAATTGATTTGTGTTGAGATGCCTGAGGAAAGTTAATTTGAGGAAGAAAAAGTTGTGCATCACAAAAGACAGCCAACTGTTAAACTACACGTGGACAAAATTGTTGGTACCTGTATATTTAATGTGCACATTTTAATATATGGCCAGAAATAAATGCAAACAAAGCAATTTTGTTTAATTGATTTTTTTTTAAATGTCCAAAATTATGTGGGTGTCTTGTTGGCTTCATGAAGCATTACAATACAACCCCAATTCCAATGAAGTTGGGATGTTGTGTAAAATGTAAATAAAAGCAGAATACAATGATTTGAAAATCCTCTTCAACTTATGTTCAATTGAATACACCACAAAGACAATATATTTAATGTTCAAAGTGATAAACCTTATTGATTTTGTGCAAATATTTGCTCATTTTGAAATGGATGCCTGCAACACGTTTCAAAAAAAGCTGGGACAGTGGTATGTTTATCACTGTGTTACATCACCTTTCCTTCTAACAACACTCAATAAGCGTTTGGGAACTGAGGACACTAATTACTGAAGCTTTGTAGGTGGAATTCTTTCCCATTCTTGCTTGATGTACGACTTCAGTTGTTCAACAGTCCGGGGTCTCTGTTGTCGTATTTTGCAGTTCATAATGCGCCACACATTTTCAATGGGCAACAGGTGTGGACTGCAAGCAGGCCAGTCTAGTACCCGCACTCTTTTACTATGAAGCCACGCTGTTGTAACACGTGCAGAATGTGGCTTGGCATTGTCTTGCAGAAATAAGCAGGGACGTCCACGAAAAAGACGTTGCTTGGATGGTAGCATGTGTTGCTCCAAAACCTGGATGTACCTTTCAGCATTGAAGGTGCCATCACAGATGTGTAAGTTGCCCATGCTATGGGCACTAACACACCCCCATACCATCACAGATGCTGGCTTTTGAACTTTGCGCTGGTAACAATCTGGATGGTCTTTTCCTCTTTTGTCCGGACGACACAATGTCCATGATTTCCAAAAACAATTTGAAATGTGGACTCAGACCACAGCACACTTTTCCACTTTGTGTCTGTCCATTTCAAATGAGCTCAGGCCCAGAGAAGGCAGCGCCGTTTCTGGATGTATGGCTTTCACTTTGCATGGTAGAGTTTTAACTTGCACTTGTAGAGACGAACTGTGTTAACTGACAATGTTTTCTTAAGTGTTCCTGAGCTCACGCGGTAAGATCCTTTACACAATGATGTCGGTTTTTTTATGCAGTGCCGCCTGAGGGATTGAAGGTCATGGGCATTCAATGCTGGTTTTCGGCCTTGCTGCTTACGTGTAAAAGGTTCTCCAGATTCTCTGAATTTTCTGATTATATTATGGACTGTAGATGATGGAATCCCTAAATTCCTTGCAACTGAATGCTGAGAAACATTGTTCTTAAACTGTTGGACTATTTTTTCATGTAGTTGTTCACAAAGTGGTGATCCTCGCCCCATCTTTGCTTGTGAACGGCTGAGATTTTTGGGGATACTCCTTTTATACCCAATCATGAGTGTCCTCAGTTCCCAAATGCTTATTGAGTGTTGTTAGAAGGAAAGGTGATGTAACACAGTGGTAAAAATACCACTGTCCCAGCTTTTTTGAAACGTGTTGCAGGCATCCATTTCAAAATTAGCAAATATTTGCACAAAAACAATGAAGTTTATCAGTTTGAACATTAAATATCTTGTCTTTGTAGTGTTTCAATTAAATACAGGTTGAAGAGGATTTGCAAATCATTGTATTCTGTTTTTATTTACATGTTACACAACATCCCAACTACATTGGAATTGGGGTTGTATATGTATATGCATTACTTTGTGAGTTATTGGCAAAATGTATCCCATATTTTGAATTTTAAAAAATCTAAATTAGGCATTCAGATCTTCAGCTCATTGAAGACAGCATGTCATCACAATTACATTACTTACCTAGCAATATCTTTAGGGGTGTGCAATACAACAATCACAATAATATCGCAAAATAACTTTTCCTCCATATAAACAGAAGACAGTTGATAGAACTAATGCCACCCGTGTGTTGAGGGACAACATACAGGGCTCTCCCTAAGCAATGGCACTGCGCCATCATGCAGATTTTCAAAATTGGGGTATTCCTTCCTTGTTTTCCCAGGTAATTATGTTTCTGCATTGTTATGAGTTTTGGAGCTTTCCCGATTGTAAGCGCCAGCGGTCAGTGAAATCCTCAGTCAGTTTCCCGTGCACGTGAACACAGTCTATGAAAAACTGAGCTGTGGAGTGCCACTTTTCCACAGAAGCCGGATTGATAATTTCATTGTGCAATACGTAGACGGAAAATGATCGAAACCGAATAAAGGCATTTCTTTGAATAGTTATATTCACTTAAAGTGTGCATCCTTTCACTTCAGGCAGTAGATTAACACAGCTCATTGTTTTTAAAAATACACAAACACCCTGCTTTGCTTTAAATATGCAGTAAATCTATTTCAGATAACTAGTGCGAACCCTATTTCTGTTAAAACGCTTGATTTCCCTTAGTTCTAGCTTCTGCTGCTACACTGATAAGCTCCTTATACTCGTTATGTGTGGGAGCATTACAGTGACATATACAGCCCTGGTGTATATACACAACAGCGGTTGCAGAACACCTTTTGAAAAAGACAAAGAAAAAGATTGCATCTGTTTCTTGTGGATAAGGCCTAAGTTTGTAATGTTAGATAAAGTAAAGCTGACGTTTCAGGAAAAGGCTTCCCATTGGTATTTGACAAAGGCAAAATGCTAGAGCTTCTCCCTGACAGAGGGGGGACCAGCAAATTCAGTGTTCTTTTATAAAACTTGAAACCTTGAGTGTTCAGAAATTAGATTTTTTTTTAATTTTGTGTTGCTAATTTATTTGAAGTTAACCAAGAAATTAAATATCTTTTGCTGTAAAACTTGAAAGGTTGTTATTGAACAGAATTTAGACTTTATTTTAATTTTGTTTAAGCTGTTATTTATTTGGAGTTGACCAAATAGGCTAATTTAGTTGTCCATTTTATGCTCTCCTGTAACACATCAGTCTTTTGAGCTAAGAGTTTACTGTATAATAGAGGTATGTTTATATAGTTGTATAATGTTCTACGGTGCATTTGCCATGTTTGATGTCTGTCAAAAAATGTAAAAAAATTCAGACCCAAAGGAACCTTATTCACATCTCAAAGTTGCCTTTCCAGAAATAGTGATTTGATTATATTTGTATCAACTGATATGAAAAAAATATCATGATAGGAATTTTTCCATATCACTCACCCCTAAGGTCACAACAGTTTAAAGCTAGCTGGAACAGCAACTCTTCCAATCACCTGTAACCATTTCATTCTGTCTCCTTTGTCTACCTTTGGATCAAGCAACCATTGCTGTTGCTGACAAATGACAACAGATTTTGGGCATGATTAAACAATGGACGTCCCACAAATCTGACTGAAGAAGTACTGAAGGTTTTGTGTTACAATTTGCGCTAACTGGTATGGCACATAGTGCATTCTGGGAGGGAAATTAGACTTCTTCTATGTCCAGGTATGGAAGCATGCATTGGTGTAAAGTGTCACTCTGTTGACCACATTACAGAAAATTCAGACCTTCAGTGAAATACAACTGCTTCTTCATTAACAGCAAACAACATTTACACAAACTTTATTAAAATTGTTTTTTAACGTTGTATAACCCAGACAGACAAACCAAGGATAACCAGGCTCGAGCCTGGTTCAGTGAAATATATGGTGAACTGCCAATGGATTCAAGTCCCGGTCATGCAACCTGTCTGTGCCCTTGAAGAAGATACTTCATCTGCATTGTCAAAGCCCCCCAAACTGTAAATGGTTGCCAGCCTTGGCTGGGGAAGTAAACTGTAATGGACTGGTGTCCCATCCAGGGAGACTCATAGACTCTCCTCTGCTTCATGCAAGGTTGGGTAGGATTACATGTATGTATGTACATACATTTGGATTACTTGTAATCTGATTACTTTTGGATTACATTTCAAAGGGTTCCTACCCAACCTTGGCTTCATGCTACAGAATTCATGCATAAACACCAGCATCAATGGGCCTCGTGGCCTATATAGGACTTACATGACAGAGGCAATGAAACGCTTGAAGTAGAAAATAAACATTAAAACAGCTGACAGTAAACAATAACCCAAGTCCCTATGTCATATTATGAAGGCTTAACATATTTGATATACTTAATAATCCACTTCTATAAAAGGTCTTGCTTTTATTACTTTATTTTTAAAAGTCTGGAAGTTACATGGTACAGTATTGGGTTAAATCAGAGATGGGCAACTGTATGCCACCAAGGGCTAATGTGTCATAAGTTCCAAACAGGAGTTTTAGATAATAGATTCCATAAATTCAAAGACTGATTATTTGTAATGAGAACCTGCTGTCAACCCTAGATGGTACAAAATTTGTACATTTCTGATCTAGAAGGACAGGGAGAGAGAGGAAAAAAAAAAGAAGATACAAAATGCTTATTGACGAGATGATGAACAATGGTGCTTTTGATCTTTGTAATTTCAAATAAGATATGAAAGTACTATGAACCACTTTAGACAAACTTCATTTAGACGACTGTGGAGGGAGTTTGTTATTGAATAATTTAGCTCACGTTAGCGTTATTTTCTAAACTCGAAACTTGTATATTAGAGGACGCGTACTAAATGGTTAAACGAAGAGCTTGACAATATAAAGCTAACTTGACTCATAAGCTAACGTCGACGCCAATAAGTCAAGTAGTACAGTTCACAAAAAGGCAGTTAACATTAACATCACCAGGACTTTATTTTATGAAAGCAATGATGAAACAACCCTTTTTTACTGCGTTATTTAAGTTTTGTTGAAGTGGCTAAGTTTAAGCTAGCATTGGCTCACATTAAAAGCAAAGTAATGATAATGTTAGCTAAAAAAAAAAAAAAAAACGGCTAGTCTTCACAAATGGGCATTTAGCGCTTTTTACCTGAGTTGCTTTGCAAAATTGTTTCTTAAATCCCGCCACGGACATCTTGCACCGTCGACGTTTGGTCCTTTATGGACAATAAATATTGTTGAAAAGCTGCGCTGGAAGCTAACAACAAAAACGCCAGCGTGTCTTCAAACTTTGCACCGGGGATGTGGAACTTCACAACCACTCCGACCTCGGCTCAGTGAGGGAGGCTCCTCTGTGTCCTGGTGGATAAAGTGGGTCATCACAAGTATGTTTGGTTTTAGCACTTCAGCTGACACTGAATTTCTTTCAATTATTCCACACACATCTGTCGTACAGTCCAACCTGACCAAATTCAGTACAAATACTCCTTAGACATTACTCTTTTGAAAAAACCAATTGGCCACTTGAATTTTCAATAGGCAGTCAGGTAGGGGTCAATTGAAGAATTACACAGGGACCACAATTAAAAGATGCTCCAATCATATTGAAAACTGTACCACATTATTTGTATAATAATAAATATTCCAAAAAGTATAGTTTGGACTATCTATGACTGAAGGTTATTGGGTAAAAACAGCAGGAATGGTGACAAAGGTCAATTTCAGCTAGTACAGGGGTTAAGAGTTAAGGTTGCTCCAGCTTTGGAAAAAAAGTGGTGCAGATTATTGGTTGAGCTAATAGGATTAGGATTAATAAATGGAATAGTTTTGACTGTGTTGAATGCTTGGCCTGTAAAGTATCTCCATAACTTTCAGTCACAGATAGTCCAAATGATACCTTTTTGGATTCTTTGTGATCAGACAAATAACGTGGTATAGTTTTCAATATGGTGGCTTTGTGGTTAACACTGTTGCCTCACGGCAAGAAGGTCATGGGATTGATTCCCACCTGTGGCCTTTCTGTATGGAGTTTGCATGTTTTCCTCATGTTTGCGTGGGTTCTTCTGGGTGCTCTGGCTTCCTCCCACATTCAAAGTCATACAGGTTAGGTGGATTGGAAACTTTAAATTGTCTGTAGGTGTGCGTGTGGATGTGAATGTGTTTGTCTGCATGTACCTGCGACAGACTGGAGTCCTATCCAGGGTGTACCCTGCCTCACGCCCTGTGACTGCTGGGATAGGCTCCAGCCCCCTGACTCTTAATTGGAGTAAGCAGTTAAAGATGAGTGAGTGAGTGAGTGAGTGAGTGAGTGAGTGAGTGAGTGAGTTTTCAGTATGATTATCTATATGAGTATCTTTAACATTGATCCCTAATTCTTCATCTGACCCCTACTTGGCTTGAAGTGTGCCACCAGCGCATCTCTTAGAGTTGATTGATTTGACCATTATAGACTAAACAACTATATAGTGTTATAGGATGGGAAATGTAAAACACTCAGAGTAATCGGCTGAGGTGCTCCTTGAGTAGGACAGAGCCCCACATTGGCAATTGGCTTTGTAATATCTCAGTGGACAGCAGCACCACTGGACTGGTAGGAGGCTAAGGTAAGCGGCCAACTTTGTATTTGGCTGTCTTAAAAATATTATGTATTTAGTGAGGAAAACATGCACATTTACCTGTATAGGTATCCTCTCCACACTACCAGACACTTTGAATGAATTTTTTTTTCCTGTTCAGTGATGGTAACAATTGATTTACTGTGTGCTTTTGATTGCTTCATTCACATAATAATGTTGCATAGCTGGTTAGCCTGTAAGTGTGGTTGAGTTCTAAACCAGTATTGCACCAAATAAATTGTCTGTTGTCCCAAGTGGAAAAAAAGACTCTCAAAGATCTTAACAGAGCTCAGGTTGAGAAATTCCAGAGTTGTCCTTTAATTACAGGAATCTCAGTGGCCTTTGCTGTGGGTGTAGCAACTGTACTTAAGCCCACAATACAGATTAACTCTTAATTTTGAAAAATTTTGTGGAGACCGGCTTTTTGCCCTCAGAAGTGAAGTCGGATTCAGATTTTGTAATGATTGGACCAAAAACACCAGAGCAGAGAACATCAGTGCTTACTAAATGGCTTTTATTTTGCACAAGTTCAGCTGAAACAGTCAGTATACTCAGAGGAATCTCATAAAGCAATAGTGTCCATCCAGGAACAGGAAGAGATTGGTGGAGGACACAGGTGACTGTTTAGTACACAGGAAGGCAGCTTATCAAACAATGGTGTCGTTGAGGGAAGCAGCAAGAGTGTAAGCCAGATAAACACGCAGAGGGTCAAAGTACCATAATTGAACACAGCAAGTCGACAAACCAGGAAACGGCAGGCTAATCTCAGGGGACATGGAAAGGCAGTGTGGGTCGGCAACTGTAAGACATACATAAGGAAATAATGTGAGAAATCAGGTATGAGAGTGAGCCAATCTGCTGAGGGAGTAAAGGAACTGTGGTGGTTGAATAATGCTTGAAACAATCTACAAGGAAACCAAAATGCAAATTTTGGCCCCAACTCTAACGCAGGAAAAAGAGGATGTTGATACTCAAATGTGCTGTAGAACAGCCCGGTGGAGGAGACAGGGAGTAAATTATGGGTGTATTCAACCCAAACCAAATGATCAGCTCATAAAGAGGGCTGTGTAGCATCCAGGCATTTCAACATAATTTCAACTCTTGGTTATACTGTTCAGTCTCCCTATTTGACTGTGGATGGTACATAGAAGAAAGTCTAAAAGTCGCACCAATCTGCCTGCAGAACTCCTTCCAAAACCTAGAAATGAACTGAGGACCTCAATCAGAGACAATGTCACTGCATCCATGCATGTCAAGCACATACTGAACAAGCACTTCCACAGTTTCTTTAGCAGAAAGCAGTTTGGACTAAGTAATAAAAATAACCATTTTAGAACAGCAATCAACTACCATGAAAATCATAGGGTTAACCCCTGGAGGGAGGCAACCAGAACTAGGAGAGGTTTTAGGAGACAAGTTGGTGGGGGGTTGATGGAACATGCAGCAACAAACTCCCAGACATCTTTGGCCAAGGTGGGCCACCAAAATTCTTGGTGGGTGTTGACTGTTGGCAGCCACTGTGTTCAAGGACATAGCCTGAAGAGGCTCTCTCACAGGGGTTGAGAATTAAGTTTAATATTGTGCCAGGGATTTGTCCATAAAATTCTTATCTGTACTGAAGTTGGCTAACACACAGTGTTATAAATTCCCGGAGTGTGCATACAGGGTGGCTGTCACAATAGGCCGCTGGGTGCAGGACTTGGTGGAGGTGTTAGTCTTCCTTTTCCTGAAGGGAACCTGATCTTTTAGTGGATAGCGACTACGTAATGTCCCAGTGCACCACAGTAAATACAGAGGTGCATCCCCATCCACCCCTGACATTCCTCCAAAGACAGGTAAGCACACCCAACCAGCACGGGTACTTCTGTGGACACTGGGAATAGAGTTGATGATCTACTGTAGGAGGTGAGGCGGGTATTGCTCACTGATCTTTATATGTTACTGGATAGCTCATTGGCCCACACACTCCGTACAATCCACTGAAGCAAACTGGTGGCCATCTTGCCACACCCAACTTATGTGGACCGCACATTAGCTTAGTAGAACATCAACAATTTCAAGTAATAACTGAGCTGATTCTCTCATTTACTTATTTTTCTTCTTCGGATAATGTAAGATTGATCCCTCCTAATCTATACATGCCATGATTAGCTATTTGATTTATTTTCATTCTTTCTTTTATTACTTTGACACTTTATTCCCTTCTATTCTCACTTACTCATATCTCATTGGGACAAATACTCAGTTCTAAAAATTATCATTCTTTAAGCAAAGTGTATACAAATTTTGTGGAATCATCAGCAAGCTACATACAACCCCAATTCCAATGAAGGTGGGACATTGTGAAAAATGTAAATAAAAACAGAATACAATGATTTGCTATATTCAACCTATATTCAATTGAATACACCACAAAGACAAGATATTTAATGTTCAAACTGATAAACTTTATTTTTTTTGTGCAAATATTTGCTCATTTTTAAATGGATGCCTGCAACACGTTTCAAAAAAGCTGGGACAGTGGTATGTTTACCACTGTGTTACATCACCTTTCCTTCTAACAACACTCAATAAGCGTTTGGGAACTGAGGACACTAATTGTTGAAGTTTTGTAGGTGGAATTCTTTCCCATTCTTGCTTAATGTACGACTTTGTTTGTTCAACAGTCCGGGGTCTCTGTTGTCGTATTTTGCGCTTGATAATGCACCACACATTTTCAATGGGCAACAGGTCTGGACTGCAGGCAGGCCAGTCTAGTACCTGCGCTCTTTTACTACGAAGCCACGCTGTTGTAACACATGCAGAATGTGGCTTGGCATTGTCTTGCTGAAATAAGCAGGGACGTCCCTGAAAAAGACGTTGCTTGGATGCAGCATGCGTTGCTCCAAAACCTGGATGTACCTTTCAGCATTGATGGTGCCATCACAGATGTGTAAGTTGTCCATGCCATGGGCACTAACACACCCCATACCATCACAGATGCTGGCTTTGGAACTTTGCACTGGTAACAATCTGGATGGTCTTTTTCCTCTTTTGTCCGGAGGACACAACGTCCATGATTTCCAAAAACAATTTGAAATGTGGACTCATCAGACCACAGCACACTTTCCCACTTTGCATCTGTCCATTTCAAATGAGCTCAGGCCTGGAGAAGGTGGCGGCATTTCTGGATGTTGTTGATGTATGGCTTTCGCTTTGCATGGTAGAGTTTTAACTTGCACTTGTAGATGTAGCGATGAACTGTGTTAACTGACAATGGTTTTCTGAAGTGTTCCTGAGCCCACGCGGTAAGATCCTTTACACAAAGATGTTGGTTTTTAATGCAGTGCCGCCTGAGGGCTTGAAGTTCACAGGCATTCAGTGTTGTCTTTCGGCCTTGCCGCTTACGTGTGGAAAGTTCTCCAGATTCTCTGAATCTTCTGATTATATTATGGACTGTAGATGATGGAATCCCTAAATTCCTTGCAATTGAATTTTGAGAAACATTGTTCTTAAACTGTTGGACTATTTTTTTCACGCAGTTGTTCATAAAGTGGTGATCCTCGCCCCATCTTTGCTTGTGAATGGCTGAGCCTTTTGGGGATGCTCCTTTTATACCCAATCATGACACTCCAATTTCCAAACACTCCTGAAACACTCCTGTTTCCAATTAGGTGTTCTTTCAACTTTCCCAGTCTTTTGTTGCCCCATCCCAACTTTTTTGAAATGTGTTGCAGGCATCCGTTTCAAAATGAGCAAATATTTGCACAAAAACAACAAAGTTTATTAGTTTGAACATTAACTATCTTGTCTTTGTGGTGTATTCAATTGAATATAGGTTGAAGAGAGTTTGCAAATCAGTGTACAGTATTCTGTTTTTATTTACATTTTACACAACATCCCAACTTCACTGGATATATATATATATATATATATATATATATATATATATATATATATATATATATATATACACGAGGTCTATTAGAAAATTATCCGACCTTATTATTTTTTTCAAAAACCATATGGATTTGAATCACATGTGACTGCATCAGACAAGTTTGAACCCTCGTGCGCATGCGTGAGTTTTTCCACGCCTATCGAGGAGCGGAGGCACTGAGATTCCTGTCGAGGAGCGGAGGCTTCGCACGTTGCGGCACCACCGCTCCTCCGCTCATCCGCTCCCTTAACCCTATGATTCTCCTCTTTCCATGACAAAAACTCCTGTAACAGTGGAATGTGCCATTCATTTCCAAACTGGATGCTGTGTTTTATCTGGGATGTCGTCTGACTAGCACAGGAATTGTGAAAAGACGTGGACATCAGCACTTTTTCGGCACATTGAGACAGACTTCCGCGCGTCACGGCGGTGCCGCATGGCGCAAAGCAACGCCGTGATGAAGCCTCACAGGACATGTTCTGGCATGTCCAGGCACATCCACAATTTCTCGGATAATCACTCGATGGAAAAACCACCGACAGCTGTCTGAATGCCATCTCAAAGCCTTCCTGTGAGACCAAAACGGAGGTGGTTTTGTCTCGCTCCAGTAGCGAATCCATCGTGATGCGTGAAGCCTCCGCTCGGCTTTCCATGACAAAATCTCTTGTTAAAAGTGAAATCTGCCGGAAAATGGTTGATGTCCAGCTCTTGTGATAACCAGAGAAATGGCACACGATGGTCACGGATCCAGACAGCCATCCGTTTAGAAATGAAATGGTCGTTGAGCCTGTCGATGGCGGCTTCGGAGTGCGGCGTGCCCCACAGCCGCTGGGGGCCCTCCTTAAAGCGACAGTAACACTCCTTATTCTCTACCAAGCCCGTAACATTTTCACCTGAAAGCCAGATAAATTTTTCTAATGGTTTCCAGCTGCCAGTCTCTAACAGTTTCTGAAAAAATTCTGATGGAAAAAAAGCCCAAATCATTCTGCCATTTCCTGACAATGAAAATCCGCTGAGGGGGTGGACCACTCCTCACTCAAAGCCTGCTCACAGGCGAATGACGCAACCGACAGGCGTGGAAAAACTCATGCATGCGCACGAGGGTTCAAGCTTGTCTGACGCAATCACACATGATTCAAATCCATATGGTTTTTGAAAAAAATAATAAGGTCAGATACTTTTCTAATAGACCTCGTATATATGTATATACAGTGAGGAAAATAGTATTTGAACACCCTGCGGTTTTACAAGTTCTCCCACTTAGAAATCATGGAGGGGTCTGAAATTTTCATCTTAGGTGCATGTCCACTGTCAGAGACATAATCTAAAAAAAAAAATCCGTAAATCACAATGTATGATTTTTTAATAATTTATTTGTACTATGTTACTGCTGCAAATAAGTATTTGATCACCTGCCAACCAGCAAGAATTCTGGCTCACACAGACCTGTTAATTTTTCTTTAAGAAGCTCTTTTATTCTGCACTCTTTACCTGTATTAATTGCACCTGTTTGAACTTGTTACCTGTATAAAAGACACCTGTTCACACACTCAATCAATCACACTCCAACCTGTCCACCATAGCCAAGACCAAAGAGCTGTCTAAAGACACCAGGGACAAAACTGTAGACCTGCACAAGGCTGGGATGGACTACAGGACAACAGGCAAGCAGCTTGGTAGAAGACAGCAACTGTTATGATTATTTATTTGAAAGTGGAAGAAACACAAGATGACTGTCAATCTCCCTCGGTCTGGAATTCCATGCAAGATCTCACTTTGTGGGGTAAGAATGATTCTGAGAAAGCTCAGAACTACACAGGAGGACCTGGTCAATGGCCTGAAGAGAGCTGGGACCACAGTCACAAAGATTACATTAGTAACACATGATGCTGTCATGGTTTAAAATCCTGCAGGGCAGCAAGGTCCCCCTGCTCAAGCCAGCACATGTCCAGGCCCATTTAAAGTTCACCAGTGACCATCTAGATGATCCAGAGGAGGCATGGGAGAAGGTCATGTGGTCAGATGAGACCAGAATAGAGCTTTTTGGAATCAACTCCACTTACCATGTTTAGAGGTTGAGAACAACCCCAAGAAAACCATCCCAACCGTGAAGCACTGGGGTGGAAACATCATACTCTGGGGGTGCTATTCTGCAAAGGGGACAGGACGACTGCACCGTATTGAAGGGAGAATGGATGGGGTCATGTATTGCGAGATTTTGGCAAACAACCTCCTTCCCTCAGTAAGAGCATTGAAGATGGGTCAGGGCTGGGTCTTCCAGCACGACAATGACCCCAAACACATAGCCAGGGCAACTAAGGAGGGGCTCCGTAAGAAGCATTTCAAGGTCCTGGAGTGGCCTGGCCAGTCTCCAGACCTGAACTCAATAGAAAATCTTTGGAGGGAGCTGAAACTCCAAACCTGAAAGATCTAGAGAAGATCTGTATGGAGGAGTGGACCAAAATCCCTGCTGCAGTGTGTGAAAACTTGGTGAAAACTACAGGAAACGTTTGACCTCTGTAATTGCAAACAAAGGCTACTGTACCAAATATTAACATTGATTTTCACAGGTGTTCAAATACTTATTTGCAGCAGTAACATACAAATATATATATATATACACACAATGTTCATTTCTCTACCATAAGCCGTCTCCAAAGGCGTTTCAGAGAATTTGGCAGTACATCCAACCAGCCTCACAACCGCAGACCACGTGTAACCACACCAGCCCAGGACCTCCACATCCAGCATGTTCACCTCCAAGATCGTCTGCGACCAGCCACTCGGACAGCTGCTGAAACAATCGGTTTGCATAACCAAAGAATTTCTGCACAAACTGTCAGAAACCGTCTCAGGGAAGCTCATCTGCATGCTCGTCGTCCTCATCGGGGTCTTGACCTGACTCCAGTTTGTCTTCCTAACCGACTTGAGTGTGCAAATGCTCACATTCGCTGGCGTTTGACACGTTGGAGAGGTGTTCTCTTCACGGATGAATCCCGGTTCACACTGTTCAGGGCAGATGGCAGACAGCGTGTGTGGTGTCGTGTGGGTGAGCGGTTTTCTGATGTCAATGCTGTGGATCGGGTGGCCCATGGTGGCGGTGGGGTTATGGTATGGGCAGGCGTCTGTTATGGACGAAGAACACAGGTGCATTTTATTGATGGCATTTTGAATGCACAGAGATACCGTGATGAGATCCTGAGGCCCATTGTTGTGCCATACATCCAAGAACATCACCTCATGTTGCAGCAGGATAATGCACGGCCCCATGTTGCAAGGATCTGTACACAATTCTTGGAAGCTGAAAATGTCCCAGTTCTTGCATGGCCGGCATACTCACCGGACATGTCACCCAATGAGCATGTTTGGGATGCTCTGGACCGGCGTATACGACAGCGTGTACCAGTTCCTGCCAATATCCAGCAACTTCGCACAGCCATTGAAGAGGAGTGGACCAACATTCCACAGGCCACAATTGACAACCTGATCAACTCTATGCGAAGGAGATGTGTTGCACTACATGAGGCAAATGGTGGTCACACCAGATACTGACTGGTATCCCCCCCAATAAAACAAAACTGCACCTTTCAGAGTGGCCTTTTATTGTGGACAGTCTAAGGCACACCTGTGCATTAATCATGGTGTCTAATCAGCATCTTGGTATGGCACACCTGTGAGGTGGGATGGATTATCTCAGCAAAGGAGAAGTGCTCACTATCACAGATTTAGACTGGTTTGTGAACAATATTTGAGGGAAATGGTGATATTGTGTATGTGGAAAAAGTTTTAGATCTTTGAGTTCATCTCACACGGGAGCAAAACCAAAAGTGTTGCGTTTATATTTTAGTTGAGTATATGTATGTATGTATGTGTGTGTATATATATATATATATATGTATTGTGTGTGTATTGGTGCCATATCATGAACAAAAGTGGATGGATAACAAAAGTCATGATGGATAATACAGAAATAGTAGATTTTTTAAAATAGTTGCACTAAAAGAATAAAACACTACTGAACTAGCTACAGAAGAGTTAGTTTTCACTGCAATGACAACATTTACAGTATTACACACAGCTCTATGAGCTTCAGCCTAATATAACTAATAAAGCTCGTAGCAACAACGCCTAAAGCTCCAAAACTATGCACAAGTAGACCTAATAAATGTCTTAAAATAGTTCATCCAACATAAAACACAACATGTGGCTACACATGTTGAGTTAATAAGCCACTTATTATTATTATTATTGTCTATATGCTGGAATAAGGGAGAGAACTCTTCAAATTATTGTTCATTACTTAAAGTGGAACTTGGTTACCAACAAGTTCCACTTTACACTTGGAGGCACCCAGATTCCATCCATCACCAACAAGCCAGTGAAGAGCCTGGGGAAGGTTTTTGACTGCAGCCTGAGAGATACAGCAGCCATCCAGTTGACCAACCAGGAGTTAGAAGGTTGGTTAACCACCTTGGACAAGTCAGGTCTCCCGGGCAAGTTCAAGGCCTGGGTGTACCAGCATGGTATCCTCCCAAGAATTCTCTGGCCCCTTTTAGTGTATGAGGTACCGATCTCCACAGTCGAAGGCTTTGAGAAGAGGGTCAGCAGGTTCTTGTAGCAGTGGCTGGGTCTACTGCGAAGTCTGAGCAGCATTGCCCTGTATGGGAAAAACAACATGCTGAAGCTCCCCATCAGCAGCCTGAATGAGGAATTCAAGGTGAGCCGCACTAGGGAGGTGCTGCAATACAGAGAGTCATGTGACCCAAAAATCTCTCAAGCTGGGATTGAAGTCAGGACCGGGCGGAAATGGAGGGCAGCAGAGGCCGTAGATGTTGCCGAATCACGGCTGCGGCACAGAGCTCTGGTGGGGACAGTGGTGCGGGGAAGAGCAGGCCTGGGCTGCAGTACAACACCTCGCTACGACAAGGCAAAGGGGAAAGATAAGAGGGCACTGCTCCTGGAGGAAGTGCGAGTGGCAGTTGAAGAAGAGAGAGCAGGCAGGATGGTGGGAATGCGGCAGCAGGGAGCCTGGACGTGATGGGAGCAGGCAGTGGAGCGCAAAGTCACTTGGACCGAGTTGTGGAGAGCCGAGCCCCAGCGCATAAAATTTCTGATCCAGGCTGTCTATGACTTACTGCCAAGCCCGTCCAACCTGTTCTTGTGGGGGAAGGTGGAGTCTCCAGCATGTGCTCTGTGCCAGAAGAAAGGGACCCTGGTGCACATCTTGAGCTGCTGTCCGAGAGACCTGAGCGAGGGGCGCTACCGTTGGCGGCATGACTAGGTCTTGAAGGCCATAGCAAACACCATCTGCATGGGGATTACGCAGTGCAAGCGTCTTCGCCCAGTGAAGAAGACCATTTCCTTCGTCAGAGCTGGGGAAGAACCAACAGCTGCTGCCAGGACCTCTTCTGCTGGCCTTCTAGCAATGGCACAAGACTGGGAACTGAAAGTGGACCTAGGGAAGCAATTAAGGTTCCCAGAGAATGTAGCCAAAACATCTCTAAGGCCAGATGTGGTGCTGACCTCAGTGAGCTCCAAGCAGGTGGTGCTCCTAGAACTTACGATCCCCTGGGAAGATCGTATCGAGGAGGCCAATGAGTGGAAGAGGGCCAAGTACCAGGATCTGCTGGAGGAGTGTCATCGCAACGGATGGCGAGCAAGATGTGAGCCCATTGAGGTGGGATGCAAAAGGTTCGCAGGCCAGTCCCTCTACAGGGCCTACAACATCCTGGGCATCACTGGGGTCAACAAGCGTAGAGCCATTAAGGAAGCCACAGAGGCGGCAGAGGTTCCCTTGCGGTGGCTGTGGATCAGACAAGGAGATCCGTGGGTAGGGTAACGCTTCCTTGACACAAGCTGGGGGATTGATCACCCCTGGCTGGGTCACCCGAAGGAGAGTGTATGATGTTTGAAAGACCCGAAACACTCTGTGATCCCGGGTAACATCACTGATGATGTGTCCAGGATGCATCACTAGTTGATGTATGTTACAAGCTTCTGCCTGGCTGAGCCAGTGACTATCAGGAAAGACTGGTTGACTACCAAGAATAGAATGGTGACAGCTAGAGAGACAGCGGACAGCCCGGAGAGACGGCATTGGGGCAGTAAGGGTTAGCAGCCCAGACCTGCATCTTCCTCTCTATCAGGAGGAAGAACCCACCCCAAAAGCTACAGATCAACTTACGGAGAAATACCCCCAGGGATCTCCGAGAGGGGAGGAGGATGAGGATCCTACTCGGACGGACAAAGGAATGACGATACTAGGCAATGGAAATACGACAATAAGTCAATCAATCAATCAATCAATTTTTTTATATAGCGCCAAATCACAACAAACAGTTGCCCCAAGGTGCTTTATATTGTAAGGCAAGGCCATACAATAATTATGTAAAACCCCAACGGTCAAAACGACCCCCTGTGAGCAAGCACTTGGCTACAGTGGGAAGGAAAAACTCCCTTTTAACAGGAAGAAACCTCCAGCAGAACCAGGCTCAGGGAGGGGCAGTCTTCTGCTGGGACTGGTTGGGGCTGAGGGAGAGAACCAGGAAAAAGACATGCTGTGGAGGGGAGCAGAGATCGATCAATAATGATTAAATGCAGAGTGGTGCATACAGAGCAAAAAGAGAAAGAAACAGTGCATCATGGGAACCCCCCAGCAGTCTACGTCTATAGCAGCATAACTAAGGGATGGTTCAGGGTCACCTGATCCAGCCCTAACTATAAGCTTTAGCAAAAAGGAAAGTTTTAAGCCTAATCTTAAAAGTAGAGAGGGTGTCTGTCTCCCTGATCTGAATTGGGAGCTGGTTCCACAGGAGAGGAGCCTGAAAGCTGAAGGCTCTGCCTCCCATTCTACTCTTACAAACCCTAGGAACTACAAGTAAGCCTGCAGTCTGAGAGCGAAGCGCTCTATTGGGGTGATATGGTACTACGAGGTCCCTAAGATAAGATGGGACCTGATTATTCAAAACCTTATAAGTAAGAAGAAGAATTTTAAATTCTATTCTAGAATTAACAGGAAGCCAATGAAGAGAGGCCAATATGGGTGAGATATGCTCTCTCCTTCTAGTCCCCGTCAGTACTCTAGCTGCAGCATTTTGAATTAACTGAAGGCTTTTTAGGGAACTTTTAGGACAACCTGATAATAATGAATTACAATAGTACAGCCTAGAGGAAATAAATGCATGAATTAGTTTTTCAGCATCACTGAGACAAGACCTTTCTGATTTTAGAGATATTGCGTAAATGCAAAAAAGCAGTCCTACATATTTGTTTAATATGCGCTTTGAATGACATATCCTGATCAAAAATGACTCCAAGATTTCTCACAGTATTACTAGAGGTCAGGGTAATGCCATCCAGAGTAAGGATCTGGTTAGACACCATGTTTCTAAGATTTGTGGGGCCAAGTACAATAACTTCAGTTTTATCTGAGTTTAAAAGCAGGAAATTAGAGGTCATCCATGTCTTTATGTCTGTAAGACAATCCTGCAGTTTAGCTAATTGGTGTGTGTCCTCTGGCTTCATGGATAGATAAAGCTGGGTATCATCTGCGTAACAATTAAAATTTAAGCAATACCGTCTAATAATACTGCCTAAGGGGAGCATGTATAAAGTGAATAAAATTGGTCCTAGCACAGAACCTTGTGGAACTCCATAATTAACTTTAGTCTGTGAAGAAGATTCCCCATTTACATGAACAAATTGTAATCTATTAGACAAATATGATTCAAACCACCGCAGCGCAGTGCTCTAATCTCTGTAATAAAATTTTATGGTCAACAGTATCAAAAGCAGCACTGAGGTCTAACAGAACAAGCACAGAGATGAGTCCACTGTCCGAGGCCATAAGAAGATCATTTGTAACCTTCACTAATGCTGTTTCTGTACTATGATGAATTCTAAAACCTGACTGAAACTCTTCAAATAGACCATTCCTCTGCAGATGATCAGTTAGCTGTTTTACAACTACCCTTTCAAGAATTTTTGAGAGAAAAGGAAGGTTGGAGATTGGCCTATAATTAGCTAAGATAGCTGGGTCAAGTGATGGCTTTTTAAGTAATGGTTTAATTACTGCCACCTTAAAAGCCTGTGGTACATAGCCAACTAACAAAGATAGATTGATCATATTTAAGATCGAAGCATTAAATAATGGTAGGGCTTCCTTGAGCAGCCTGGTAGGAATGGGGTCTAATAAACATGTTGATGGTTTGGATGAAGTAACTAATGAAAATAACTCAGACAGAACAATCGGAGAGAAAGAGTCTAACCAAATACCGGCATCACTGAAAGCAGCCAAAGATAACGATACGTCTTTGGGATGGTTATGAGTAATTTTTTCTCTAATAGTTAAAATTTTGTTAGCAAAGAAAGTCATGAAGTCATTACTAGTTAAAGTTAATGGAATACTCAGCTCAATAGAGCTCTGACTCTTTGTCAGCCTGGCTACAGTGCTGAAAAGAAACCTGGGGTTGTTCTTATTTTCTTCAATTAATGATGAGTAGAAAGATGTCCTAGCTTTACGGAGGGCTTTTTTATAGAGCAACAGACTCTTTTTCCAGGCTAAGTGAAGATCTTCTAAATTAGTGAGACGCCATTTCCTCTCCAACTTACGGGTTATCTGCTTTAAGCTACGAGTTTGTGAGTTATACCACGGAGTCAGACACTTCTGATTTAAAGCTCTCTTTTTCAGAGGAGCTACAGCATCCAAAGTTGTCTTCAATGAGGATGTAAAACTATTGACGAGATACTCTATCTCACTTACAGAGTTTAGGTAGCTACTCTGCACTGTGTTGGTATATGGCATTAGAGAACATAAAGAAGGAATCATATCCTTAAACCTAGTTACAGCGCTTTCTGAAAGACTTCTAGTGTAATGAAACTTATTCCCCACTGCTGGGTAGTCCATCAGAGTAAATGTAAATGTTATTAAGAAATGATCAGACAGAAGGGAGTTTTCAGGGAATACTGTTAAGTCTTCTATTTCCATACCATAAGTCAGAACAAGATCTAAGATATGATTAAAGTGGTGGGTGGACTCATTTACTTTTTGAGCAAAGCCAATAGAGTCTAATAATAGATTAAATGCAGTGTTGAGGCTGTCAT
Organism: Thalassophryne amazonica; assembly: GCF_902500255.1. Taxonomy (NCBI): domain Eukaryota; kingdom Metazoa; phylum Chordata; class Actinopteri; order Batrachoidiformes; family Batrachoididae; genus Thalassophryne; species Thalassophryne amazonica. Next base: position 62,110,389 of record NC_047114.1, on the reverse strand, counting down.
TCTCAGCATCTGTGTGGATGTTAAAATCGCCCACTATAATTATCTTATCTGAGCTAAGCACTAAGTCAGACAAAAGGTCTGAAAATTCACAGAGAAACTCACAGTAACGACCAGGTGGACGATAGATAATAACAAATAAAACTGGTTTTTGGGACTTCCAATTTGGATGGACAAGACTAAGAGACAAGCTTTCAAATGAATTAAAGCTCTGGAAGTGTGCAAAAACCTACGTGTACCAGAACATCGTCGGGTTAAATGGCCCCAAGCAAACAAGGAGCAGGAATGGTGCCAGTTTGATGAAGACATCAATTCCATCTTGGAACAACAGCCAAGGAGGAAGTCGATCGACGTCTCCAGACCATGACTACCATCATCATCAGCTTAGCAACTGAGAGATTCGGCCTGGAGGAGAAGAAGGTGGTAAAGCTTCCCTATACCAAGAGCAACCGAGCAAACAAGATCCATCTGCTCAGGCAGGAATTGAAGGTCCTGAAGTGGCGGTTCAAGTAGGCAAATGAGGAGGAGAGGGGACCTCTGGCAGAGCTGCGGCGCATACTCCATAAGAAGCTCTTGACCTTGAGGAGGGCTGAGTGGCATAGGAGGAGGAGGAAGGAAAGAGCCAGGATGCGCACTGCCTTTCTAGCAAATCCGTTTGGGTTTACAAAACAGCTGCTGGGGCAGAAGCACAGCGGCCAACTTACCTGCACCAAAGCAGAGATTGACCACCACCTGGCTGCAACCCTCGCAGATACATGCAGGGAGCAAGAGCTGGGCCACTGCCAGGCCTTGACTGACCCACCTGTACCAACGCTGGACTTTGATGGGAGGGAGCCCAGCTGGAAGGAGATCCAAGATGTGGTCAAGAAGACAAGATCAAGCTCAGCCCCAGGACCTAGTGGGGTACTTTATAAGGTGTACAAGAACTGCCCAAAGTTACTCCACAGGCTCTGGAGGATCCTGAAGGTGATCTGGAGGAGAGGAAAGGTTGCTGAACAGTGGCGGTTTGCAGAAGAGGTATGGATTCCAAAAGAAGAAAAGTCTAAGAACATCGACCAGTTTAGATCCATCTCCCTGCTCAGTGTTGAAGGGAAACTATTCTTCAGCATTGTCGCCAGGCGTCTGACAGACTACCTCTTGAGGAACTCCTACATCGACACCTCAATCCAGAAAGGAGGGATCCCGAAGATACCAGAGTGTCTGGAACACAACGGGGCAGTCACCCAGCTGATAAGGGAAGCCAGAGAGAACAAAGCTGACCTAGTCGTGCTGTGGTTGGACCTCACAAATGCGTATCACCCGAAACACTGGTTTCGGGTAACATCACTGATGATGTGTCCAGGATGCATCACTAGTTGATGTATGTTACAAGCTTCCCATTTCAATCATACAGGTGAAATGTTCATCACCAGCCTTTGATCTGGCGATTTGTGCAGTTTATAACTGCACATGAAGGTATTTTTTAACAAAATTACAAAGAATAAAGTTGCGTGCGCCTCATTAAACATCAATAGAAAAGAGCGTTCAGGAGCGGGACATCGGAGTGGTAATATGGCGGCCGATTTGCTTCAAAAATATTGGCCAATGAGTGATCCAGTGTTATATAGATATCAGTGGGTGTTGCTGTGGGGGGCCCTGGGGAATGTGAGCACTACCAACAGCCCAGAGTGGTACATAGATGTTCTAACTTTCATTCATGTAGTACTGATCTATCTTTGTGGGTAAGGCCACCAGGTTGTCTCAGTTTGAGGGCAGGTTGAGAGGAGCTAGATCTATCTTGGTCTGTTCAGATAATGCCTTGAAGGAATCACAAAGGACAGAAGAGTTTCAGGTGGTATCTGCTGCCAGGGCCCAGAATTTGATAATACTGTTCAAATCTCTTCCAAAGTCTTGGAATAAAGACAGCAACCTATGAATTGCCTCACATCCACTTGAGTGACATCGTGTGAGTGAAAGTTTGTGCAGAATGACACACCCCTCAAGAATCAAAATGTGAACACCAGAACTGTGAACCATGATAGATTTTTGTTACTTGAACACACAGACACAAATCATGTATTCGTACATTTTGTTTACTCCAAAAAGTGACACACTAACCTTAACTCATATTATCCGTTTTGTAGCTTTAATTTATCCATTAGCCCTCATTATGTTGGAACTGCCTGCCTTTGATTGACAGTGAATGCACTGCAAAATATTGTCTGTATAAGAAATTTGACCTTGTATTTATTAAGCCATTTCAACCAGCAGATTATTGATATGAGTAATGGTAGCAATGTTCAAAGAGTACAAAAAATAATTTGATTTAACAAGAGGTGGGTCAGAAAAATTACAGATGAATGATTTAAAGGCATTGTGCCACTGCAGTTTTTTTTAAGGTTTAAGCCATAAAAAGAATTTTCTTTGTCACACTATAATTTTGTTCCTTTGCAGTTATATAAGGTATTCATAACATGATATTGCCAATATGATCAAAATGTATGCCGTCCGGAAACAATTTAGAATTTCAACCCCTGACGGGGAGAAGTTCAAGACATCAGATGCTATGACTAACATTTGGTAGTTTGAAGGGATTTACAAGAAATCTTTTGGATGTTAACGTAAGATGAGCCACAAGTAATCTCAAAGCCTCACATACGCACACACATGCTTCCTCCTGTAGTTAGTCTGCATGACAGTGATGAAGGAAAAGACAATATTTGCTATGAGATTCCCTCCCAGATAAATACTGTATGTCTTCATTAAAAAAAAAAACCTGTAAATTTGCAACATGTTACAAAAATAAACCTACATTATAATGCTTGGATTTTGATAGAAACTAAATTTTCTCAGTTTTGTGAAATTTGAAAGGCCGTATAGCTTTAAAACAAACAAAATTTAATGGGCAGACTTCACATGCATTCCAAAATGAAACTCAGTTTCAGATTCATATTGTCTTATTATATTTTTATTAATTTATTAAAAACACAAGACACAATAAAACAGTTCCAAAGGAAAAGAACCATTTATTACATTCTTAAAACCACATATAATGTATCCAACTGGACAAAACTGAGCTGAGTGACTCATGGACTAGTAATATATCTTTTGTACATTTTCTCATATAGGCAAAGACAAGACGGAGAAACAATTCTTTTCTGGTTTGTTTTTATGTTTTCCTAATCTTTCTTAAATTAAAAAAATAGATCACTGACTTTACATGACAGAAAGAAAAACGTGGATAAAGGACTGACAAATAAATGAAAATCACATGCACGCACACACACAACAACCACTAAACCCCAATAATGAAATTGATCTTTAAAGCTACAGTGTGTAGGATTAATGCCATCTAGTGGTGTGGTTGCAGATTGCATTATGGCGTCAGTCACGATATTACTTCCATTTGCATTTTTGTGAATTCAGGCTCCCATGCCTAGTCTTGTGGTAAACAATATGTATGATTCTACTACTGACTTCTGTTCTTTTTTCTTCTAGTCGTGGTGAAAAATTTGAAACAAAAATGGTGTATGCATGTCCCATTTAGGCTACTGTATCAACATGGTGGCCTCTATGAGTGGGCCCACTCCCATGTAGATATGAAGGGCTCATTCTAAGCTTCTGAAAACACATTGTTGCAAGTAATTGTACATTATATAATGGCTGAGTGGATCCTTGTCATTTGAATGGTGGCTTGTATATCACATGACATGGATTATTCATACCATTTGCCATTGTGTTTCATTGACTGTGCAATAGTTCTGTTTTAGTGTGTAATTTTGGTGCTATATGAAATGTGCTATTGCACGTCCTGACCACCGCACATACTCACACTACCGGGGTGGCGTTTAGCTAAACATGGCAGAGTCAGTGGACGGCATCATGGACTACATTGTCCCTTTTCTATTGTTAATACACTCAATAAAATTATAAACGCAACACTTTTGGTTTTGCTCCCATTTTGTTTGAGATGAACTCAAAGATCTAAAACTTTTTCCACATACACAATATCACCATTTCCCTCAAATATTGTTCACAAACCAGTCTAAATCTGTGATAGTGAGCACTTTTCTTTTGCTGAGATAATCCATCCCACCTCACAGGTGTGCCATATCAAGATGCTGATTAGACACCATGATTAGTGCACAGGTGTGCCTTAGACTGCCCACAATAAAAGGCCACTCTGAAAGGTGCAGTTTTATCACACAGCACAATGCCACAGATGTCGCAAGATTTGAGGGAGCGTGCAATTGGCATGCTGACAGCAGGAATGTCAACCAGAGCTGTTGCTTGTGTATTGAATGTTCATTTCTCTACCATAAGCTGTCTCCAAAGGCGTTTCAGGGAATTTGGCAGTACATCCAACCAGCCTCACAACCGCAGACCACGTGTAACCACACCAGCCCAGGACCTCCACATCCAGCATGTTCACCTCCAAGATCGTCTGAGACCAGCCACTCGGACAGCTGCTGAAACAATCGGTTTGCATAACCAAAGAATTTCTGCACAAACTGTCAGAAACCGTCTCAGGGAAGCTCATCTGCATGCTCGTTGTCCTCATCGGGGTCTCGACCTGACTCCAGTTCGTCGTCGCAACTTCGCACAGCCATTGAAGAGGAGTGGACCAACATTCCACAGGCCACAATTGACAACCTGATCAACTCTATGCGAAGAAGATGTGTTGCACTGCATGAGGCAAATGGTGGTCACACCAGATACTGACTGGTATCCCCCCCCAATAAAACAAAACTGCACCTTTCAGAGTGGCCTTTTATTGTGGGCAGTCTAAGGCACACCTGTGCACTAATCATGGTGTCTAATCAGCATCTTGGTATGGCACACCTGTGAGGTGGGATGGATTATCTCAGCAAAGGAGAAGTGCTCACTATCACAGATTTAGACTGGTTTGTGAACAATATTTGAGGGAAATGGTGATATTGTGTATGTGGAAAAAGTTTTAGATCTTTGAGTTCATCTCATACAAAATGGGAGCAAAACCAAAAGTGTTGCGTTTATATTTTTGTTGAGTATAAATTAATAAACTATGAAATAACAAGGATCATTTTAGTCATTATATAAAACAAATAATGAATGTTTTTTCATTCTCTCAATGGAACGAATATTTAATTTGGTGGAAGCTGGAATGTACCATTCAACTCGGTTTCGCCTCGTTGCATGAACATTCCATCTTTCACCTCATGAAATAGTCATACCACTGAACTCATAAACATTCATTATCTGTATACGAATGAACAGATGATTATGAATGCTGCATTTCACATCTCCTAACGGCCCTAAACCTGACACACTGTAGCTTTAACTGAGTTTATCATTTAATTCCTACATTAAAGTGACTTTAATGTTACAATATCAGGACGAGCAGGAAGGGCTTTGACACTTTGTCAGCAACATTCACAAAAATAGAACTTATGTCCACAGTGATTATGATTATGGGCATCAAAGGTGTACAAGGTTAAAAACGACACAGGTAATAAAGGGACGAGAGGTCACGGCTAGCTCCCTGAGTGGCAGGTCCTCAACTTCTCAGCACCCCCACTAAGACATTATCAAATACTATCTTTGTACAGATAAGTGTAAACAGCTGTAGATGACCTTATGACAGATATGGAATGAAGGAAAATACTGCAGTAATAATAATAATAATAATCATAAAACAGTTGAAGTCTTGCTCGCTTTGAGGTTGAACTCAGGGGGGCAGCTGGCAGCTCTGTGTGGCGGTCGACTATTGTCCAGTGGAAAAGAGGAAAGTTTAAGTGCTCCATGTTTGGACAGGTGTTCCATTTTGGACTAAAAGGAAAAAGAACCTGCAAATGTACAAAATGATACAGTCGTTCCAACCAGCACAGAGGTTTTATGTTACATGTTAGGTGGTTTCAGTGAGGAAGAAGCGCGGGAGACCTTAAGCGTTTCCTGTTGTACAGTCCACGAATCTTTGCTTTGTGTCCACTTTTTCCTTCGTGTGCTGTTTGTCCTCATTTCTTTTGGCAGCAAGGGGTAACAACAGCATGGAGTGAAAGCTCTCAGTTTTGTCCTTATTTATTTATGCATTTCCCCCCCTTTCTTTTAGGTAAGAATGCCTCCCCTGCTGTGCTGCATCCACAAATCTCCACCCCGTCGCTTACTGCGGCTATCCCTGCTGGGCTGCAGGCACGGGCTGTTGCCATAGGAACCTGAGAGTACTGTCAATAGAGAAAAATAGTCCAGAAGAATCCAAAAATTAACTTTTTCCACACATCTGTCTTTCCCTCCTTTGCTTCTTTCCATCTGTTTTCCCTCCTTTTCTGTCTGAAAAAACTCCCCCCTCATTCTGACTCTCTATACACTTACATAGTCATCTATTTACATTCTTTCAAAAAGTATTAGTTCAGAAATGCGTATATAAATTAACGATTTCATTAATGTCCTGTCACTAAGTGGCATTTTCAGGGAAAGGGGTATGTGGGACTGAGGTTTCTCATTGCATTAAAAGAGCCTACAAAAGTCAGCACCAAACACAGTCTAAAATGTGTGAATTTTGTTTTTGTTTCCAGCTGATCCAGAAGGAGAGCTTAAAATACGAGCCATATTCAGTACTGTGCAAAGGTTTCAGGAACATCTATCATACCTATAACTTAGAAAAATAACAAAATGTGAATAGCAATAAGTAAATTATGTGCTTATTTTCACTTTTGGGAGATAAAACTACAAAAAGTCCTTTCACTGTTTTCCTGCAATCAAATTTACAAGAAAATCAGCTTGTACTGTATTTAGTTTTGAACAATCATTACCTCTGCCAAGGAGATTAAACTTTTACTATCGTTTGTTTGTAGGATACCTCAAGTAGCTCCCCCCCCACTCATTTAATGGTGGAGCACTGAAAAAAGAACTAACTTAAAAAAGCATTACAATTGGTAAAACCTGAATGAATTAAGTTGCTTGAACTTAAGTTTGTAAGTAAAGCCCCTTTCACACCGGGGGTGCTCCCGGTTGCTCCCAGTTGTGCCATGCGTCATTATGACGACGCCACGTAGAAGCAACTCAGTGCCGAGATGATGCAGCTCGGCGCCACAACAGCGCAAAGGGCGCAAAGGAGGAAGCAAGTCGGGTGCCGACCTGTTTAATTTTTTTGGCGTCCTGTGCTCAACGCAGAAAGGAAGTGGTTCCAGCGCAAGTCGGGGCAAAGAGGCATAACTTGGGGCAAAGAGGCGTTACCAGGCGTGACTCGGAGCCAATTTATGATTCCTCCTGTGTTCCATTGTTCCCACAGTATAAATCACGCAGGATTGTTTTTATTTAATGCAGTAAAAACTACACGCTAAAAAAAAAAAGACCACAAAAAAATAAAATAAAATAAAATACAGACTGATTGCCAGAAATATCCAGTAAAAAGTCTGGACATCTCTAGTCCACTCATGGACGTTCGTTCACGCGCGTACATGTGAACAATTAAAAGAAAAAAAAGTCTGGCTGCAGGCAGTTAGTTCCTTGTTCTCTGCTCAAACTCTCACATCACAGTTAAAAAAAGGACAATAAAGGACATACGTCCTGAGACAGGACATGTCAACATCAAGTAGAACTCCAGACACATTTGCTCAAGGACAGTTTGTGCGCGTGCGCGCATCTCGCGGTCAGGGGAGGAAAGATAAACTATAACAGAACTCAGAGTGCAGCACTGCAGCTCAGCACAACAAGTAGAAGAGAAGTCAGAGTGCACAGTCTGTCTGCAGCCAAACTGTGCACTCTGACTTCTATGTGCAGAGATCCTGCAGGCTGCGTTCTCACCTCCTCTCTGCCCCCTGCTGCGCGCACCTGACGCAGAAATTCCTGCGTCGTCATGACACCACAGGAAGCAATTGGGAGCAGCCCCAGTGTGAAAGGGGCTTTAGATCAACTTACAAACTTAAGTTCAAACAACTTAATTTATTCAGGTTTTTCCAATTGTAATGCTTTTTAATGCTGGTTCAACTATTCTCTTTTTTCAGTGAGAGTGACAGCAAATTGGAATACATACAATTGGTTGAACCCAGTAAATAGTCTGCATTTGTATAGCACTTTTCACTTGAAGCAAAGCAGATGCTCAAAGCCTCATATTCATCCATTCACACACACCAGTGTCTGTGTGTTGTCATGCAATATGCACAACTGCACCCCAGGGCCAACCTTCTGATGGGAATTCAAACTGAGGAGCCTCTGATCACAAGCCCACCACTTTAACCTCTCAAACATTGCCTCCCCAAAGCTCCAGTACTGTGTTAATATTGTCATAAATATGTATTTTTAAATATATCAAATATGATGAATTTTTGGGAATCAAACCAGGAACGTTGTAGGCCATAAGCTGTGGTATATGATAAACAGTTTTCCAACCCAGTCAACTACATTTAATGAAATTTTGTTGACAGGTGGGCCAAGTAGGGGAACTAATGATTTTATAGGCCTTGGGTCAAAGAAGAGTTGGTTAAATTCTGTAGTTGATGCAATTGCAGAATCCTTTTGACTAATAATTTTCACAATGTCTCCAATTGACTTCCATGTTACTTGTATTTTGGTGAAACAGTGTCCCCATCTGAATTTATGTGTGTGTGTAAAATAAGAACGATTTTGTGTTCACCCACTGATTATAAGACAAAACCATGCAAAACTACATTTGTGTCAAAGTTCTAGGGTGCCTGAAACATTTGCACAATGCTGTATACACCCTTCATTTTAAAGCTAACAACAACAAAAAAGACATGATTTTGGTCCCTAAGTGGTCAGTACAGTGATACTGTGAATACAAATATGCACATGCGCCATGCTTAAGCTGAGGTGTGATGGTCAGTAGAAATATTGACTGAGACGTGCATCAGGTATGAGAACTGTTGGGCTGGCTGACTTTCTTTCAATACTAGTGTGTAAAACTGTGTTTCAGGGCTGTACATTCGCTCTAGTGTTCAGGCTTGTGCATTAGTGCTTTTTGATGAGGTACATTCATATCTAGTTGGATGATCCACAGCGGATCTGATGTGAAACAATTGTTACAGCTTGGAGCCGTCTCATTCTAAGCAGGCTGCTGAATCAGTTCAAGGCCCAGCAGCTTGATAATGCTACAATATGCAGAGGATTATGTGTGGGCAGTCGTGTAAGGTGCTATGTCTGCTGGTAAGGTGGAGGACTACTTTGGGATTGTGGGAGGCAGAGTATCTGAAGTCTTGGATTGTCTGTTACAGTAACTGCTGGTTTATATCTCACCCTGTGTTTCCGCTTTCTCCCCTACCTCCTTTATAAACTCTCTCCATCTTTCTACTTCTCTATCTTTCTGTCTAGCTGTTGGTGGAGTCCGGCAGACACATCTCACTGCCAAACACTTCCCGGTACAATGGTGGGAAGCTATAGGCGGTCTCTGGGTGGACCAAACGGAAGAATTCCAGTTTATCAATGTGAAGGTTGCAGATAGATTTCATTATGGGCAGCTTTGACACCATCTGCAGGGAGACAAAATGATGCAAAGGTAAACCTTTGTGTGTGGCGGCATTGCATGTGTTGGAAAAAGTCTTGTAACTTGTTGTGTTTACCTTGTCCAGTTTCTCGTCAGAAGCACCACTCTTATGTAGGCTGTGATACAGAGACAGGTAGACTTTCTCCTGGAGTTTCTGAACTCTGTGGCTGTCCGTCAGCCAGGTTCGATCTGTATTAAATGGGGAAAATCGTTCTTTTACTAAACCTTGTTGCAAAGCCATTAAATCGGGGGGGGGGCAATGAACAGTTTAAGTCTCAGTAGCTCCATGGAGCAAAATGTTAGCTTGATTTCAACTTTATTTCTACATTGTACCAACAAACAACGTCTTCTGTGTGTGTGGTAAAATAAGTATTTAACACCTTTAGAAATATGATTACTGAGTAAAAATGGTGACCTGAAACTGTACTAGTAAAGTCTCCGATTGGGGAATCTACTGGCAGAATCAGATACTCTACCAGTAGAGACTTCGATCGGAGACTCTACTAGCAGAGACTCCGATTCTACCAAGCCATTCATTATCATGACAAGATGATAACTAGACATAGAATGACACCAATACCTTACTGTGGAAGTTAGAAAAATATCTGTCATATCAGATATCACATTACAGCCACACCATGCTGAAGTGATCACAGTAAGAAAGTAAGAACTTGTAATCAATGGAAACTCTACTAGTAGAGTCTCCGATTGGAGACTCTACCAGTAGAGACTATACTGTATATTTATTTTACTATTTTATGATTAGTAAGTGGACATCTACATCTGTCTCTGTGTTTTGTACTGGGAGAACACCAGCAAAGAAATCTCTTTTTTTTGTTCGGTTGGTTTATTTATTTATTTATATATTTTTATTTGAAAATGGTTGCACCTTTTTAGAAATGATGTCTCTTTAATAAAACAGAAAAAAAAAATCAAATAAAGTTTTGAGCATTATTGCAATAGGACTGGTTGAACATTACCAATTAGATTTTCTTTTGACAAACTTAATAAAAAACTCAACTATTACTAGGCTGAAACATTTTACAGTGTAGCATGTATGAGTTGGGAGCATTTTATTGATTTATTTTTGGCTATATCATGCCTTATATTAAACATGTTGGTATTTTTGTGTGAATTTGTGTGTTAGTGAGATGGAAAAGGAATAGAGGACATCACCAGGGGATAAAAGGACAGCAGCACTGAACAGCGCCATCTCTTCGTCAGAGAGCTGTAAGTGGCAGAGTCCTTTGCCCAGGTCGAACACTGCACTGACCAAGTCATCACAACCTGCCAAAAAAAATACAAAAATAAAAAATCCTAATCAGAACAATGAACTAGGAAATAGCTGTGACAATTGTTGGTGTGAAAGGCAAGTTTATCGTTTCTGATTCTGACCAGTCTGGCTCAGCCTAATGTGACAATTCACCTTTTTAAAATTTTTATTTATTGGTGTGTGCAAGTTAACTTTTTTGTTTTGTTATTGTTTATTGCAACTCTACTGTTTGTGCCCCCTTAACTTATACACAGTGATACATTTCGTTGTAGTAACAGGTGCACTTACTTATGTATTCCATTGTTTTGGTTTTGATATTTTAATTTTTTTAATGTAATGTTGTAGAGATTTGGCTTCTCTGCAAGTTTATAGGACACAGTTGTACAAATTATAAGGAAGCCTGAATTCTTTTCTTTCTTTCTTTTTACACTCGATGTCATATTTTAACATTTGATGTCATACGAGGGCTGTCAATAAAGTAACGGTCCTTTTTATTTTTTTCAAAAACTATATGGATTTCATTCATATGTTTTTACGTCAGACATGCTTGAACCCTCGTGCGCATGCGTGAGTTTTTCCACGCCTGTCGGTGACATCATTCGCCTGTGAGCACTCCTTGTGGGAGGAGTCGTCCAGCCCCTCGTCGGAATTCCTTTGTCTGAGAAGTTGCTGAGAGACTGGCGCGTTGTTTGATCAAAATTTTTTCTAAACCTGTGAGACACATCGAAGTGGACACGGTTCGAAAAATTAAGCTGGTTTTCAGTGAAAATTTTAACGGCTGATGAGAGATTTTGAGGTGATTCTGTCGCTTTAAGGACTTTTCATGGTGCGAGACGTCGTGCAGCGCTCTCAGGCGCCGTCATCAGCCTGTTCAAGCTGAAAACCTCCACATTTCAGGCTCTATTGATCCAGGACGTCGTGAGAGAACAGAGAAGTTTCAGAAGAAGTCGGTTTCAGCATTTTATCCGGATATTCCACTGTTAAAGGAGATTTTTTTTAATGAAAGACGTGCGGACGGGTCCGCGTGTCGGGACGCAGCCGCCGCGACGCTCCGCCACAGGAAAAACACCTCTGTTGAAAGCCTTAAGGACAAGTTGGAACATGTCCTGCCTGTTAAACAATTTCTCATATACTCACTCCACTGAAAGCCATCAAAAGCCGCCTGGATTTTACAAATGGTTATCAACACAGAGGTGTTTTTCCTGTGCCGCCGCACCGCGTCGGCTGCATCCCGACGCGCGGATCCGTCTGCACGTCTTTCATTAAAAAAATCTCCTTTAACAGTGGAATATCCGGATAAAATGCTGAAACCGACTTCTTCTGAAACTTCTCTGTTCTCTCACGACGTCCTGGATCAATAGAGCCTGAAATGTGGAGGTTTTCAGCTTGAACAGGCTGATGACGCCGCCTGAGAGCGCTGAGCGACGTCTCGCACTGTGGGAAGTCCTTAAAGCGACAGAATCACCTCAAAATCTCTCATCAGCCGTTAAAATTTTCACTGAAAACCAGCTTAATTTTTCGAACCGTGTCCACTTCGATGTGTCTCACAGGTTTAGAAAAAGTTTTGATCAAACAACGCGCCAGTCTCTCAGCAACTTCTCAGACAAAGGAATTCCGACGAGGGGCTGGATGACTCCTCCCACAAGGAGTGCTCACAGGCGAATGACGTCACTGACAGGCGTGGAAAAACTCACGCATGCGCACGAGGGTTCAAGCATGTCTGACGTAAAAACATATGAATGAAATCCATATAGTTTTTGAAAAAAATAAAAAGGACCGTTACTTTATTGACAGCCCTCGTATATTAGTTAAAATATATAAAAGCACAAATTTTTCACAGCACTGTATTTTCAGTTGTCCTTCGGGTTCACATGACCTCTGAGAAATCCAGGGATCTACAACACTGACAGAACACAGGCTGTGCATCACAGTGTTAATTGCTCTATTTAAATGCATTTGGTGGCAAGGCACATTAGTGCAAAATGTTGCCTCAGAAATTCAAAGGCGTTTGATCCTCACCAAGTGCTTTGAAGAGCGGGGCAGAGGCAAATTTTCCATTGAAGAAAATGGTGCTGTTGTTGACGTTAAATGCTCTGCACATACGTATGAGCAGGACTTCCAGACAGCCTAAAAGTGAAACCACAGGTATAAGAAAACAGAGAAAGAACATGAACGGGAGAAGTGGGAAGAGGAGGAACAAGGCAACTCCACCATGCACAAACACATGATAAAATATCAAGAATTTATACCCACATTGGCGCAAAGCATACATATGATCAATTTTGGTTCAATTCAAAACAATCAGGATATAAATCAATAACAGACAAAAAATTTTGTTTTTAAAGTTTAAAACATTTACAGAAGGAATAGGTAATATGAAATATTTGCCACAAATTTGAGTTAAACAGATACACAAAAGAATGATTTTTTCCTCCCCATTGATCAAAACGCAAACAAGCAGAGGTTCATATAACCCCCCCCCCCAAAAGAACAAAGTTGAAAATGTCAGAGAAGAAAAACAACACGGTATCTAAATTTAGCAAGTCTGAGAATCAATTTAGTCTCTAAAAAATTATGATGTGACTTTGGTGTTTGAGCATTTTTATATTTTGCACTGACCTGCTTTCAGCAGTATAATCTGATCATTCTGACACAGCTCCATGAAGCCAGTGATCCGTTTGGCAAACTCCACCACATACTGGATGGCGTTGGTGATATGGTACGCACACTGCTGCCACATCCACTCAGCCGACTGAGACACAAACACAGACATGTTTTTCCATCATCAGCACATTTCACTCTTGAACACAAATCAGATCATTATCTGCACTAAAAAACAGACAATAATTACATTTGTGGAACATTAAAAGGGTCTTGCTATTTGGTTTGTTTCCCCCTGAAATGTAATATTGGTCACCAGGTGTCTTAAAAACAGATGTTAATGTTTTTAGTCAAAAATATCCCACATGCACTGAAGTGGTGCATCTTTAAAAAATGTTTTCTAAAACACAACTCGTAACATATGTCACAAAAGTGCAAAATGAGCCATTTCTAGCTTTGAGTTTTTTTTACACCAGATGGGTTTCTCTATCCAAAGTGGTGTGAGGGACAGCATGGTTGGTTAGCACGCTTGTGCCACAACAGTTTCCTTGTACAGCTAGAGCTGCAAGAGGAACACTTGCATGTCATTTCGGAGCGTCAACAGCAATTCACCAATTATTGCCTCATTTCTGCTTAAAACTGCACTCCAGTCATTGTCTATCTGAGCGACAGATATCTGAAGCTTTTGTACAACAATCATTTTCACATAAATTCAGCATTAGTTCATAACAAAAGACTACATGAGCTGCTAGCTGATGCGTTGACTGCGCGTCAGTCATTTCAAAGTGTCCACTGATTATTGCCTCGTTTCTGCTTAAAACTGACTTTAGAATGATTTAAGAGGTTTTAACTTGTCATCTGATTGTTTATAATCACATTAATCCATTTGATCGCTTTGGGTTAAGAGACTCTGTCTCAGACAAGCTGCTAAGCTCCAAAACGCAGTGGAGGTAGGGCGGACCAATTTTTTGGGGCGGACAGTTCGGTCTGAGACACCGGAGCACCCGCAGGGGAACTCACGCAAACACGGGGAGAAACACAGGTGGGAATCGATCCCATGACCTTGTTGCTGTCAGGCAACAGTGCTAACCACTAAGCCACCGTGCTGTCCAGTTACCAGTAATGTTAACTAAAAGTTAATGTCAAGTTACTGTAGGTTAAAGAACACACATAAAAAATAATAAAATCTGAAAGCCAGTCAGTCTATCTGAAGTTGTGACTGAACTGTTACTGCTTGGACTGACTTTCACAGGTCTGTGACTAAAGAAGGCTCAGTGGGAGATCATGTGTGCTCTGTGTACCTTGTTCTGAAAAACACGTGTTTCCTCAGGTGTGTACTGCACCCAGGTGAACCTCTTCATGTCTTCAGCACTGTACTGACACGTCTCCAGATGAGACTTCACCACACTCTGAGTGATGCGCTCTGCGGGGATAAAAAGCACATACAAATATGCATCAGGTAATTTGGTATGTTAATTAATTAATTTATTTTTGGTTACATAGAGATCTTAATCATGGCTGTTTGAATTATTAGATGTTTTGCACATTCTGATATTAAGTTTGCCAGCAAACAGAAACATATATAAAAGAGGTTAATATCAACAACCATTATCCACACCAAAGGACAGAGGAGCGCAGTCAGGATTCAGATTTTAATAGTATGCATTTTTCAGGACATCCTAAGGTGAGAATCTTACAGAATGATACAAAAGGAAAACATGTTGTAGTGTTACAACTAAAGGAAGGATTAAAAAGGAAATATTCTGAGGTACTGTATATTCACTTCCCCACAACAATGTTCTCAAACCCACAGTGTAAAGATAATATCTATGGACAAAATTTTAAAATAATCCTTTTAAATTACAACCATATTACATAACCTCCAGCCTCCTCTGCCCATTGGTGGACGTAATTAAATTGTATAAATGTGTCCTGCACAGGAGCTCTGGAGACACAAATATAAAAATATAAATCCCTGCTTAGTCTCTACAAATTGCACATCATTCCGTCCTTGATCTTGCACCACTTTTTGCTGTTTTATTATTTTACATTGCTTGTTTTGCACATTTAATCTTGGCCTTGTCATGCTTTGTTTATTCTGCTTCTTCTTTTCATAGCCCTGTTTATCCCGTATGGCCTTGGACTTATCTTGGTGGAATTTTGATTCTGTTTTATTTATTGTTTTAGTTTAGTTATTGTAGAGCAGGTAGTTTTGTGGGGTAGACGTTGGATTACAAATACATAGGCCAGGGTTCAGTTGTAGGTGTGTGCGTCACACAAATGGTCTGGGTCCTCACAGAAGGCACTTCATCTGCAGCATCTAGTCCACCCAGTGTTTGCTGGGGAAGTAACCTGGATTGGACCGATGTCCTGTCCAAGCAGAGTCGTAGATGTTCATCTGGGTGTATCATAAATTGATATTTGACTTGGTTTATGGAGCGCTGCTGCTGGGGATGTAGATTCCTGTCTTTAGGAAATGTTTATATGTAATTTAGCAAGATTATCTTAAAAACACAGAATATGATTTTGATCAGCCTGGGCAGGGACATTTGGCCTATAGTGGGGCGGCATAGCAAAACAATTGTTGGTTGAAATAAAAGGATAAACAAATGGAATAGGTTTGACTGTGTTGAATGCTTTGTCTCCAAAGTAAAGGTCAAACAAGGTCGACGTCCATTGGATTCTATGACGTATGACGTTACCCGTAACATGATAACTAAGCATGACAGTTGGTGCAAAGTATTCCTTTTAAAAATGCTATTAACTTAACCAATAATTTGCATCATTTTTTTTAACCAAAACTGGAGCAACTTTAACTTTTGACCCCTGTACAAACTGAAACTGACCTTTGTCACCATTTTTGCTGTTTTTACCCCATAACTCCATGGATATATGATATGGATATTCCAAACTCTAACTTTTTGAAATAGTTATGATCAGACAAATAACGTGGTATAGTTTTCAACATGATTGGAGCATTTTTAAATTTTGACTCCTATGTAACTCCTGTAGCTCATTAGAGGTGAGTTCCAGGATGGCTCCATACCTGAAAATAAACAGTTAATTTAGAATATGGGTGCCAAATTCCATGCTTTTATCACAAAATGAACAATTTTTATGGAAGTTTTAGCTAAGCTGCACCACTACTATGGATGGGAAGAAGTGATTTGATTTTGATTAACAGCACAGTCAGAAGTTGAGGTAAAATTTCCAGACCCATGCTTATATGTAGGAAAATGTATATACACTGTAATTTTATCAAAATGAGTTCCAATATTTTATTCTTAGTGAACCCGACAATTAAAAGCCCTTGCTTGATGCTTTGACATGTGGGTGTGGTGTTGCTGTGCTCTAAGATAACATTTGACCTTGTTATTTTATTTTACATTTTTATCTACTACAGCTACTTTAATTGCTACATCTCTGCAGGATGACACCTTCGTGCCACACCAGTCTCATGTGGTTTCCAGCGCCAACAGTGTTTGAAGCACTGATCTTGCCGCCATTGCAGTGGAGCGATTTCGATAGCACACATCCAGATTAAAGTCATACTGTGGGTTTTGTGCTCGGCTGTCAATTTTAATTCTCAGTAAGGGCTAATAATTAACAGCTGGCACTCCCTGTTGTCTGGCTATACTGGTACTTCCGTCATAACTCACTCATCCACGGCACCGGTACAACAAACTCACCATTGTGTTCTGCGTGTTTGTGGTGTTTATAGGTGTTTGTAGCACTCGCCACCCAACTATCCACCATAAACACTTCACACAATGGTTCTGGGGACTCGCCAGGGTGTGGCGAGAGTTTCACTGATGTTCAAAGCACTTATCATTCCACTTCACTCATCACATGGTCACTTCTTACACGCCACATACACACCCCATCTATGTTTCACACTGGAAAAGACCAGGTTGTTCAGAAACTCCAAATTCATAAAAAAAAATAAATAAATAAATAAAAAATAAAAAAATAAAAAAGAGACAAAGTTGATCAAACACTATGCTGTCTGCCAGAAAGTGGCAGACGACACACCACATGCATGTGTCGCGAGCACACCACACACACACTCTGGTGTTGATGGTGAGTATAGCATTCCAGTGGTGACAGACAGACAGACAGACACACACACACACACACACACACACGTGCCTTCTGTGTGAGAGGCATTTTGTAAATATACAAGAAAACTGTAACACACTGGATGTGTTATCAGTTCTGTGTGTCTGAAACAGTTTTGATTTGAGTTGGATCAAACTTGGTCTTGAAAATCCACTTGGGATGAATTTATTCAGATTTGAGAATTGTTCAGTGTCTTGTAATAAGGTTCATTTCCTTTTATTTATGTAGCGCCAAATCACAACAAAGTTGTCTCAAGGTGCTTCACACAAGTAAGGTCTAACCTTACCAACCCCTAGAGCAAGCACACAGGTGGCAGTGGTAAGGAAAAACTCTCTCTGATGATTTGAGGAAGAAACCTCAAGCAGACCAGACTCAGGTGACCCTCTGCTTGGGCCATGTTACCGACACAATTGACAAAACAAATATACAGGAAATTTTGGGAGTCCATGCTAGTGCATTGGACGGGAGGCCTGCAGAAGAAGATGCCTACTCCTACTTCTGGATGGAGTCGCACCTCAAACAGAGAGTAAAAACAGAATCAGGCATCAGAAAAACAACAAATACAGGATAATTTGTCAGCATTAAGTAACAAGAAAAACAGAAGAAATACCAAGGTGATCGCCGACCACTAGCCCTAAGCTTCACTAAAAGACCCAAAATTTAGATAAAGTTGAGGCCGCAGCATGCTCCGTTTCCTAATAAAATGAATTTAAAAGAGTAAGAAGCATAGTAACATACTATGCCAGTATGCTAGCCATATGAAAGGGAAAATAAGTGCATCTTAAGTCTGGACTTGAATGTCTCTACAGAATCTGACTTTTATTGATGCAGGGAGATCATTCCACAGAACAGGGGCACGATAAGAGAAAGCTCTATGACCTGCAGACTTTTTATTCACCCTAGGGACACAAAGTAGTCCTGCACCCTGAGAACACAGAGCCCGGGCCGATACGTAAGGTTTAAATAGGTCACCTAAGTAGGGAGGTGCCAGTCTGTGAACAATTTTATACACTAGTAGCAGAACCTTAAAATCTGATCTCACAGGGACAGGAAGCCAGTGAAGGGATGCCAAAATGGGTGTAATGTGGTCAAACTTTCTGCTTTGTGTCAACAGTCTGGCAGCAGCATTCTGAACCAACTGGAGACCCCTAATGCTGGACTGTGGGAAACCAGAAAATAGAACATTGCAGTAGTCCAATCTAGAAGAGACAAATGCATGAATCAGGGTCTCAGCATCAGCCATAGACAGGATGGGAGGAATCTTTGTTATATTTTGCAGGTGGAAGAAAGCAGTCCTAGTAATATCTCTAATGTGGAGGTCAAAGGACAATGTAGGATCAAAAAATTAAGTTAAGGTTCCTCACTCAAAGGAGGTCAAAGCAAAGCGATAATATATAGGCCATATTTAGAATAGTTGAATGTAATGAATGGTTTGACATAAACATCTAGTTATGATGCCAAATATGATCTATCTGTATGGTTTCTCAAGCTTGACAGTCAGTAATGTTGTAAGGTCAAAAGGAAGGTCAAAGAAATTGCATGCAGGGCATTACAGAGATTGAAGGCTACATGCACGCAGAGCCTCCTGTCAGCACAAAGTGATAGGATTTGGAGAAGAATGAGGCAATATTCAAGAAATGCTGATAATAAAGAATGTAATAATTGTTTCAGTTGTTGATATTTTACAGTCAACCAGGGAAGCCGTATCTGTTGCAATCTCTGTGTAACCTTTCTTTGGATTGTTTGTACTTTTTTGTTATTTTTGTTGTCGTGAAGTTAATGAAATTCAGGCCTTTCAAGAAACAACTTTCAACAGCTGAATAGATTTGGCTAAATGCTTGGCTGTGTTTTAATTTGAAGGAACAACAAACAGTATCAAGCACAAATTCCCACTAATATGGCAACATCTTAAAAAATATGGGGAGCGGGAGGGGGTCCTGGCTACAAATATGATAAGATATACTTGTGTCTTATCCGGAAGCGGTGGTAATAACTGGTATTGTTTTAGAACTGGTGTTCGTCTATTTTTATACAAAATAACTCATAGAGTTTTGATCAAATTTGGGACAAACTTGGTAGGATGATTGAGGATCAACCAAGGACAAAATGACTAGACTTTGAGAAAAATTGGTAAAAAAAAAAAAAAAAAAAAAGTCACAAGCCAAGGTCAAAATCTGGGTATACTGCTTATACTGTATATATAAGAGAAATTTAGAAAGTGTTGTGGTCTGGGCTACAGTCTGGTCCGTTATGATTCTTTCCAGTTTTTCCCTGTTTCCTGTCTGGAGTGCCTGATGTCAGCCAGTTGCTAAGTGACACACCTGGGGCTCCTTTGCTGGGTCTCTACTAAAGTATGACTTGGGCAGAATCTTCCATCACTTTGAGTGTCTGCAACTGGCTGTATTCCACCCCCTGTGTCCTAGTCCTCCAGTGCCATAGTTCCTCAGCGCCTCCTTTTGGCCATCATCCTTCATGCACATTTATCTGTTCCAATTTCAATTTCAATTTATTTTCATTCATATAGCGCCAAATCACAACAGAGTTGCCTCAAAGTGCTTCACACAGGTAAGGTCTAACCTTACCAACGCCCAGAGCAACAGTGGTAAGGAAAAACTCCCTCTGAGGAAGAAACCTCAAGCAGACCAGACTCAAAGGGGTGACCCTCTGCTTGGGCCATTCTACAAACATAAATTACAGAACAATTCACGGATGAATATACAAGAAATGCTATTGGCGCACAGGACAGGAGGTTCGCCAACACGAATACAACTCGAATACAACAGAAGTTCCCTTGTACATTCATCTGCTTCACTGTGAAAATAAATCTTGTCACTTCCCACGTAACCTCTCATTGCTCTCTACATTTTGAGTCTAATCTGTCAGTTACTTGGTCAACCATAACAGAATGGTTGACCACGGAATCGGTATACATCTGTGAGTACTACTGAAAGCTAATATGAAGGCATATATGACCTTTCTATTGGTCCCATGACCTTTGACCTCAGATAACTAAAATGTCAAACTCCAGGATATAACTGTATAACTCGAACAGTCTGGAGCCAGAATTAATTAGACATTTTGGAACTGTTTTGAATAGAATTGATCAAGGTTCAAGGCCAAACAGAACCATAAACAACTTTTTTAATGTTACTGTAGCTGCTCACCAAGTTCTGTCCTTGAACAATCATCAGGCAGGTCGAACAGTGCAAGTGTGTGTCCCAGCAGTGGATGTGTGTGAGTATACAGGAGCTGGATGCTACTGTCTGTTGAGTCCAGCATAGTCTGCTGTGGGGAATTCTGATTGGGTGAAGATGATGAAGAAGAAGAGGATGATGAGGCGGAGGTGTTGTCAGTGCTGGCTCCTCCACCACCTCCAAGCAGCTCCAGGCTGCAATACTCGCTGGCCTCCTCAGGGGTCAGCGGCAGGTCGAACAGGTCGGGCAGTGCTGCAATGTCATCCAAATCGCTGAGGGTGTCGCTGGAACCACCGCTGCTGTAGGACCGGCTCAGTCCCTCGTCTCCATCCTCCACACCGCTACCGCACACACCATCGTCTCTTTGTAAGGACAGAGCAGTAGAGGCCCCACCGCCAGAACCCACACGCTCCTGGGTCTTCTGGTGCTTTTGCACCTCAGCATACAGGCTGTCTCGCTGCTTCTTGGACATGCGGCCAAACTTCACAGCTGCAGAAACAAAATATATTGTCTATTAAAGAAAGCAGATGCATTTAGTGCATGGATGGGCCATGATCAATATCAATGTGTAAATAAATGTGGCATTTTTATTGATAATCTAACTGCATATTCTTTTAAGATGTAATGTAAGGCATATAGTCTGCCATCCCTACAGGACCTGCTTTTGAATGCTAATGGTGTTAGCATTTTTAGCAGCTATGGGTAGCTTCACAACATTAGGTCGTTAATCCACAATTACTGAGAAAATAAGTGGGTCGTAATTTTTAGTGCACACTCCAAAGCAAAGCCGTTATGAGAAACACTGCTCATTACCACAAAATATGATTTAATAAACATCC
This sequence comes from Thalassophryne amazonica, assembly GCF_902500255.1. Taxonomy (NCBI): domain Eukaryota; kingdom Metazoa; phylum Chordata; class Actinopteri; order Batrachoidiformes; family Batrachoididae; genus Thalassophryne; species Thalassophryne amazonica. Next base: position 62,088,909 of record NC_047114.1, on the reverse strand, counting down.
GAAACGAGGATAGCTTGTTAACTGAGCTTGTTCGGGCTTCATCTTTCCCGCCCAAGTCATGCATAGTGTCACCCACGCTACACCTCTGTACCCATATGTGGGCTGTGGATCCACACGCAGAGGGACAGACACACATACGTGAGGCACTTTATATACAGGATGTCAGTTTTAGCACAGATTAATCGTCCCACCCGTTGGACTAGTGACAGAATGTAATTGCAGGGGAGGATGTTCTTTGTGTTTACCGTCTCGGCTCATGCCTAAAGCCAGACATTTCTGCAGGCGGCAGTGCTGGCAGCGGTTACGGTTCGTTCTGTCGATCAGACAGTTCCTCTGGCGGGAACAAGAATACATGGCATTGTTCTGCTGACTGCGACGGAAGAAACCCTGGACATAAAGACACACATATACAGTAGTTTTCAGAATAATAGTAGTGCTATGTGACTAAAAAGATTAATCCAGGTTTTGAGTATATTTCTTATTGTTACATGGGAAACAAGGTACCAGTAGATTCAGTAGATTCTCACAAATCCAACAAGACCAAGCATTCATGATATGCACACTCTTAAGGCTATGAAATTGGGCTATTAGTAAAAAAAAGTAGAAAAGAGGGTGTTCACAATAATAGTAGTGTGGCATTCAGTCAGTGAGTTCGTCAATTTTGTGGAACAAACAGGTGTGAATCAGGTGTCCCCTATTTAAGGATGAAGGCAGCACCTGTTGAACATGCTTTTCTCTTTGAAAGCCTGAGGAAAATGGGACGTTCAAGACATTGTTCAGAAGAACAGCGTAGTTTGATTAAAAAGTTGATTGGAGATGGGAAAACTTATACGCAGGTGCAAAAAAATTATAGGCTGTTCATCTACAATGATCTCCAATGCTTTAAAATGAACAACAACAACAACAACAAAAAAAACAGAGACGCGTGGAAGAAAACGGAAAACAACCATCAAAATGGATAGAAGAATAACCAGAATGGCAAAGGCTCACCCATTGATCAGCTCCAGGATGATCAAAGACAGTCTGGAGCTACCTGTAAGTGCTGTGACAGTTAGAAGACGCCTGTGTGAAGCTAATTTATTTGCAAGAATCCCCCGCAAAGTCCCTCTGTTAAATAAAAGACATGTGCAGAAGAGGTTACAATTTGCCAAAGAACACATCGACTGGCCTAAAGAGAAATGGAGGAATATTTTGTGGACTGATGAGAGTAAAATTGTTCTTTTTGGGTCCAAGGGCCGCAGACAGTTTGTGAGACGACCCCCAAACTCTGAATTCAAGCCACAGTTCACAGTGAAGACAGTGAAGCATGGTGGTGCAAGCATCATGATATGGGCATGTTTCTCCTACTATGGTGTTGGGCCTATATATCGCAGACCAGGTATCATGGATCAGTTTGGATATGTCAAAATATTTGAAGAGGTCATGTTGCCTTATGCTGAAGAGGACATGCCCTTGAAATGGGTGTTTCAACAAGACAATGACCCCAAGCACACTAGTAAACGAGCAAAATCTTGGTTCCAAACCAACAAAATTAATGCCTCGCAGATGTGACGAAATCATGAAAAACTCTGGTTATACAACTAAATACTAGTTTAGTGATTCACAGGATTGCTAAAAAAAGCAGTTTGAACATAATAGTTTTGGGTTTGTAGTGTCAACAGCAGCCACACTACTATTATTGTGAACACCCCCTTTTCTACTTTTTTTTACTAATAGCCCAATTTCATAGCCTTAAGAGTGTGCATATCATGAATGCTTGGTCTTGTTGGATTTGTGAGAATCTACTGAATCTACTGGTACCTTGTTTCCCATGTAACCATAAGAAATATACTCAAAACCTGGATTAATCTTTTTAGTCACATAGCACTACTATTATTCTGAACACTACTGTATGACAGTTTAGATAGAACAAAGTTGATGATCTGTGGTTTTGTTCACGCCGTGTCTCCTCCTCACCTTGCAGCCTTCACAGGTGATGACTCCATAGTGAATTCCTGAGGACTTGTCCCCGCAGATCTTACAGGGGATGACCTCAATCTGGGCTGCAGGGTCAGAAACGACATGGGCAAAAAGAGGTTAGAAAGCTGTCTCTAATCCTTTAAGAAAACTATTAGAGTATTAGAAACACAGGAGTTGTGCCTGATTTGCCATTTTCACTGCAGCCTCATCTCTGCATTGCCATTTTCTTCCATATATACAGTACTTAAGCTGTTGTTTTTATTTTAGCTGATGTTTCTTCATGAAAACAATAAATGGCTTCATATCATATTACTGTGAATCTATTTGTGGCTTGCTGCTGAAACTGTCATCTGTTTGCTCCTAGTCTTTGTTGCCCTCATCCTTGCTTTCAACTCAGTTCAATCGCGTTATGTTTTATTGACCGTGATAAACAAGTTAGCATGAAAGAAGTGTCATCTGCTGGTTTCACATCACTGCAACACTGTTGTTGCTGTTACACCCATATGCTGTGGTCATACAGATTTGATCTGATTTGGAACACATGTGATTGTCGTTGAGAGATAATATAAAGTGATTAGATTTAGAAAAAAAATAGGTTAAAAGTCAAGGCCACGGGCCGACGTCAAGATTTTGGACCACTGTTTATGTGTAAGCAATATAAAGAATGGCTATTTTGAGGAATTGGTTAATAATACACCCATAATTACTACTAAATACCAAAATGAACCCATACCATACCATCTTTCTATAAGTCACATGATCTTTTGACTTTAGATGCCCTTGAAAGGTCAATGTCAAGCTCACAGATTTTTAATTCAACCAGTTTTGAGCTAGCTAGTTAAAGGGCTTGGTGTTAGTCAGAGATAAAGTAGTTCAATTTTAGTCAGAAACAACAGCAATCAGAGATTTCTGACATCCGACAATCTGGATCTGGATCACTTCCAAAATTCAGTGGAGCCTTCCATGCCCTAATATCTATCTGTGATGCAAATTTGGTGAGAATCTGTGAAGTAGTTTTGAAGTAATCCTTCAAAGACTATATAAAGGGAAATCTTGATCCACAATCTAGATCCAGTTCCCGATCACCGCCAAAATTCAGTGGAGCCTTTCATGCCATAATACAGTGAGGAAAATAAGTATTTGAACATCCTGCGATTTTGCAAGTTCTCCCACTTAGAAATCATGGAGGGGTCTGAAATTTTCATCTTAGGTGCATGTCCACTGTGAGAGACATAATGTAAAAAAAAAATAAAAAAATCCAGAAATCACAATGTATGATTTTTAATAATTTATTTGTATGTTACTGGTGCAAATAACTATTTGAACACTTACCAACCAGCAAGAATTCTGGCTCACACAGACCTGTTAATTTTTCTTTAAGAAGCCCTCTTATTCTGCACTCTTTACCTGTATTAACTGCACCTGTTTGAACTTGTTACCTGTATAAAAGACACATGTTCACACACTCAATCAATCACACTCCAACCTGTCCACCATAGCCAAGACCAAAGAGCTGTCTAAGGACACCAGGGACAAAACCAGGCGGCACGACTTGACAGTTGCAGGCGGCCTTCACCCACTTTGCCTCAATTCGGAAGACGGACTACTTCAAGTTCAATGCACATAAACAATGTCAGATATATATGTGTTGTCTTTAATTTTGATGTGTGCCATTATTACGGTAAACAAGTAATAATTGTGGATTAATTGCTGTATCTTGTCTGAGGTAATTGGAGTGTAAACGTAATTGCCCTTTTTTGGGATCAATAAAGTTGTCTGAAAAATCCGTATCTGAAACTGTAGACCTGCACAAGGCTGGGACAGGACAACAGGCAAGCAGCTTGGTAGAAGACAACAACTGTTATGATTATTTATTAGAAAGTGGAAGAAACACAAGATGACTGTCAATCTCCCTCGGTCTGGGATTCCATGCAATATCTCACTTTGTGGGGTAAGGATGATTCTGAGAAAGCTCAGAACTACACAGGAGGTCCTGGTCCATGACCTGAAGAGAGCTGGGACCACAGTCACAAAGATTACATTAGTAACACACAATGCTGTCATGGTTTAAAATCCTGCAGGGCAGCAAGGTCCCCCTGCTCAAGCCAGCTCATGTCCAGGCCCATTTGAAGTTCACCAATGACCTTCTGGATGATCCAGAGGAGGCATGGGAGAAGGTCATGTGGTCAGATGAGACCAGAATAGAACTTTTTGGAATCAACTCCACTTACCATGTTTAGAGGATGAGAACAACCCCAAGAAAACCATCCCAACCGTGAAGCATGGGGGTGGAAACATCATACTCTGGGGGTGCTCTTCTGCAAAGGGGACAGGACGACTGCACCGTATTGAAGGGAGGATTGATGGGGTCATGTATTGCGAGATTTTGGCAAACAACCTCCTTCCCTCAGTAAGAGCATTGAAGATGGGTCATGGCTGGGTCTTCCAGCATGACAATGACCCCAAACACACAGCCAGGGCAACTAAGGAGGGGCTCTGTAAGAAGCATTTCAAGGTCCTGGAGTGGTCTGGCCGGTCTCACGACCTGAACTCAATAGAAAATCTTTGGAGGGAGCTGAAACTCCAAACCTGGAAGATCTAGAGAAGATCTGAAGGAGTTGACCAAAATCCCTGCTGCAGTGTGTGAAAACCTGGAGAAAAACTACAGGAAACGTTTGACCTCTGTAATTGCAAATAAAGGCTACTGTACCAAATATTAACATTGATTTTCACAGGCGTTCAAATACTTATTTGCAGCAGTAACATAGAAATAAATTATTAAAAAAATCATACATTGTGATTTCCGGATTTTTTTTTTTTTTTTAGATTATGTCTCTCACAGTGGACATGGGCCTAAGATGAAAATTTCAGACCCCTCCATGATTTCTAAGTGGGAAAACTTGCAAAATCGCAGGGTGTTCAAATGCTTATTTTCCTCACTGTATCTCTCTGTGGTGCAAAATTGGTGAGAATCCAGAAAGTAGTTTTGATGTAATCCTTCAAAGCAGATATAAAGTGAAATCTTGATCTAGAATCTGGATCCGGATCACTTCCAAAAGAGGAGTCTTCCATGCCCCATTATACATCTGTGGTGCAAGTTTGGTAAGAATCCGCGAAGTAGTTTTGACATAATCCTTCAAAGCCTATACAAAGTGAAACTTGATCCAGAATCTGGATCCGGATCCAGATCACCTCCAAAATTTAATGGAGTGTTCCACGGCCTAATATATATTTGTGTTGAAAATTTTGTCACAATCTGTGCAGTACTTTTGATGTAATCCTTTTAACAGACAGACAAATAAGTAAACACTGATGATAATATTACATTCTTGGCACAAGTAATAACAAGATCACATAGAACCATATATGACTGTATTATTGACAATATAACAGAAAATAATTTGAGTGAATTGGTTTAAAAAGTAACACACATACTCCTTTGGTGTCCATTCTAGTTATTGCTACATGTCAATGGGAATCTTCCATTTTAGCTCCAGTGTCTTCTGTGATTTCACTATTTTACAAGGGGTGATTGAGATGTTTTGAGCATGACCCAGAAAGAGTAGGCCTTGGTTCTTTTTCTTTTACATTCTGAGAAACCAACATTTCTCAACACTGCACCCAGTAAGACAAAATTTCACACAATCTCAAGAAATGTTGGTTTCTCGGAATCGAAAAGATAGAGAACCACTCACTATTATTTCTGCGTCAGGCTCAAAACTTCTCAGTCACCCTTTGTATCATTGGGTACAGTACTGACTGACCCCACCATCCCTGGAATCTTCTCCAGCAGTGCAATATGTGACGCTCATTTCCAGGTACAATTTATGATAACATGCTGTGTTCTCATGGTCAAACAATTTTTAGTTATCTTGTAATGTTTTTCTCAGCTACTTGGAAAATCACATATATGCATTTTTTTAAAACTCCTGTAGACCTTGAAAAGGTCAGCCGTATTTTTATCTTGTCACATTAGACAGGAGCTGATTAGAACGGTGACATCTGCCTCCAGCTGCAATGAAATGCAGCTTCACAGCATTTAACTAACTTGGTTTCAGTGAATCTCACACTCGCTTTTGAAAAGTCTTCAATAGGACCTTTTGAGTTTCTCATTTGAAACGAAAGTGTTCATGACAAGATTTTAAGCTATTAAGATTTTCAGACATGCGGCTTCACCAAAACATTCACGTATCTGAGTCTTCAGCCTTCGAGGTCGAGAAATGCATGGGAAGAGCTTACAAAACCAAATTCAAGGCTTTAAACCAAATCCAAGCACAGGCAAACCACTTCTTGAATGCAGAAAGTGAGCAACAAGCTGTAAGAACACATTATCTCATCACTTAATTCATTACATTTTTTTATCAGCACAGATGATTCACAGACCAATACAATCCTGTGCACAAGCAAAAAACAACAACAAAAAAACAAAAAGCAGAACATAAGCTGCCATAAACAATGTTCACCTGCACCCTTTATATGGACACCATGAGGGGACTGGAATCACGAGAGCTACACATATATGTCAAATGCACAAAATCAAACATAGATCTTGCTTCGCCTGGATGTCTGCTCAGTGTTAGAGGACCAAATGTGGAGACAATGTGTGGAAAATCACTGAGACATGACTGAATCTGCACTGTTACACTTTGTGGTCTTGGAAAGCACAACTTTCCACACGTTAATGCAACAGTCTGCTGTTTGTTCTGTAAAACAGGGGTGGCACGGTGAGGCAGCGGTTATCACTCTTGCCTCAAAGCAAGCAGGTCTGGGATGTGAATCTACCCATGCCCAGGGTTTCTGCCAACTGCTTCGGTTTCCTCCTACTATAAAAACAAAACATACTTATTAGGTTTGTGCTCCTTACACAGCCAGTAACCAGGGTCGTCCCCAGGTGCTGCTCAAAGGGTGATCAGATTGTTTTCAAATTATCTGTGATTAGGATGGATTAAATGGAGATCCTCTCAGGGGATTAATCAAGTATAAATCATTCTTCATCATGGCAGCTGCAGGGTGGCGTGGTGGCCAAGTGGTTCGTGCACATGCTTTCAAAACAAGAGGTGCCTGGTGCAAGACCACCCACGCCCATTCTCCATGTAATGTGGAGTTGCATCAGGACAGGATCCCGTGTAAAACTTGTGCCAAATCAACATGTAGATCCATATCACATCTGCTGTGGCGACCAAGAATAAGAAAGGAGAAGCTGAAACAACTTACTTTAGTATCATGGCAGCTGCAGACATACAGTGGAAAAATCTCTCCCATCTCCTCCCCCTCTCTTCTTCCTCTCCTTCTCTCAGCTCCCCCCTCGATTATATAACTCTCTCAGCGGGCTCAGTTTAGCAACACTGACTCCCCGCCCTCGGTGGGCTCTCCTTCCCACTGGCTGAGGGGCGTTTGAAGCCACCATGATACTGGCCGAGGCCTCCGTCACTCTGGCGTTGCACCCTGTCAGCCCGTGTGGACAGTCTGTCCTACTGACACACTTTCCCACTGCAGGAGCAGAGGAAGGAGGGAAGCACACACTTTCCTGGTTGCCTCTACAGACCAGTTTTAAGGTGGGGCCGAGTGATCCTTGGATAAAACATTTCCCTGAAAATACACCGCTTGCATCAGAAAACTCTATGTATTACATAACAGTATAGTTTACCATAACCACAAGAGCAGAAACTAACCAGGTTACTTAACAGCAAGCACAGCTCTATACTCATACACGGTCAACGTCAGACATTCACCCTCCACCCCTTCCCCACTGACATTGAACTTCCACATCCGCTCGTTCTATTCTCGTCTTGTTCAGACAGCCACAATCGCAAAGACGTCCAGACACCCCTAGCTTTGTATTCAAGTGCACATAAACTGTCCTCATTGCTTGGCCTATCTGCAGATCCTCAAGAAGGCAGAGGAGGCAAAAATAAGTCCTCTGTTCTCATCTGCTATAAAATAAATGTCAAAGTTTATGTTTACATACGTAGAATTTCATTAATTTAACTGCCTGTCCACATCAATAAAGTGGCAACAGCGATAATAATGGCAAATAAACTTCAATCTTGAGGGGGGAAAACAGCACCTGTCTCAGGACGACACATTCTAATGAGTTTGGTATGATATTGTACTAAAAGGTAAATGTGATATTTTGTGCATACTTATACGAATTTCCTGCACGAGTGTTTTGCATTTAATGCGTTGGTTAAGCGTTCGTTTAGGGTTAAGTTCAGGGTTTTAAGAGGACTGTCTGTATCACAGCTGAGGAATACCATAATTAATTTTTGTATGATACACACAGGAGCTAAATTATTAATAGCAATTGTGAATACAAATGGGTGAACTTTTTTTTCTATTATTCATTATATTTAGAGTTGCTCAATTCATACCGCTTCTTTTGCATCTCTTGGTGAAGTTGTGAAACACATAAAACCTACAAGTTGTCCTTTAGATGATGTTCCAGCTAAGGTATTGAAGGAGGTTTTTAATACTGTTGGGACGAGCCTCCTAACATTTATCATTGCTTGTCTTAGATCAGGGTCTGTTCCAGCTGCTTTTAAACATGCTGTGGTTCGACCCCTTGTTAAAAACACCTCACCTGGACTCGTCAGTTTTATCAAATTCTGCCATTTCTGTCTAAGGTTTTAGAAAAGGTTGCATTTATACAGTTACAGTCATTTTTAGAAGACAATCACATCCTTGAAAAATTCCAATCCGGGTTTAGATCGCGACACAGCACTGAATCAGCTCTTTTAAAAGTTCATAATGACTTTGTCAGTGGATGCAGGGAATCCTACTGTGCTGGTTCAGTTGGACCTGACATAGCAGCCTTTGATACTGTGGATAACACAGTACTTGTTTCCTGGTTAGAACATTTTATTGGCATTCAGCATACTGCACTTAAGTGGTTTAGATCATATTTGGCTGAAAGGAGCTTTTCTGTTATGATCTGGGACCTCTCCTCATCAACTGCTCGTCTGTGTTGTGGAGTGCCGCAGGGTTCTGTTCTTGGGTCACTTTGTATATTCTGTACTGGGGTCAAGTATAACCCAGCACAACCTGTCCTTTCATTGCTATGCGGATGATCTGCAAATCTATCTGCCTATGAGGACTAATGGGAGTGATGCTTTGTCATCATTATTTAATTGTATTTGCAAAAAGCAGTGGCTGTCCCAAAACTTCCTTTACCTGAATTATGGTAAAACTGAGATCATGGTGTTTGAGCACTCTGGCATACCAAATGTGGTAACACCAAATTTTGGTGCCCTGGCTAATTATGTAAAACCAGCTGTCAAGAATTTGGGAGTGATATTTGACAGTTGTTTGAGGTTCGATCAACAGATAAATTCTTTTGTCAAAGCAAGTTTTTTCCTACTTTGTCTTTTGGCTAAAATAAAGCACTTCCTCAGTAGACGTGATCTTGAGACAGCCATTCACGCTTTCATCAGCTCCAGACTTGATTATTGTAATGCACTTTATTCTGGCATTAATCAGTCTACTCTTGCACGTCTCCAAGTGGTGCAGAATGCTGCTGCTCGTCTTTTAACAAACACTTTTAGACGTGAGCATATTACGCCCATCCTGTACTCACTCCACTGGCTTCCAGTTCGTTTTAGAATTGATTTTAAGATTTTAATGTTTGTTTTTAAAGCTATCTATGGCCTTGCACATCCCTACTTGTCTGAAATTTTAACTTTGCGCACTTACAGTAGGACATTACGGGTGTCTGGCCAGCTGTACTTAGATGTTCCGAGGTCAAGATACAAACGCTGGGGTGATCATGCTTTTGCGGTAGCTGGCCCCAGACTGTGGAACAAGCTACCTCTTGAGTTACGTACTATTCCTGACCTAGCACTTTTTAAATCTAAGTTAAAGACTTATTTATTTAAACTGGCTTTTAACACCTAGTGGGGAGGTGACATGTTCTGTTTTTACATGCTGTTTTAAAATTTTACTGTATACGTGTTTTATTATTGTGAATTTGTGTTTTTAATGTTAAGTGCTTTGGACACTAGTTGGTGCTGTAAAGCGCTCTATAAATAAATGTTGTCTGATTGATACCGCTGTCTATTAAATATACCAGCACCAACTATGGAAATTAAGGTTCCATTAGCAGCACAGCACAGATAAAAAAATAACAGTACACAACAATAAAGACATAAGTTAGTGATACCAATGGGCCTTAGGGTTTATATACAATTTATTGTGGTATTTAAGACTTTTTGGTATGTGCATGATTATTATTATATATTTGCAAAAGCCCACTTATTGTCACCCACACTAAAACACTAGGCCAGCCTTTTCAAATTTATGTACCATGAAAGAATTTTTTTGCTCCCTCACTTCAAAACCCTCATGCTTCATGGTTTGTGAAACAGCAGTTGTGTGAAGGAGAGCCTAAAACTAAGACAGCATGATGCCGTTTAAATGCAGAGTAAATACACTCCCCTGGAGCCATTTGACCATTTTGTTTTGTTTTTTAACAAAAATGTATGCATTGTGCTCCAGTTTTAATCTACTAACTGATGACTGCATCACAAATTGCCAAAATTACATATGAAAGACATCAGACATGATGCAAACCCTGCACGCTCTGCATTCTGGGATATATGCATGTCTGATACTGTAGTTTATGTTAGCAAGCAATCATAAATATATTGCTCATGAATATAAACTTTAGATCATCTCTCTAGCCCTACCGGTTACAGCGACATAGCAGAAAATGATTTTTTTGCACCATATTTTTGTTGACATTAACCTTGACCTTTGGAAAACCCTCTCCAAAAGTGAATCATCTTGGCATATCTATTCCCACCAAGTTGTCCACCAATCCAATTAAAAGTTATCTTGTTCACAGGCAGACATACAAACAAGAGCGATTACAATACTCTGCTTTTATCAGGCTGCGAGGGTGCCCGACACCTGGAGCAGGCTTAGGTGTAAAAGAAATTGTCTTTATTCCAGGCCCACGTACAGTACACAGGTTATCAATCAGCAGGGTTGGATAGGATTACTTTGAAAGAATACATGTGGATTACATGTATGTATGTACATACATTTGGATTACTTGTAATCTAATTACTTCTGGATTACATTTCAAAGTAATCCTACCCAACCCTGTCAATCAGTGGAGCAGAGGTACAAACAGGGCTAGGAAAAAACACAGTCATGGTCAAGCAGGGTTCAGCGGCATGAGGAAACACTGACATCAGGGTTGTGGCAAAAGGCGCAGTCAAAAACACAGAGCAGGATTCGGAAACACGGCTAGGCAAAAACAGGACTGAATACAAGAGCTGGAATGTGTACAAAGATGACAAACTGGCAGAGGTGTAGTGGCTGGGAGGAGTTTAAATAGGCTGGTGTTAACAAGGTGCACATGCAGGTGAACAATCTGGAAAGGGGGCGTGGGTGGAGGACAAAGATTGTGCCTGGTGCAAGATAGTGAGGAAGGACTACACGTGAACAGGTGCAAGAGCATGAGTGGATGAAAACACAAAGCAGAATAGAGTCACAGTGAGAGACGAAGACACAAGGGCTATTGCAGGGGCAAGGAGTGACAACATAATCAGATGGGAGTGAGGAAAATGGAGAACAAAGATCAAACAAAAGTCGAGGACAGAATATAATATTACTATGAACTGGAACTGAACAGAGCATGAACATGAGAAGTGAAAAGTGAACCATACAGAAGAAAACTAGATATGAACTGATAAGAGAATATAAGAAAATAAATACTAGGACAAAACTAAACTGGAACCAACTAAGAAAATAAAGTGGCTAAACAAACTATAAGTAAAAGAGAAACTACATGATAACAGAAAATAAAACCCGATACTAAAGCAGAACAAACAATATCCCAAGTGAGAAGAAGAAAATAAGTGAAAAACTAATGATAAACAATGAAAGCACAAACTGGCTGAACAAAACAAGAATGGAACTGAACTATCCAGGGTTTTCATGTATCCCATAATCCCTTGCGCACCAGAGAGTCGCTGCAGTCAAAGCAACATTGAGAATCCACAGGATGACAATTGTAAATTAATATTATACTACAAATTTTTTATGCTTTTCGTCATGTTAATAAGAGACTGCATGCATGATACCCTGAAAACTTGCTAAAATAATTATAACGAATAATCCGTGTCTGCTATGGAATTTAATAAACGCAAACCGAATTTCAGACATATTATATATATTAGTCTGGAACAAAGAGGACAACCAGTGTTGTAAAGAACAATAATCAAGACGTTAAAGAGCAAACTTCACTTTCCCCCAGAACGACATGATCAGGAAGCGAGCGTAGCTCACAGCAGCTCCCATTGAAAATAACGGAGAGACAGCCTGTAATTCTCAGATGTTTACATAAAACAAACGCAATAACAATGTCTATAAAACCAGAGAATATATTCATAAGAGTTTTAGGCACAATATAAAAATAGTTTTATGTTGCGATGTTAATGCTGTTGTCCGTGTGCAACGGTTAAAGTGTAGCGTGATCAGAGCAGTTCTCAATGTTACTGAGATCTCACAGAGCGGTGACCTCTCCGAGGTTTTGCGGGATTTGAAACCTGAAAAGGGCGGATGGCCCAGGTATAAAAAGTAATAAAGAAACAAAGTGGCAAAGCAAAACAGAACAGAGAATAAACATGTGACAAAATTAAAACAACTAATAAATCAAAGTCGGGGCAGACGGTTGGTAAGAGAAAGAGAGAAAAATGGAATCAAATCCCTGGTGAGGGCCAAAACCCGACAGCTTTGCTGACGTGCAGGGTAACAATGCATAAGGCAAAACAATGAAAGCTGTAACCAAAAATTGGACTTAATTATATGAAACCGAGAGACCATATAGCTGCTTTGCATGCTGTACCACAGCCTTTTCAAACACTGCACGAGAAATTCAACCAAACACCTCAATGGTTCAACAACAAATGCTCTGACCCCACAAAGCTTATCAGTTAGTTAAATGTGTAACCTTGTTATCTTTACAAGAGGCCAACTCAGGGAGGGTAGGGTGAGGTTTGAGGACGATGCAAACTGCCAATAATTCTCCAGTAAGAAACACAAAGCCGTGTGTCTGAATAGTCACATATTCATCACACAGTGAAGTTTGTGCACAGCACAGATGCACAAATGTCACTTTTCAGTTTGACACTGCTACAACCTGTTTTTCAAATTCACACGTTTGCCTGGTAAGCAAGTCACATTGTGTAAACAAACCAAGTACCTGCTGCACATGCCCTCGAGTGACATGCTGACACCAGCGTCCATGGAAGCTGACATTACTTTATCGTTAATTAGTTACTAGTATGTTGCCCGTGGGGATCCACAGACTCTACATTGGGTAGTGATTATAAAAAAGGTGGCTGACAATTTTCAGGGGTGGTAATAAATTATGCAAAGTTTCTATAATGAGTTGGAATGGTGTGTGAGAGTGTTTTTAGAACGTTAGACCTCAGCAGTTTTTAGGACAAGAACTCAATCTTTTTTCCTGCCAACTATGTCATTTTTAAATGTTAATTTACTGTCTTAATGTATTTATAAATTGTTTAGGATTTTGTTATCACATATACACTATTATTATTATTACTATCATCATTATTATTCATTTATCTTATTTTTACTTCTATTTTGTCATTTGATTTTTAAATGGACCACAATGGAAATAAGTGTTCTCATTTTCTTGTGTCATCCATGTATTTTGAACATATTTACAATTATATTATGTACATTGAACTTACTAAATAAAATCATGGACACACACACTCACACTTTTAATATAAAGATTATTTACCACCCCCTGCTGGAATGGCATGTTAGTCCAGAATGTAGTTAGCAACGTTAGCTAATATCTGTAGTTTCTCCAAAAATAGTCCTATTCTGTTTTGGTAGCATTCATGCTTGATCCAAAATACATAAGCATACCAAACACCAAATGTCAGCTATCTTCAGTTTGTCAGTGATTGAAGCTATACTGTAAGGATTTCCCCTGGATCCTGGTTTTAACTGTTTGTTTTTTACCAGTGTTGTGTGTTAGTTTCTCCATGAGATGGCACCCTCAGTTTTGTTTCACACCTGGATCAGATGAGTGACTGATTTCTGATGGACTATTTAAACCCGGACTTTCTGTTCTTGAATGGCCAGATTCTTCCAAGAGCCAAGCCAGATACTTGCATGTTGCATGTCCTTTACTGTCTGTTGCCTTGCTTTCCTCGTTTTGCCTTACTAGCTTCCGAAGACTTGTCTATGATCCAGACAGATACCAGGAGGACCAGACCTAAATGCCGCCTTGTGACGTTGACCACGTGCGCTCTAGACACCAAAGCTTTCTGCAGCTTAAGCTCAGGTAACGCTGGCCTCCCCCTCTAATTCCTGCATTAGAGCGAAATCTCTTTTCCTGATATTCCAGACGATTCCAGTACAGCTCCCAAGCGGATCTGGACCCTGACACTAACTACCTGCACCGCAACGTCACTTTGAGAACGTCTCGGCTCCCGGCGTGGGCCGCATCTCGCCTAAATGGCAGTTAAGTTCTCCTTCGTCTCAGTGGGATCCCATTCTCACTTGTTCCTGTTTGTGACTGTGCTATGATAAAGGACTATTCCAAGAACTTTGTTTAAGAACTGCATGAACTCTGATATCAAACAATTGAAGAACCCAGCCCAGCTGTATCAAGTCCTGCTTAATTGGCAATGCGCTTCAACACATAGCACTTGACCTCTGACCTTTGGATACATCTTATGGACTATGAACAATTGCTGAACAGTGAACTGTTTTTCTTAATAAGATAACTTCATTTCATGAACTCTGAAACAACCTGTGTTAACCCTTTTATGAACTGTGACCGTTCTGAGGCTCCAGCATTACGAGTGCATTCACTCACCCTGTGTGTCTTTATTCCCCATAGTTCCTGGTTTCGGAGGTGAGTGTTCCACCTGGTCCTGGTCCTTGAACCCTTAGTTGACATTCTCCTTCAAGACTGGCTCGGAATCCTGCAGCACCTGGATTTCCACCACTACGAGCGGGCTGACTCTCACCTCAGCAGGCCACCTTTATTTCATTGTTTAGTGTTAATAAATCTCCTTTCGTTCATATTCTGTCCTGTTTCTTGCTTCCTTGCATTTAAGTCTTTCGCCAACTACCGGTCTGGTCCTGTCCAGACCCCTAACCGTAACATACACACACACACACACACACACACACACACACACACACACACACACACACACACACACACACACACACACACACACACACACACACACACACACACACACACGGAGAGGTTTTTATCTTTTCCACATTCTACTTCAAGCAGGTGCTTCTATTTTTAGACACAAACAGAAAAGGTGGCAGAAGACATCAAACACAATAGACATTTCACTTAAGGTAACAGCAACATGACACTTAACTAAACTGACTAAACCAATTGAACTACAAAAACACAATGACTAAATAACACTAAGAACACTGTTAAACTAGCATAAACCACAATAACAACATTTAAATCCCCACAAACTCCCTTGGTGCATTGCAGCACAATGTCCATTGTTTACTAGTTAGATAAAATTGCTAATTTCTCCAAAAATATTAGTCCTGTCAACTTTCCATTTTTGCAGCATTCATCCTTGACCAAAAATACATAAGCATACCAAACGGCAAATGCCATCTCTCCCCGGTTTCTCCGTGATCGAAGCCACACACACACACACACACACACACACACACACACACACACACACACACACACACACACACACACACACACACACACACACACACACACACACACACACACACGCACGCACACACACACGCACGCACACTTGCTTTATCTATAATATAGATAAAATGACTGATGGCATTCAAACTCTGTGTCAACATGGTGAGTACTTGTAGCATTTGAGTTGTTCCGAGTAGTAAAGTGTAAACAGGCAGCACATGTCACACATAATCTGCATGCATTTTAAGACAGCTAGGATTAGCCAACCTCACTGTTTTTGTATGTAAGGATCAGCATTCCTATGATAAAGAATTCTGTAATATTTAACTTAGCCTCATAGGGTGTAAAATCAGTGCATTCTGAGTGCAGGTCCCAAGCCCGGGTAAATGAGAAGGGTAGATGTAGAAGGGAATACACTGTGCATTTTGTCAAATCTCAGCCACAATCGATGCACAAGTCATTCCATTCGGACGGCCAGCCCGAAGGCTAACATTAGGAAGTCCGAGTTATGTTATATATTAGATATATTATGTGTACAAGAGACCAAGTGAAAGGAAAGTACGGCCAGGAGAATTTAAGTTGGGTTTAAATTGTTGTATCTTGGTGTGGATGGGAACAGAAATGGTATTTGGGTCATTCTAATGGAAAAGCATATTAAGACTTTGTTGGAGGTTAAGCAAATGTCTGACAGAGTGATGAGTGTGAAGCTGTTAATCAAAGGGGTGATGATGAATGTCATCAGTGCATATGCCCCACAGATAGTTTGTGAGATGAAACAGAAAGAAGATTTCTATTGTGAGTGAGATGAGGTGGAAGAGCGGGTACCAGAGCATGAAAGAGTGGTGGTTGGTCTATACGTTCATGGGCATGTTGGTGAAGGAAACTGAGGTGGAGTAATGGGTAGATATGGCATCAAGGAGAGGAGTGTGGAAGGGAAGATGTTAACTGATTTTGGAAAAAGGATTAAAAAATTGAGGGAGAAGGTGAGACAGGCACTGGATAGAGAAAAGTGAATTTGGACAACTGATAAACAACTGCAGATGTGCAATATGGTTTCATGTTGAAAAAGCATAACAAATGCAATGTATGCATTGAGTGCTGACAGAGAAATATGGAGATGGCTAGAAGGAGTTACACTGTGTAGCTTTGGATTTAGAGAAAGCTTATGACACAGTGCCAAGAGAAGAACTGTGGTATTGTATGAGGAGGTCTGGAGTGGCAGAGATGCATGTGAGAGTGGTGCAGAATATGTACAGATGCATTCAAGGTGGAGGTAGGATTATATCAAGGATCAGCTCTCAGTCCTTTCTTGTTTGCAATGGTGATGTAGAGTTTGACAGATGAGATCAGACAGGAGCCTCCATGGCATTGTGATCTGTAGTGAGAGTAGAGAACAGGTTGAGATGAGCCTAGAGAGGTGGAGATAAGCTCTGGAGAGAAGGAGAATGAAAGCAGGAGCAAAACTGAGTATGTGTGTGAATAAAAAGGGGCCCAGTAATAAGAGGGAGTGTGATTGCAAGGAGTAGAGGTGGTGAAAGTACAACCCCTGGCAAAAATTATGGAATCACCGGCCTCGGAGGATGTTCATTCAGTTGTTTAATTTTGTAGAAAAAAAGCAGATCACAGACATGACACAAAACTAAAGTCATTTCAAATGGCAACTTTCTGGCTTTAAGAAACACTATAAGAAATCAAGAAAAAAAATTGTGGCAGTCAGTAACAGTTACTTTTTTAGACCAAGCAGAGGGAAAAAATATGGACTCACTCAATTCTGAGGAATAAATTATGGAATCACCCTGTAAATTTTCATCCCCAAAATTAACACCTGCATCAAATGAGATCTGCTCGTTAGTCTGCATCTAAAAAGGAGTGATCACACCTTGGAGAGCTGTTGCACCAAGTGAACTGACATGAATCATGGCTCCAACATGAGAGATGTCAATTGAAACAAAGGAGAGGATTATCAAACTCTTAAAAGAGGGTAAATCATCACGCAATGTTGCAAAAGATGTTGGTTGTTCACAGTCAGCTGTGTCTAAACTCTGGACCAAATACAAACAACATGGGAAGGTTGTTAAAGGCAAACATACTGGTAGACCAAGGAAGACATCAAAGCGTCAAGACAGAAAACTTAAAGCAATATGTGTCAAAAATCGAAGCATCAAGACAGAAAACTTAAAGCAATATGTCTCAAAAATCGAAAATGCACAACAAAACAAATGAGGAACGAATGGGAGGAAACTGGAGTCAACGTCTGTGACCGAACTGTAAGAAACCGCCTAAAGGAAATGGGATTTACATACAGAAAAGCTAAATGAAAGCCATCATTAACACCTAAACAGAAAAAAACAAGGTTACAATGGGCTAAGGAAAAGCAATCGTGGACTGTGGATGACTGGATGAAAGTCATATTCAGTGATGAATCTCGAATCTGCACTGGGCAAGGTGATGATGCTGGAACTTTTGTTTGGTGCCGTTCCAATGAGATTTATAAAGATGACTGCCTGAAGAGAACATGTAAATTTCCACAGTCATTGATGATATGGGGCTGCATGTCAGGTAAAGGCACTGGGGAGATGGCTGTCATTACATCATCAATAAATGCACAAGTTTACATTGATATTTTGGACACTTTTCTTATCCCATCAATTGAAAGGATGTTTGGGGATGATGAAATCATTTTTCAAGATAATAATGCATCTTGCCATAGAGCAAAACCTGTAAAAACATTCCTTGCAAAAAGACACATAGGGTCAATGTCATGGCCTGCCAATAGTCCGGATCTTAATCCAATTGAAAATCTTTGGTGGAAGTTGAAGAAAATGGTCCATGACAAGGCTCCAGCCTGCAAAGCTGATCTGGCTAGGGCTATCAGAGAAAGTTGGAGCCAGATTGATGAAGAGTACTGTTTGTCACTCATTACGTCCATGCCTCAGAGACTGCAAGCTGTTATAAAAGCCAGAGGTGGTGCAAGTGATGTGTTGGAGCGTTCTTTTGTTTTTCATGATTCCATAATTTATTCCTCAGAATTGAGTGAGTCCATATTTTTTTCCCTCTGCTTGGTCTAAAAAAGTAACCGTTACTGACTGCCACATTTGTTTTCCTGATTTTTTATAGTGTTTCTTAAAGCCAGAAAGTTGCCATTTGAAATGACTTTAGTTTTGTGTCATGTCTGTGATATGCTTTTTTTTCTACAAAATTAAACAACTGAATGAACATCCTCCGAGGCCAGTGATTCCATAATTTTTGCCAGGGGTTGTAGATGAGTTTAAATACTTGGAGTGAACTATTCAAAGTGATGGATAGTGTGGTAGAGAGGTGAAGAAGAGAGTGCAGGCAGGGTGGAGTGCGTGGAGAAAGGTGGCACGACTAATCTGTGACAGAAGGATATCGGAAAGAGTGAAGGGGAAAGTTTACAAGACAGTAGTGAGACCAGCTGTGCCGTACAGCTTACAAGGGGTGGGGCAAACAAAAAGACAGGAGGCAGAGCTGAAGATGCTGCCATTTCAAAATTTTACTTCTCCTTTTTCATACCATGTAACTATGAAGAAAAATGGATCTTTCCTTCATCTTAAGATGTATCATCATTTTCTGATGGAGGTTTCTGAAGCACATTTTCAAAAAACAATCCACAGAAATACATTCCAAAAATGTCACTTGGTTAATGAATTGTTGATGCAACTTCAAGGTAAGAAGTAACATTTTGGTCTTGAGTAGGAAACAAGGGAAAATGTTGGAGAAGAGGTTTGTGGTTTATCTAAATACTGCGAAAAACCAAATGAGTAGGCCTCTTATGTTAATGTTATCATGATGAAATGAGTGATGTTGCTTGTAGCATTTACATGGTACAACCATCCATCGCAATAATTGCAGCAATCATAGGGGCAGTACAACCATACAGTAAGACAGGAAGCACCAGGAAAGACCTGGACCTCCTGTAAACGCATCACCATCTCCACACACCTCTGCCCACTGACATCATGACTCCATAAGCCGCAAAAGTATTCTGATTAACCCGCAGCAGAGGGATTAAAAAGAATGCCACGAAGCCCTTTTTCAAGCTTGTGACATTTGACTTATGATCTTTAAACATTGTGGTATAAGGAGTAATATTTGCGGTTAAAACCCAGCTTCTCTTTCGTTGGAAAGACGTTGTTTACCAGTGGAAATGTCACCACAGATTTGAGGCATCGTGCAAGGCTGCTAAGCATCCATCAGTGCGATAAAGCGGTTCGAATGACTCAACAACTGCTTAAACAATTAACGACGATGTGCTCGTGTGTTCAAGCTGATGTGCTTTTCTCCTCAGAAAATGGCAACTGATTTATTATGAGTTACTAACCTACTTCATCTGTGAACTAAGAACAGCCTCAGTATGTTTACATTTGGATATCCTGCCAAAAAGGGAACCTCCCTCAATCAGAGTGCACCACCCCCCGCAGCTTCTTCCTCCCTCCCTATTTCCTCCCCTTGAAGAAAATGTGCCATCCTGCACCACGAAAGGTTTTTGTTGTAAAACCACAGTTCAGTTAAGCATGAGCTCACTAAAGTATTTATACAGGCAACCTCACCTCTCTCAGGTGCAGACATTATTTATATGCTTGGAACCAGGAAGTGCACAGCAAAGGATGCTCGACAGTGGACTGTTTGTAACCCATGGAAGCATGTGCAAAAAATTGGCACTGTATCCAAACGTCTGCAAACAACCAGGAGCGGCTCATGCTTAGTCTAAATAGGGGTGTGTGTCCCTGCACGACCATCAATTAATTTCTGTCATGTGATCAACAGCGTAAATAAAGGTGTTGGTCGGCTTTACAGTAGGAAAGTAATCATTTTAATTTGCAGGCAATTAAGTATTTGTCACACATCAAAAAGGAATCCAAAGCTTTTAGTTTGGTGATGTACAAAAGTTTTTTCTGACAGTGAAAACACCTGTGATTTTTAATCACTCACTTTAGGTTAATATATTCTAATTTATTTTGATATCATAAATGCTTCTAATGTTGTTATATTTGGGTCATTTCATGAAAAGGGGTCACCATTACACAAGCCAACATTATTGGTTGGTAAAAACAGAACAGCCCTATGTGCAGGGAAAAAAATATAAAATGACTGTCTCTACATATTGATTAAATAACTGTGATAATATAGAGGACATAACTGTCTTGGAATTTTTCTTTTTTGAGTTTTTATTTGAAAAGGAGGACACCAAACCCCACCAGATTTGTGACACACAACACCTAAGTATTATTTTGGTAAAAATAAACATAAATAATTTCAATTAATTTAACTGAATTTACTTCTGATTTGATGGGCACACAGTAAAATTAATTCCCCCCATAGACCAGTGTCTTAATCACTCGATATGGCTGCAGAGAGCATGCCAAAAATGTGGTGTTGAATGTAACCTGTAGTGTCCCGGTCTGTTACATTTAAAACCCATGTTCTTAAACTGCTAATTTATTCAATAAATAAAACTCCAGTTGTTTGAAAGCATCACTCTTGATAGCCTTAAACCCATGGGGAGATCGAATTTAGTTGAACAATAAAGTAACTGTCATCAATTATTCGCCTGATGTTTGTTTCATGCTCGAGTCCTAATATAGCTGCCAAAAGTAGCTGGGGCTTTCCCATGAACCCATCCAAAAAAGTAGAACATGATTTATCTCAATAGTGGATTTTATGTTTTCCCCATGGTCCGTATATTCATATCTTACAGTGACATTCTATAGCACTTTACTAGGAAATTTAAAAATTGACCCTAATGTCACATATTGGTGACCCCTTTTCATGAAATGACCCATTTCTGCTATAACTGTGAAAACTGTGCCACCAGGTCACTATTGATAAAGAGACTTTGATACAATGAAATGTGCCCACTTAAAAAAGATAAATAAATAAATACCTTTGAATGTTAAACTCAACAGTTTACAGATGTCAGCTTGTTGTCAGAAAATGCAACTGTTTTTGAACTGCTTTTCAGACTCATTATAGATTATATAATAAAAACATATATTGCAAAAGAAAGCAACAACAATTTTAAACAGACCAAATAATAATAACAACAACAACAACAACAACAATAATAATAATAATAATTATTATTATTAAATGGTGATGTTAGTGCTTTATGATTATGTGGATGAAAATGCTGTAAAAGCAACAGACACAAGGACACTAGAATAAATGGGCTAAGAGGGCTAAGACCTTCCTGTTTTTTACACTTAAAAATACAGTTAAAATCTTTTTTATTATTTGTATTTTTAATATGTTTTTTTTAAATATTAAACATCTTAGAACAGATTCTTTACTACTCTGGTGCTGCCAACAGCAGCAACAGCATCACATAGAGAGAGAGACATGTAGAGCCATCTTGGCTCTGCAATGTGTCCCCAAGTAAAAAAGGGAGAAGCCGAAGGGACTTACTTATTATGAATAAAAACACATTTTAACTTTAAAAATATGGATGTTTTAATTTTCTGGTAAAGTTTCTTTTGTTTATTTATAATGAATTTGTTAAAGTATTTATTGGTTGTTCTTGTATTGAAGAAAAGTTCATTCAACAAATCAATCAATCAATCTATCTATCTATCTATCTATCTATCTATCTATCTATCTATCTATCTATCTATCTATCTATCTATCTATCTATCTATCTATCTATCTATCTATCTATCTATCTATCTATCTATCTATCTATCTATCTATCTATCTATCTATCTATCTAAAGTATTCACAGTACTTCACTTTTCCCACATGTTGTTCCAAAATGGATGAAATTCATTTTTCCCCTCAAAATTCTACTCAGAACACCCCATAATGCCAATGTGAAAAAAGTTGTTTTTTTTTAGATTTTTTACAAATTTAGTAAAAAATTTAAAAAACTAAGACATTACATGTACATAAGTATTCAAAGGCTTTGCCATGAAGCTCAAAATTGAGCTCAGGTGCATCCTGTTTCTACTGATCATCCTTGAGATGTTTTTGCAGCTTAATTGGAGTCCACCTGGGGTCATGGTATGTAAAAGTTTGGGCACCCCTGATGATTTCCATGATTTTCCTTTATAAATCGTTGGTTGTCTGGATCAGCAATTTCAGTTAAATATATCACATAGCAAACAAACACAGTGATATTTGAGAAGTAAAATGAAGTTTATAGGATTTACAGAAAGTTTGTAATTATTCTTTAAACAAAATTGGCAGGTGCATAAATTTGGGCACCCCAACAGAAAAAATACATCAATATTTAGTAGATCCTCCTTTTGCAGAAATAACAGCCTCTAAACACTTCCTATAGCTTCCAAATGAGAGTCTGGATTCTGTTTGAAGGTATTTTGGTCCATTCTTCTTTACAAAACATCTCAGGTTTGTTAGCTTCCGAGCATGTGTAACGGAGGCCAGCAGGTGTCGCTGTGCAGATGTAGTTAGTAAACCTCACTCCCAACAGCTCAAAAGGATTCTCTGGTCACAAGGCCAGAGCCCTGGGTTTTAGCCTTCTGGTTAGAGAGTCCGACTCCCATGCTGGAGCTCGTGAGTTCGCGTCCCGAGGGGAGCGAATGGGCGGAGTCATAACAACACAACGCAGAGTGCAGCCGCTACACATGAACTGCCCACTTAAACTCACACCACAGATTTTCAATAATATTCAGGTCTGGGGACTGAGATGGCCATTCAAGAACGTTGTACTTGTTCCTCTGCATGAATGCCTTAGCAGATTTTGAGCAGTGTTTAGGATCGTTGTCTTGTTAAAAGATCCAGCCCCGGTGCAACTTCAACTTTGTCAATGATTCTTGAACATTGTTCTCAAGAATCTGCTGATACTAACTGGAATCCATGTGACCCTCAACTTTAACAAGATTCCCACTACCTGCACTGGCCACACAGCCCTACAGCATGATGAAACCACCTCCAAATTTTACTGTATGCAGCAAGTGTTTTTCTTGGAATGCTGTGTTCTTTTCTGCCCCTTGTTATGTCCAAATAACTCAATTTTAGTTTCATTAGTCCACAGCACGTGAATCCAAAATGAAGCTGGCTTGTCCAAATGTGCTTTAGCATACCTCAAGTGACTCTGTTTGTAGCGTGTATGCAGAAAAGGCTTCCTCTGCATTACAGCATCATACAGCATCTCCTTGTGCAAAGTGCGCTGTATAGTTGAATGATGCACAGAGACACTATCTGCAGCAAGATCATGTTGTAGGTCTTTGGAGCAGGTCTGTAGCTTGAATATGACTGTTCTCACCATCCTTCGCTTCAGTTTAGCTGTGATTTTCTTGGCCTGCCACTTCGGGCCTTAACTAGTACTGTGCCTGTGGTCTTCCATTTCCTCACTATGTTCTTCACAGTGGAGAATGACAGCTAAAATCTCTGAGATAGCTTTTTGTATCCTTCCCCTAAACCAAGATATTGAACAGTCTTTGTTTTCAGGTCATTTGAGAGTTGTTTAGAGGCTCACATGTTGCCACTCATTAGAAAAGATGCAAAGAGGAGAAACATTTGCAAATGCCCACTTTAAATACCCTTTCTCATGACTGGATTCACCTGTGTAAGGAGATCAAGGGTCAATGCGCTTACCAAAACAATTTTGTGTTGCAATAATTAGTGCTAAATGTATTTAAATCAATAAAATGACAAGGGTGCCCAAATTTATGCATCTGCCTAGTTTTGTTTCAATAATTATTGCACACTTTCTGTAAATATCAGAAACTTAATTTCACTTCTCAAATATTAGTGTGTTTGTCTGCTATATGATATATTTAACTGAAATTTCTGATCCAGACAACCAATGATTTATAAAGAAAAACCAGGAAAATTATCAGGGGTGCCCAAACTTTTGCACACAACTGTATAAGGTCCCACAGTTGACAGTGCATGTCGGAGCACAAACCAAGCCTGAAGTCAAAGAAATTGTCTGTAGACCTCTGAGACAGGATTGTCTTGGGCTACAAATCTGGGGAAGGGTACAGAAACATTTCTGCTGCTTTGAAGGTCTCAATGAGCACAGTGGCCTCCATCATCTATAAATGGAAGATATTTGGATCCATCAGGACTTTTCCTAGAAATGGCCGCCCATCTAAACCCAGCAATCAGGGGAGAAGGACCTTAGTCAGGGAGGTGACCAAGAACCTGATGGTCACTCTGTCAGGCCTCCAGCTTTCCCCTGTGGAAAAAGGAGAACCTTCCAGAAGGACAACCATCTCTGCAGGAATCCACCAATCAGACCTGTATGGTAGAGTGGCCAGATGTAAGCCACTCCTTAGTAAAAGGCACATAGCAGCCCATCTGGAGTTTGCCAAAAGGCACCTGAAAGACTCTCAGACCATGAGAAACAAAATTCTCTGGTCTGTTGAGACAAAGATTGAACACTTTGGCGTGAATGCCAGGCGTCATGTTTGGAGGAAACCAGGCACCATCCCTACAGTGAATCATGGTGATGGCAGCATCATTCTCTGGGGATGTTTTTCAGTGGCAAGAACTGGGAGACTAGTCAGGATTGGGGAAAGATGAATGCAGCAATGTACAGAGACATCCTGGATGAAAACCTGCTACAGAGCGCTCTTGACCTCAGACTGGGGAGACAGTTCATCTTTCAGCAGGACAATTACCCTAAGCACACAGGCAAGATATCAAAGGAGTGGCTTCAGGACAACTCTGTGCATCGACACTCCCCATCCAACCTGATGGAGGTTGAGAGGTGCTGCAAAGAAGAATGGGCAAAACTACCCAAAGAGCCAAAGATGCATCAACAAAGTATTGAGCAAAGGGTGTGAATATACTTCTGTACATGATTTCTTAGTTTTTAGTTTTAATAAATTTGTACTGTATCTGTTGAAAAAACTTTTTTCATGTTGTTAATATGGAGTGTTTGTAAGTAGAATTTTGAGGGGGAAAAAAATGAATTTACTCCATTTTGGAATAAGGCTGTAATATAACAAAATGTGGTAACGGTGCAGTGCTGTGAATACTTTCCAGGTGCACGGTACCCCCCCCCCCCCCCTCTCTCTCTCTCACACACACACACACACACACACACACACACACACACACACACACACACACACACACACACACACACACACACACACACACACACACACGGAAGGCAACCTATAGTATACCAACTAAATCATCACTTTTATATTTTTTGTTTGTTTGTTGAACATTTCCAAATCACTGAATATGTCTTGGATTTCATTTTCATCATCATTAAGAATATAAAACATATGGTAAATTGTTCTGGAGCAGGCAGGAATATGGTAATATGGTTAATTAAATTTAACTTAAATTGAATTTGAACTGTTTACCTCCAAATTCAAGAGGTTTACGAACAGTGGTGTGGTTTTATGTTTTTGGGGCTTGTCTGCGGCCTGCCGCCTGCGCGCGCTGTAGGTGCGCACATGCCGCCTCGTAGCGCGGCCGCGCGGCGGCACAGCCGTTCCCAGAGCTCGCCCCACCTCCCACTTCGAAAGCTGCGTAATGCTGGGTGACACAACTGGGTCAGTGGAACAGCCAGGTCCATCTCCCTCCACGCACTCACACAGCCATCCATGCGCGCATCGCAGTCACACCACAACAACGTAACTGTCAAACTTGCACCCTCACGCCCCCCCACACGTCATATCAGCAGTAATAAACAAATAAGTAACAATAATCAGTAATAAATATGAAGGGATTATATGTCTTTTATAATAATTTGTCATCTATTTTAGCTGATAAGATCAAATAACACTTAGTGACATAATTCTTTAGATAACGCCAGTCACAGGCCCCGCCCCCTCCTTATTGCATAACTCTGACATGGACCCCGAGGCAAAAAATTCACAGATGGGAGTCCCAGGTAAAATAAGTCATGTGTCTGCAAACACACAGATTTAGCTGCGCTGTGGATTATAAAATATAAATTGCAATTACGCGTCTTGGGTGGACTTCACTGTAAACGGCGGGAGTTGCTTAAAACACCTCTTATTCGCTGATTTAACGATCTGATCGTCACGATTTAGCAACATGACTATTTTTACATTTTTCAGATGAGCTCTTTGCATCGTGCAGCCTAGATACAGCTCCATAATCCAGTCCTAAACGATTAATGCGCACAGGCTGGAAAGCGGGCGCACTCTGCGTACGCACACATGTGGACGTTCCAGTCCCGTTCATCAACGGTCAAGTTCAAAAACACGCACATACACGGACTCACAGCAACTCACCTCTCATTTTGATGGGTCGTTTTTGAGGCTGGAGGGTGAAAACTCTCCTACATGTGGCCACCGAGAGAGGACCAGAAAAACGCGCCGGAGCCAGAGTTAAACTGGATCTTAAAAAAAGATTAATTTCGCACCGGTTTGCAGGCAGCTCTTCTTCAGCACGACCAAAAAATAAATAAATAAATAAATAAAAGAAATATCCCAAAGTCTTCTGTTTTACAGCTCGGCCAAGTTCAAAGTGGCTGCATGTCGCACTTTCACCGCGCGCACTGGCGTCGAGCCTGTTTTCGGCCGAACTTTTGGACAGATTAGTCCCACGGTAGTGCAGCAGGGATCCGGCTCCCCCCTCAGTGCTGTGGCTCTCCGCTCAGTCTACCCTGCTAACCTACTTTCTCCAAGTATGGACGCTCACATGATCTCACTGCCGACAGCTCCTCTGGCAGCGCTCGGGTGCGCGCACTCGAGAGCGAGTTTAAGGTGGTTGAGCGAATGACTGACGACTGGATCTTGTTTTTATCAAAACAGCCCGTGATGATGTGCAAAAACTGCCCCCCCCTCCCGATGAGTCTAGGGGGCATTCCAGGGATTTTACTTGATTTGAACCGTACGTGATGCGTTGCAGTAATGATTATTTTAATAATGTGTTGTCAACTTCTGCAGCAATGCCATCAAACAGGTTCTTCAGAGTTGATGATATAACCTCATTTAGTGATTATTTATTTGGGTCAACTCTAATGACCTGTTTGCTCTTATGCCACAATTGTACTCGCTGAACATTTAAATAGGAAGCATGTTTGAACACTGACCCTCCATTTCCCCAACATGGAAAATATTTGAAAAACTGGACATAAAAAAAATGCTTTCTTTTTTGTACAGTTGGCCTATCAGACATGTCCTTCCACAAATCCCATTTAGACTTTACTATTAAACTTGACATAATAAAATAAAAAAGTCTATACATACACATATTATATTTGCAATCAGGTCCATAAATATTTGGGCTGACATGTTGAAATCAAGCTGTGCTTGTAGTGTAGACTTTTAGCTTTAATTCAAGGGGTTCAGTAAAAATATTGCACCAACCATTTAGGAATTACAGCCATTTTTACACACATTCCCTCCATTTTCAGAGTCAATAAGTAATCGGACAAACAAAATATGGATTATTGAGAATACAAATAGTCACATTTAGTGACAGTTTTCTTTTGATGAGTCAGGGGATGGATTCATGAACATTTCCAAGTCATTTGGATATGCCTTGGACTTCTTCCAGTCATTAAGAAATACAGCAAGTTACTGTGTTGTGAATGTGTCCAGAGTAGGCAGTAGGCTTAATAAGGAGAATAATGAGGGAAGCCACCAAGACAGAGAGACAGGGAGAGAGATGGCTTGCAAAAGTATTCAGCCCCTTGGTATTTCATGCATTTTAAATTATTTATGCCATTTCAAATACAAAAAGTAAATAAGGTTTCTCAATATTAAAATTTGGAAAATCATGTTCCTTAAACTCAAACTGAAAACAAATCTCTACAACTTGATATAAATTAATAGAAAATATAAAAGCCAAGATGATGGTTGCAAAAGTAATCAGCCCCTTTGGTATAATACCTGTAAATAATAAGTTTAATTGCCAGTTTTCTTCAGACAAGTCAGGGGATGGATACATGAAAATTTCCAAGTCACTGAATATGTCTTGGACTTTATTTACTGCAATTATAAAGAAATACAAACAGTATAGCACTCTATGGTAAATTTGCATAGAGTAGACAGTGCTCAAAACCTGAGTGAGTCTGCAAGAAAGACAAGAGTGAGAAAAGCCACCAAGACACCCAGACAACCCAGAAGAAGTTACAGGCTGCTGTGGCTGTGATTGAAGAAATTGTACATAGTGCATGTTTTGCATTTTGCATCACCAGTTATACACCTTTATGATGAAGTGGTATAGAGGAGGATGAAAGAAAACTGGCAATAAAGTTGATTATTAACAGGTGTGATACCAAAGGGGTTGATTATTTATGCAACCATCATCTTGGCTCATCTTGGAACACAATTTTTCAAATTTTTATATTGAGAAACCTGATTTACTTTTTGTTTTTGAAATGGCATAAATAAATTAAAATGCATGAAATACCAAGGGGCTGAATACTTTTGCAAGCCACTGTAACTTAAAACCACTCCAAAGGGTGAGGGCCCTGTTGAGCAGCAGCTCCTCTACATTTTAAACAGCCACAGAAATATGTTGTTTCATGGAACAGTGGTTCCAGATTTATTTTCTTTCACTTGTACCTAAGAAAGGCTGAGCACCCTCGGCCTGCATGCACCCCTCTCCCCCAAAGAATAAAGGGGTTCATTCCTATTTTTTTTTTTTTTTTTACATAATAGGTAGGTCCCCCTTTTGTCTTTGGTTCATCCAAAGAAAATTAGTTTTGTTTGTCACAAGTGTGTTATTATGACTCTATTTAACAGGTGAATTTTAAAATGGAATAACGTCAGAGTAGACAAAACCTTGGCCTTCAGCACCTCAAGTTACCTGTCAGGACCTTCAAGCCATTTGCATAAAATCTGAATAGGTACTCTGGTTTTATTTATGTAATTTTATTAAACTGTGTGTTTTTTTTTTTTTTTTGTCATATGTGTTATTTTATGTTACAACCCCAATTCCAATGAAGTTGGGATGTTGTATAATATATAAATAAAAACACAATACAATGATTTGCAAATCCTCTTCAACCTATACACCTGGATACACCACAAAGACAAGATATTTAATGTTAAAACTGATAAACTTTATTGTTTTTGTGCAAATATTTGCTCATTTTGAAATAGATGCCTGCAACACGTTTCAAAAAAGCTGGGACAGTGGTATGTTTACCACTGTGTTACATCACCTTTCCTTCTAACAACACTCAATAAGCGTTTGGGAACTGAGGACACTAATTATTGAAGCTTTGTAGGTGTAATTCTTTCCCATTCTTGCTTGATGTACTACTTCAGTTGTTCAACAGTCCGTGGTCTCCGTTGTCGTATTTTGTGCTTCATAATGCGCCACACATTTTCAATGGGCGACAGGTCTGGACGGCAGGCAGGCCAGTCTAGTACCCGCATTCTTTTACTAAGAAGCCACGCTGTTGTAACACGTGCAGAATGTGGCTTGGCATTGTCTTGCTGAAATAAGCAGGGACGTCCCTGAAAAAGACATTGCTTGGATGCAGCACGTGTTGCTTCAAAACCTGGATGTACCTTTCAGCATTGATGGTGCCATCACAGATGTGTAAGTTGCCCATGTCATGGGCACTTAACACACCTCAATACCATCACAGATGCTGGCTTTTGAACTTTGCACTGGTAACAATCTGGATGGTCTTTTTCCTGTTTTGTCCAGAGGACATGATTCATGATCATCATGATAATCATGACATTCGTCTATGATTTCCAAAAACAATCTGAAATGTGGACTCATCAGACCACAGCACACTTTTCCACTTTGCGTTTGTCCATTTCAAATGAGCTCTGGCCCAGAGAAGGCGGTGGCATTTCTGGATGTTGTTGATGTATGGCTTTCGCTTTGCATGGTAGAGTTTTAACTTGCACTTGTAGATGTAGCGACAAACTGTGCTAACTGACAGTGGTTTTCTGAAGTGTTCCTGAGCCCACACAGTAAGATCCTTTACACAATGATGTCGGTTTTTAATGCAGTGCCGCCTGAGGGATCGAAGGTCACGGGCGTTCAGTGTTGGTTTTTGGACTTGCCGCTTAAGTGTAGAAAGTTCTCCAGATTCTCTGAATCTTCTGATTATATTATGGACTGTAGATGATGGAATTCCTAAATTCCTTGCAATTGAATGCTGAGAAACATTGTTCTTAAACTGTTGGACTGTTTTTTCACGCAGTTGTTCACAAAGTGGTGATCCTCACCCCATCTTTGCTTGTGAACAGCCAAGACTTTTGGGGATACTTTTATGCCTTATTGTCTGGTACACAATAAGGCTGGCTGTTAAAAGAAACAGTGTCCAAAGCATGAGGCAAAAAACAGGGTAAACATGGCAAGGCAAAAGCAGGAATAAACACTCAGAAGAAATGCTCAAAAGATGCTCTGCGCATGTCCAGACCATGTCAATCTTGCTCCTCTGACTTTGCCTCCAAACTGTCCTACCTGCTCTGTCCCTCTGAAATGCCGATTCCAAATCCTGTCCACCTTCATCACTCCCATTTTCAGCTCTTTCACTTCCAGGACCACCATGAACCTATTTGCCAGTCTTTTTGTTCTTATACTCAACTAATACTTAAAAAAGTAGAGCTTGACAAGACTAAATCCTTTCATGTAGCTGATGTGCCTGAGAAATATGATAGACAAGAAAATGAGGTATGACAGCTAATTATAACTTTGAAAGAACAGACGTAACTTCAGACCAGGATTGGGACATCACAGAAAGTGAGCATTACAAAATGCAGTCCATTTTACAAAAGAAATCCCTGCTGACTTCTTTTTGTTCTTTTTTTTATGCCACATGCAGCCCTTGTGCTGCGAGGCGGGGCATATAGCATCCGGGTTGTCCGCCTGTCCTTCCCTCTGTCTGTGTGTTTGTCTGTCTGTCTGTCCGGCCGCATTTTATTCGCCACAACGTACCTTGGCACCTATTGCTCCTAAAAACTTCATATTTGGTGGGTACATGCCTTGGAGGAGTACTTCGCATGGGTTCAAAGGCCGGTGACCTTGACCTACTTTTCAAGGTCACCAATGGTTACAACTGTCAAATCCTTTGCCACAACATTGCTCGGCACCCACTGCTCGCAGAAACTTCATATTTGGTGGGTACATGCTTTGGAGGAGTACTTCGCATGGGTTTGAAGGTCGGTGGCCTTGACCTACTTTTCAAGGTCACCAATGGTCACAACTGTCAAATCCTTTGCCTGAAATTTGTTCGCCGCAATGTACCTCGGCACCTATTGCTTGCAAAAAACTTCATATTTGGTGGGTACATGCCTTGAAGGAGTACTTCGCATGGGTTCGAAGGCCAGTGACCTTGACCTACTTTAAAAAAAATTATCAATAGTTGCATTTGTTCGAAGGCTACCGACGTTTTATGGTCACTGATGGCCACATCCTCTAAATAAATATAATGTCAATCTCCAATTTTTCCACTGTGTATCCCAGTTTACATCAACACATGAGGCTTCAACCAAATACCTACCCCACACATGTACATATTACTGCACTTTACATGGAAAATAGTACGGGGCATTTCGTGAAAAATGTCTGTAGTTAAATATTGGAACACACAATAATCACACATTCTGTGAATACAGAGCACAGGTAGGTACATAAAGCTTTACAACACCTTTCACAGAAGAGGGCACATGATCATTAAGAATTTTATATATTAACAACAGAACCTTAAATTCAAACTTACAAAGGAAAGCAGCAACGACATTCTAAAATGGGGGTAATATAGTCAATTTTTCTTTTCTTAGTTTCAACTCGGGCAGCAGAATTTTGAACCATTTTAAGACCTCTGATTGTAGTGTGTGGCAAGAAAATAGCCAGAAAATCAGACTCAGACTCACTTTTATTGTCACTCAACCCTTACAGGCAGAACGAAATGCAGTTTCTCCAGGTCTCGGTGTAGTTAAGGGACAATTTTTTTTTTTAACCTAACCTATTGTATAAACTTTTGCAATATAAACTTTTGCAATGTACAATATGCGCAAAATAACACATTACAATAATCAATACTTGATGAAACAAAAACATCAGCCGGTGTCTGCATCAGACATGGACAGCATCAGCCGAATCTGCAAGTGGAAAAAGGCATTCTTGGCTATCTATTTAATAGCATTTTTAAAAAAGGCTGTATCACCTCAGTGTCTGTGGGAGTATTTTTGGCTTCAAACTGTAATATCTGTTCTTAAGATACCAAGAGAATTATAATAACTTGCTGGAAAAGTATATGTGCCCTTTATAAAATGTGACAGTAATGGACTGTCTGAAGTTATTGTAATGACATGCAGATTAAATTTGTGGTTTTGCAAAATAGTTCTCTGAGCTTCGATCCTCAGTTTGTGTTCAGAAAGAGTAATTTTCCATTTTCTATTGAAAATATCCCTGGCTGTTCTCTACTGTAATTACTCATTTTTTTCCCCCCAGTTTATTCTCTATGGAGTAGCTCCAAAGTTTACACCCACTGACCTCTAAAGTGGGATACACACCGCTCTCATTTCTGTTTAATGTCTGCATTCCTTGCCTACTTCAAAAGCATAACAAAGGACTTATCTCAATTTCTGTATGTTATCCACACTGTTGTGAAGTTTTAAGGGACACATACACTAAATGTCAACTGCAGGGTTTTTCTTTGCACATCAATATGTTATTTGTATGCATCGTTAATCTCCTGGTTGAGTTAAGATTAAAAGGGATTATGGTTGTGATGCAAACATGTACTTGGCGCAGTGTTTGACCGTAGGTGGGCGGGTGCCGGGGCCCTGTAGCAGGTGGCCTCATGATGCAATGTTCTGGCAGCAGTGTTATGAAACAGCATGAAGGCAGAGATTACTCAAACTAGGTTAGTAGAGCATCATAGCAAAGAGTACCTCAACACAGATTCTCACTGTTTATCACCACATGCACATATAACTAGTCACATGCTTATGTTTTTTTTTTATTTTCTTGTCTGAATTCTTTTCATCTGCCCCTTGCAAGATCACTTTCCATTCAGAATCATAACAAGAATCAGCGGCTTTCTTAGCCACCAGAACCCTGCAGCAAGGCTTCACAATAGACCTGTCTGGCTTTAGTATTAGTGGTATAACAAATAACTGATACAAATCAGAAATTGATTTTAAAGTCGAAGATACGACTATGTCAATACACAACACATGAATAGGGCTGCCACTCATTCCTTAAAATAAAAGTATTGTCCTTTATTCGACAATTAATTGTTGCATCCCGTATTTAATCAATAGTAAGTCCCTTCGGCTGCTCCCTTGTTTGCACTCGGGGTCGCCACAGCAAATCCAAGGTGGATCTGCATGTTGAATTGGCACAGGTTTTACGCCGGATGCCCTTCCTGATGCAACTCCACATTACATGGAGAAATGTGGCAGGGGTGGGATTTGAACCTGGAACCTTCTGCACTGAAACCAAGCACATTAACCCCAATACAGGATGTAAATTGCTTCGTATTTTCATAAATGTCCCACACACACTCACACACTCATCAAAACGGAATAATGAACAAAATAAAACAGGAAATATTAAGGGCTGCCAATGTCATCTATGTATCTCATGTCGGGTCCTGTAGTGAGGACCCGACACGAGGTACAGCGGATAGACCTCAGACTTTCACGCCTGCATCTCTGTGTGCCCACCTTTCCGGTCCTGTCACGGGTTGCCTGGTTGCCTGGCATATCTACACCCAAAACTCCACCACACCCAAAGAAAACATCTGCAAATGTACAGACGTGAGGGGGAAGAGTCGAACCTCTGGTTTGACAGTGTTAGTGACAATGGGTACAAGGCAAACTGTAGGCAAACAAGTATTTTTTTTTTTATTCCACTTAAAGTAAAAATGTCACTTTCAAATTTCACTTGTCTCACTTTAAAGAATAAAATTATTGGTCTGTTTTCCTTAATATTTATGTTTCTTATTGCACACTTCAGTAATTGAACAGTTTATCATTAACAGTTTTGTGTTAATAAAGCACTTAAAGCTTTAAGTATGACTAAATGCTTTTTCCAAAATTAAATATATCACTTCTTGGGTGGAGGTAGTGGCCCCGAGGAGCCTTGGTGGGCATCCGTTATTTTCATTTCAAGGGGTTGGTAAGGTTAGACCTTACTTGTGTGAAGTGCCTTGAGGCAACTTTGTTGTGATTTGGCGCTATATAAATGAAAATAATTTGACATTGAAATTGAAAGGTGGCAACTGTACACATGAATGTACTATGAACCAGTCAACGGCTCTATTTTAATGTTACAAATCAGTTGAGTTAAAGTTACTCTGTTATTTCTGTGTTTGCAAATTCTTGAGGCCCTTGCAAGACTATTCACAGGAACCTTTAACTTTGCATGGTAAAAACAAAATCAACATTTCTGATAGTGAAGGTGGTATAACGGATAAATGTACCCATTTCACTTTTATGTTTAGTTTGCAATTTGTTAATGCTGTTCTACTGGTTCAGAACAGGAAAATTTTCTATGCTATGTATTTACGCTAGGCTAATGGCTGGCTTCTTCTTCTGGGCTTCTTTTATGCTGCACTTTCTGCTACTGTGTGTGATGTTGCCCCCAGTGGTGAGCAAAAGGCGAGCAGAGGCAGCGCCAACATTGTGCAGCGCTGTAGCAAAAACGTGAAAAATTGCCTGGTTTTTCATGAAATATGTATTTGAAGGGAAGCAACGCCACTTTTGGCTCATTGTAATTTATCATGGAAAATGTAAATCTAGATTAAACAGAGAACTGTATTGGATTGCATCATATCGCAACAAATTGAATCATTCCACAATAAAAAGTACGGCCCCTAAATCATATCATATCTAGATAGGTATGCAATTATTTGATAAGGGAAAGATGCACACTCCTAGTTATTATGTATCTTGAAAGATCCTAACTTAGCATAAAATATGAGATATAGTTCTGACCTGTAGCTATCAAAATCCAAATTTCAGAGCTGAATATGCAGTAATTTTTATGGCATTCCTTGTGGAAATTCTGTGGACCCGCTGACTGTCTGACTACATTAATCACAAAGAATAAATTCATATTCATTTACTACCTTGTAGTCTCTAAAATAAATCAACATAATTTTGAAGTTTTTTCAACCCCCTTACTCCCTTGTTTGTGTCTAGCCTCTTGCACATTCCCTGTAAAGCCCCTCTGTTCTTCATTTCCCTTGACAATGGCAGTGACACTTTGACCTTCATTCTTACATAACAACTGCAGCACTATCAGACAGCAGAGGAAGGGGAAAGTGGGAAGAGGAAGGCTCAAAGACAGTAGACATTTTGTTGCACGGTGTAAAACAGGAGGTGAAAGGAAAGGGAAGCAACAAGGAGAGAGCAGGAGAGGAGGATCTTTAGTGGAAGGCTGCCACGTAGCAGCATAACAGGATGAGGGAGGAGATAGGAGGCCAGGAGATACAATGAATGAGATGAATGGATATTAACTTCTCCAAGAAGGACATGTTTTCACTGCCACTTGTGTGTTTGTTGATTTGTTAATCAACAGGATATCCCCAAAAAAGACATGAACCAGAGTCATTGAAATTTGGTGGATATACACAATTTCTGGGAGAAGGAGGACTTTTTTGCTAGCTTAGATCAATTGGAAGATCATTGATAGTAACAATAATTTGGGGAGGTAGTGGCCTAGAGTAGATAGAAGTGGCCTTGGAACCAGAGGATTCCTGGATTCAATTTTTTCTCAGACTGGAAAATCATAACGGTGCTCTAGAGCAAGATCCTTAATCCCCAACTGGCTCCTAGTTTGTAGCTGAGATCCTCGCATTGCAGAACGTTAAGTCAGTGTATGAGTGTGTGTGTGTGTGTGTGTGTGTGTGTGTGTGTGTGTGTGTGTGTGTGTGTGTGTGTGTGTGTGTGTGTGTGTGTGTGTGTGATTGTTGTGAAGTGCTTTGAGTGTCTGCATGAGATGAAAAAGCACTACAGAAATTAGTTATTTAATATTAAGGTAACTACAGACGTTAGAGAGCAGGGAGGGTTTTCTGATTGGTTTATGGTATTTGAGTTAATATACGTAACTGACTAACCCGAAAGTAACGTAACATTAAAGACTTTCTTTTGATCAGCCCTGATGAGACCTTTTGCCTTATGGCATCACAAAGAAAAACATATTTCTGCCTCACAAATTTGTAAAGGAAACAGAGTTGCATGTTTTACACTGGGTGCCCTTCCTGACACAGCTCCACATTACATGGAGAATGGAAGTAAGTGCACTAGCCACTTGCACCACAATGCTGCCCCCATGACAACATAAAGTAAAGTCAGTAGTTTCCATTATGACATCATAAAGGAAAAAACCTAAGACTGTGGGCCCACGACATCATTAGTTAGTTTTTCTGCAGTATATTAAACGGATTTCAATTAAATTTAGTGGAAAAGTAGACCTTTGACAAAGGAAAAGCTGGTTCAGTTTTGGTGCATAATATTTTTTGTTCTCAGGTGGATATTTCAAAAGACATAAATCAATTTCAATTACACTCAACAAAAATATAAACGCAACACTTTTGGTTTTGCTCCCATTTTGTATGAGATGAACTCAAAGATCTAAAACCTTTTCCACATACACAATATCACCATTTCCCTGAAATATTGTTCACAAACCAGTCTAAATCTGTGATAGTGAGCACTTCTCCTTTGCTGAGATAATCCATCCCACCTCACAGGTGTGCCATATCAAGATGCTGATTAGACACCATGATTAGTGCACAGGTGTGCCTTAGACTGTCCACAATAAAAGGCCACTCTGAAAGGTGCAGTTTTGTTTTATTGGGGGGGGATACCAGTCAGTATCTGGTGTGACCACCATTTGCCTCATGCAGTGCAACACATCTCTTTCGCATAGAGTTGATCAGGTCGGTTTCTGACAGTTTGTGCAGAATTTCTTTGGTTATGCAAACCGATTGTTTCAGCAGCTGTCTGAGTGGCTGGTCTCAGACGATCTTGGAGGTGAACATGCTGGATGTGGAGGCCCTGGGCTGGTGTGGTTACACGTGGTCTGCGGTTGTGAGGCTGGTTGGATGTACTGCCAAATTCTCTGAAACGCCTTTGGAGACGGCTTATGGTAGAGAAATGAACATTCAATACACGAGCAACAGCTCTGGTTGACATTCCTGCTGTCAGCTGCCAACTGCACGCTCCCTCAAATCTTGCGACATCTGTGGCATTGTGCTGTGTGATAAAAGTGCACCTTTCAGAGTGGCCTTTTATTGTGGGCAGTCTAAGGCACACCTGTGCACTAATCATGGTGTCTAATCAGCATCTTGATATGGCACACCTGTGAGGTGGGATGGATTATCTCAGCAAAGGAGAAGTGCTCACTATCACAGATTTAGACTGGTTTGTGAACAATATTTGAGGGAAATGGTGATATTGTGTATGTGGAAAAAGTTTTAGATCTTTGAGTTCATCTCATACAAAATGGGAGCAAAACCAAAAGTGTTGCATTTATATTTTTGTTGAGTGTAAATTTAGCAGAGAGGTTCACCTTGACCAAATATGATGAAACAATGATCAAAGGCCAGATCCATATTTTGGCTTTAATCATTTGTCAAAAGCTGAACTGAATATAAATAATGTAATGGCTAATCTATAAATGACACAAAGTAACCATAACCTATGGCTACTTATCTGTTCAAGTAGCTGAGTATAGAAAATGTAACTGAGATACAGTAAGTAAAAGAATGGTCTAAGAATAAATGGCCTTTAACTGAGGAACTGCAATACAGTCAGATCCATAAGTATTTTGACATTCATTCCTTTTCTGTACTCGCTTAATCCAATCAAGGGTCATGGGGGGGGGGTGTACACCCTGGACAAACACATTCACACATTTATGCACACCTACAGTCAGTTTAGAGTTACCAGCTCACATAACCAGCATGTCTTTGGATGTGGGTGGTAGTCAGAGCGCCCGGTGACTCCACACAGAAAGGACCAGGTGGGAAGCAATCCCACCTGTGAGGCAACAGTGCGCTAACCACTAACCCACTGTACTGCCAAAAGTGACACAAGTTTTGTAATTTTATCTCAATACGCCACCAATTTGTGATTGAAATGAACAATCATGATGCGTTTGTCTTTTAGCTTTAATTCAAGGGTTTAACAAAACATTACATTAACCATTTAGAAATTATGGCCATTTGTATCCATAATGCTGACATTTTTAGTGCCAAGACCAATGGCAATCACGCACTATAGAGGTTTAATTCATAGATCTTGACAATTTGTTAAAATGCAAAAGTTTGTTTAAGCAAATTTCACACTTCACATCTCCTTTTAGACAGTTCTTTGACTTATACCACCATCATATGAATTCCTGCTGGACGTGTGAGACACATCCACAGAGTTCATCTGCACTGTGTGAAATGCATTTAGATGGATGGCCAGCTGTAGGAAGAGTCCTGGTGGATCAGAACTTCTTCCATTTATGGAGGCCACTGTGGTCATTGGGACCTTGAAAGCAGCAGAAATGTTTCTGTACCCTTCCCCAGATTTGTGCATCAAGACAATCCTGTCTTGGAGGTTTGCAGATAATTCCTTTGACTACATGTTTGGTGATCTTATATGTAGATGTAGCAGCTGCACTCTACATTGTGTTGTTTTGACTCCGCCCATTCACTCCCCTCAGGACATGCACGATCCTTGGCATGGGAGGAGGACTTGCTAACCAGAAGGCTAAAACTCTGGTCTTGTGACCAGAGAATCCTTTTGAGCTGTTGGGGAGTTGGGGAGTGCACAGCAACTCCTGCTGGCCTCCATTACATAGATGGGTGTGTGCCTTTCCAAATCATGTGCAATCAACTGAATTTACCCCAGGTGGACTCCAATTAAGCTATAGAAACATCTCAAGGATGATCAGTAGAAACAAGATACAAGTGAGCTCACTCTTGAGCTTCATGGCAAAGGCTGTGAATACTTATGTACATGTGATTCCTTAGTTTTGTAAATTTTTAATAAATTTGCAAAAAAAAAAAAAAAAAAAACTTTTGTCACATTGTCATCATGGGGTATTGTATGTAGAATTTTGAGAAAAAAAATGAATTTCATCTATTTTGGAATAAGGTTCATGTGGTTATTCCACATTGGTATGTTCAAGTGTTGCCAGGTATATATGACACCTTTTAAATGGATGAAATACTAAAGCATCTTACCAATTTATTTGCACTAAGATTACACACATTTTATCTCTAATATGTGCTACAAAGGAACATCTCCACCTTTAAAGCTCATGACTGCCTCACAAATTGCTTGAATACTGTATGAATTTAATGGGTGTGGATATGTGGCGTAGTGGAGCTGTCACATTTTGCTCAAAAGTCCACAAAACACGGGGGTGTCATCCTGTTGTTGCTTCTAATCATGAACAGAACTCTTGGACAGAAGTGAGTTTTTTCCCAACAAACATTTGCTTTTAGTATGCTCTAAAAGCTGATTTTCAGATTTGTTCACCCACATGAATGTGTGTGCTGCTGGCTCTGAATGTCAGGCAGGCACTTTGTTGTTGTGAGCAGCCTTGTTGTTGGGAACAGCATAAGGTTTCTCCTGACTCGGATCAAAGCTGCTGCAGCCTTGTGACTCCCCGGGGTTGAATTTAAAGGCCTCACTCACATCAAAGAGCCTTTGTGTAGATGAGGGACCAACTGTAAGGGTTTGGCTGCACATGATTACTGCGAGGCCCATTGGCTAATCGCTATGGTTTTGCAGCATCAATGCTTTCTGTTCCAGTCTAACATCTCACATGGTTATATTCTTAAATTATCTGAACTACAGCTCTCTAACATGCCATTATTTTATACTAATGTGCAGAAAAAGGCATTCTAATATGCACACACATATGTACTGGACTGTAGCTGCAGTTTTGCTGGGATTATTTAGTTGTTCCGAGCTGTAATTCCACCCCCCCAACACCATCATTCAGTTAATCTTTCTGTTTTCTCCTCTTCGGTCCCATTAATCCCTTTTTTTCCCTTCCCACCCCTGCAGTTCTGTAATCTGTGTGCTCTCCTACGTCACTGGGTCAGTGTGTCAGATCGAGCTCAAACAGCCTTCCCTGTTATACTTCATCCACGTCCGACCAGATACACTTTATGCCCTGTTCTATCTCAATTTTTCTGTTTTTCATAACCCGTTCTCTTATTCTGTCAGATGCTGTTGCTGCCCTGCAGTCCTCACTGTTTTAGTTTTTCTTGTCTTATCAGTTCCATTTTTATGTGACCCTATCTGTAGAATTTGGTAGCATATAGATTCAATTGCAGCTCCACAGTTACCTATGATTTCACTCTGCAAATACATGCCTGCATCATGTACTTTTGGCTTTATCACAATAATGTGTACGGTACGTCCGGAAAGTATTCACAACACTTCACTTTTACAGCCTCATTCCAAAATAAAGTAAATTAATTTTTTTTCTTCAAAATTTTACTCACAACACCCCATAATGACAACATGAAAAAGTCTTTTTCCCAGCCTGACCGGAAAATCACTAAAGGTCCTTGGGCAAGGTCCTTAATCCCCTTGTTGCTCCCGGTGTGTAGTGAGCCCCTTGTATGGCAGCACCCTCACATCGGGGTGAATGTGAGGCATTACTGTAAAGCGCTTTGAGCATCTCATGCAGATGGAAAACTGCTATATAAATGCAGTCCATTTACCATTTTTGAAATTTTAGAAAATTTATAAAAAAAAACAACTAAGAAATCACGTGTACATACGTATTCACACCCTTTACTCAATTCTTTGTTGATGCACCTTTGGCAGCAATTACAGCCTCAAGTCTTCTGGAATGATGCCACAAGCTTCATGCACCTACAGTAGTGTTCAGAATAATAGTAGTGCTATGTGACTAAAAACATTAATCCAGGTTTTGAGTATATTTCTTATTGTTACATGGGAAACAAGGTACCAGTAGATTCAATAGATTCTCACAAATCCAACAAGACCAAGCATTCATTGTATGCACACTCTTAAGGCTATGAAATTGGGCTATTAGTAAAAAAAGTAGAAAAGGGGGTGTTCACAACAATAGTAGCATCTGCTGTTGACGCTACAAACTCAAAACTATTATGTTCAAACTGCTTTTTTAGCAATCCTGTGAATCACTAAACTGGTATTTAGTTGTATAACCACAGTTTTTCATGATTTCGTCACATCTGCGAGGCATTAATTTTGTTGGTTTGGAACCAAGATTTTGCTCGTTTACTAGTGTGCTTGGGGTCATTGTCTTGTTAAAACACCCATTTCAAGGGCATGTCCTCTTCAGCATAAGGCAACATGATCTCTTCAAGTATTTTGACATATCCAAACTGATCCATGATACCTGGTATGCGATATATAGGCCCAACACCATAGTAGGAGAAACATGCCCATATCATGATACTTGCACCACCATGTTTCACTGTCTTCACTGTGAACTGTGGCTTGAATTCAGAGTTTGGGGGTCGTCTCACAAACTGTCTGCGGCCCTTGGACCCAAAAAGAACAATTTTACTCTCATCAGTCCACAAAATATTCCTCCATTTCTCTTTAGGCCAGTTGATGTATTCTTTGGCAAAATGTAACCTCTTCTGCACATGTCTTTTATTTAACAGAGGGACTTTGCGGGGGATTCTTGCAAATAAATTAGCTTCACACAGGCGTCTTCTAACTGTCACAGTACTTACAGGTAACTCCAGACTGTCTTTGATCATCCTGGAGCTGATCAATGGGTGAGCCTTTGCCATTCTGGTTATTCTTCTATCCATTTTGATGGTTGTTTTCCATTTTCTTCCATGCATCTCTGGTTTTTTGTCCATTTTAAAGCATTGGAGATCATTGTAGATGAACAGCCTATAATTTTTTCACCTGTGTGTAAGATTTCCCCTCTCCAATCAACGTTTTAATCAAACTACGCTGTTCTTCTGAACAATGTCTTGAACGTCCCATTTTCCTCAGGCTTTCAAAGAGAAAAGCATGTTCAACAGATGCTGGCTTCATCCTTAAATAGGGGACACCTGATTCAAAACTGTTTGTTCCACAAAATTGATGAACTCACTGATTGAATGCTGAACACCCCCTTTTCTACTTTTTTTTTTTACTAATAGCCCAATTTCACAGCCTTAAGAGTGTGCATATCATGAATGCTTGGTCTTGTTGGATTTGTGAGAATCTACTGAATCTACTGGTACCTTGGTTCCCATGTAACAATAAGAAATACTAGTACTAATACTAGTACTCAAAACCTGGATCTTTTTAGTCACATAGCACTATTATTCTGAACACTACTGTATCTTTGGGCAGTTTTCTCCATTCCTCGTTGCACAGCCATTCTCAGAGCTCATATATGTGAGTTCAGCCAAACCCCCGACCTCCTCCTGCCAACAGGCCAGTTTTAACGCTGCGACTGTCCCACACTATCACTGATTGACCGGTTGATTGTGATCAACATAATGGGGACCTCTGATTTATACTGTATAAAAATACAAAAATAACAGTAACACACAGTGACTTGGAGAAGTAACTTTAATCTTATTACTGATTTGGCAATA
Organism: Thalassophryne amazonica; assembly: GCF_902500255.1. NCBI lineage: Eukaryota > Metazoa > Chordata > Actinopteri > Batrachoidiformes > Batrachoididae > Thalassophryne > Thalassophryne amazonica. The sequence goes on along the minus strand of NC_047114.1, from coordinate 62,045,794 downwards.
TTAACGCATTATATTACTCATTATTGAAAAAAGCGGCCAGATTAGTAAAGCGTTACTTAGTTACTGGCATCCCTGATTATGAGTGTTGATTTAGTTGAGGTATGAGGGGCCTATAAAAACAAATGATGAAATATGAAATTTGTTGCATTTTTGCCATACCACACCTCACTGGAACTCTTCAGGGAAGTGCCATTTGCATGCTGGATGCTGGTTTGACAGCGTCGAACATAGACAGACGTTTAAATGTGCAATATGTTCATCAGCTGGTTAAGGAGGAGGTTTCCTGACACAGGGAGGATGCGCGACAGACCCCCAGAACACATATGTGATATTCTGGATCGTCATGTTGCGTTTGTATCCCAATACCAAACACTGTTGTTCAACTCCAGAATGCCTTGATCCTTGATGGAGGAGTGGCAGGCCATTCCTCAACAAGAAATTCACCATTTAGTGGGTTTCATAATTGCAGCACATAGTGATCACACACTATTGACCGTGATCTGATCCAGAACGTTACCTTTCTGTTTATTGACTCGATTTACAACTGTAATATTGTATGTGACATCCTGTACAAGATCTGACAGATATTTGTTAAGTATACATACAGTATTTTTTACAATGCATTTTTTTTGAGGTGCGAATTCCGAGTATACTCCAGTGCAACTTATACCCCAGAAAATACACTTTGTTGTTTTGTTGTCAGTATTTTGATGGTTTACACACTGAACAGCTAATCTTAAAAATGAAAAGAAATCAGAATGAATCCCAAAAAATTGTCAAATTAACTATTCCAGAATTGTTTTATTTGTACTGTAGAATCCAAAAATAAAAAAAATCATCTTGTCTGGCTCATCATGGTTTATGTTCTAATCACGTCTCTGGTGTTTCTATTTTGCTGTCTCTGGTTTTTAGATGTGACAACCAGATGTTGATGTTGATGACCAATGTACAGGTGCCACAGCGTTGAGGACCCCAGCAACTGGAAAAAATGCCAATGGGATGCCCACGTTTCACATGGCTGCAGCAGACCGGTGGCTGCTTTTGTGATGTGATGATTGTTGTCTCTCTGGCTGGGTGGTTGCCATCTAGGATCTGGATCAGTTCCGTGGTATGGTGGAGGCAGTGACATGTGGCACCAGCGTATGCACCCAAACGTGTTGCATTTTTACATTAAATGGCACTTTAAAATGACTTGTTTAACAGTAGTTTCCAAATACGACAAGGTTGTTTCTTCTCTGATTCTTCTGCAGGAACATATTAGTTTAACAAATAGTTCCAAGTTGATTTATCTCCTCAGCACACATTTTTAAAATTTGCACCATTACATAATTTTCTTTTTTTTGGAATTCATACTATAGTTCTTCTTGTAAATGTTCTTATCTACAGTATCCAAGTGTGCACATGAGAATCTGGGAGATGCACGTTGAGCATACAGCTGTATGTTCAGGCTTGTCTCAGCAAACACTTTCAGCACCATTTCTCTGTTACTGTCACTCAGTGTCTCCATTTCTTTTCACCTTGCCTTTGTTCCTTGCAATGCATTTTCAAAGTCAACACCCTCTGACATGTGAATATAGGGAGGAGTGTGTGGTGGTGTGGACATATGCACATGCAGCGACAACCCTCTAATTTTGGTATTATCAAAACAAAAACTATCCTGATCAAAGGATATGAAGACCTGTATGCATGCTGGCAAACCTGAATTGACACAACTGTGTGATCTACGCAAACATGAACATAGAAATCCAGTGCCCATACAAATATATTCATGCACAAAAATATCATGTTTCCATGGCAGCTGACTGTTTATCTTTGGTGTAATTCAGCATAGTTTGCCATGCGATCCTGACCTAGTTACACCTGAGCAAATGCAATTGGGCACGTACACATGCATAGTCACACACATTCACACGAACATACATGTGCACGCCGGAAGCATTATCATGTTTCCGTAAGGCCTGCATGTATAATGCAGTATTCCAATTTCTTCCACATTTTCCTCCATAGCATCACAATTGTTTACTTGCCTCAATCTTTGATCTAATGACCTAATATTCATCTGCCCCAAGTGACTTAATTGGGGAGTAAATTTTTTTTTTTTTGTGATGGTCAAGTCATACTCATGCTATATCAGCTATACATTAAAGCTACAGTGTTTTGGATTTATGGGTGTTTATCAGCTGAAATTTAGCTTCCAAAACCATCTCTCCATTAGTATATAATGACCTGCATGACCGGGCTCCAGACTGTGGCTGCCCACTGCCCCTAGTGGTTGGATTGTGTCTAACTGTAATTAGGATGGGTTATATGCAAAGGACAAATTTTATTGTATGTATATATGTACAATGATAATAAATTCTCTGTTCTATTCTATTCTTCTCATTCACTCATCTTCAACCACTTACTCCGATGAAGGGTCGGGGCTGGAGCCTATCCCAGCAGTCATAGGGCGTGAGGCAGGGTACACCCTGGACATGATGCTAGTCTGTCGCAGGGCTACATACAGACAAACAAACACATTCACACCCACACGCACACCTACGGATAATTCAAAGTTTCCAATCCAGCCAACCTGCATGTCTTTGGATGTGGGAGAAAGCCGGAGCACCTGGAGGGAACCCACACAAACATGGGGAGAACATCCAAACTGCACACAGAAAGGCTAACCACCAAGCCACCGTGCTGCCCTCTATTCTATTCTATGGGAGTGGGTCCCCTCATGGAAGCCACAATGTTACACTACCATGTTTCTCACATTGCTTTTTGCATTTTACAGCATGGCTGGCTGAAAGAATGAAGAAGACGAATCAGTGGTTACTCCTGTGTATATCGTCTGCTGCTTTCTTGTGCTTGAGGATCATGCATATTGTTTATCACACAAGAAGGCAAGGGGCATTTATCTGTTGCTGAAGATGCAAAAGAAGAAACAAAATTGTGAATTG